>NW_023603184.1:102020093-102620093 GCF_014898055.3 Talpa occidentalis
AGCAAAATTACACTTCCTAAGAAACAGTGTGACAGAGTTTCTGCAAAGGAATGCAATGTTGGCTGATTTGTAAGCAGAACTGCCACTGGTATGCACCCTCAAATCCAACCCCAACACTCCCTGGCCATAGCCCACTCTGGGACTGTATGGCTGACGCTAATAAAAATAGAATGATTCCATTGTGGATCAGGTGTGCTTCTTTTCTATCTGCTCTCCAGGACCCAGTCATGTTTAGGAAAAGAAAGGAGAACTAGCTCTAAAGGGATAGCAAGGAATGCCAGAGGATAAGAAAAGCTATCAAAGATGCCAGAAAATAACATAGGGCAGCATGCCCCCTTCACGGTTTATGCCAGCTAATGAGGGCTATCTCATTAGCTCAGTTTCCACAGCTATATTCACTTGAAACTTGAGACTCAATTGTACAATGAAGTCATTTAAAAAATAGTTAACTATAGGTAGGATTATAATTTTCACTGAGGTAGGCCTGCTCAGAGGACTGCAAACATTGTTTTCTGGGGAGTTTTAGAACAGCTTATCAATTTGGAAATAAAATTCTATGTCAAGGACTGACAAACACTTTCTATAAAGGGCCAAACAGTAAGTAATTTTGGGGGGCTAAATAGCTGCAACTATTCAGTTCTGCAGATATAGCTCAAATGCAGTAATGGACAATATGTAAACAAATGACTATGTCTGTGTTCCAATAATACTTTATTTATAAAAACAGGCAGTGGCTGGATTTGGCGTGGCCATGGCTTGTTGATAATTGCCCTGTTTTACAGGTACACTGATATAGCTATCAGAATAATTAAGAAACGATGATCACCAGAACCAGGTTATTCTGGCAAAACTAATCTAGGGTATTGGAAGACACAGTAGTGGTTGTGCTTTGTGGGATCTGAGGGATTGAGGGAAATACTATATTTGAGATAGAGTGTGAATAAGATTCTGGGTTACTGGCAATATTCTGTTTTTGATGTGGGTGTTTGGAAAATTTATTGAGCTATTTGAGAATTCATTTACAAGTTGTGTAAATGCTACTACAATAAACTATTTCTTAATAACAAACAAAAATATAACCAAGCTGGGCCTCCCCAGTGGCGCAGCGGTTGAGCGCTGGGTTGCGAAGCTGCCCGCGGCCTCCGCGGCGCCGGTTCGATCCCCGGCTGCTCCCCGGCCACCAGAGGAGGGTCCTGCATGGTGCACAGACCTCTCCTGCCGCCCGCTGCTCCCCTCAGCAGTGTACTTCGGTCCTTCTGCCTGCTCTGCTCCCCACTCTGGCTCTGGTGAATTCTCTCACCCTCCCGCGCTTCTGACTGTACCCAGTGCATGTATAAACAAAACAAACAAAAAACAAACAAATAAATAAATAAAACATGCCTCTCTAAAAAAAAAAAATAAAAAAAAAATAACCAAGCTGTTTTAAAGGACTAATCATTTTTTAAAAAAAAATTAGAAAACCCCATGTAGAGTATAGGGGTTGGGCAAAATATTTGTGGGTTCCCCCTATGCAGTGAGAATGACATAGTGTGCTCTAAAACATAAAATTTACCATCTTAACCACTTTAAGTGTATAGTCTAATAGTATTAAGTATATTCATAATATTGTGAAATGCCCAGATGTCCAGGGCTTTTTCATCTTGCAAATCTGAAACTATAATCAATAAACAACAATTCTGTGTTTTCTCACCTCCCAGTCCCTGCAACCACTGCTCTACTTTCTGTTTCTATGAACCTGTTTACTTTAGATACTTCATATAAGCGGAATCATATAATATTTGCCTTCATTTGGCTGATTTAATTCAGTTAGCATAAAGTGCTCAAAGTTCATCCTGGTTAGAGAACCACTGTAGGTATATGTCATATTTACTGATCCATTTATCTGTCAATGAATATCTGGTGTGATTCCACCTACTGCCTATTCTGAACAGTGTTGTAAGAATATGGGTGTGCAAATATCTCTTCAAGACTGTTTTCAATTCTTTCGGCTATATATCCAAATAGGATTGTTAGATAATATGGTTGTTCCATTGTTAGTTTTTTGAGAACTTCCATCCTGTTTTCCATAGAGGCTATATCATTTTACAAGTCTACCATTTCTCCACCTCCTCACCAATTCTTGCTATTTTCTTATTTTGTGATAGTTGGATAGGCCAATTTTTTTAGAAGTCATTTTTGAAGCTTGGCAAAGTCTTATCTAAATTAAACTCTAAACATAAAAATATCCAAGAAAAATAACTTAACTTTATGTTTGAAACTTTGTGTTTATCCTAAAAGACCAGCAATATTTTGATATGATCTCACCATGCACAAATATATGTGCACAAATATATGACTGTACAGCAAGAAAGAAATTTTAAAGTTATGTTTTCATGTCTTGTTTGAAATACCACCTGTGTATATTTCCCAGAAAAGGCAGTAATATGAGTACCAAAAGAGAAGGTATAGGGTGAATATGTAATTTATTTCATTAATTTTGATTCTACTGCACTGGAATAACTGGGAATTCTTCCAAATAGAACATGTGCATTGATACAGGTAGAAACTAAAGCTCTCCAAAAACAATGAAACAATCAGGAGAAAAAGAGACTGACGCCTGAACTGAAATCAGTAGATGGTAAGACAAAAGTTGGACTCTGAGACTACCACATAGTGCCTACCTTGTTCTTCCAAAAGGACTCTTACAGCTGAGTTTTCCATTACTTTTTTTCTGGCAGCTGCTTCATCTTCTTTTGACCACTTCATATGATCCCTATCAAAAAATAAAAATAAAAATATTGTACAACATGCTTTACGATTAAAGAAGAAAGAAAAAGGGCCACAAGTACACAACTTTCATTCTAGACTAGTCAAAGACAAATGATACAAATTAATTCCATATCAAATGATTATTTTGTGTTAGATGTTCCTTCTGATAATGCTGGTCCAATCCTGAAACTCCAAATCTTGGAACTCCTACCATTCTCTTGCTTGAATCTGGTTATACTGTGTAAGCTGCACCCACCTTTTGGAAATAACTGCTGAATAATATCCCAGGAGCACTGAAGATGCATGATTATCTGGGTGCTGGCATGGCTTGCTGTGTTTACTCTAAGGCTAAATTTATTTTTCTTTTTATTAACTTACGAACACAATATTCTTTGATAACTTTTTTAAAAGATTTATTTATGTTATGCATACAAGAACTGGGGTACAGGCCAGAGGTGTGGGGTGTGAGAGGATTCACCAGAGACAGAGTGGGGAACAGAACAGGCAGACTGACTGAAATACACTGCTGAGGGGAGCACTATATACTAAATATAACCTCCTGGGTGAGACAGGAGAGGTCTGCTGCGCCATGTAGGTAGCTCCCTAGATGGCCAGGGATCAAACGCCTGCTGTAGAGGCTGCAAATAGCTTCATAGTGCTGTGCTTAACCCCTTTTGCCACCAGGGAAGCCCTTCTTTGATAACTTTTAATGCTCCTTTTATTATGCTTGTATTCTAATACTTGCTACTGAAAAGATGTTTTAAATTTCTTATACTCACTCTGATTTTTGAGTAACTTCAGATTTTTCTTATTACCTATCTTAATTTCTATAAGTGGATTTATTTATATTTAAATGATAAACTACCTGGCATATAGCATGTAAAGGTCATCTTTCTAGAAAACTTCTTATAATTTTAATTTCAGATTTTATTCTTTCTATATAAGAAGATAATAGTCTTTGCCACAAAAAAAAGTCTTTCTTAGAATAGAAGTAACATTTTTATACAAAACAGGTGAATTTACATTTCTTTTTTTGCAATAGGGAAGATAAGTGAGTGATGTAATTTCCTGCAATACAACATTATTCTAAGCAGTAAAGAAATTACACACCCAAAATTCAAGTTCCATATAGCCTACTGGTAACTAAATAAATCTCTGGGCCTCCCTGGTGGAGCAAGGGTTAAAGTATCAGCCCTATCAAGCTATCACCAGCTACTGGGGCACAAGTATGATCCCCAGCCAGGGAGCTAACCCACATGATGCAGCAGACCTCTCCTGTCTTGACAACTGCTCCCCTTAGCAGTGTATTTCAGTGGATCGCCTGTTCGGCTTCCTAGTCTTCTCTAGTGAATACTCTCTCTCTCTCTCACACACACACACATACACACATACATACCCCAACACTCCCTCAACCCCACCTCTGGCCTAAACCCCAGTTCTTGTATGCATAAATAAAATCTTTTTTTTTTTAAAGAAAATCCCTAACATATATTTGTTGCTATATCACTGATGAAAAAGGGATACATTATAAAATTTACCATGCATAAACATGGTGACTGATAAACATTAACTGAGATATGTATGAAGCTGGGCATATGGGCAGCATTTACAAGAAACAAAGGAAAAGTCCATTTTGACTGGTTCTCTTGGGTAAATGCAGATGAAGTTAAGAGCTGGGTAATGGTCAGATTTCAGAGGATTTTAAATGCCAAGTTTACTACTATGCAAGGCACAATGAAATATAGGGGACACTGGAAAAAAGGTGACCAATTATACTGTTGCAAGGGTGTAGGGGTAATGAGTCCTGGGACGAAGGTGTTGGCAATGGAAAACAGAAAGGAAAATAAAAGAAGGAGAAGCACTATGAAAAAGACTGAAGCTATGACTTGGAGATGAACCAGATGGTGGGGAAAAAAAGTAAAAGTGAGGAATGATTACAAGATCTTACAACTAAGTATTGAGGAAAGGAGATAGTAACAATCACAACGCAAGGAGCTGCTTTGGGTGGAACTATTGGTACTATTTTAAGTTCTGTTGATGCAATTAGATACGATAGGGTATATTCCAGGACCTGGCTATAAATACACCACTGAAAAGTGAGAAGGTGCTCTCTTTTAAGGATTAAAACTGGTATAATGAAATCCCCGGAAAAGTAAATGATATGCAAAAATCAGAGTATCACAGATGAAAATTTAACCACCATTATTTCAAATAAAACCCAATCATTTACAACCCAAATAATAAACAGCTTTGCCACTTGCTTTAATGAAAGACATTAGAAGAAATTATTGTTTTGAAGTATTTTATAACTTCGAACTGGCAAATATACTATATATTCTGTACATATCAATATATAAAATATTATAACATGAGTTATGATAGTAAGGGCAACAAGTTATTTACCAAAAAAGTAGTATTATTACTAAGGGGGAAGACAAGTTTCTCATCTGTGAATTTCTACAAAATATAAGAAAAAAACATAAAAATCCATATCCTTGTAAAGAATCAAGCTGTGAAACAATAAGAGTAACTTTAGATTTAAGCATTTATTTTAAACTGTTTAACTTGCTTCTTCTTGAGTATTTAATAGATTTATTTCTTAAATTGCCCTAACTTCCTTACACCATTCTTTATGTTGCTTCATTTTCTTAACTACTAAGTGAGGGAAATACTATACCCTAAGCCTCTGCAGTGAAGATTTTCCACTGTACAGTTACAGAATCCCCACAGAAACCTATAAAATGTTCCTACTGTATTTATGGGGACTTCTGCCAACCTCCTGCTTTATGGCAGCTCTTTATATTAAAAGAGTTTGATTCACATATACCCAAACCAAAAGACAGCAACAAGAATCACTCAAGTTTATAAATAATAAATTAAAATAAAATTTAAGCATAGAGACAAATAACAAACAAACTAAAAATAATCAAGTATTTAACAAGAACTACCACTAAAGGAAAATAGTGGTTTGTAGTGTTTGACTTACGAATTGTACTTCTGGGAACTTACTGTAATAAAGTAACTCAAAAGAACGGAGAAGTATCTGTATACAAATATTCAATGGAATACCATATATAATAACTAATAATTGGAAACTATCTCAGTGATAGAGGAATGAAAATATTATGGTAACTCAATGAAATATTATGCAGGCATTTAAAATGATAAACATGAAGGTTACATAACAACACAGAAATATGTTAATGTAAAATAACATGAGGTTAAAAAAACAGATTCCAAAATTGTATATGTTTTGCAGTTACAACTATATAAAATTACATACACATTGTGTAAGATAAAAACAATTGTTAAAATAAATAGTGGACTTAAGGGAAAACTCTTAAATCTCCTTAATATTATAAAGCTTATATATCTGCTTCACCTGCAGATAATTCTTTTGAAACTATATTCACACAAATCTATATTGTATATTTAAGACATAAAACAATGGTCATTAAAACTCTGTATCATTCTTCATGGGGAAAAGCCCAGCAATTACAACAAAAAGGAAGGTATGTTTTCTAAAAAGAGTAAAATAAAAAAAAGAGTTAAATAGAAAATAGAAACTTGCTATCTTTTCTGAAAACTTGAATTTGAAAAAAGAAATCTCACAAATAAAAGAGAAGATTTTGAGTATGAAGTTTTCACAACATGGCTGGTAGAACTTTGCAGTAGTCCTAAATCCTGTGATCAGTTTGCATATTTCCTATCCCTTTCATATCAATAGTACAATTGAATCATGACTCCATGCTTCAGCTTTAAGCTGATGTCAATAAGCTTAAAAGTCTGAATAATTATGCATTTGGTTTGGTTTGGAAAAGTTAAAACACACTCACCCCTAGTAATTGTTCAGCTTGGGCTGATTTTTTTTTTTAAAGATTTATTTATTTATGCATACAAGAGCTGGGGTACAGGCCAGAGATGTGGGGGGTGAGAGGATTCACCAGAGACAGAGTGGGGAATAGAAGAGGCAGACTGACTGAAGTACACTGCCGAGGGGAGCAGTGGGCAAGACAGGAGAGGTCTGCTACACCATGTGGGTTGCTCCCTGGTGGCCGGGAATCAAACCCCCAGTGCAGAGGCTGCGGATTGCTTCAGAGTGTGGTGTTTAACCCCTTGCGCCACCAGGGAGGCCCTTGGGCTGATATTTTTGAGGCTCCTACCTAAAGAAAATACTGCTGAATATGATGCCATTTCCTCTTACAATTTTTACTAATCAGATATAAACCAAAGCACCCAGTGTAAGCTATATAGCTGAAATGTTTCTCTCTTTGTCATTTACTGTGTATACAAGTCTCATTATAAAGCAAATGTAAAGAAAATTTAACAAATACATAGGTAACCATGTATTTTAAAAATTGTAAATGTAAATTTAAAATATCTATTTTTATGTAAATTAAAAATATCTATTCTTAGTAAAAGTAAAAGGGTATTTGTTTCTGCTTAAGACTATGTCAGTAAACCTTAATTCCATAAGAAAGTCACATGTTATAGCTGCAATTATAATAACAGAAAATTTTAAAGACAAAGTCTTAACTTTTATTTATATATCATTATAGATGAACAGTTATTTTTCAAGTTCTTTCTGTACTTGTGTATATGTACACAAACATAAATATCTTTCTTTACAACTATAAAATCTTCATAATTATGATTTTAAAAAAACTATATAGGACTTGTGGTTTTGGCCATGACAGAATATTTGGAAATAAATGGATATGTCCCTCTCCTGTCATAAACATTGATAAAATTAGATAAAATGTATAAAGCAACTGTTTTTAGGTGTTGGACTGTGCTTTAGATAATACAGGACTGTGATACTTAAGAGAAGAGAAACACAGAAAGTTCCCACATTTACCCTGGCTTTCTGTCTAGGGACATATTTTACACTGTGGTGCAGAGGAACTGGGGACACAGAGATGAAAAAGATTTGGTAGAATTTGGTTATTAAAGAATAAAACTAGTAAGATGGGGATAGGTGCAATGGACTCATAATTTTTTTTTAAAAATCCAAACAATAGCAATGCATATAAAATATAAAGTTTTATCTCTACCTCTCATTTCCATGCCCAAAGATATGTATAGACATGTAACACACGTACAAGAATTCCTTAGTAAAAATGAGGTCATACTAGAGATAGTTTTTCAGCAGCCTGCTCTTTCCATTTAATGATGTATCATAACCACCTGATTATCAGTACACATAGTTCTCGTATTTTCAGTAATGGCTGCTTTGCTCCAAGGTATGGAAATATCCATATGTCTTAATAGCAATATTGAGGTGTAACTGACATACATACCTATATTTTTAAAGTGTGTAATTTGGTAAATTTTTACACATGTAGACACTCATGAAACCATCACCACAATCAAGATAATGAATATATCCATCACCCTCAAAAGTTTCCTTGTACTCTTTGTAATTCTTATCTCCTACTCCTCCCCTTCTTGCCACCTCTCCCCTGCCACCACCCACTGGCAGTCACTGGTCTGCTGTCTGTCTCCTTAGATAAGTTTGCATTGTTTAGAACTGTACAGTAAGAGTACCGTATATGCTCTTTTATCTTTCAGCACAATTTCTCAAAATTCTTCTATATTGTTGTGTGTATCAACAGTTCATTATGTTTTTCTTATTGAGTAGTATTCCAATACATACATACACACACACACACACCCCACAATTTGCTTATCATTTTACTTGTTGGAGAACACCTGTGTTGTTTACAAATTTGTTTATTACAAACAAAGCTATGAACAATCAGGAATGGGTATGTGTATGGACCTATGCTTTCTTTTCTCTTGGGTAAATATCTAGGAATAGAGTTGGTTGAATCATGCAATAGAAAAATATTTAATTTTTAGGAAACTGATTGCCAAACTGTTTTCCAAAGTGGTTTTACCATTTTATTTTTTTAAAAGATTTATTTTTATTTATTTATACAAGCACTGGGTACAGTCAGAAGCACGGGAGGGTAAGAGAATTCACCAGAGGCAGAGAATTCACCAACCAGAGCAGAGCAGGCAGAAGGACGGAAGTACACTGCTGAGGGGAGCAGCGGGCAGCAGGAGAGGTCTGCGCGCCATGTGGGACCCTCCTCCGGTGGCCGGGGAGCAGCTGGGGATCGAACCGGCGCTGCAGAGGCTGCGGGCAGCTTCGCTACCCAGCACTCAACCGCTGTGCCACCGGGGAGGCCCGGTTTTACCATTTTATATCCCTACTAGTAGTATCTGAAAGCTCTAGTTCCTCCACATCCTTGTCAACACTTGGTGTGGTCAGCATTTTGAAATTCAGTTATTCTAATAGGTATGTATTAGTATTACATTATGACTTTAATTTATTTCCCTAATGACTAATGATGTTGAACATATTTTCATGTGCTAATTTACCATCTGTGTATATTTTTTAAATAAATTTTTACTGAGGTAACACTGGTTTATAATATCATGTAAATTTCAGGTATATAGCATTATAATTTGACATCCGTATATATCACATCATGATTACCACCTAAAGCCTAGTTTCCATCCATTGCCATAAAATTGGCTCATTTCACCACCCCCCAACCTCTGTTCTTTGGTGAAGTGTTTGTTCAAATATTTTGCCCATTTTTTTCTAAAGATTTATTTATTTATGCATACAAGAACTGGGGTACAGGCCAGAGGTGTGGGGGGTGGTGAGGGAATTCACCAGAGACAGAGTGGGGAATGGAACAGGCAGATCAACTGAAATACACTGCTGAGGGGAGCAGCAGGTGAGACAGGAGAGGTCTGCTGCGCCATGTGGGTAGCTCCCTGGCCAGGACTCAAACTCGTGCTGCAGTGGCTGCAGATAGCTTCATAGGTTGTGTCTTAACTCCTTGCACCACCAGGGAGGCCCAAATATTTTGCTCATTTTTATTGAGTTGGTTGTTTACTGAATGCTGAGAGCTTCTTGAATATTTTAATGCTCTTATCAGCAATAAAAATGAACTACTGATACATAGCAACAACATAAATAAATCTAAAAATAATCATGCTTAGTGAAAAATGACAAACACAGAAAGAGAAAACCTATTTTATATTCCCTTTATGTACAATATTAGGAAACATAAACTAGGGCCTCCCCAGTGGCGCAGCGGTTGAGCGCTGGGTTGCGAAGCTGCCCGCGGCCTCTGCGGCGCCGGTTCGATCCCCGGCTGCTCCCCGGCCACCGGAGGAGGGTCCCACATGGCACGCAGATCTCTCCTGCCGCCCGCTGCTCCCCTCAGCAGTGTACTTCGGTCCTTCTGCCTGCTCTGCTCCCCGCTCTGGCTCTTGTGAATTCTCTCACCCTCCCGCGCTTCTGACTGTACCCAGTGTATGTATAAACAAAACAAACAAACAAATAAATAAATAAAAACATGCCTCTATTAAAAAAAAATTAAAAAAAAAAGAAAAGAAAACATAAACTAATGCATATTGCATGCTATGTTCTTTCTCCCACTTTCCTTCTTTCTTTTCTGTTTTTCTGTGGACAAATTCTCTTGATATTCAATCTTGTTCAGAGATCTATTTATCTTCCCCTGTAAGTTCCAGTTTGAAGATTAGGCATTATATATTTTCTGTAACCTGAGGGTGTCAGAGGTAGGGAGAAGCAGGAACTCCACTGGCAGTAAGTAACTTTTATGAGGAACCAGGTCTGTTTTTTGTTTTTGAGATTCATTAAGTACTATGCTAGGTTTGACTTAGGCTGTATTCCATCCCTAAGGGGGTTTATCTTGGGTATTGGATCATTCTCTCAATTCTGCATGAGGCCCTGGAAAATGGTGAACCCTGTGATTTTGCCTACTCTGTTGAGGCCTCAAATTCCATTGCTTCAAGTAGGAACATTTATTTTCAAAGGTGCTTTGCCCTTTGCCAGGGCTGTCTAATGAGTAGCAGCAATGGTTTGTCAGCTGACCTTCTGTCAGTAGTACTGCTTCTGAGGGACAAAAGTGGGTAAGGAGTCACTCCAAGTCACACAAAAATCTGCAGTTCCTTTTTTTTGGTCACTAATTTCTCACTTTTATGAACTTTTTATGTTGGTAAAGTTTTTGTTTGTTTTCACTATTTATTATTCATTTTATTGAAGGAGGGATACTTTTTCAGATTCATCCCATCTTCTTCACTTGGAAGGTAGTGACTTATTTGTAAAATAGACTAGAATTCCTTTAAAACAATGATCAGCTCCTATTTTTCTCTTGAGCGCTCCACAGGACCTGGCCCAATGATGAATAAATGTTAAGATATGAAAAATGATAGGGATAAAAGATATCATTTCATGTTTTGTGATAGTTCTAAGCATGTTGAACAACAGTCAGATTATTTTCCTTAAATATCTCTCCTGTTACCACTATTTACCAGTTTTGAAATATGAAACCTCTTTCGACTCCGATGATTGATTGATTGATTGATTGATTGATTTAGCTTTGGCTATACCTCATGTTTTCTCAATGCATGTCTACATTCATGCTACCTTTTGTCTAGAACAAATGGTCATTACTAGTCAAACCTTCTTCATCCTTCAAAGCTCAGGTTAAATCCTACCTGCCCTATGAAGTCATCTTACTGACTTTTCTCCCATTCCCATCTCAGGAGGAATCTCTTCCTATTCTGAAGTCCTAGGATCTTCACTGTCTTCACTATATTACCCAGCATACTCCTCATATTGTTTACTAATTCATTGGTATTTATCTCTCAATTCTCCATCTAAAAAGGATGACAAGAATGTTGTCTTTTAGTGAACATTTACTACCACTAAGAGAATTACATATTTATCTCTTTTAATACAACCCCCTATGAAGGAAATTTGCTTAAGTTCATGTAACAGAAAGGGGTACAGTCAAGAATTAAATTCAGTTTTTGGATTCTGAAGCCCATGTTTAGGCATTATATTAACTCTCAGTCTGACTGTAAATTTCTAGTAGACATCAACTGAGTCTTGCATTTCTCTATATTGATTCACTTATACAAATATAATTATTGGGTGTCTATTATATAGAAAATAGAGCCATTAAGTAGACATAAGCCAAGTTTGTCTCTGAAAAATCATATAATATAATAAAGATTTTAAAAAACACATAATTAAGACACATCAAAAATGATAAGGTAGTCAATTCTTATGTGTTTCTTATTTATTATGTTATGTACTTTATATTACATATACTAATTTAATCCTCACAACAATCCTACGAGGCAGATATTACTCTTACCCATTTTAGAGATTAAGAAACGGAGGCACAGAGAAATTAAGTAACTTCTCACAGTTGGACAATTAGTCTGTGCTCTCAAAATCTAGACCTTTCATGACAAAAGTTATAATGAAATAAGATAAATTATTAACACATATATTTAAAAACTATATATGAAATGGAGCAAGAGGAATACAATGATTATATAAGGATATTCAGACTATATCCGAAGTAATTCTTAATATTAGAACTCTATTAGAATTCTGGAAACAGTTTACTGTTTCTATCTATCTATTTATGTATCTATCCTTACCTATCCTGTTCTGTCTGTCCTTGCTTCACTCAGAGTTCTGTTTCAATCTTTTAAATATTGGTATTCCATATTAAGACTCCATTTGGAAAAAAATTCTGTTGCTAAAGAAAAGTTTGAAAACCACTGGACTGGATCAAGGGTTCCTAAATACCTAGGTGCTCAACAGAAATACTAAAGAAATTTTCAAATGACAAATTCCTGGGTCATACCTCTAGACCTAATGAAATAATAACTCCCCAAGGGATTCTTCTGTGCAGAGCCCAAAACTAGCCCAGGTATTTGAGAAGCACTGAACCAGATGACCCTTGATTCCTTGAAAGCCTATGAAAAAAAACAGAACTTAAATAGGTAGGCAGGAATCTTAAGCAACAAGAGCAGGTGGTAGCAGATGGAAGATCATATAGATGACTAAATTAGTACAGTCTTATGAAGGAAAAATAAATGGAAAATAAGGAGCTAGCCTAGGACCAGAAGTTACTCTGGAGGTTAAGCTGCCTGGCAATTATCTCATAGCCTACTGTAACTATCAACGATATTAGTCAAAATGGTTTAATTCAGTAGCAGTCCAAAAACATTCAATGTGAACCATGTACATAACTAAAAATTTTCCAGTAGTCACATTAAAAGTGAAATTAATTTTAATAACATTGATTTAATAACATAACCAAAATAATATAATTTAACATGTAATTCAAGAAAAAAAATTATCAATAATATAATTACCTTATTTTTCTGTATGAAGTCTTCAAAATGTTACAGTACAACTCAATTCAGTCTAACCAGGTTTCAATGCTCAGTAACCACATGAGCTAGTGGCCACTGATATGGTGCAGAAATAATTAATAAAAGCTCAATTTATTTCCTATTAAAATGGATATTCTGGGGGCCTCCCCGGTGGTGCAGCGGTTGAGCGCTGGGTTGCGAAGCTGCCCGCGGCCTCTGCGGCGCCGGTTCGATCCCCGGCTGCTCCCCGGCCACCAGAGGAGGGTCCCACATGGCGCACAGACCTCTCCTGCCGCCCGCTGCTCCCCTCAGCAGTGTACTTCGGTCCTTCTGCCTGCTCTGCTCCCCGCTCTGGCTCGGTGAATTCTCTCACCCTCCTGCGCTTCTGACTGTACCCAGTGCTTGTATAAATAAATAAATAAATCTTAAAAAAAAAAAAAAATGGATATTCTGTACAATAAAAACAAAAAATCCATGGATCACTTTTTTTTTTAAGATTTATTTATTTATTTATACAAGCACTGGGTACAGTCAGAAGCACGGGAGGGTGAGAGAATTCACCAGAGCCAAAGTGGAGAGCAGAGCAGGCAGAATTACGAGGTACACTGCAGAGGGGAGCAGCGGGCGGCAGGAGAGGTCTGCGCGCCATGTGGGACCCTCGTCCGGTGACCGGAGATCGAACCAGCACTGCAGAGGCTGTGGGCAGCTTTGCAACCCAGCGCTCAACCCCTGTGCCACTGGGGAGGCCCCCATGGATCACTTTTATGCCCTAGAGATCCTGCTACCTAGGCTAATCAAATAACAATTTTGTCTGCAGACACCATACTTACACACCTTTACCCCCGGCCCCTCTCTCTCTTCCTAGCAGCAGAGTCTGTGTTCTAGATATATTTGCCAGAATGTCCTGTTCCCAAGGCCTATTCAAAATATTTAAAACTAAATTTACCATCTCTTCCAAAATTAAAAAAAAAAAATTACTTCTTGCTTTTCCTATTGCTACCAGTCATCCAGGATCAAAACTTCAAATGCTTCCTTTTCCTTTATTCTACAAAAGTACCAAGCTCTATTTATTCTTTCTTCACAATCTCTCTCACTGCCCCTTTGCTGGTTCTAGTCTACCTGCTGATGTTTTCAGTATACTGTTACCAAACACATATACTTAATACACTTTTTATGTCATTTTTCTTTAGTGGTTCTATAATGCCTTATGCTTCAGCTTTGAATTCAGGCCCATGCACAGCCTTGTTCTTAGCTCTAAGCTGGCCTATATCATTCCAAACTAATCATTTATCAGTCTCCTAGGACAGCTTTTATTTTAGGCAAACTACCCAGTTTCCTGTCTCTTATATATGCCTTAAAATTCCTCATCTCTGTTTTATGATTTTCTACCTACCTGAATGTCCTTATTCCAGCTTTACCTATCCAAATCATTATTACACAAGTATTTATGCATCAGGCACTGCAGTAGGAAATGGAGATGTAATAGATAATTGTATGCTCAGTTTTCCCTTTTTAAGAAATCTTTCTTTATAAGTCAATTATACCTCAATAAATTGAAATAAAAGAAAATCTTCCTGCCTATGCCAACAGAAGCATTTTTGCATTGCTGTCTATATGCTTACAAGAACTCACTGGGCCCTTACAATTTGCTTCTTCCTACTGCTATTTATCAAGTTTTTCTATAAATATCAATTCATCTTTCCAAATAGAGTGTGGATTTCCTGGAAGCATGGATCAGGGTCATACCAGTGTATTTTTTTTTTTTTTAGCATTTCAAAAAGACAGGTTTATTAGGAAAAGTAAAGAAGAGACTTGCACAGATACAACTGGGCAGGAAGAGCTGCTGCTGCTGTTTTGCAAAGGGAAAAGGTTTGTGAAAAGAATTACCTGCATAGTCACAGGAGTGCAGGAAAGTTGCCTATCAATGTATTTTTTTGAGCACACAATAAGCAGCAGGTACTAAACATACCATTGCTGAATGATAAGTACTTATAAAAGAGTGAAGGGCCTGTGGAACAGGAAGAGGGCCTACCTAGAAAAAAGATACCCTCTCTCCACTCCAGCAATACGGTGGCAAATGATCAGAGGTGACCACAGAGGGCCTGTAAGAACTAAAGCTGGGCAAAGAGTCTGAGAAATTTCATTTTTCAATTCCATTTACAAAGAATTCAGAATTGGTAACACTTAAGTTAGGATCAATTATCTTGGCTTTGGACCTCTACAACATAAGTAAACAGCTTTAAAAATCCATTTTGGTATTAAAATATACATGCCTGATATCAAAGCTGAAAAGATAACTCACCACATGTTGTGTTCAAAAACTTTGGCTGGGTCAGTTAAAATTCTTGATCCCAGAGGAACCAGTGGGTGAGAACCACTTTGGTATCTATGTGGCACCTTTTTTATCCTTAGACAGGAAACAGAATTTCTCCAAATCACATTCATCCTAATCAGCACCTGGAAAGTTGTAAGTGATTAGTCAATATGTATTAAAGTATATTGCTTATATAATAGCCAAACACAAGTCCAAAAGGTTTACAACCTGAGAAAGAATATAAAAATTAAAATTTTATTTTATTTTTAAAATATTTTTTATTTATGCATACAAGAACTGGGATGTAGGCCAGAGATGCGGGAGTGAGAGGATTTACCAGAGACAGGGTGGGGAGCAGAACAGGCAAATCTACTGAAATATACTGCTGAGGGGAGCAGCGGGCGAGGCAGGAGAGGTCTGCTGCGCGTGTGGGTCAGCTCCCTGGCCAGCTGAGAATCGAACTCATGCTGCAGTGGCTGCCTATAGCTTCATAGTGCTGAGACTTAAACCCATGTACCTACCAACAGGGAGGCCCAAAAATTAAAAATTTTAAATAAAAGATGGATATGTTAGCTTCACTCCTGGAGTATTTTTAGGCCAAGAAATGAGAAAAGAACATTTAGAGTGACATTGGCTGGCATTCTTTTTAAGTCACACATAGACTTGACCAACTTTACTTTGTTTGGTATTTGCTTATTTAATTTTTAGCACATGGTCAATGTATGTAAGCCTCGAATCTGGATCTCACACATTAGGAAGATATTTTTTAATGTGATTTTATTCTTTTATTTTGGGAAGTCTAGGCAAACTTATTTCTAGGGAATATTTCATTGCCAGTAGATTAAAAATCCAAGTATAGTAGCAGAATAAGAAAACAAACTTATTAAATCTCAATCCCTGGACTGAGCTGAGTAATATGAAAATTAGTGAAATAAACAAGTAGATACTATATTAAGATATGACCCCAACTATTTTTAATGCTAAACCCCATATAAATATGCTGTTAAGAATAGCAATAACATATCTGCAAAATAAATTTTCATATACAAAATGCTAAACCCTAGCTCAAGAAAAGAATCACCAGCTGATTATGCAAGAATAATGACTCATTTAGAGTATGCCATTTTAATTATGTATTGGTAAATATGTCAATTTAAAATTTTTATGTCAAAGTCTTAAGAAACTCTGAAGGGTTTTCGTTCCCCAATAAGAAATCATTGTAATACTGGTTGGCGTTTCATCCCCATTCAGTTCATCACAGCATTCAGCCTAATGCTATAAGCTGCCAGGAAGAAAAAGATGTTAAAAGGTGTGTGTACATAATATACATTAGCGACTACACAAGGTACTATTAAGCATAAAAATGACATGTATTGTACGCCCTTTACTACCTTACTGAATTCATCAAATGAACTGCAGAATGCTGAAAACATCTCATTGTGCTCGTCAACATAAAATTCAAGATTTTCCTTTTGGAACAAAGACGACTTAGTTACATATACCAAAAACCTGAAATGGTTCCATTCAAATGCGACTAACAGTGATGAGAAATGAAACATTCAATAGCTAGTGCAAATCTCGTTTCCTATTTGTTTTTCCTTCTCCACTAAATGTAGGTTCTTTGGTGAAGGGAAATCAAATTAAATGCTCTGTCTACCACTAGTTTTTCTCTAATGTGCCTTTGTTCTTTTCTTCTGCCAGTGTTCCACATAAGACTAACAAAACCCTACCTGCACAATTATTTTTAGAGGTCTTTCTGCACTGAATATTATTCATAAGATCTACTGTGTAGAAACTGATTACACCTAGAAAGGGAGACAATTCATGCTCAAAAGTGTAAAATGATGTAAATGTTTTTTTCCACCCAGGAAAAGCCAAATCAAAATGAAACTTCAACCCTTCAAATAATTATGTGATACTTCTCTCTATCTGTCTATATATAGAAGAGGAAGAAAGGGAAAAAATGGTAAGAGTTTCTCTACTATAAATGACCGACAACCTCTATAGGCAGTAGTCATAACCAGACTGGATAATTGGCAATTAAGGAAAATTTCAAAGATACACACGCTTTGAAAGCTGCTAGACTATAGAGAGAGCATGGTGTGGCCACATTCTTGCCTTTTGTCTTGCCAAGGTAGTTGTTTTTCTAATTAATACATAAGCATCTTTACCTATTTTATTTATTTATTACCTGTAACAGTCACACAGAGATTTGCATTACTCTTTATCTTTTTTATTATATAAATACATAAAAATTATATAACAGATAAATACATACTTATATAATTACCTTTTCAACTAAATTGCAAGCTATACAGCTTGCAATATAAGCTGTAACGGCTACACCAGTTGCTTGTGAGTGAACTGTTTGACTGACTACACAAAAATTATACTTTTTTGACATAAATTTAGTTGGAAGGAAGTTATTTCATATTTTCCAGGGTGGTGCCTAAGATACTTACAGTATGGAAGGAAGTGACAGACATAATGACTACAATGATAAATGAATGTGTGCTTTATGTTATAACTACCAGATTAGCTTAATGTTTACTAGGTCATGGTTCCATTTTGTGATGAAAAAAGGAGAGCAGGGCAGTGTCAGTCCCAAAGAATTCTGGTAATTCTTTCCAAGTGTAATCAGTTTCTATCTTCAACATACAGAAGGTTTTATGAATATTTAGTGTAGAAAGAGAGTTGGTTTCTGTTACCAGATTCCTATTCTCTTTATGTATCCTCTCTTAACTGTCTATTGGCATACCCTAATTTGAATAGAAGTAACACTGTTTTCATAATGAAACTTTCCATAAGTGGTATTTTTATATGAAACACAAAGAGGTAAAGCGAAAACTGTTTCATTCACCCAAAGAAGGCAACAAAGGAAGAGAAACTAAAAACAGGAGACAATTAGAAAAAAATACCAGTATGGCTATTTAAACCCCGTCATATCAATAATTATATTGTTAATGGGCTCCATTAAAAAAATAAATTGTCAATTCATATGAAAAAGCAAGATTCTACAATATATTGCCTACAAAAGCAGCACTTTAAATGTAAACCTAAAAATATATGTAAAAAAATATCAAATCAAACACTGAATGAAAAACTTGAGAGGGTTATATTGATAGACAAAGTAACTTCAATAAAACATTACTATAGAGATAAAAAGGGACATTTAATAACAAGATCTAATTTATCAAGACATAGCCATTTTTTTTAAAGATTTATTTATTTATTTATACAAGCACTGGGTACAGTCAGAAGCATGGGAGGGTGAGAGAATTCACCAGAGCCAGAGCAGGGAGCAGAACAGGCAGATGGACGAAATACACTGCTGAGGGGAGCAGCAGGCAGCAGGAGAGGTCTGCGCCTAGTGGGACCCTCACCAGAGGCCGGGGATCAAACCGGTGCTGCAGAGGCTTCGAGCAGCGCTCGCTGCCCAGCGCTCAACCACTGCGCCACCGGGGAGGCCCAAGACATAGCCATTTTCAATGCATTATGTACCTAATAGCAGAGCTTCAAATTACTTGGAACAAAAATGGACAGAAGTTTTTAAAAGGAGAAATTGGCAAAATTACAGTACTACTCAGAGATTTTAATACCTTTTACCAGTAATAAATAAATAATATATATACAACAGTATATATATATACAACAGTAAAGAACAAGGGTAGGTGAGGATATTAAGAAACTGGAACCATTGTGCATTGGTGGTAGGAGTGTAAAATGGTACAGCTACTATGGAAAATAGTACAGTGATTCCTCAAAGTATTAAACATGGAATTACCATATGATACAGCAACTCTATTTCTGGGCATATATTTAAAAGAAGTGAAAGCAAAAACAAAATCAAAAAACTATAAAGCGAGTGAAAGCAGGACCCAAAAGAGGTACCACTTTTTAGAGCAGCATTATTCATAATGTAAGTGTCCACTGCAAGATGAATGAATAAATAAAACATGATATACACATATAAAACAGAATATTTAGCCTTTAAAAAGAAGGGGATTTTGACACAAGCTACACAGGGATGACTCCTGACACATTACATTAAGTAAAACAAGGCAATCACAAAACGACAGATGTTGTATCAACTCTCTTTCATGAATTTCTTAGACTAGTCAAACATTCAAAGAGACAGGAATCAGAATGGTGGTTGTCAGGGGCTGGGGAGAGAGAAGAATGCAGAGTTAAGTGTTTAGAGGATATAGAAAATTATTTGGGGAGGGTAAAAATGTTCTGGAGATGGAAAGTGGTGATGTTTGTACAACAATGTAAATATATTTAATGAGACTAAACTGTACACTTTAAAAAGGTTAAAAAATTTTAACTTGATCACATAAAAAGTAAATAAGCAGATCTTCAACCACTATAGTCCACTTATTTGTGATTTACTCTTCTTCCTCTGTGACTTGGAGCTAGAGTGACCTGTACAAGTTTTTAATTTCAATAACAAAAGACAGATAGGTTTTTTCCAGCAAAGGATCTGAGGAAAAAGGACCTTTATTCAATATGTGGTTATGATTCTGGTCTGTTTGCAATAAACAGTTCACCGGAGAATCTACAATTCAGGCAAACACTCCATCCTGAAGTTCTCTTGAGGAGCCCAGAATATGAATGGTGGGCCTCCCCTGGTGGTGCAGCAGTTGAGTGCTGGTGCCCTGACGTGCCCCGCTGCTCCCCTCAGCAGTGTATTTCGTCAGTCTGCCCGTTCTGCTCCCTGCTCTGGCTCTGGTGAATTCTCTCACCCTCCTGCGCTTCGGACTGTGCCCAGTGCTTGTATAAATAAATGAATAAATGTTTAAAAAAATTTTTAAAAAAATATGAATGGTAACCTTTGAGTAGATTCCTAGGAGTGGAATTGCTGAGTCATATGGCGGCTCCATTTTCAATAGTTTAAGGGTCTTTCACAAAGATTTCCAGAGTGGTTGGACCATTTTGCATTTGAAGCAGCAGTATAAGAGTTCCTTTTTCTCCCACATTCTCGCCAGCATTTGTTGTTGCCAGTTTTTTTAATGTGTGCCATTCTTACTGGTGTGATGTGGTATCTCATTGTGGTTTTGATTTACATTTCCCTGTTTATAAGTGATGCTGAACATTTTTTTTCGTACACCTGTTGGCCATTTGCATTTCCTCTTTGGAGAATTATCTTTTTAGTTCCCCTGCCCATTGTTTGACTGGATTGTTTGCTTTGGTTTTGTTGAAAGGAAACCTGCACTCCTGTTTACTGCAGCACTATTTACAATAGCTAAGATATGGAAACCACCTAAATGCCCAAAACAAATGATTGAATCAAAAAGATGGGGCATACATACATACTGGAACACTATTCAGCATTCAAAAAAAGTAAACTTATGCCATTCGCAACAACATGGATGGAGCTGGAATGGATTATGCTCAGTGAAATAAGTCGGGAGGAAAGAGAAAAACATTGATGGTTTCACTTATAGGAGGAACATAGGGAAACCAAACAGGGATCAGGAAAAAAAAAAAAAGACAAAATTAGCAGGCAAACTACTGTAAATCAGAGATATTCAGCTGGGGAGGAGGAGGGAGTGTGATCAAAACCGGGGAGGGAAGAGCACAAGAGACTAAGGTGATAGTTCACAGGTATCTTGGTGGGTGGGAATGTTATGGGGATTACACCTGAGAGGAAAATGAACAATGATATTAAAAAAAAACATATAAATAATAAAAAAATGATGCTAAAATTCACTGGAAAATGAAAATATTATTAGGAAGAAATACAATAGAAGATCTACAAACAAATGTACTATTAGATTTTTAAAAACTGAATTTTTTATTAACCAAGAAGAAAACAGAATTGGTAGTTGATCAGTACAATCTCTACTGGACTTGTTTCAGGCTAGTGAAGAGAAGTCATGATTTTTGGTTTTCATAAGCTATAACAAAAGTAGTGGTATATGTTATGTTTTAAATATTTAGGAAGATGAAAATTTAAATAATTTCTTGCCTATGTTTTTCCCTTCCCTTCAATGTCTACATTTACTGGCTTCTAGACTAAAAAAAAAAATATCTTTAAGAAGTGAAGCTCATATTCTTGAAATTTTTATAAATATGCATAAAAATTCTTAATTTTTTGCCAATTTGTTTACAGAATCAACTGTAAATATTAACAATAAAGGTGGTATTCACATTTTTGAATAGAATTGAATACCTATTACAGAAAAATTGTAGAATAAACTTATGACTCATGTTTAAAAAACAAACAAAAATAAGCAAACAACCTTCCTACAAGAAAAAATATAGGCCCTGATGCTTTATTGTGACCATCAAATATTTACGGAAAAATAACCCAAATTTTATACAGACTTTCATAAAATAAAGAACATTTCTCAATTTGTTTTATGAGGCAACATAACTTGGATAAACAGTACATTTATGTGAAACAAAGGTCTGAATATTGGCAACATTGTTAAAAAGCAGTTTTCCCACAAACTTAATGCTTCCCACTATAGTTTCAAGTTATCAAGATTTGTCAGGAATAAAACATGAGGATATCTAAAAGGGGGAAACCCTGGGAAAGAGTTTTTAAGGCATGTCTTAGTATGCTTTAATTGTTAATGCTGATACTTAGCTTCAGTTACCCCAGTTTAAAGCAGAAAGAATTATGAAGGCAACAGAATTTCCTCGTATCCTTGTTAGGTATTTGAGTTTTATTATTGGAAGCAAATGAAAAAGTTTGTGGTCATGACCCTTCACTTAGCTTAATTCACTCAAACTATGACCCTTCACTCAAACTAATTCTGCTATCTGAAATTCCTTTTTTTTAGATTTATTTATTTATGCATACAAGAGCTGGGGTACATGCCAGAAGTGTGGGGGGTGAAAGGATTCACCAGAAACAGAGTGGGAAACAGAACAGGCAGACAAACCAAAGTACACTGCTGAGGGGAGCAGCGGGGAGAGTCAGGAGAGGTCTGCTTCGCTATGTGGGTTGCTCCCTGGCCGGCAGGGGGATGCTGCAGAGGCTGCGAACAGCTTCATAGGTTGCATTTTAACCCCTTGCGCCATCAGGGAGGCCCTGCGATCTGAAATTCTAGCCCATATAAATAAGTAGTTTTGTTTTTTTTACTTACTTTATCTATAGGTTCACACTTTCAGTCCTATCTAGTCCTGTCAAAGTCAAAATGAAACAGAATGAGCATGACTTTAGGCATGAGCTCCTTATATCACAACACCAAGTCTCAGTCATGAACAGTTAAAGCAATCACTAAAACAGATCCAGAAAGTCACTGAAGTTTATGTAAGTATCAGACTGACAAAGTTTCATTATCAATAACATTTATTATGCTACCAAGTATAGAAGCACACCATGAAGGGCTGACAGGCTTCCTCCCAGTTCAGGTGTGCCTATTTTAGAATGCAAAGAAAAGAACAAATGTACAAAGTGACTTGGATTTGGCATATACAGTAGTATTTGGCATATATAGTAGTAGCTCCCCTATCCATGGTGTCATTTACTTGTTATCAATTGTGATCTGAATAAATACTATAATATATTTTAAGAAAGAGCAAGCAAGACCACATTCACATAATTTTTTATACTTGTTATAATTGCTCTATTTCATTATTATTTTAATCTTTTGTGCCTAATTTATAAACTAAACTTCATCATAGGTATATATAGTAAAAAATACAGACTATATAGGGTTCAGTACTACCCATGGCTTTAGGTATCCATCAGGAGCATTACAAGATACCTCCTGCAGATAAGGGGAAACTACTGTAGTATGACAAGACATGTCAGACTATGGTTTTAATACTTATCTGCTTCCTGGGTCTACCACTATTACATGTTGTAATTGTAGAAGAAGCATTGGTACAAAAGGGTTACTTGTGGGCTGAGATCTCTGTCCTATCTCCCGTCAAATTTTGCTTTGCCAGATGCTTTGCTTTCCACTAAAATTGAACCCTTTCACCTTTCACAATGATGCATGCATCTGCCTTAATATATCAGAAAACTATAACATATTCTACCAGAACAAGTAAAAATGTAAGTATATTTCATGTTATAAACATGAGTATTTCTTAAATAATTGAGAATTCTTATAGAATATTAGCTTTAATACTATAGAATATTAGTTTCATATTATATTTTGTAAATTAAAATCTTTGAGGAGGTAAAGCACTAATCCTGAAGTATCTTTCATGTAAATCTCAATTTAAAAAAAGTTAAGTACCATGAACTCATTTAAGCTCCAACTCACCATCAAGGGGTACTCTTTTCATACCCAATTCACAGAGGAAAAAAAACCACACAGGATGAATTAAAGTAATATATTTAAGGTCACCCAACCAATAACTAACAGGACATCAACATGCACTTGAGTCTAAATAGAAAGCCCATGCTCTACTTTTTTTTTTAAATAGCTTTATTATTCACTTATTTCCAATTCACCCACTTGTATTCTACTTTTGTACATTACTTGTGCAACACACCACATGTCTTTATTGGAGTTGCTAATTTGTTTTAACTGACTTTAGGAAGTCAAGAATTCTTTCTCTCCCTTCATTTCACTTAAGTCTGCTTCTTCTCTTGGGCCTTAATAGAATATCAAGGAATGCCACTGGGAGACACAGTTCCCAGATTTAGGAGAGCATAGTTACTCTCTCTTTTCAGAACTCAAATCTCAAGATTCAAGCAAAGCACTCTTAAAGTACTTAATAATGTAATATTTTAAAACCCAGTTCTTTTCACTGGCCCAGTTTCACACAGCTGAGGAGTACAGGCCAGGAAGGATTTCTCACTTCCCTTGCTTTTTAAGATTGATCCTAACATTGCTTTTGCACATCTCAATACTGCTACAGAAACACCAAAGAAGTAAAGGAACTGGTACTACTGTTTCTGTGAACCTATAACCATTATCCTTGGAGCACTTAGCTGACTCTGAGCAAAAGCTGTTTGTATGGCTCCCAAAGAATGATTTCCAGTTGTCTCAGCTCATTGAATTCTCAAGGGAAGGAACTACTGTTAATCATACACTAAATGCCTGCCCTCTATTTAAAAGTTAATTCTCCTTCTATGTTTCCCGGATTCTGAGCATCCTTTAAATAAATAAATTAGTGAGACATTCATGTTTTTACCTTTGTAACTGTTTCGCTTTTCTTCTCAGCTGGGATGCTGGTACAAAGGTTTCATTCAGAGGAACAAATATCATCTAGATAAAGCTGCACTAAACATTACCTGAGAGGCTAGCATTAATGAGAGCAAATTACAGTGCTATTGTTGTACTGTTTTGGAAAGGGAAAGCCAACAGGTAAGAAACATTTAAGTATCAACTACACTGCCGTGAAAACCAAAGCTTCAATTAACCCGGCAATTTCAGAGAACTCCGAGGGTGACCATCTGTGAGGCAAACAGCTTAGGCAACTCATACATCTTGTTTTAATCTTTCTCTGGATGATTATAATTTCAGGGTATAAATAAGGTTATTAGCAAGAACAGAACAACAACAATAATTACAGTATTTGCAGAGTACTTTGATCATCTGTGACGTCAGTCGCTGCAGCTTCAAAACAGGAATCTCATGCTGTGTTTGTTCTCCATGACCACCCTTAAAGGTGGCCACACCACAGACTCACTCACACTACAGAGGCTACTGGGATTCAAGAATTATTTTTTAAAGGGATTTCATGTAAATCCACCTCAAAGCTGTCTCATTCCAAAATATCTGAAGGGTACACTATACTAGAAATCACTCTGATATTTGTTTACAAAAATATTATGCTGGACCAAAACGACATGTTTTCATTCATCCACCCGGCATATGATATTGTGTGTTATAATAACTTCTGGAGGCAATACTCAGATTTGGTAGGCTAGTAAAGGGTATTAAGTTACATTCATACTTTATGTGCTATCAGTCATTTTAAGTTCTAACAAAAAAAGCTCACATGGATGAGACTAATGGCATTCTGCCCTTAATGAGACTTTTGTTTTCCTATTTATTGCAAAGGTCTCCACCTCTAGGTACAAAAAACTTGTACCTGTATGCAGGATTTACCCAGTCATGTTTTGACTAATGTATCAATAAGGCTGCCCTGGCCCAAACTGGAATGGTATAAAAAGTTCAGTTCATAAGTGGATGTTAGGCATAAAAAATATGATAGAACATTAGTGAATAAAAATGTCCAAATGAATATATTTCCATAATTTCAAAAGAATATATGATTCAGGTAGGCAGAGATTATAGCATTCTGTAAATCCAATTTAAAGAACAACAATTAGTTGTAATTTGCAAAAAAAAAAAAAAATGACGAGACAAATTGCATCATGGAAAATCAGGTAAAATTTTGACTGTCATATCATTAGAGGCACAGCACAGTCAGAAAAGGACCCAGAGAAGGAAAAGTAAAATTTACAGCAATTGTACAATTTCTACAGAAGAGACGAGTTCCAAGGGAAAGATTAAGAATGCTATAAAATTGTGGACCAGGTGGCCAGAGAATGTTAGAATCCTCATAAGATGCACCTGTGATTTCTACCGCTAAGTTGGATGATGACCCAACTGGGTCATTCCTTTTCTCCTCTTGTCTTGAAGAGTCTTCTTGCCCTGGTCTTCAGTCTATCCTCATGCCTTTAATGCTATTGGAAAAATATCCCTGATCAGAGTGACATTTGTGATTATGTGGAGTCTAACTTCAACAACTTGTTTTAGGAAAGGAAATCACTGGCTAAAAGGAAATCATTGGCTTTGGAAACACAGATGAATGATGACCTTTATCAAAGTGAGTAGAATGCTGTGCCCACAGAGTGACTGACAAATCATTATGTCAATAGGATAAGGAAGTAGTGAATGTAAATGACTCTAACAGGCAATGGAAAGGAAAAGAGAAAGTTTCACCTTCAGTCACCTAGGCAAAAGACGAATACCTGTTAAGCTGCAGAGAATCTTGAGTATTGTAGAATGAGAGGCAATCCAATGTTGAAAGAAAAAAAAACAGAGTCAAGATACTGGAAAGAGATGGACTGTTGACAAATAAGGTTCATGAAGTGAAGGAAGGGAGGGAAAATAAGTACACAGAAAACAAATTAGCCATGTAAGATGTCAACAATAATCTCATTTCTGTTGCATGAGAACAGGTGAGTTTGTAGTGGATAGAAAGACATTAAGAGAGTCCTTTCCCAGTGTTCTCTTCTTGAAGAAGAAAGAGGTGACAAAGTAGAGGACTTAGAAAAGAAGGAATAGAAAAAAATGGGAAAGGAAACCAACAACGTGTGATTAAGGGAATAAAGAAAACATTTGCAACATCTGATCTTGCAACTCAAATAAGCAATCATTTATGTTGCCTCCTGAGTGCTCACTCCCCATTCCCAATAGCTCATGGATTTGGGGTCTAGGAGTTTACAGAGAAGCCAGGCATGGACTATATAATTAATTCTATGCTAATCAGCACATTGCAAACCTTTGGGCATAGTGATTGATTCACAAGTGATCATGTGACTAAACCTGTCCAACAGAGTGCATCTTAAGTTGACTGTTAGAAATTTGGGGACAAAGGTAATTCTGATACCAGTTAGACTTGTAAGAGGAAGCATGAAGCCCTTAAGCTGTTGAAAGGTGTATCAGTCAGTTCAGGTTGCCTTAACAAAATGCCACAAGCTTGTTGGCTTAAACAACAGAAATTTATTTTCTCACAGTCCTGGAAGCTAGAAATCCAAGATGCCATGGTTGGCTTCTGTTGAGGACTCTGACTTGTAGACTGCTGGCTTCTTACAATGTCCTAACACACTGTAAGATGTGGAGAGAACGAACTCTGGTGTCTCTTCCACTTTTGATAAGGACACATTCTTATGACCTCATAAGGATTTGGGCCCCATCCTTATGACCTCCATTAACTTTTATTAACCTCAGAAAGGCCCTAGCTTCACATATGGTTACCTTAAGGTTTGGGGCTTCAAAATAAGAATTTTGAACACAGTTTAGTTCAGAACAAAAGCTATCCTGGAGCAGAGTGGGCCTAGATTTGGGATGGCAAGGAACAACTTACACATGAAGTCAAGTCTGAAGAAGTAAAATTGGGAAAATAAAAAGAAGTGAGCTCCCATTGTTAAGTAGTTGTATTAATTTTCATTTGAAGCCAGTCCAACCTCTGGCATTTTTTTAGTTATTACATTACATTTAGTTAATACATTTCCTTAAATGTTTAAACAGTCTGAGTTTTCTGTTATTTGTAAAAAAAAAAAAAAAAAAAAAGGTAACATAGTCTATGCAGTAGTTATGTGATTTTCTTTACAACCTGATAGTGTGTGGACAAAATATTTAGTTTTATTTATATTAGGCCTGTCAGGTTGACAGCACAGAAAGGGGTGGTAATTTAGGATGGTGGGATTAAAGGATGATCAATGACCAGAAAGTAAGCCCCCAAGTAACTAGAAATAAAGAGAGAGGAGAAAGAAGGACAAGGGTAGGGTGTGGCTGAAAAGTGGTTTTAATAGAAACAAAGAGAAGGGAAGACAGATAGAAGGTACTGACAGGTTAGTAATTAGGCCCTCTGAGTTTGTTAATGGCTTGTAATACCGAAATAATAAGAAAATGCTGCTTTGAATGAAAGGCACTTAGAGTGTGTTTAGAACTACAAAGCTGTAAACACCTATGAAAGAGAAACATTTCAGCTTGGACTCCTATACACTATTTCATTTTAAATTTCTAAAGGTCATTATAATAGACCTGTATCCCTTGTTCCTTAGGAACAATCCCCCCACTTGACACATTTATTAATTTGGGTTTGCCAAACTAATATCCTAAGACAATTTTTTAAATTGCGTTTTCATTATGATAGTAATCTAAATATAAAATCAAGAGGAGCAAACATACAACTGCTATTTCATTTCAGAGCCTGTGTTTGTATTTATGATCTAGCTGTCAATAGCAGTACAGATATAATATGGAAATGATACACCTGAGTATACATCACACTATAAAAATAATCTGTAGTATTTTGAATTGAAAGAAGTGCTAAAGGAATCAATAAGACACAGCACAAAACAGTACAGATGTATTAAAGTCAAAAGAACTTGTGTAATGATGTCAACACCTTGTTAATAATGAGTTGCAACTGTTTTGATAAATCATCAGCATGATGTTAATTTGATGTTATTTTGATGTTAATTTGAATTTTATTGGCTTTATGGTTGTAGTTGTACTTTTTTGATGTTATAGTTGAATAAAAGTCTATGCAGAAGTAATTTATACCTAGATTTGTGAACAACATAGTAAAAATACTTTAAGTCAACCCAGAGCTTAGAGAATTTTTTCTCCTTTAAGTGGAGATTTACATTTTTTCAACATTGAGAAATACAGTACTTGGAAATTCTGTTCCAGAGAATGCTAGTCTTACTCTTTAACAGCTGAAATACACCTACATAGACAGATTCATACCAATTTTCTCTGGGAAGCAATATCAAGTGAAGAGGGAAAGAATTTGGACTTAGTCAAATCCGAGCTAACTACCACAAAACCTCTGGCACAAAATTGTTAATCTCAATTTCCTCAGTAGAAAGTAGCTAATGAGATTATTTCAAAATACAGGAAGGTTACAGGAGATGATCCATATAGCATATGTGTAGCATAGTAAGTGCCCAGTAAGTTTTAGTTGCTATTACTATTTTTATCATTACCATGGCTCTTCTTACAATTTCCACAGGGCTTCAAGAAAACCAGAAGATTAAGTCTTCCACTATGTCTTTTAAACAGCCCTAAAGTAGTTCCAACTTCCCAAAAGGTGAAAGACTAACTTACCAATGAAGTGGGGTGGCACAGCAGAAAGTGCTGGACTGAGAACAGAGTATCTCAAGTTCAAGACCTGGTACAGCCACCTATTAATCATGATTTTAGGGAAAACTCTTTACTTTGCCTAAGTTTGTAGACTCATTTGTAAAATGGAATTCCTAAGCCACAAAGTTCTTACAAAAAACATTAAGTAAATTGAAGAAATATTTCTAATGGCATCCCTTAGATCCTAATAAATGAAAAAAAAATCACACAATAAAATAATTAGGAACAAGGTTTTCCATCTCTCACTGCTGAGCAATCAGGTGTTAAGTTGGTCAAAGAAGACAAGCCAAACAGAAAGTATTAATCAAGTTTTTTACTTATTTCAATAGTGCAATCAGGAGGCCAACACCAGCTCCCCAGTGTTCCATTTTCCCCTGATATAGTCCCCTATGGGCTCAGTGAACACAACAGACAGAGAGCCCTGAAAAAAAGGTTCTGCATTTTTATGGATCCCTCTCATGGGAGTGGTCAAAGTGGAAAAAGTGTCTCAGCAGAGATTCCCAGTAAGGAATCTTGATTTCTTAGGAGGCATCTGGGTTAAGAATGCAGATATACACATAAGGTGCCCAAGGGGACCTTGACTGCAATCCTTTCAGAATACAATGCACTATGTAGTAACTATGGTGTGAGTACGGCAACTTCAACCCATGAGGCCTTCCAGGAAGTCTTGTAATGGTCTAGGTCAGGACTGAAAGATCACACATCGGATTTTGAGCTAGAGCAGATACCTCATGCTGAGGGAAAAAAAGAATATGATCATTCTTTACCTAATATACAATAAGCCTTATTCCAAGAAATTATATAAACTAAAAAAATTAATACATTTATGAGATTTAAAAACAATGAATAATAATGCCACAGCAAGCTACTTAAGAATTGAAAATATTAATTATATTCTTAACTTCCAAGAAACACATCATGTATAGAAACTTCAGTAATTTTCAGATATTATAAAATGTCATTTCTAAGATCATTTATAAGTCAGCTGCCAAGACCTCAAAACCACGTCTTCCATAGTGATGCTTTAAATGGTGATTGAGATGCTAAGCTAATCCATACATGCATTTTAAATACATAATGTGGATGAAAAGAAATCTGTATATTTTAAATGATCTTATAACACTGATAAAAATCATTTTCCAAAACAGCTGAAACACTACCAATCCATACTGCCTAGGGCAACTGGAATCTTACTTCATACAAAAAATATCTGATTAAATAATGATTCTTTTAAAACAATAACACACAACGTCTATCAGCCATCTCTTTGGTATGTCTATAAAGTAATGTTATTAACTAAAAAGTAGCCATACATCAAAATAAGTGTTGACCCCTCAAGTAAGTGACTTTAAGGGATTACTATTTATTCCAATAATAGACATCTTTGAAATTCCATTTTCAAATAATGTCCTTATTGATTCTTTTTCATATCCTCAGTGGAGGCCAACTCTTTGCTTTAGGATCAAAGGAAGATTGAGATCTTCCTTTGTTTTTTAAGAATAAGTTGCTTTTGTTGTCATAAATGTATAGATTTCCAACACATTCATATTCATTGAAATAAAACTTCTAATATATTGTTTTCTTAAACAATCTGAAAACAGTCATACCTCATAAATCAAGTTCACAGAGTACACACTGTACTACCACAAATGATAGTATCCTTTGTGCTAATTCTTTTTTAAGAAACCGAAACTATCTGAGTGTATGAGTTGTTTTCTTTTTAATATAGATAGCAAAAATCAAAAACACACAGAGGAGAAAAGAAACCTTTTATGATTGCAATAAAAAAAAATAATATGAAGTACCCAGGAATAAACTTAGCAAGAAATTTATAGGACTGATGAAAGCTAAACAACTCTACAGAGAGTCATGAAAGATAATTTTATAAATAGGAAGACAGTATATGGGTTTCTGTAGTTGAAGATTCAATATTGTAAAAACTCAAATTCTTGCCAAAACCATCTATAAAATTAATTTTAATCAAAATTCCAAAAATGTTTTTAAGGAACTTTAACAAGTAATTTAGCAGTTCATCTGGAAGAATAAACACGCAAGTGCCAAGAAAATACTGGAGGGAAATGAGTAATGCTGGTTGTAGTAGGGTAGAGTTAGGGTTAAAGGGGTACAAGGGACATGCTTATATTTCTAGAAATTACCAAACACTATAAAGCAAGTATATCTTGGCCATGTTTATAATGCCAGGTTATACAGTCAAAAGAGAGGAACGAAATAAGAAAGTTCAAAAACTAATCAAACTATATTTAAGAATTCTATTTGTGATAAAGTTAGTATTTCAAATCAGTGAGTTAAAGCTGGCCTATTCAAATAAATGTTAAATAAATGGGCTGCCTATTTGAAAAAAATAAGTTATATCCCTACTCTAAGAACAAAACTAATTCCAGATAAATTTTTTAATGTAAAAAGAAACTTAACAGGCCTAGAAAAAATATATATGAATACCTACTAAAAAAGTAGGATAGAAAACACTGTTTTGAACATGATACCATAAAGTATAAAAAGTAAGTAAAAGACATAGACTGCTTATGAAAAACACTGGTGGAAATACCTGTAAAATACTATAGTGTATTAATGTTTATAAGGAATGCTTAAAAAATAATATGACCTGAGTAGAGAATGTTGTGATGCCATCAACAAGTATTCAAAAAAGTAATGCAAATGGCCACTAAACACTTAAAAATGTTCATCTAATAATAAAGACTTTCGGGGATGCTTTTGATTGCAAGTTACAGAAGACTATTCAAGACTATTCAAACTCTTAAATAATAAGAGACAAATATCTCTTGTAACTGGACGTCCATGCGTTTGAAGTTTCAGATATGCATTCATATAGTCATTTCTATAATATCATCAAGAACCCAGATTTCTGCCATTTTTCCATCTTACTCTTCATAGCATCACCTTTATTACAGTTACAAAATGGCTACAGTAGTTCTGGGCATCACATTGACATGGCAACATCCAAAGGAAGAAAAGGACCATCTCCTTCCTATATCTCTTTTTAAGGATAAGGAAATGTTCTCTTAAGCTCCTCTGCAGACTTGTTTTCATATTTTATTGGACAGAATTGGGTCATAAATTATCGCTAAACTAGTATTCTGTTTAGAGAATGGGTTCTGGGTCTCCCTGGTGGTGCAACGGGTTAAGATGCAGCACTATAAAACTCTCCATAGCCAATGCAGCAAGAGTTCGATCCCTGGTCAGGGAGCTACCCACATGGCGCAGCAGACCTCTCCTTCTCACCCGCTGCTTCCCTCAGCAGTGTATTTCAGTCCATCTGCCTGTTGTGTTCCCCACTCTGTCTCTGGTGAATCCTCTCACCCCCCACACACACCTCTGGCCTGTACCCCAGTTCTTGTATGCATATATAAATAAATCTTTAAAAAATAGAGAGAGAGAATGGGTTCCTAGGATTACCTTTGTGCAGAGATGTTGACAAGGGATCCCAGGGACTCTATGGCACTTTAAGGCGACCTGTAAAACATCAGAATTATTTTCACAGTACTAGCAACATGTTATTTGCCTTTTATGTTTTCTTCACTGTGATAACGTTTGCACTAATGGCACACAGGCTGTGGTGGAAAGCACTGCTAGTCCCTTAGTCTGAATCAAGGAAGTGGTATTAAACTGGACTGAAGGTCATGGTCTTCTTCACCAACAATGCATTAGCAGAAGGAAAAGAAAAAGCAGTTTCACTCAAGCATATCTACTGAAGAAATTAAAATGGTGTTCATAGAACATTTTCACTTTGGCATTTTCTCAGAAACAAACATGTAATCCTGTCAGGAAACAACTGATACTATTTATTACCATTGATAAAATTAAAGTTTTTAAGCAGAAATTAGAATTCTGGAAAACCTGTGTTTATTGTGAACTTAACAGTTTTTCAATATTTAAACACTGCTCTGATGAGAATAAGGTATATTTTGTGTAATAAAATACATCAACATTTGGAAGACCTGTAAAACTCAGTGAACCAGTATTTTCCGGATGACCAACACATGCTATCACAAAATCATGCATGGGTAAAAAGACCAATTTAAAGTACAAGACAGACAAATGGATTTTAATGTAAGAGTAGGAAAAGTTCACTGATATGGTTTCAAACATTATATTGCAATTAACCTTTAAGAAACTACCACTTATTGAAATTTGGTGCAGTGTCAAAGGATAATATCCACATATATCTAAAGAGACTATTAAAGTACATCTCTTGTTTCTAAGTACTTATATATATCTGTGTGAAATTAGATTTCCTTCATATGTATCAACCAGACATAATGAAGTAAATATAAGAATATAGTTATCTTCTCTTAGGTTCAATATTAATAGGAGATTTAAACATGTAAAACTTACACTACTCTTCTTACTAATTTTTTTCTTTTGGAAAATGTTTTTTATAAAAATAGTATTATGTTATTATGTACTGGGCTTATTATTGTGATGTTAACAGATAAATGTTTTAAATTTTCCTTAGGTTAACTTCAAATAGAGTAAATACAATTAACTATTAACTATGAACAACATAAACAAAAGTTCCTAGGGGCCTTTATCATTTTTCAGTGTCAAGGGGTCTCGAGACCAAAAATCTTGGAAACCACTCCTTTAGATTAATTTCCTGGAATGAATGGAGAGTGCAAAGTCCATCCATTTATTTTTTTAATAGTGTGACAGCTTGAACACTATCATCTTGACAAAAGCAAAACAATATCTATGATCAGGAGCAAACATCATCATACACTGTGAGGGGAGACTACGCTGACAGACTTCACCTGAGGGAACTTTGGCAAAACATTTGGGAATTTTAAAAAGAAATCTGGTGGAAAATTTCATTTCTATAAATATATCTGAACAATATAATCAGAAGAATATATATTAAGAGTTTGTCACGGCATTTGTTGGTACATTAAACTAAAAACTGCAAATAATTCTAAATGCCTTTAGAAGGTTGACTAAATTATTACATAGCCTTATAAAAATTTTGTAGCCACTTAAAATGTTGCTAAAAACCAAAATTTACTGAAATGAAGCCCATGATTCATTAAGGTAGAGGGGAAAATCAGGTACTATAAAAGAATACCTATGTTATGATCTATTTTTTTGAGTTTCATATATACAGACCAATAAATGTACACATGCAGAGAAAAAGTCCAGAAGAATTTAGAGCAGTTATTTCTGATTGAAATGTTCAAGGAAAATCTTATATTTTCTTCTTAATAGGTCTCAAAATGTTCTTTTTCTTTTTAAGTAAACTCAAATTATCTTCATAATTGGGAAAAAAAAACTAAGTCACTAAGTATATAAATTCAATATAACATTCATAGATAGAAGAATTACACTTGGGAAGGATGGTGGAGAGGACGATGGTATGGGCAGTAATGACCACAACACTAGAAAGGTTTCAAAAGTTTCCTCGTGGTGAATCACCCATTTACATGGAGAAAAAGATGCCATGGAATCTCTAAGGCCTAGTTAAGAGGATCCAGATAGGGTGCTGTGGCCTGCTGGATCCTGGACCCAATACCCTAGCATCAAAAACCAGTGGAAGACTTTTTAAAAGACCTCAAATTTTTAGATCAGGTAAGACAGACAATGCTGAGAAGATGGAAGTAAAGAATTCTGAAAGAGAAAGAAATTATTGGAAAAGATAAAGGAGAAGGTAGAAACAGACAACCCACACAGGATGCCAAATTCCAGTTATTCATAAGCTTTATATTCACCAATTATGGCGAGTGAATAGTATTTGCTACACTGCTGTTGATATTATGGCTGCTTTCATTCCATTTGGTAACTGTGATGTGCCTTTTCATTTGTAGTACTTGCCAGTCATCAGGCAGCAAACACAGAAAGCGCCCATTAGGTCTGCACAGCCTGGTTCCTAGGAAAGCTTGTGCACCCTCTGCTGGTCAGTTCCACACCAAGATAAGGTTTGTGTCCCAAGGAGATGACTTCCCAAATCACAGGAATACACTTTTATGTTCTCTAGTTAATTTCAGTGAAGTTTAGAAACTATTTCCTCAACCTGCCCCCTGAAAGAGATAATTCCAGATCAAAACAGCACCATTTTAATGCCCAAGAAAAATACTGCAAAAATTAAAGTGTTGTGAGAAAATACACCATGAAAGGCATTTTAAATTCAAATGATTTCACCTTAATAAATAAGCAGATGATTACAACTCTTAATATGACTAAAGCTCCATCAGAGTTTTACTCTGCTTGAAAACCTGAAAATCACAATAACAACTATATGTATAGGCTTTTACAAATTATAAAATGCTATCACATTCATTTTCATACTTAATCCTTACAGCAATCCTATAAGCAAGGGAGGAAGGCAGGACAAACATTTATGTTACCAGAATTTTATAGATGTGGAGCTGAGTGGCTTCAAAAAGGTTACATGACTCACCTTGATCATACATCTACAAAAGCCCATGTTCCAAGCAGTCCTCTTGAAATTCCACGTTTTACTCAGTAAACAATTCTACCTGAGTGCTGATCTATAAAGAGTTTTCTAAAGATACAGCATGTATTTTAGGCAGACAAGTAAAAGGTCTAAACATATTTCTGTAATACATTCCATTTGTTTCAAGTATTGCCAAAATTTTAGAACTTGAACCTTAAATCTGAGGTACATGCACTGTAGGCAATGCTATATCCTAAAAGACAAAGTTTAAAAAGTCCTCTTAAAGGGAATCTACTTGAAAACCAAATAAAGATAATTTCGGAATTTCTATGTATCCTGTCTATGCCCACAAAAAGTAGATCCTGGGCCTCCTCAGTGGCACAGTGGGTTGAGTGCAGTTCTGTGAAGCCGTCTGCAGTCTCTGCAGTACGGGTTCAATTCCTGGCCAGCCAGGGAGATAACCACATGGCACAGCAGACCTCTCCTGTCTCGTCCACTGCTCAGCTCAGCAGTGTATTTCAGTCAGTCTGACTGTTCTGTTCCCCGCTCTGTCTCTGGTGAATCCGCTCACCCTCCTGTGCCTCTGTCCTATATCCCAGCTCTTGTATAAATAAACTTTTAAAAAATCTTTAAAAAAAAAATAGATCCTGTCAGGCTTGGTGACTTTGGATCAGGCAGGCAAGTTATACACAAAGTATGACACTGGGGCCAGGAGTCCTTAAGTTCTGATCCTGTTTTTTTTTTTTTTTTTTTTAAGATTTATTTATTTATTTATTTATTAATACAAGCACTGGGTACAGTCAGAAGCGCGGGAGGGTGAGGGAATTCACCAGAGCCAGAGCGGGGAACAGAACAGGCAGATTGATGAAATACACTGTTGAGGGGAGCAGGCATGGCAGGAGAGGTCTGCTGCGCCATGTAGGACACTCGCCGGTGGCTGGGGACCGAACCGGTGCTGCAGAGGCTGCCAGCAGCTTCGCAACCCAGAGCTCAACCGCTGCGCCACCAGGGGAGGCCCTCTGATCCTGTTTTCTCTTGAATTTTTATAATCTTAATGCTTTTCCCCTCATGAACAAAGCATTATGGACATTGCTTTGTTGGAGTGCCAACTGAAAAATCAGTATGCTAAAGGAGAAAAGAGAAATCAGTAAAACTGAGCCCTCAAACTAGAGAGTAGATAGAAACAAAGTATTAATGATAAATAAAGAGTTAAACAATTATATAGTGCTTGTTATGTGCCAGGCATTATTCTAAGTGCTTTATATATATTAAACTAATTTAATTCTCCCAAGAACCCATTTAACAGGTAAGTACATTTAGGCAAAGATAGTTTAAATAATTTTACTTACTTAGGGTAACTAGATTTGAATAGCTAAATGGTGAGGCTGAGCTCTAAACGAGGCAGGCCTGGTACTCAGGTTTATCTTTTTAACCAAATGTTAACTCTACTCAGTGGTATCTATCATGGTCCTGTTGCATTTTTAAAGTAGATTTTAAATTTTATAAATTTTAGATTACAGAAGTTACAGATAGTACAGAGACTTCACATTTGCCTGATGTTGGTTTCCCCTATTATTAAAATCTTATATTGGTATATTTTTTAAATTAATAAGCCGATATTAATACATTAATATAAACTTAAGTCCATACTTTATGCAGATTTCCTTCATTTTTTGCCTAATGTCTTTTCTAGGATGGCATCCAGGGTATTATATTACATTTAGTCATCAAGTATCTTTAGGGTCCTCTTTAGCTCTGACAGTTTCTGAGACTTTATTTTTGAAAGCCTTGACAGTTTTCAGCCGTACTTATCAGTTATCATGCCTTTTTTTTTTTTTTTTTTTTTGGTGGGACCCTCGCCAGCGGCAGGGGAACGAATTGTCGATGCAGAGACTGCGGGCAGCATCGCAGCCCAGCGCTCAACCGCTGCGCCACCAGGGGAGGCCCTATCATGCCATTCTTATCACATCACATTCAGGGTACATGATATGAACATGACTTACCACCATTGATTAACCTTGATCAGTTGCCTAAGACCATGACTGACAGGTTTCTCCACAGTGAAGATAGTACCCACCCCATCCTCCCTCCCCCGCCCTTTCCTTACCATATTCTTTGGAAAGAAGTCACTATGCAAAGCCCAATTTATGGAGTAGGCAGTCAGGCTCTACCTTTTTAACAGCTGAGGATCTACATAATTTATGTGAAATTCTTGTATAGGAAAGTTGTCTCTCCTCCCCAATTTATTTATTCAATTATTTTGTTTATATCAGTATGAATTCAGATATACATATATATACACAATTTTTTAAACTTTGGATTATAATACTACTTTATTCAGTTGTTTGAACTATTCCTGCTTTGGTCATTAAGAGCTCTTATAGTTGACTCTTATATCCTGTTGACATAGTCCAATCATTGTGTTTTTGTTTTTGAGCACTTACTTTCTACATGGTGTTCTAAATCATCTTTTGTATTCCTTGACCCAGTCCTAGAGTCAGTCATTTCTCCAAAGAATGTTCGTTCCTTTTATGAGAATGGTGTGGTCCTTGTTATAAGTTGTCCTTGTTTCTAGGCACTCTAAACTGACAAACCAAGGAAATATATGTGTGTACACTAAACCATGCACATATCCGTATCTTCATAACTGTTTCTCTACGTATCCACTTGTACCATAGTAAGCTAAACTAGATTTTATGCTAATGTCTCCAACTCAAATCTATCATCACATGGATCATTCTAGTCATCCCTTCTTGATCGTTCATTACCTCTCACTCCAACAGCAAGAAACTTGGTTCCAATCATCCACCGTTCACTTATTAGTTGTTCAATTCCAGTACACTTGTACATGGCTTGAGAAGTGTTAACCCATATCTCTGTGGGAAATTTTATCAACCAGAGTACTGTGCTTACATACAATTCCTATTGCCTTTAGTCTCACAGTCTCATTTTCTTTTTTTTAATAAAGATTTTTATTTATTTATTTATTTATTTATTTATTTATTTATTTATTTATTTATATAAGCACTGGGTACAGTCAGAAGCACGGGAGGGTGAGAGAATTCACCAGAGCCAGAGCCGGGAACAAAACAGGCAGACTGACAAAGTACACTGCTGAGGGAAGCAGCGGGCACAGCAGGAGAGGTCTGTCACGCCATGTGGGACCCTCGCCCAGCGGCCGGTGCTGCAGAGGCTACAGGCAGCTTCGCAGCACTCAACCGCTGCGCCACCAGGGGAGGCCCTCACAGTCTCATTTTCAAAGTTATGTAGGTCAGTACCTTTTTCCTGGCCATTTCAGTGAGGTTATTGTACATATCTGTAATACAGTTAGCTGCTTTTGGTACAATCTACATTCCATCTTGGAATCCCTCCCTTTCCCTTCATTATTTTTTAAAATTTGCATACATTAAGGTTTACTCTTTGTGTATGCTGTCAAGTATCCACCAACACAATAGCATATGAAACAGTTTCACCACCCTAAAAAAAAGTCCTTTGTGCTAATCAACTAATCAACTCAACTCAATCCCCTCCCCAAATTCCCAATTTCTGTCACATTTCCTAACAAAGATTGTATTCTACATCATTGCATCTCATTTTTTCCCCTTACAACAACATGCTCACATTTATAAACTCATGATTTTCACTTCAACCCTGAGTATTCCCACTTAGGTGGCTGAAGGAAACTCATAATAAGTGGCTTGGTAAAGATCTCATTAAGTGGTAGTACTGGCACTACTACTCATGCCTTTTGACTCCCGGGATGATGCTCTTTCTACTAAACAACTCTGCTTCCCTATTTTCAGGGGAGAGGAGTGGTTCTACACAGAGACAAGAAAAAGAAAAGACAAAATGGTTACATTTTGCATTAATGGAAACTTTTTACACTAAAAATATGGGAGAATAGAATTTTAGTTCTGATAACTTGGTGAACCTGATACTCCAGAAACCTTTCTACCAAAAAATACTCCCAAAAGACTGAATAAATACATTTAAAGAAAAATCACTGAGCCAGCAAGTAAGAAAGAAATCCTCAGAGACTAAAAGTTAGCAAAGGTCCAGAGAACTGAGTGAGCACTGAAGCCAGCAGCTGCCCAAATCCCATGATAGTTCTAATACACAGAAAAAAATCACAAAAGTTTATCTAAATAAATTCAACATTGCTCTAACATTAGAAAATATGCTTATATGACTTATGGCATTTTTAGATAAAAGGGAAAATTATGATCACTTCAAATAGTATTTTGATAAAATAAAATACCCACTTATGATTAAAAATCAAATAAACAAAACTTGAAGCAAATATGGGACAGAAGAAAATTTTATTAATCTGATAATCTATATTATACCATCATTCAAACATATTCCTTTGAATAAATATTTTTTAAAAGAAGGAGAAGAATTTTCAAACCATACCATTAAGTATTTAAACCTAAATCTTTTTGGATTGTGTACATACATGAACATACTACATGTCTAGATTCTCACCTTGATTACTACAATTACCTGTTAACTGGTCTCTCTAGTTTACCTTATTTTTAATACTAGACACAACTTTCTCTTAAAGGGAATGTTGTATCACTCGTAATTTTTCCATCACAGTACCATGGTCCCATATGCTTCAAACTCTGCTTATTTCTAGAACCTGATTTTACTCTTTTCTCTCATGTCCCAGCACAGAACAGATTCCAACAGACCTTAGCATTAATATTTATAATGCTAACGTGTACATGTTAATAAAATCTAGGCGTTATTTCACTGGCATTGCATGATGAGTAATTCCCTATTTACACTTGTTCTGGTGAGTCTGGGAGTGTTTACTTGAGGTTTGTTTTATTATAATTTCACTTGAAATCAGTTCTTTTCGTCATTCTAAATATCTACTACATCAGAAGTCCTATCAAGTCTACTTCCAAAATATAACTTGAATCTGTTGACTTTTTTCCATCTCTCCTGCTAACCATGCTAGTCCAAACATTATCATCTCTTAACCTGGACCAATGCAACAGCCACCTGTATCTTGTTTTCATTCCTGACCCACCTCCCCCAAGAGTCAACATACTAGAGCCATGATGATCTTATTATGACACAAAATAGCTTTATGTCAATTCACGTCTTCCAAACCTTCGCTGGTTTCCAATCACACCAGAATAAAACCCAAAATTCCTTATACTTAGCTCACTTGATCCCAGCCTACCTTTCCAAGTTCATTTCCCTTACACATACTAAAGAGCCATAATGGCTTTCAGACAGTATTAGAATAAGCCAAGGTTGTTACTGCCTTGAGGACATTGCATTTGAGCATCTCTCTGCCTGGACTATTTTATCCTTTCTTCTTTGCAATTCAACTTATCCTCATCATTCAGAGAGTGCTCAAAAGTCCACTCTTCACAGAGGCATTCCGACTAACTCTGGCTAAGATCGGGCCCCCAAACATGTTCTGTCTAGCAAATAACCCTGTTTTAGCTTCTTCATGCCAATTATTTTCTGAAAGTCTTATTTTTAATATATTTAGTTATTGTCTATCTTTCCCAACATTTAGGAATCGTGGCTACATTGTTCACTGCTATGCCTTCTGCCAAAATAGTTCCCAGCACACCGTACATGAAAATGATCACATGCTGAACAAATGACTTCTTGTGAGCTTCGTTCAAATCTGTCTCTGAACAAATGTTCCAGTTTAAAAATCTGAGTGTTTTATATATATATTTTTTATTCAGTTATACTATGCTTCTCTAAACAAAAACCAATTTATTAATTACTGAATTCATGTGTCCTCTTCCTTGCTTTAAAAATACCATGGCAAAGATGGCTAAGTATTCTGTAAGTATCACATAGACAAAGATTTGGGGTTGGGGGGGGAAAGAATGAATGTTTGTCCAGTGCCCCAAATTAAGAGATGTTGTCCCCAAATCCTAAATTGGGGATATCTGTTCATATCACTTTACCTTGAACAAATAGAAAAATGTACTTTATAGGTAAAACCATTAGGGATTTAAGTTTTTAATAAGTTGTCTCTTCTTTTTATTATTGTAGTTCATATTGATTTAAAGATTAAAGAGAGACAATTTGCATCTTGTTAAATATTCTTAGTTGCTGATATAAATTCTATACAAACATCTTGTCTAAAGAAGTTCATTCAACATACATATACATCTGTTATATATTCCCCAAAATGCAGTTAATGCACATATATTTTGAATGGACGATTATAAAAACAATATATAGGGAAGACAAATGAAAATTCTAATATAGTCTACAACTAATGTACCCAAACTAACATGTTAGATGACAAAAGTCTATGACAAAGGTAAGAGGTCAGGGAAAGTGTCCAGATGGAGCAGTGATACCTGGGTTGTCTTGAGATAAATAAGAGAAGAAAAGGAAGAGAACTCCAGACAAGAAAATTTTGAAATATAAAGGTGCACAATAAGTGGGCATCATGTCAGCACTATATAGTGAATGTGAAGGATAAAGAGATGAGGCTGAAAATGTGGGCAAGATACAGATAATAAAATCCTCTGTTTACTATCCTAAGGAATTCAGATCTTGTCCTATAAGACACCTCTACAGACCCTTAGGGATTCTTACATGTTACTTCAAGGTTATGAGATTTCTTTGGGAAAAACATTATTATATTCAATTTTAAAACTCTAAAAAAAATTAACAAAAGGGTACTCTAGATCATTTCAATGACCACATCTTAATTGATTACTATGACAAGATTTCCGTTCACATATTTGTGTTTACGTGTGCATTGGCAAAAAAAAAAAAAGTAGAGACATATTATATATCATTTGTCAAGAGAAGCCAGTGAAATAATGAAACACTGAACAAAGGAGGATTTTGCAGCGGTTTAAATAAAGAAGTGAAAACACTGAATAATCTCTCAACAAGGACAAAATGGGCAGGCCTTTCTATAAAGAAGTTAGACTACAAAGGGTAGTAACCATTTGCTTTAAAGTGTCAGGTAAAAAATGAAAATAAGGTGGAGTCTAGCAAAAACAGTCTCCACTGAATCTACTGGTTTTATAATTTTGTTCCATTTAACATATAAATGTTTGAATGTTATAGCTGTATAAAACATACAGCAAAAGAGGTTTTTAGTTTTATGTTTACATATATTTACATACTGAAAATATTAACAGAGGACCGTGGGTATCTACCTGCGTTTGAGAAATTCTGCTGTGTATGACTGGGAGCCAATGAAAGATTTTAATAAGGAACTGACAGTTTTGTGCTCCAGAAAAATCACTCTGGCAGCAGTGTAGAGGGTTGGAATGAAAGTATTCAAATAAAGCAAAAAGAAAGTTACTTAATATAATAATGTGATAAAATGGTGAGGCCCTAAATTATGTGGGGGATATGAAGGAGAGATGGATAAGAGAATCAAAAGGACTTGGTTGTGGGTGAGGGAAAGAAGGGCATCTAGGATGAAGATCCCTTGGGTGACTTGGTGGTGAGATAAAGACCACAGGAAGTCAAAAAGTGGGGGTGAGAGGGAAGGAGAATAGAGATGATGAATTCAATTCAGCAAAGATTTGAATTTCATTTCAGCCAAAGAAAATCCAGTTATCTTTTCTGGGTTTCAGTTTTCTCAGTGACAGCTGCATTCATGAATTACCAAATTAACTATTATAGTGCTCTCTAAAAATATACAAAGCACTCCACATATGCTGAAAATAAGTCATGAAAAATCAACAAAATCCTAGGCTCTGAAGGAAATTCAGTAGGGTTTAAAACAGATACGGCAAAATTTTACTTAACACTTAAATTGTGACCCGGAGCACTCACCCAGTTATTGTACTTTGTATTCTCTCAGTCAAATGTGATAATGCTCGTGAGCATTATCTGTGAACAAGTCAAACCCAAGTGGAAAATGCAGACACCACCCTCGAGAGACTTAGAATAAAGCAACGGTCTGGTGCACCATTACTGAAAGAGTAGTGCGCTGGGAACTTTGACCCTATAGGCAGGGCTAGTCTACAAAGCTCTTTTACTTGGAGGAATCAACGTGGACTATCTTGAGCAGTCCAGTAAGAATATAAATATTTCGTACTTTATCCCTATATGGAGAAGGGTGGGAAAGGAGGCAGGAGGAAGGAAAATGCAACAATTATCACAAAACCGGTCTGTTCTTTCAGGCCACAGAGGGGCGTGCCTCGGGAAAGAATAATTCAAGCCTAGCTTGATGAGAATGCCAGCATCTCCCTCCATTAACTCATACAACAAAAGATAGTGTTTATAGGCCCCAAATGTTTAACTGTCAACTTGATCCACAAAGTACTACGTGCGACTGAGGACAAAGCCGAGGGGCGTACCTTTACCACAGAAGGCTGCTTCGGTAGGGTCGCACTCGTACAGTGCCCCTCTAGGCAACCGGTCAGGGGCTCCCAGAAAGTCGGGGGTTGAGAAGCGTGCGAGTATCGGGGTGGCAAAGGGCCAAATCCCCCAGTGCAGGGAGTACTCAGGCAACCTGGACCAAAAGGCTGCAGCACAGCGCCCCCAAGGCTCACCCACGCGCGTGCAAACCCGGAAGGGCGCAGCAGACCAACTGCGCAGCCTCCGCCGGGCCGGGGCGGGGCGAGGGGCGGGGCGACTGGGGTTGGAGGCGTGCGGGGCGCACGAACGCATTCCCCACTGCCTGCTGGGAATTGTAGTCTGGCAACAAGCCCACTTCCCTTAGAGGGCACTGGGAACTACATTTCCCGGTGAGGGAGAGGCTCTGGCAGGCCGCGCCGTACGGGGGCGTCACTCTGTTGCGCATCAGGGTCCAAAGCCAGAGAGCTTTTGAGGGGGGCAGGTCGAGGCACGGGCTGTGTTTTCCTTCCTTCTCCGCTCTTACGCGGCGCCGGCTCTGCCCTCTCACCCCGAGCCGTGCGCCCTCCTTTCTGCTCCCCGTGTTATTTTTTTCTAGAGGTTCCAAGAGAGCGGCCGTTGTCCCGCGCTGGAGTGAGGGGCGCGCCCCTCTTCGGCAAAGCCAACCCGGCACCGGGCCAGCAGCTCCATGGGCCCAACCCGGAAGCCCAACGTGTGCCACCAGCTGAGTCGCCGGGCACAGGGCTTCTTCACGCGCGACGCAGGCGTGGTGCAGAGGACGAACCTGGGCATCCTGCGGGCTCTGGTCTGCCAGGTGACCGCCAGGCGCGAGGCGAAGGGCAGCGAGGTGCCTGACGGTCCAGCTTGCTGCTGGGGTGCAGTTTTTCTGCGATCGAGCCCCCTGTTAAGGTCTCACGGGGTGGGGGTGGGGGGTGAATCCTTCCTTTGAAACTGAGATATTGTAGATGGATATTAGTAGAACCGCCAGATGCTTTAGTTTTAGCAAACTGTCTTTCTAGAAGTTGATCACCCCACTTAAACCACATGTGAGCAAGAGAGTGAGATTAGACTGTTTTTAAATAACGTAGAAATTTCTTGGAAAATTGTACATTTAACTATCCAACTTAAATGGTGTACAGTAGAGGCTGATGAGTTATTTGTTAAACTGAAATTCCTTGTGTTTTTCAGGAAAGTACTAAATTTAAGAATGTTTGGACTACCCATTCCAAGTCACCTATAGCCTATGAGAGAGGAAGAATATATTTTGACAATTATCGGTGCTGTGTCAGCAGGTATCTTTTTGGTGATAATTTTTGCTGTAATTCACCTCGCTGTTGATTTTCTCAATTTTTATAGAGCCACATGCTTGTAATAGAGTTAAGTGAGATAGACTGGGAAAATGGGTTCACAAGAAGAGTAGATGTTAAAATACATGTAATTTCTGAGTCTTGTTAAATCTAAAGCTGCAGGTTTCATATTTTAAGTACCCGTTTGAAGCAAAACTATGATATAGGCAAAATGATAGATTGTCCAGAGTACTATATAAAATTTTATTCTACGTAAAGGATACCAGAGTCAAGAGAACCAAGTATCCAAAATTTAGATGTTGCTTTAGAAAAGAATTTCTGTATTTTGTTCTGGAAGTACTTGCTTGTTTTAAGAGGAAAAAAATTAACTTCCTTAAGTAGTGAATGATATAGCGAATCCCCATACACTGATTACTTAGATTCAAAGTCTATCATGAATTTGGCACATTTGCTTTACTCGTCATCCTCTCCACACACACACAAACACTCACTTAAGACTATTTCAAACATCATGCCATATTTAAGCTTGCATCTCTAAAAAAAAAAAAAAACTTTTTTCTTTTAAAGTTTTGTTATAATTCACATACCATACAATTCACCCATTTGAAGTACACAATTCAATGATTTTTAATTCATTGAATATGAATTTGACAAATCATCAATGGTTCATATAGGCAGCCATCACTGCAGTTAATTTTAGAAAATTTTCATCACCTCAAAGAGAAATGCTATACCCTTTACCCAATTCCTCCACTAGTCTCAGCCTTGAACAGTTAACTGCTAATTTCTATCTCTACTTTGTATAGAGACACCTATTATGAGCATTTCATATAAATTGAACCACATGTATTACTGGTCTTTGTGACTTTTTTTAGTAGATTACTAGTTTATTATTTAAAAAATAACCAGCTAGAAGAGCTGCATAGGGCAAGGTGTGTGGGATGGGACACAGAGCTTCCATGCTCTCTGAGCTTGCTTCTGTCCCTGAATGTCCATGTGTTCACCAACCTAAAAGTTTCCCTCCTTTTCTAATAAATACATTAAATGTTAAACATTTTTCTCTAAGCATTGTTTTTTTTTTTTTTTTTTTTTTAATAGAGGCATGCTTTATTTATTTGTTTGCTGGTTTGTTTGTTTTGTTTATACATGCACTGGGTACAGTCAGAAGAGCGGGAGGGTGAGAGAATTCACCAGAGGCAGAGCGGGGAGCAGAGCAGGCAGAAGGACCGAAGTACACTGCTGAGGGGAGCAGCGGGCAGCAGGAGAGGTCTGCACGCCATGTGGGACCCTCCTCTGGTGGCCGGGGAGCAGCCGGGGATCGAACCGGCGCCGCAGAGGCCGCGGGCAGCTTCGCAACCCAGCGCTCAACCGCTGCGCCACCGGGGAGGCCCTCTAAGCATTGTTTTTGCTGCAGCCCACAAATGTTGATTTATATATTCGCTTTCATTTTATTCAAAATAATTTAAAATTTCTCTGAGACTTATTGCACCTATGTGTTAACTATAAGTATGTTGTTAAATCTCCAAATATTTTGGGATTTTCCAACCCCTTTTCTGTTATTGACTGCTAATTTAATTCCATTGTGGTCTGAGAGTACATTTTGCGTTTTTTCTAGTCTTTTAAATATTAAGGTGTATTTCATGGCCCAGATTACGGTCTATCTCTGTGAATGTGAGCTTGAGAAGAATGTTGTTGGATGAAGTATTCTATAAACAACATTCTCTTTGTGTTTATTTTCTACAGTTAGAATATACAGTTTTGGGGGCAGCAGTTTGCCCTGTCAACTCAGTTCTCTGATATATCTAACAAGAGTTGATTTTAAGCTTTTTCAGCCTTTTTTCTTGTTGTCAGAACAGAAGTGATGATTTCTAAGCTCTTACTGGACCAGAAACTAGATGTTGGGATTGAGGTAGTATTGAGGTAGTATTTGAGATTTGTTTTGACCTCAGGAGGGTTCCTCCCAGCAGTCTTTCTCTTACTGTCTTTGGCAAATTAACTAACCTACAGTTTACCCTCATGGTCAGTGAATCTACCAGTTTCTTCCCATTTGCCCTTTAAGCACAACCTCCACAAGTTTTCAGAGTACTCTGAGACTAGAACTTCTCCATGCTCTGGTGTAAATGAACTCATTTCCACCGAGAAAAGTCTAGGTACTATGTACTTTATGGCCTACTTTCAGGCAAAATCTTTGTGCCAAGGTGGTGGTGCCTGGCATGCCTCTGAGTGACTACACTACTTTAAAAGCTGAGCGATTGTGGTTGGGACAGAGACATTAACCTCAGATGTTGCCTCTCTCAGCGTTGGATCATATTTTAATGAAAGGGGATGGGGCAATCAGGGCTCAGGTATTCTTAGGGATGCCACCCTCAAGATAGAATCTTTCTCCCATGAGTAGAAAGTATTCAGAAGTTGGGAACCTCACTTGTTGACTTCTATCAGTCAGGACTCAGTCCAGCCACAAGAAAATGAGGACTGAGTGAGAAATGCTGTCACCCTACCCTTCCTTGGAAGTTAGCTCTCTGTAAGCTGGGGCTAGTTGGCGCCCTGTGCTCTTAACCATACCAGTCTGGAGTGGAGTTTTCATCTTGCTGAGCTGAGAATGGTAGAGACAGAACAGATTCTAGTTCTATCACCACACACTCACTATTCTTAGTGAGCTACAGTAGATTTTCTTGAATAAATGTTTCTTCATTTCCTGAATGCCCTCAGGAACATTTTCAGAGACTTTAAATAGTTGTCCTTTCTTAATTTTCACCAGTTTTCCTGGAGAATGCTCTCCTATAGAATTCCTCATACTTACTGCAAGTGGAAATTGATGTTTTCTTATATGATCATAATATCATTATTAAACCTAGAAAAACTAGCAATAATTATTTGATATCACTTCATTTCTATTTCTTAACTTTCCCAATTTAGAGGTATCTGCTTTAATTATTTTTTTTTAATCAGAGTAAATGGCATTGATTGATAATTTAATGGTAGTTTGGAAGTTCTTTAATATACCATTGAGGTATTTTTTACCCAGAGGTTAGAATCACATAACAGGTTGCTTTCATGGCCTGTGAAATTCTGTGTGGTTTAAACCTTTGAGTCAGTAAGAGAGCATCAAGGGTGAATAAAATTGTCACCCTGAATGTTTATTTTCTAAATAGTTGTTCATTTTAAAATTCATCAGTTAAAAAAAAAATGAAACATTTATGATCACATCTCTGTAGTAAGCAAAGAAGTGTAAATTAAAGTTAAGAGGCTTTTTCACGTCAAAAATGCAATATTCAATAATAGCAACAGTATAAACTTGTCCAGACTTTCTGAAAAGACATTTGGGAGAAACAGAAAACTTTTTTATCCGCTAATTTTCACCCTGAAATAATGGGACTCTTATCTAATTTTTGTTTGAAAGTACTGGAATAACAGTTTAGGAAAGCCTTGAAATTCAACAGATTATACATATATTTTATATATATAAAATATATATATTCCCTGTGTGTGTGTGTGTGTGTGTGTGTGTGTGTGTGTGTGTATATATATATATATATATAGGGAATTTTCAAAGGTAAAGAGAGAATTTGATATGCTTCAGTTAGGGAAAATAATCTGCAGGTAGGTATGTATTATATAAAGAAAAACTAGTGGGAAATAAACCAAATGTTAATAATGGTTATTTTGTTAGATTTATAACATTATAATCTACTTTAATTCTATTGTCAGATTTTTTTTTCTATGTACATGTATTGTGAATTTTGTGAGAACAAAAAATTGTAAACATTTAGTTGAGAAGAAGAAAGCAAAGTAGCAAATTGTGTTTTGTTATTCCAGGTCTCTGAACATAAAAAAGATTACTTAAACCTGAGCAAACACTGATTCAGTTATCAAGAATGATCTTTTTTTTTTTTGCCCCAGTGTTGCATCCCAGCCAAGAAAACTTTATGAAATGCCAAAATGTTCCAAGTCAGAAAAAATTGAGGATGCTTTATTATGGGAATGCCCAGTGGTAAGATTTGTTTTTAGAGCATTTGTTTCCAAAGCAATTATAACCAGAGAGAATTGGTTATTGTTAATATATAAGGGAAGAAAGTTTAAATATCATAGTAATTCCTGAATCATGAAAGAAGTCAAGAACAGATTCTATCTTTTAATTATCATTTTCCTCATGAAATAATTCTATTGTAAAACCTTTTACATATATTGTAAAAGATATTTTTTAAAGTTTATAGCATTTGCAAATCTTGAAAACTAAAAAAGGTTTTGAACTGATTAAAAACTCTATAAGCACCAATGTTAGTTTATAGTTATTCTTAGTGGTTTAAGATATGATTCTACCTTATATACTGAAACAATAAAATACTTATATAGGGCAATAATTAGTGTTATATGACTCTTTAAATGTGAATTCTGAAGAATTTTCTCTAAGAATCTTGTTAGGAAATTCAGAAGATTAAAATAAAAACTAAAATAATAGAATAAGCTTATTTCATCAAATTAGCATTGCCGGGTATGTGTCTTTCACAGGAAAATAATGATTTTATAAGATGTTAAACATTGTATAGTTAGTAAAGAGTTGGAGGCATTGGATTGTAGACAAATTTGTGATACTCTGAATTCAAAGGTTAAACACCTTTATAGAATTATTTCTCAGAGCCTTTAAGACTAATAATACTTTTAATACTAATGTGCTTGGTGATTGTTGAACCATTTTCTCAAACTTTTGATAATAGAAATTCCTTTCTTGAGATATTTTTAAATATGTCTCGTGGTCTTAATGGTATCAATATTCTACATTGGACCAGAGTTCTAAATGCACTTAGGAAATGTTCCTACTCTTGTAGGAACATTGTTCTTTAGGAAAAATAGAGCTTATAATATGTGACCAGAAATAATGTTTAAAGGATCAGAGGCTATACTTAGAATTTACTATTAAAATTCTTTTTAAAAGAAAACTTGATTTTACATAAAATTATAGTTTCCTGGAGCTGCTGCTTTTTCCCTGGACACTTAATCTCAGTTCATAGATGGTTCTTTTTTAAAAATCAGAAAGCTCTTTTTTTAAATTGATGTAAGATGAATTTGTAAAAGTTATAGGTGTAGGGCCTCCCTGATGGCGCAAAAAAAAAAAAAAAAAAACAACCCTGATGGGTTAAAATCTCAGTGCTATCAGGCTATCGCCAGCCACTGCGGCATGAGTTCAATCCCCAGCCAGGGAGCTAACCCACATGGCACTGCAGACCTCTCTGTCTCACCTGCTGCTCCCCTCAGCAAATCTTCCTGTTCTGCTCCCCACTCTGTCTCTGGTGAATCCTGTCACTCCCCTGCACCTCTGGCCTATACCCAGTTCTTGTATAGGTAGTGTATAAGTAGTGTATTTCAGTCCATCTGCCTGTTCTGTTCCCCACTCTGTCTCTGGTGGGTTCTCTTTACACCGCCCCCGCCCCCATAACTCTGGCCTGTACTCCCGGCTCTTGTGTGTATAAATAAATAAATCTTAAAAAAAAAATACACAAACAACAAAATAACAAACAAAAAAACCCAAAAGAACTGTTTTCATTCTTTTCTGTTTATTACCAACCTAAGAAAACCCTGGATCCATTTCACCTTCTCTAAATTTTCCTCTTAGAGCTTCCTTTTTATTCCACAAAACAAAGTACAACTTTTTACTTCTCTTTCTCTTCCTGCCTGAGACTTCCACCTTGTGGTAGCTCTTCAGTGGCAGGTACGCCCAAATAGCTATTCTCTCCCTTTTGGCGGAACATGTCATTAGTGACCACGTCCACCTTCTGTTCTCTGACTGCTTTGACTATGAATTTTAGCTTTTAATTAGGGGTTAGAGTAGTGCTATGGTGAGTGATGGGTAATTTTCCCTTTTGCCCTTTTCGCTTCTATCAAAAGTAAATCTTGGGTCTCAGAATAAAAAAATGTCTGTTCCAGCCTATGACTCTTAGTTGTTAAGTGATTAAACATGGTTTTAAGAACTGTTATTTTTATCATTGTTATCACAGGACTAACATTAATGCTTTGTGCTTGTTTCAATTTTTGACTCATATTTGTTGACTACTTAATGATATATAATAAGTAATAATAAATTATTTCAAATACTGTTTAAGTGCTTTATATAAATAAATTCACTTAATGAGCTAATGATGAAAAGAATTACCCATAATCTTATCTTTCCTTGCCTTAATTCTGTTTGCACATTTAATATTTCTTATTTGGTTTACTTAAATTTAACTCTTTCTTTAAGCTGTTTTTCTTTGGATATCTACTACTACAAATTGTTCATGGCCAAACAATTTTTATTTTGGCTTTTGTTTGTTTTTTGTCAACTTTTTTTTTTTCGGTAAGCAATTTTGTTTATACATCTCAATTTTTTTAGGGGGAAATGCTGCCCAGTCCATCAGATTATAAATCCTCACTCATAGCACTGACTGCTCATAACTGGCTACTTCGTATATCAACAACAACAGGAGAAATCCTTGAGAAAATATATCTTGCTTCATATTGCAAGTTCAGGTATTCGGGCTTCATTATTCAACCGTTTATTATAAAATTTTGAGACTTGTGGCCCAGGAAATTTCAAGCTTTTTAAAAAGCATTTCCTATTGTATACTCAGATCTCAATTTCCTCTTTTTCTCCCCTCATGACTATATTTGAGGATCTGAAGATAGCCACCCTTTATAATTTTCTTTGTATCCTTCTTGAGTAACTAATCAATAAACTTTAAAAAATAGTTCCTGTGATTCCCATCCACAAATATGTCTTATATGTAGGCTGCACTTTATTATAGATTTTTGTTGAAGACTAGTCTGTTTCAATTAAATTACCTGCCTACTACAATCTAAGAACTGTTATTTTATTAGTTTCATAAATTAGAAATTTTTGGAGTGAATATGTGCATGCAAATGTGAAAGTAACATTTTGATTGCTTCTTGTAACTTCCCTTTTAAAGCAAGAATGGTTATTTTTGTTTTCTTAGTTTTGAATATCATTAAACACAATTTTAGTCATCAAAACTCCAAAGGATTAAAATCATATATATTTTTATAAGGATAAGTCATATAGGGATCTAGAGGAAATTCTTTTAGCTATTTGTTTTTAAAATAAATTCCTTTGTGGGCCTCCCCGGTGGTGCAGCGGTTGAGCACTGGGTTGCGAAGCTGCCCACAGCCTCTGCAGCGCCGGTTCGATCCCTGGCTGCTCCCCGGCCGCCAGGGGAGGGTCCCACATGGCGTGCAGACCTCTTCTGCCGCCCGCTGCTCCCCTCAGCAGTGTACTTCTTCAGTCTGCCTGTTCTGTTTCCCGCTCTGGCTCTGGTGAATTCTCTCACCCTCCCATGCTTCCAACTGTACCCAGTGCTTGTATAAATAAATAAATAAATCTAATTTAAAAAAGAAAAAAAAATTTAAATAAATTCCTTTGTTTTTATGATTTAAGTAACTAAAGTACTCTTATTTTTTTTTTCTTTCAAATATAAGGAAACTGACCTAAATAAATAAACATCTCTTTATTCTTTAAAAAGATACTTGAGCTGGGACACTCCTCAAGAAGTCATTGCAGTCAAGTCAGCTCAGAACAAAGGCTCAGCTTTGGCACCGCAGGTAGACCTCTTTAAACATTCAATAAAATAAAGAATCTGTTTCTGTAGGAATTTGAATGCACATATGCCATGAAAGAACCAATGATCTATATTTTCTGAATATAAATTTGTTTTCAACAAATTTAAGAAATTCCCTTCAAGCCTCTCTAGGAAACTACAACAGTTTATTTTACATTCCATAATGGAAAGAGGTTGACAGGACATTGTTCTTCAAAGTAAGGGAGCTATTCTTTTCAAGCAGAGAAATCACTCAAGTTTTTATCATTAATATTTTTTTCTCATTTCATATAGGTATATCAGTCTAACACTACTTTTAAATGATAATTGTACGTGTTTCACATTATTAATATTAGAAATTCCAATTTGCAGTACAAACTATTAACAATATATTGAATGTAAGATGTACCAGTTTATAATGTACAGCATATAAATATGTTTTGCTAGTGAGTATATAAAATGTTTTTGTTATATAGTAAATAAAATGTTTTGTTGCTTAAAAATACTCTTAAGAAATGTATACATTTATAATTTTTTATATGTATATATGAAGGGCTGATGGTTTAGTGGGCATACTTTAAACATGTATGACTTCCTCTTTAAAATAACTTTGCAATATGGATAAATGGATGTTTTTCATTCATGAAAACAGAGTGTTTCTGAAATATTCTTGAGAGCTACCTGTAACTTTGGTCTTTCCCTTTAGGTGGGCATTCAACAGCCTGTTTTGCTCTACCTTGCAGTATTCCGTGTTCTACCTTTTTCACTCATAGGGATTTTGGAGATCAACAAAAAAGTGAGAACTCATTTCTGATTTAATTGAACGTTAATTTTTGACAATAAGATGTAATATTGTCATTTAATTATTTGTATATTAGGTGTTTTGATTGGAAGTGTTCCCCTAATAGTAAAAAGCTTGCTGATCTAGTTTATTTCCTATCAAAATACGTGAAAACATTTGACATGGGAAGAAAGCCTAATTATCCCTTCATCTTTCTGCTTACTATTATGCTTCTCAAATGAATAGTGTTGAATATCTGTGGTTAATAAACCTCTATTTTATATGATTATGAAATGAGGAAGGTTTTTTTTTTTCCAGAGGAATAGTCCAAACCTTGTTAAAATGATCATTTAAAAAAAAGATGAAAAATTGCAAGAAAAAAGACTCATTTTAATTACAAGATATAGATTTAAAACTTGTTGTATACTACATCAACAAATCTTATAATTAAGTATGTAAATTTTCTAACTCATTCAGTTTTGGATTTTTTTTTTTTGTTTGCTGTCTTCTTCATTTGTGGGGCAGTTATATGAGAAGAAAGAAAGGACAAATTTCCTTTGAGTAAAAGAGTTAGTAATTTTTTTTTTAAAGTTGTTATGTATTCTGGGAAAATATTTATTGGACTGTTCTACTAGTCCTAATTAAGCACCTAAAGTCTTATAGAGGACAGATACTGAGAATCTACTAATACTAACTAGCAAATAAGATGAATGTATTTAAAAGTTTTAAATTATATAAACATAATATTCTAAACTGCATTACCACTAAAGAATAATAACATTTATTGTTTTGTGTCGGGCAGTTTGAATATTTTGCAACATTGTAGCACGTAATGTATTTAAGGAGGAGGTTAAGCAGCTATCAAAATCCTAGGGACAGTAAATGGAGGAGATGAAATTTGAACCAGATTTGACTCTAAGGTATAAACCAAATTTTAAAACAGAGTGGCTACTTTATTATATCACTCATTATTGAAATAAGTATGCATTACATAAGTCCTCCAAATGAGAATCAGTGAATAAAACTCATCTGCTAGTCAAGATGAAAGCAAACCATAATTATCCTTTTAAGAGATGACAAAAAGAATGTAATTGTTCTCTTTGTGCTTGTGTATTAAGTAATTGTGTATGCTTATTACAGCCTGCAGTAGAATTGAACTCTTAGCACAATCATAAATTGTTTTTATTTATTCTTAAATGTTCAAGATAATCTTGTAAGGGATTTAGTTTTGATTATGATTTTTGTAATTAAAGTATATCTTTCACTTAGCAGGTATAGTAAGACTCAGGGGCCAGACTCAGAATGTACTTCTAAGCTAATTACTGGAAGAGAAAATCTACACTAAGTAATGTGTATTGAGTAGAAATAAAAGCAGATTTTCAATTACTTTCTAGTTCTTTCATTGCTATGAATATTTGTCTGTGTTAACTTGTGTTTAATATTAAAATAGGCACAGAATCGAGTTCTTTATCAGAGCTCTGTGGAGAATCTTGACAGGATTCAGTGTGTAGAACAGAAGCAGAAAGGGAACAGTGAGCCAAAATCTTATTCAAGTTCAGCTAGGCTAAATGCTTCTGTCTTTAACATGTTTGTTTTTATATGACTTAAAAAATCAAACAGTGTTAAGGATTTAAAGAACAAAGTGATGATAAAATTCTTGAGTCAGCTGCTTAGATCTAATAAATTTCTTTATAAATTGTTGTAGTAAATAAATAAATAAATAAATTATGTTGTAATACAAAGACTAGATCCCTACCAAGATATTCATGGTAGAATTAATATTTATTTAGAACTAGATAGATTCAGTGTGTGCCTATGTTTGTTATTAAGAAACTGGTAAAACTATAAACAAATGGATGAAGCAAATGAATGCTACTACATCATTTTGAAGGGTATGTGCTACATTTCCACTAGTGTTCCAGTCTAAGATGCCAGTGGGTTACCCCTCACTGCTCATACTGCTTTAATTTCAAGTTTCTAAATTATAATTAAGTTATACTACTAGGCAGCAGTGTTATAGTGGTGACTTTACGATTAAGCAAATGCACAAACCACTATGAACACTCAGAAGACTGGCCTTCTGGTCTTTTCTCAGGTGATATCTACCTTTCCCCTCAGATTTTCGGGAACGTTACAGATGCTACCTTGTCTCATGGAATACTGATTGTGATGTACAGCTCAGGACTGGTCAGACTCTATAGCTTCCAAGCCATCACTGAACAGGTAGAAAAAAGGGAAATTTGCCATATTATAATTAACTTGACGTGTGGACAGAGGTATGATTTTTTTTAATGAGATGCTTTTAGAGTAAGGGATTTATGTAGATTTCAACTCTGCAAAACTACAAATTCAGAAAGACAAAGTAACCTCAAATAGAGGGGGTGGGAAGATAAATGGAAAGACCCTTAAATAAAGACATTTTCTCTGTTGTATGCATGTGAATTTGATTTTTTTTCTCTTCAGACAGCAAATAAGTAGGTGCTAAAGCCACCATTTTTGTTCTGTTTTGTTTTGTTTTTAGTTCATGCAACAGAAACTTGACTTAGGTTGTGCATGCAGATGGGGTGGGACTACTGGAACTGTAGGAGAGGCTCCTTTTGGCATTCCTTGTAATATTAAAATCACAGGTATGGTTACTATATGGTATTTTTTTCACATTAAAAAAATAAGTGGTCATATAGTTATTAATTTTAGTAATATAAGTGTTTTTTCATAATTTAATTATAAACTCAATTCATTTTATTCCTATACAGTATATTCCTTGCTATGAATAGGTATCAATAAAAATCTGTCAGTTACTAAACTGTCCTGGGGATACTGGGTCTTGCTTGACCAGAGATCACAGACCTTTGACAAATTACTTTACCTTCCTGTTCTTGATTTCCTTACATACAAAATGATGAATTATAGCAAATGATACCATCTTAGCTTTCTTATAATGTAATATTTTACAATTCTGTGAAATTTACCCACTTCTAAGAAAAGTATTTTGCAAGGAAAATATAACTACCTATGCCATCTGAACAATGACAAATCTTAAATACAAAGAGAACGTCCCACTATACTTAAAGACTGACAAAGCACAAAAAAGAAAATTATATACAATTCTATAAATATAACAAAAGTGTTTTACCTTTATTGGCTTATCAGATTCAGAAGGTTAATAAAAAGGAAATCAACCACTACTCAAATTCAGTGATATATATTTAAGAAAATAAACCATGACTGATGAGAGTTCATCTCTGGAATACAAAGATTGTTTAATATTTGCAAATAGATACAAAAATCACATGAGTAAATTAACAAAGAAAATATGCTTTATTTTCCTAATATGTGTTTATCTTCCTAATATGTATTTACCTTACTCTTTGTTCATTAAGAGTCATTTCTTACCATGATCAGAACATTTCCTTTTATTCCGAACTATAAACCATATTTTAGGTGAAACACCAAAGGTTTTTCTAACAAAGCAGAATGAGACAAGAATTTTTTCTATCATTATTATTTAACATGGTATTATCAACAAATCAGGAAATAGAAATAAAAGATTTAATTGTCAGAAGAGATGTTCTTTTTATTAGTAAGAAATTTATAAAAGCTACCAAGAGTTCAATGTAGCCAATTAAGTTATCCAAGAAGTTCAAAATATTTTTTCAGTCATTTAAGTTTTAAAATGTCTTAAGCTGAAGTAGGCAGTTTTCTGAAAACTGAACCCAAGCAAAATTCCTATGTTCAATACAAATATACTAGCAGGAATTATTAATTTTAAAACTACAGGCTACAGTGGTTACTAGAATGAGTTATTTTGAAAAGTTTGCCAGAATGGCAGCATTATTCTTGCTGAAATACAAAGACTAAGTGAGTAAAACAAAACACATAGAGCCTGAGGGATTGTGCTATGTTTGGGTCCCTCTTTGTAGGAAGTAGACTGGATTTGGGATCAGAATCTTGTTCTGCTGCTAGTAAGTGTGAAACTCCATTACTAAGTGTTGGTGTGATGATGGGAGAATCACATAACCTCTCTGACCCTCATTTCACAACTTCAATGTTTGAAATTATGATTTGTAAAAATTATTTTGTAAAACAGTATAACTCAATGATTTTAGAAAAATAGCATGTTATTCTGGAAACCTTGACTTTTTTCCCCAGACTGTAGAGAGTAAAATCTTACTCATTTCTTCACATTTGTTTTTCAGAATCATTAGTCTATACAAAATACTCATTTTAAGTCTAAAATATTGCTAATTACAAGACAGTTCATTTTCACTATAGAAAAATTAAGTAATAAATGAAATAGAGAAAATTTAGAATACTTATAATCCTCATGTATGAGTTAACTTATCACTGTGGGAGTTTTTTAATCTAATCTTATAATGTATATATTTTTATGTATCTAAAAGTAAAATAAAATTACAGTGTAAATAATTGCTTTTTAAAAAAGTACCGAGTCCCAAGGGAGGGGCGGAGAAAGGAAGGACTAGAGTCAAAATAAGGGGGGGTGCAATTTTATGGGGAATATAACCAAAATGAAAATGTATACATTGTGCAAAGATGAAAAAAGATGTAAGAATTATATAAAATAAAATATTTAAATAAAAAAATAGTACCCACTTTAATTGTACAGTTTGAGTTTTGCCAAATGTATGCACCCATGTAACCACCACTGCAATTAAAATGTTCTCTTCTCTACAGAATGTTCCTCTGTGCCCTTTTCAGCTAATCCCTCCCTATCCTTTGCCTTGGGCAACCAATGATGTGCTTTCTTTATATTTTCTAGTTTCATATAAATGGAATCAGATGATGTGTATTTTTTCTGTCTGGTTTCTTTCAGCTTATTATTTTTGAGATTCATTTTGTTCCATAAATGGGTGGCTTCACCTACTTTTAAATGTTAGTATTCATATTAATTTCCATCTGGAGTATTTATTAGATGGTCATGTTACAGCAATAAAGCTGCAGTCCTATTCCACACAATACATCAAAATAAATAATAGATGAACCAAAATGAACTCAAAAAATAAACATCAATATCCAGGGGACGTGGTTGCAAAACATGCTATTAAGGAATAATATTTAAAGAGTTCTAAAAATTAGTAAGAAAAAGTGACAACACAAAAAAATGAAGAGGATATTATTCAAGAGAAAAGAAATGACTTTTAATTAGGAGAGGGCAAATGTGGTACTGATAGAAAAAAGCAAATTAAATTATCAAGAAAATTATGATACATCTTTTCAGAATCTCAAGTGTCAGAAAGTCAGACAACAGGCTTGAAGTATAGAAGAGGCACTTTCATTTATTAATGGAACTCTTTCTAGAGGACAGTTTGTCAATATGTATCAAAATTTTAAATGCATATACTCCTTGAACAATTCCATTTTTAGGAATTTATCCCAGATATATTCACTTGTATACAAAATGAGAAAGTAAATTATTAGGTTGGAAACTGTGTACATTGATAGGTGACACTATTATTACTTCATTGTTTGACAGTATAATAAATTTATTTGTTAAAAAGAGAAGAATTATTTTTCCCCTGCATAGATCAATTTCCAATATATATTACTAAATGAAGAACAGGAGTGTAAAACTGTGTTTATAAAAAGCCTCATTTGTGTATTCATATTCATATATTATACATATGAGCCTTTAAATTTGCTTAGACTATTTAGAAGGACACACAGAAACTATTTAGGTTACCTCTAAAGGATACAGAAGAAAGGAAGATTTAGTTTGCATTATATATCTTCTGATACTTTTTAAATATGGGTGCTTATATTACCTTTGCCAAGTTCCATGGTTCTGTTTGTGTGTGCATACACACACAGCTTTTATAGGTTTTTAAGACCTTGAGTTTTATGTCATTTTATGGATGAACTATAAATTTATTTAACCAGGTTTTTTATTTTCCATTATTAGTAACAGTATAAGAATTTTTTTGTATTGAACTTTTTTGATGAAAGGATAAGCATACATACATAAATACCATAGAGTCACGGATTTTTATGTGTCCAGAATAATATAGTCATTATTCTTATCAATACTACAATTGTCCCACATTTGGCCAGTGAACTCTCTATTTTGACATGCTCCAGTAGTCTTGGAGAATTTCCTTTCACAGGTTTACCTTTTACTTTCCTTGTCTTAGACCTAACAAGGAGTCATTTTAGTAGGAAACATCATTATTGATTGTGTTAGTTTCCTGGGCTGCTGTAGCAGCACAAACTTAGTACCTTTAGACAACAGAAATTTATTGTCGCACTGATTTGGAGGCTAGAAGTATTGGCAGAAACAATCTCCCTCTGAAGACTCTAGAAAAGGATCCTTTCTTGCCTCCTCTTATTTCTGGTTGTAGCTGGATTGTGGCAACAATCCAGCTTGACTTGTGGCAACAATCCAGCTTGACTTGTGGCAACATAACCACAATCTACCTCTATCTTCATGTGTTCTCCTTCCCTCTGTGTCTTCAAATCTATCTTTTTATAAGGACCCCAGTCATTGGATTTAGGGCCCACCCTTACCAATGCAGTCTCATCTTAATAAATCTGAAAGACCCTATTTCCAAAGAAAGTCATACAGATACTGGAGTTAGGATTTCAACATCTCTTTTTGAGGGATGCAGTTCAACCCACAGTGGAGACCAAGAACTAGTTGTATTCATTGCCATCAGATCTCTCTACCGTAAGGCCCTTTCTATGAACTGAACTGGAAAATACATTAAAATTAAAATTAATTTATTCAGTTCCATGTTTCCAAATTTAACTGTTTGATTTTATATTTGTATGTCTTTTGGCTTACATTGAACTTCTTGATTCTTAATGAGACTTTATTCTGTAATATATGTATATACTATAGTCTCAAAATTACCCTATTAGTGTTATTGCTGAAAAGTATGGAGAAAAGGTTATGATTTCTCTTCAGTTCCTTGTATATCCTTAGTGGACAGTCCAGAAAGTGTACTATTACAGTAATATATTCAAAGATTATTTGAAGTTTTCATTCTATATAATTTCATTCTATATGAAGTTTTCATTCTATATAATATAATTCTATATAATTTTATTCTATTTTGTATAATTCAGTTTGTTTTAACTTTTGGTTTTCTCCATCTCATTTCACTTTATTCTTTAAGTTGTGAAATGTATATATTTAAAGGTCAAAGTTATATAAAAAGATATATTCTGAGAATTTTTAATTCCATGCTTAGTCCTTTCATTCTGTTACTTCCCTCCTAATCCACCCTACCTCCAAGGTAACCATTGTTTTTAGTTTCTAGATTCATTCTGTTGTTTCTTTTTATAAAAATAAGCATATGTATGTGCATCCTTCATTTCTTATACCAAAAGTATTTTGTATACTGTTCCATATGTTGTATTTTTATCCAACACATGTAAATTTTTAAACATTTTTAATAGAAGAAATACGTAAGTATAAAAGCATCTCTATTTTTGTCACAGAAAAAAATCATATCCTATTATAGCCATTCTTTTATAAATAATACAACAATCATTGTGTACCTTTTATGTTAAAACTTTCCAATGAAGTATCATTGTTTTACCTTCAGCAGACTCAGCATTAGTATACCTACAAAGATCCTGTATTATTTTCTTTTTAATGCTCCTTTTCACGGTCTAGCTAGTGAGAGCCCCTATGCCTGCTGTCTTACCCTTCTAAACACTACCCTGATATCCTTGTAAACATCCTTTCTTTGTAGCAACAACAGAATGATTTAAACCTATCCTAAAATTTATTCACCAAAGAACATAGAAACAGCTTTTTTCTTTGAACTTGATTGTTTTAATTGAAAATAATATTAGAGATAAAAATGTGGGCTCTTGGGGTTATCAGGGATGATTCAGAGTCCTACTGCTAATTTTGGGCCATTTTTAACAAGTGCTGGGGAAAGTATTTCTTTTTAAATACATCATTTTGCATTGATTTATGTTTGTGTGTGATTTGAATTCCTATTTTATATTCTCTACAGCATACTTATTTAAATTTTAATCTGAAATTCAAGCTCTAATTATATGTTTTCTTTCTATAATTCTTTTCCTTATGTACCATCATTTGGGGGCTACCATATTACCATATAGGATGTTTGTAATTCATCATTTACCTTCCCTAATTTTTCTGTTGGAATTTTTGTTTTTTTATTAAAAATCAAGATTTTTAAAAAATTTTTTTAAAGAAATTTAAATATATTTGAATATTCTTTTCTTTTTTTTCCCTCAAAACCGTAAGTTTATGAGCCCGCTTTTCATGATTTTTCTCCTAAGTGTAGCTCTAGTAAATTGTCCTCATGAAGAGGACTTCTATATATATAACAGAAGTGAATGATCTCTGTAAGACTGATGGTGGTGACCTCAGAAACCAAAAATTAAACACCCAAGTTAGAGGGGTAAGCAAAGGGGGTATAGATAAATCACCTGCCCAAACAGACCTTGTGATGTTTCCCAAGGGCTGCCCAAAAGGAATTCCCATGTTCTAAAAGTGTAGTACTTTCCCATTTAATGCATTTTTCTAAAGTAAATCTATTGCATTCTTCCTAAAATTGTCATCAAAGAAGACTGAAAAGCACCAGCAGACTTCCACTGTGTCAATATCCAAGAGACAGTAACTTATTAAATTTATCTACACTACTAGAAAACTGACTTTTCTAATGATAATACTAACAATAGAGGCTATCCTTTAATAAAGTTTCCACTGTGACAGAATCTGTCCTAAATGAGTACATTCATTATGTCTAATATCACTTCTACACTAGAAATCTCCGGCAAGAGTACCCTTACAAAGTTTGCTAACTAAACCTGCTGGGCTAGAATATGAGCAATCTCTTCTTCATATTTGACAGAATTAATAGACTTAGTTAACTTGTAGAATTTTTATAAGAATTGGAAATTGTATCTAATCCAGAGTCTTACATAGCAGATATGTGGTAAATGACAGCTCCTTTTGTTGGGTGTATATTGCTACTTCTTGCCATCATAAACACATTCAGCCCACTTTTTCTCTCCACTCAGCTTCAGGTCATACATACCCTAAATACCAGTGTCTCTGAAGTTGACTCCTTTGTTTCCTACCGACTTTTTTCATCGCCAACTTACTTTTCTTGAACATAGTAACTGTTCATTAATGGAAATTCAAAGATGATACATACAAAGAAAGACTGAATTCAATTAGTGAATGTTCCAAAGCTACCAGAACAGAGAAGCTAATAAATTCCTTTTGTTCATCTCAACAGACATGCCACCACTACTCTTTGAGGTGTCTTCTCTGGAAAATGCTTTTCAGATTGGAGGCCATCCTTGGCACTACATCATCACACCTAATAAGAAGAAACACAAAGGAGTTTTCCATATTTGTGCCCTAAAAGACAATTCCTTGGTAAATCATGAGTGATCAATTTTTAGTAGTAAATTTGTATCAGAAATTCTTTATTAGTTTCTAATAAGTCTACTTTCCTAAGAATTTTTTGTTTGTATTAATAATTTGTGAACGATGTACAGTGTAAGAGAATACAGAGAATTAAGCAAACACTTATTTGTACTACCCAGAATTTAAAAACCTCAAACTTTGAAAATTCTTGGGGCACCAAAGATTTAGTTTTTTTTTTCCCTTAACAAAATCCCAGTAAGGGGTCCCATGCAAAATGTTTCTAAAGCTCTCTAGTGGGACTACTTGATGGATGAAGACTGCCTCTGAAATTTCTGGGAATGTCTTGTTGATTTTGGTTCATCATGCTTTGTTGCTATTTGCTTTCCGGAGCAGAGCCAGACAGAACTCTGATGGTTATGGTTTACTAGTGGAAACTGTATGGAAGCACTCTAAATTTTTAAGGATATTCTTGTTTATTATGGCAGAATAGGGAGAAATGGTACATGATAAGGTAATAGAAGTTTGTAACTCTAGAATTAATTTTTCATTTTCTTTTTAAAAATAATTTTGGCATTGATTTATTATTTAATAATATTGAGGGCCAAACATGGACTGGGGAAACATTTCCTTCACTCAAGTTGCCTATACTCTCAAAAGAAAACAAAGATGTAGATGTAGTCTGTTAAGCACCATAATAGAAAGAGAAGTAAAAAAGAGTGAATGTACAGAGTTGCTGGGGGTTCTGTCTTTGTTTTATATTGCTGATTTAGTTTTGTTTACTTCTGAAGCCTTGATCAAATAAACTTACTTATTTTGGAGGGAGATGCAACTTATTCCACACTCATTTCTTCCATAATCTTGCTCAGTAACTTTTGAACACAGAGGCTTTTAGAGTCACGGGTCATCTCTCACCATGCTGGATATCAACGCAGTCTTAAGTCTTTTTATCTATTTCCCAGGATGTTATGGCCACCAGGGGAAACTGTATATAGTGTCTTCTAGCCTTCTTTTGAAGGAACATTGTTTCATTCCTTTTTCTGATTTGCCTATGATGTGTTGCAGCTCCTGTATGACCCACTTTAGGACATTATCTTTTATAAAGGGCTCTCTAGGGACTGTTTGCTGCTGTCAAGTCTGGTTTACCACTCAACCAATGGAATCCTTCCGCTACCAGGACCAGTCATGTTTCTTTTTCATTTAACTTTTCCAGTCATTTAAACCCTGAATAGTTTACATTCTAGGCATTCAGTACATGTTCTTTTTATATAAAACTGATAGTACATAATCTTTTCTGGATTTGTGTGTGTATGTGTGTGTGTATTTTTAAAATGACCTTCAGTATCTATGTCAAGCTTGGATAAAGCTAGTGAAGAATATATCCATGCTGGTATTATACAGTTTCCAGTACTCCCGTTTATAAGATAAATCGCTTATGTACATATGTGATCACAAATCACAGAGGTATCTTTTTCTTTATTTTAATATATTAATATCTAAGATAATTAATATCTAAAATATCTGTTTAATATTTAAATATACTATGAAATAAGACACTGTACTTGACTTAAATACAAAGCAGAATTGTACCATTTCGTCAGCTTTTTTTGCTATCTGTCTTATCCAAGGAGGTTATATGAGTTGTCTCTTGAGATTTTAGGTTTGGTTTCATGTTTTTTCTGTTTTGTCTGTTTTTGTGCTACCCACTCATGAATATCAGTTTGTTGGAGATGGGGAAGGAAGGAGGAGGTTGTGAGGAGGGGCTATATTTGCATAATTGGCAGAGTTATGTAATGGAAAGCCTATGAACTTTGGAGTCAGATCTGATGTTTAGTAGGTGCAAAATACTGAGCAAATGGTTGATCCTCATTATCAGTTTACTCATTCATAAAATGGGGATAACAATAAATGCTTTGAATGTTGTTAAATTTAAATTAAATGATTAAAAACATCAAATGATTAAAAACACAAAGTAGGTACTGGAGAGATGGTGATTGTTACATTACTATTTGTTAGGTATAATGCATGGCATATGGTAAGCCATTGAAATGTCAGAATTAAGTATCCTAATTCAGCCTTTCACACATCCCAGTTCAACTGGTCAACATTTTCTCTTCTCTCTACATTCCTTAGAATTATACTGATCTACACTAATGTTAGTTTTGGAAAAAAATTACTGTATTTTCCCTTAATCTTTATTTTCAATATTTTTTCCCAACTTTAGGCAAAAAATGGGATCCAGGAAATGGAGTGTTGTTCTCTAGAATCTGATTGGATCTATTTCCATCCTGATGCTTCTGGTAGAATAATACATGTTGGCCCAAATCAGATCAAGTGAGTATTTTAATTAGCTACTTAAAGTTCTTTAAAGTAACTTTAGGTAGCATATACTGCCGTCTTTATTTTCTCCTGCTAACTGTTGAGCTAACTGAGGGAATATTTAGCTTGTTTTAGGATGCTTCTTCAGAGTCTGGCAGCTAAAAATCCTAACTTTACTCTTTAAGTCTCATCATTACTCTTTGTAAGTATTACTCTTCTATAAGTCCTTGGATAGCTATTTTTTGAAAGGAGATTGCAGATTGGCTCATCCTCATCATGCCTTAATTAATTCTCTAGGACTAATGAGGGAGAAGATTATTTGTCTTTGTTCTGAAAGACAGCCTTACCAAAAGAGAAATAGCATGTAGTTTATTTTGTTTACCCACATCTTCCACACACTTCACCTCTTCTTCCGTGCACACTTCATTTAACTTCCTTGACACCACAGTTCTGAATAATTTCTTCTCTCTTTGATATTTCTTAATGTCCTCTATTGTTCTTCCTCTTCTACCCAGATTAATCTCTTCTCACGCTTCATTCTCTGTTCACATTTTCCTGTTTATTTTCTTGACTTTAAGGATGATGTACACACCAGAACTCCAGTATTTTTATCCTAGTCCAAATCTCTCACATAAACTCATGCCAGAAAATCTAGAATCATTCTTGGCATCTTTTTGTCTTCCATCAGTTATATTTGTCTTCCATCAGTTAAGTATACATGTTTACCACTCAGATATATTAATTCTCTCTTTTTCTCTCTTACACATACTCACACACACACCTACACACATACCCCGTATACCTGTCAATTCAGTTTATTTTGTTACTAAATATTTCTTAAATCTCTATTTCTGCCCTTGGCCCCCATCACCATCTTACTTAGGCTATTGTCATCACTATCCTTGACTTTAGTAATAGCCTACTTGTAGGAGTAGAGTTTACTTTTGCACTCCTTAAGTCTGTTTTCTTCTCATCAGCTACAGTGATTTTTAGAAATATGAGCAAACACAAAAACCTAGCTAAGTGAATTCACTTTAAATTTTTTATGGCTTTCTGTTGTTCTTAATATAAGGACAACATAGTTAGCATAGGCTGAAAGACCTTCTCACACTCAGTTCACTTCAGTCATGCTGTCTTTTCATAAAGCTGAGGACTTGTTTGCTCTGTTTAGGGGTCTGTTTTCCCTACTTGTTTAGCCTAATTGCTATTCATATTTAATATCTCAACTTAAATGTCACTTTTTCAAAGTCCTTTCCTGATACTCATGATTAGATTAGCTCCCTTCCTTATTTTCATTGCACCATGTAATCTTCCTCTACCACCTAGAGCAAATTTAATTATTTGTGTGATTATCTCTTTAAATACCTAGTTTTGGAATCATAAGCTCCCTAACACCAGGGAAAGAGTCTTTTGCTGACAACTGTAACCCTGGCATTGAGTATAATACCTAACACAGAGTAGGTGCTCAGTAAGTATTTGCTGAATAAGGACAATGTCTGCCTTCTTTTTTCCCTTATGCTTCCAGATAATTAGTCTACTTCTGTGGATTGATTATAAGGAGGATGAAGGGACTTAATGAAATAAGATTATGAACTTTTACAGAAAAGCTTAAAAACTGTGGTTCAGCTTTAGTAAATCTAAATTTTAATGTTTTTACTACCCATCCACCTTTTAATATTAGTCTCACTTTATGAAAATAAAGTCTACAAAGAGTGTGTGACCTTTTGCCAGGTTTTAAATGATAGGCATTTAAATATTGGCACTCATTAAGATAACTAATTGAGTAATTTAAATTATAATCTGATTTCTTTGTCTCTGGCAAACTCTATGGCCTCCCTCTCTTCCTGGCCACAGTAGCTGCTTTTCCCTGCTGTTCTCTTTGCCTGCATTTGAGACTTTAAACTTTGAGAACATTGTGCTTTTGAAGCTTGTTAATTCTGTGAACAGATTTGTGTGTGTGGTGAGCAAATTATTTTATTTTCTCTCTCTTAGTAAGCTTGATCCACAAGGCCATTTGCACTCAGAAATACTCAAATTTTAAAATATAATGCACAAAAAAAGGTATTAAGTCAATAATACAGTATTACTCTATCATGAGAATTCTTAGTTAAGGTTTTAGTTGCCTATTCAGTTGGCCTTATTTCTAAGTTTTTCATTAATATCTTTCATTCTATGTGTAGACATAAATATTCAAATATCTACTATAATGTCATTGTTAAAGCTGACAAATTAAGGTTCTGTTACAGGTTGGCAGGGGTGAGATTCTTCAGAGCAACTTTCATTAAGCTAGTTTGAAAGATGATATGGGCCTGAGCGAAATATGTTTAGTAGCACCTATTATTAATGTTCCTGTTTTACAAAATTCTGAATTTGAAGGATTTTATGAATATTTAAGTAATTTGAAATTCATTTTATGAACTAATCAGAAAAGGGAGTACTAATTCAGTGTTACTATAATTTTAATTTGTTGAGTTCATTTCAGTAGTATAACTTTGGCACTTTGATGGTGTAGTTAGGTTTTCGGTTCTTAGAACTTTTTTTCCCTTTTCAGAGTTTTAAAGCTAAATGAAGTAGAAAATAATAGTGCTCAGCATCAGATCTCTGAAGATTTTGTCATTTTGGCCAATAGGGAGAAGAACAAAGTAAGTCAGGAGTACTTCTAAATGCTTCGTATATCACTGTCTTTTTGTATAAGAATATAATATAAAAATGTTTTGCCTTTTTAGTGTGATGGAAAAGAATAGCATAATCCTATAAAAATGTGTTCATTTTGTCTACTTAGCTATCCAGTCAGCCTCAAATACATGAGAGATTTAAGGAGAGTTGATTATATTGAGTTTATCTTTTGCTTATTTCTATTTTCTTTCTGGGTTTCTTTTAAATTTTTATTGATGAATTTTCTTTCTTTTTTTTTTTTTAAAGATTTATTTATACAAGAACCGGGGTACAGGCCAGATGCACGGGAGGGTGAGAGGATTCACCAGAGACAGAGCAGGGAACAGAGCAGGCAGAAGGACTGAAATACACTGCTGAGGGAGCTGTGGGCAAGACAGGAGAGGTCTGCACGCCATGTGGGATTCTTACCGGCTGGCCAGGATCGAACCCGCGCTGCAGAGGCTGCGGACAGCTTCACAGTGCGGCGCTCAACCGCCTGCGCCACCAGGGAGGCCCTATTGATGAATTTTCATCCCAAAAGTTGAATGAGGGAAATTTCCAAAAACAGCTTAACTTTTTATTTGTTATATTATATTAAGGCAAAAATCATAGGAGCAGTAAAGTAGCCAATCTGTAACTTGTATATATATTTTCCCTGTTTTGTGGAAATGTAGTATAATAAAGTATTATTACTAATTGGAGGATCAGAACTCTGTTTCAGAATTGTCTCAGTTGAGGAAAGAATTATGGATATTGGGTGAAGGGTTGGTTAGTTTTACAAATTTCATAATTCAGTTTTGCCATTGAAAATAATAGAACTTGTCATAGCTTTTTATTTCTCTCCATATGCTAGAGTGAAAACTTATTCACTGTTACATCTTCTGGACGATTGGTAAAAAAAAAAATCAGCCTTCTGGATGACGACCCAGAACAAGAGGTATTACTTTAACCAGAGATAACAAGCCAAACTAGTATGTACTTACCCTGTGGTGTTTTGATTATGCTTCCTAAGCCCTGGGGTAGAGTTTAGGGGTAAGGAGCCTAAGTTGGTATGATTGTGCATGCTGTTTCAACTAGTATGTCTCCTTCATCCTTTCTTTTCATATTGGAATTATTCATAAGCTGTTGTTTGTGGAAAGACTCATAGAATTGAAATATTTTTTTAAACTGTTAGCTTATTGTTTTGTTGATATGCATACTTGCTAGGAAAAATCTTTTAACAGAAAATTCTTGAGTCATATCCTAATGACTTTATAACTTTAGTCTAATGTTTTACTTACTAGACAAGTATATCTTCGTTAATTTACATAGACCAGGGTGTGAGGATATAGTAAATCATTCAGCCTCTGCCCTCAGCTTTCTCAGTTTGACATTGCCAGTCCCTGAGCTTGTACATTGTACCCTTTTTTTAAAAGATTATAGGAAGTACTTATGAAATCAACTAAAAATGATCTTGCTTCACATACATAACTTCTGCAAAAAATACTAAGTCTGTTTAAACCACATAACTATATTGTGTGACCACTAATAGGCGAAACATTAAAGCAGCTTTCCAAGGATAGTTTTTGAAAATCTTTAAAATAGGTTATAAGTAGCCCATTATATGACTATCCTCAAATATATATGGACCACTGAAATCTATTGAGAACAAAGCAAAAAGCACCATACCCTGTGTATAAAACTATATTCAAGAAAATCATAATAAAATTACCAAAAAACAAACAAACAAACAAAAAGTAGTAAGAATAATTGCTGTGGGAGAGGGGAAGGTGGTAGCAGAGATATACACTACATCATAAGATTAGAAAACAAAAAATTTTATCCTGTAAAGGAAAAACTGAGGAGGTTGTAACTAAAATCTTTAAAATCACTGATATTCAAATGAGATGTTAGCCTTTGAAGTTTGCCTAAGTTAAGATTAAGGCCAAAAAATTAAAATGAACCACAGGTAATAAAATCTGTGTACATATTTATGTCAATTGGTAGTAAAGGTAAAAAACACAGAATTAAAAAGCAATTTGATATTGCGCTTAGTACTATGCTCTCCAATTCCATCCAAGTTGTTGCAAATGGCAAGAGTTCATCCTTTTTTGTAGTTAGTGGTATTCCATTATATATGATACAGTCCTCTGTTCTTGGGCACTTAGGCTGTTTCCATAATTTAGTTATTGTAAATAGGGTTGCAGTGAACATTGGAGTGCATATATACCTTCAAATTAGTGTTTTGTATTCTTTGGGTAGATTCTAGCAGTTAATAAATAATTTATGGGGAGGCAGTTTTACCAAATATGAGTGGATTAATGTGTGGTAATTAAGAGAAACTTGCTATGCCTGCCAAGATGTGCCTTCCTGTCCTATAGTCCTTTTATGAATGACAGGGGCATTAATCTGCTTCACCTGTGAGTTAATTGGTGCCCCAGGTTTCGTCCTTGAGACAGAGTTCTGGGGTTAGGGTTTTCTCTGTCAAGTCTATACCAACATTAACCCTTTACACTCCGCTGTCCCCTCTCAGGGGACATTGGTAGCCAATGTCCAGAATGGTTCGGAGTGCAAAGGGTTAATTATCTCTTAATGTCTCTTCTCTTAGTCTTGTTCTGTGGGTTAGACTTCAGTTTCTAGAATTCTCCCTTAAGTGTAAGCAGTCATTTTTGCTTTTTTTTAGAGAACCAAAAGGTTTTTTCTTTACTTTTTTTTTAAAGAATGGAAAATAGAGTCATAAATATTGCATTTAAATAGTTCTTTTGGAAATGACTTGTGTTTTTCTGGTGTAAGTACTTTACAAGCACAGTAGCATCTTCAGGTTTCAGAACTTAGCTTTATAAACTTCGTGCTATGTGGGAATTATGTCAGAGGCCGCAGTTGAATATCTCTTGAATTTGGAGACACTCTGGTTTGCTCTTATAGTAGAGGAATTTTGTACTCTGGCTAATATCTACACAGACTTGTTATGTTTTTCCAAAATATGTAGGATACTGCTTAATTCTTGAAAATCTTAGGACTGCTGTTTTACAAGACAAATAGAGACACATTTCTACCTATGCTTTCACCTTTTGTTTTTACATATTTTATAAGTAAATGAATAGCTAAATTATAAATATGGAAATAATCCTAATGAATAGCTGAATTTTGTTCTTCTTTTCCTGTTTTATCCATCTATCCCATGAGACTTTCAAAATTGTGGACTATGAAGATGAGTTGGATTTGCTTTCTGTAATAGCTGTTACTCAAATAGATACTGATGGAAAAGCTCATCTGGATTTCCACTGTAATGAATTTGGAACTTTACTGAAAAGCATTCCACTAGTGGAGTCATGGGATGTGGTGAGTAAGATCCCTGGAATACAAACTTGTAAGAATTTTCTTTATAGGTAACATTGATTGTAACAGATGTTACTGTGTTCCTGTCAGTCTAGACTCATCCTTAACAATGACCATGTGAAAGAGGCTATCATCCTTTATGCAGGACAAAATGAATACAAGATGATGCCCCCTTACCGGTAGCCTTAAAGATAAAGCTTTATGTTTCTTCCTGAGACATGCTATTTCCTTATCATAGTCTTTGATTTTCTCATTTTATAAGTTTGGTGATATGAAAAAAAACTATACTGTAATGAGTCCCTACTTATTTAATCGAGACCATATCTAAGCATTTAGGGTTTCCTGGCACTCTTAGAAGCATTTGTCTTATATATTGAGACAAATACATATTGAGAATAATATATTGCATAATATTGATTATTATAGAATATAAAGGTTACAAGGAGCAGGAGACATTATTTTACCCAATCCTTGTTTTATCAGTGGAGAACCTTGAGAGGTGTAGCAATTGAGCCATGGTCACACAGTGAAATATTGCCAATAGAATCTGATTGGTCAGGCTCCTAGGTCTAGGGTTCTTTTCATTTTCAACATTTTGTGTAATGCTTTTCTCATAAGTAATCTCTGTATCCACAAATAATGAAAAATAAACTACTTAAGGCAATATTTTGCTCTAAATGTATATTTGAAGAGCCCTAGCATAGATGCTGTGACATTTTAGAAATAGTAATAATAAATAGGGTTATGTGCAGAGGCGATACCATTTGACTGTATTTTTATTACAGACATATAGCCATGAAGTCTACTTTGACAGAGACTTGGTACTACACATAGAACAGAAACCAAACAGAGTCTTCAGCTGCTATGTTTACCAGATGGTGTGTGACCCTGGTGAAGAAGAAGAAACCACAAGCAAAATTTGTGGGAAAAAAATAAGATAATTTAAAATTTTCAGATGTTACTTGGGATACTTTTAGCCACACACCCAAGCAGTATGTCTAGTCCTCCTTTTTATTATCTGCATAATAAGCTCTACAGTATTTTCCAGAGAAGTTCTTGTTTTGACCTCAGACTACTGTGACTTCTTTATTATACTTTACTATATAAGATGATGAGGACATCATTTTATGTAATAGTTTATTAGAATGGAATTCAAAGAAGTCTAGCATATTAGAGCTTTTAGCTGGTAATGCAGATATAAAATCCTGGGAGCAGAAAAGGAAGGGCAGTTTAATTCCAGGTGCTGGGGAGAGTCATTAAAGGTTTTTTAAAGAATGGTATGGAATTTTGATTGAAAACTAAGAGGAAAAAAATATTACAAAGACTACATTAAGATCCTGTGATCTCAATACCAAGAGACATTTGCTTAAGAAATGAGATCTGTAGTGTGAAACATACTTTTGAGCCAAAAAATACATCACAGTTTTTTTTTAAATCTTATATATGTTTGTATTTGTTAATAATATCAGGAATTGGCTGTAGTTCCCCTGTGTCTTTTCTTCCATGGTTTTATTCTCTTGATGCTCCCATTGTTTGTGTTTTTATTATAGATTAATGTAAAGGATTCCAAGCAACTTGGAACTTTTTTTAAGTGAACTTTTTTCCCAGTATGTAGCTTAGTTAGCTCTTAATATAGCTAAGAGTATTGTTATCATTTCACCATTCTGTTTATTTGGTGAGTCTTCCGATTCTGCCTCGGCATCATTCTTATGCCTCTGCAATGAGATATAGGTATCCTGGGTTGCACCAAGAATTCTTACTGGCTTGGGAAACAATTAGAAAAAGATTTTGACTCCATCTTATTTGTGAAATAAGTATTTTTTTCCCTTTCTTCAAACCAGTCTAAATAAGATCATTGAACTCAAATAATCACTCTTCAGTTATGGGGCCCACTACCTTAGAGGTGCTAGTGAGAGTCATAAAACATTATGGGTAACGTTTCTGAGTTTTTAACACAAGTTTGAGCGAAATAAGGTTGCTTCTTAACAGCAGTTCCAGATATTAAGCTGATATTATTAAGATATTAAGCAGTTATTAATACCAGATATTAAGCTTAACAGCAGTTCCAGATATTAAGCTATTTATGTCTACACTTCACTCCTTGACCTAAGACTCTGTATTCTCACAGTATCAGTGCGGCAAGGTGATGATTCTTTGATTTACTAAAACATTTCTTGTAACTCTAAGAGAAAACCAAATTTTGTTCTAGTTACTATTTAAACTACTGAGTGAGGAGATAATACTGTTTAAACCAATGAAGGTGCTCTGCATCCCTCCACCAACTGAATGTTTTGTTTCTTGTACATCTGTATAAATAATGGCATTTATTTATTGAGTGCTTTCTATCTGCCAGTCACTGTGATAAATGTAAAATCAATTGTCTCACTTAAAATAACCATAAAGAGTATAACTACAATTATCCTTCCTTATTTTACAAATGAGGAAAGTAATGTTTACAGAAGTTAATTTTCTTAAGGTACGACAACTAATACATGCAGAGGTGGAAGCAATTTCAAATTTGTTTGACACAAACTTATTTCTTCCAAAGCAAAGCAAAAGACGGTGTTATTTTATCCCCTGTATAACCTACTGACAAATATATATTGGCTATTTAGGAAAATGCTTTATAAGTATTTTTTAATGATGTTTGGATATCCAAATTTTGGACAAAGTTTGGATGAGACACAGTTGGCCTATTCACAGATAATTTGACATAGAAGATGGCTCTTCATCCATTGGTTAAAAGTCATTTTTGAAATGTACAAAAAATGGTACTTGCAGTCCTGTTGTGATAATAAATACCAGTATCAGTAATTACTCTTACTATAACTTGACTTCTTTTTCAATAACTTGTATATTTTCTGACCTTTCTTTACCATATTTTAATAAATCATCTCCCTTTTAGAATACCAGGGAAAATTCAGGGGTTAATTTCTATTCCCTGTGTTGCCATAGAATCTCTATGTTAAAAATTTTAATTTAATTCAAAGAGTACATTATTTATTTAATTCAAAGAGTACAAATTTTCAAGCATACAGCAAACTTAACAGAATTGTATATACCTAAATACTGACCATATGTATTCTACATTTTATTCTACATGTTTTATTATCTGTGCTACTTTATGATGGAAGAAATTAAATCAAAATAAATTGTTAGCATGAGTATACTTCTTTTTAATAATTCAACATGCATATCATTAAGTAGAGTTTAGCACTGTTTAATTTTTAAATTTTGATGTGCAGTTATATGCAGTGAAATGCACAAATGTTAAGTATAAATTTACTGAGTTTTTACAAACGCATACACCCGTGTAACCTAAACCTTTATCAAAATTTAGCCTGACAGTTGTCCCAGAAAGTTTCCTCATGCCCTTTTCAGTCATTCCCCCACCCCAACTCTCAGTGTAACTACTCTTCCAATTATTTTGCCTCACCATTTAAGTTGGCCTATTCTCACTTCATGTAAATAAAATAAAAAAAAAATAATGGTTCTCGCAGCATGTTTTTGAGATTAATTCACATTGCATGTATCGATGGCTCATTCCTTTTTATTGCTGTGCTGAGTATTTTGTATGAATATGCAGTTTTTCCATTTTCCTGTTAATCAACAACTGGGCTATTTCTGCCCATTTTAGAAAATTGCCATGAATAAAAGCCTCTATGAATATTATTTTACCAATTTTTGTGAATGTATGTTTTTATTTCTTTTGGATAGGAATCTAAGGATGGAATTGTTTGGTCCTAGGGTCAGTGTATGTTAATAACAAACTGCCAGACCGTTGTAACATTTTACATGGCTGCAACGATATAAGAAACTTTCAGTTGCTCCATATTTTTGCTAACATTTGTGGTTACTAGTCTTTTTTACCTGATCATTTATGGTGGATATGTAATCATTTCTAGTTGATACTTAGATTGTTTCTACTTGTGCCTAGCAGCTCTCTCATTAGGTTGACATCTTTATTCTTTTTAATACCTTCCCCTGCCCCCAGCCAGGTACTGCTAACAACATTCTTTCTTTGTAATAATACTTAAAATAATCCAAAACTCAGCTTGAGTTATTCTTTCTTAAACATGATATACATTGCTCACCAGTTTCATGAAGACCCTCATTAGAGAACCAGCCTGGATTGCTAAGGGCACAATAGAATTTTCTACATGACTATTAGAGCCAGACAGGTGGCACCAGAGAAAAGGCTACACGGAACATTGTAACAAAGCAGAAAATGACTTTTTTCTTTAAGGATTATGAGATATTATTTCTGAATCAAGTGAATTTTTATTCTAATATGAAAGTATATTAAGCAGTTTTAACCTTTTCCCAGTAACTCTATTGAGCCTGTGTGTGTGTATTGATTAATGTGCATAATTTATTTTTTCTTTTTGCTATGGTAACATTGATTTACAACACTGTATGTGATTCAGAAATATAGGTTCAAATATCTTCAGATGTATGTTACCACATACACCCCTTTATTTTCAACCTTCCCTCTACTCCTAGCCTCAATTCTACAGTCAGATTTCTAGGCTTGTTATGGTTTAGTTTTGTATGTCCCTTTGTTTTGTTTCTCTATATACTACATGTGGAGTGAAATCATCTTTCTGACTTATTTGACTTAGAATAATCCCCTCCAGTTCCATCCATGTTGTCACAAATGGCAAGATTTCATCTTTTTATAACTGAGTAGTAGTAATCCATCATGCAGATATTATTCTTAATCCATTCATCTGACAGTTGCACACTTAGGTTGTTTCCATAACTTGACTATTGTAAATAGCACTGCAATGAACACAGGAGTGCAAATATCCCTTTCCATTAATTTTGTCATTCTTTGGATAGATACCTAGAAGTGGAATGGCTGGATCATAAGTAGATGTATTCTTAATATTTTGAGAAACTCCCAAACTGTTTTCTATAGACCATTCTACCTTCCTACTAACAGTGTACAAGAATTCCCTTTTTCCGACATCCTCACCAACATTTATTTCTGGTCTTTTTGATATGGACCATTCTCACAGGTATGCAATGGTATCTTTCTGATTTTTTTTTTTTATTGGATATTGATGTTGGAATCTGTCAAAATGCTTTTTCTACATCTATTGAGATGTCATAGGATTTTCCTATTCCAATCTAATAATATGGTAAGTTCATTTTTTAAATAAAACCAACCCTGAATTCTTGAGATAAATCCTCCTGAAACATCTAAATTTCTAACTGTATTTCCGCAATTCTACTTTTTCACATTGTGTTAATTTTACAATAATAAGTTCGTAAAGTTTACCATCACGTATGTACTATGGTATGTCTTAATACTTTCAAGATTTTTTTAAATTTAGATGATTTTATTCCTTTACAATAAAAATTCCCGACTTTTTTCCCCCTTCTCAAGTGGTTTCATTCTCAAATACCCAGAACTTAGCAGGTTTGCTCATAACCTTGGAGAAGCTTTCGGCATGTTGTCAGCCTCTGTCCTTGCCTTAGTTCATATACTAAGTAAAATCATATCTGAAGTAAAAAAGTAGATTAATACCTACCATACCCTAGTTTCAACCCATTTTAATTCAATAGAGTTTGAGACCTTGCACCACCATGGAAGTGATGGAACTTAATAGTCAACTAAATTTATAAAGATATAATCAGTGAAAGGATTCGTATGAAAAACACTCTGCTCAGGTAATTTGTATCCATAAATTGAGTTCACAATGAAATTTTCTAATGAAAATTACAAAAAAATTCCTTACCAATTCTTTGACCAATAAGCTTAAATCTCAAATAATTATTTTTTGTTTTCTTGTAGGAAGGTAACTGCTTAAGTCAACAGTCATTTATGAGTCTTTCTATTTTAAAGACCATTTTTCCTTTGACAATCACAAGTGCCAAGGGCACAGCTTTTCAAGATGTATGTGTAAGAGCAACAATGCTGGTTAAAGCATGTTTAAAAATAGTAGTTTAAGAGTCCTTCTGGTACTTAGTTCCCTCTCTGTAATCTGTCTTATCTTTTTACAGAGCAAAGTCAGTGAGAATGAAAGCATTTCCCGGCTCCAGCCCCTCCTGCTTATAAAGCCTGTTATTACATAATATTTGCTTGACTTGCTGACTGACAGTCTAATGTTAAAAGAGGTTCTTGGGCCCACTGCTACATCTCATGATATCTGGGAGTTTGTCTTGCTCCCCCTTATCAGTTGGACTCCTGACCCAATGGTTTTCTAATGTGTAGGGTGCCTCTACCACTGTGGGTAGGATTAGAGTGATCATATAATTCATTGGCCAAACACAAACACTTCTGAGAGTGAAGAGAACCATTACCAACCATTATGCCTAGACAATAGGCATTAACCAAGCCACTTCTGAGCATGAGTGTGGTCCCCTAGCTAGAGCTAACAGAAGTAACTGGGAAATTTAAAATCTGTCCATTACAGGGACCTCCTTGGTGGCTCAGCAGTTAAAGTCTCAGCACTATCAAGCTATCTCGAGCCACTGTAGTATGAGTTCGATCCCAGGCCAAAGAGCTAGCCCATATGGCACAGCAGGCCCCTTTCTGTCTCCCCCACTTCTCCCCTCAATAGTGTATCTCAGTTGATCCACCTGTTCTGCTCCCCCCTCAGTCTCTGGTGAATCCTCTCACTCCCTCACCCCCGCCCCGTACCTCTGGCCTACACCCCAGTTCTTGTATGCATACATAAATAAAAATAAATCTTTTTTTTTTTAAAAATGTCTGTTTACATAATGTGAGGTCTTTTCAATTTCTCAGTCAAGTGGACATATTTCATTGAAACAATTACCCATTTTTCATCCACAAACTGTTTTCAGTTCCCTGTGCCAAGATATTAATAGGTCTTGTTACTATCTGGTATCACAGGGTATTTTCACCTGCAATTTACCTTTGTTTCTTTCAACCTAAATCTGTCCATTTACAGGGACCTCCTTGGTGGCTTAGCAGTTAAAGTCTCAGCATTATCAAGCTATCTCCAGCCACTGCACTCTGTGGTTTTGGTGGCACTCACTTCTGACACCAATCTGTATCAAGGTGGAAAGTCATATGAATGATAGAAAGTCATATGAATGATTCTCTACAGTTAGAGAATAGGAAAATCAAAATAGGAAAGCATGTGAAAATTTACAAAGATGATTCAAAAAAAGCGGGGAACCATATAACATACTGGAGGTACAGCATTTACAAATTCTCACAAGAAAACAGCTATTGATGATAGTATTTATGCAAGACTGGGGGTGGGAGGGGGGTGTCCTCTAAACATGAGTTGCTCAAGTTTGTCTTGTTTGAGGGAGTTTCATACTTCCCTGGTTCTAGAGATTTTGGCTCTGTGCTTTCTATAAGCCCAATATGAATACTACAAAGCAATTCCAGCACATTCCACAGTTTTTACCACGAGATTAGGTAAAGTGAAGGTCAAGTTCCTAAACCTAACACCCTTCAGACATCTACATACCTGTCTGGGGCCCATTTCTATGTGAATCCCGTGTTGCCAGGGCTCATGATTATTTATGGTAGAAATCTTGATTTATGTTAAATAATTTAATTTTTAAATGATGGCCCTTAATTCTGACTTTAAAGCACTATACAAGACAAAAAGATTAATCTGTAGGCTCATGATTGTTCTCTAGGTTATTCTTAGGTTTACCTACCAAGGGCCAATTGTTTTGGTAGTTATGTGTGTTACTATAATTATATAATTTATTAATACATGAAATGTGAGTATTAAAAAGACCTGCTAAAATCAAGTCACTAAAAATAAGGACTGGACAAAAGAGCAGTAAAAGATTGAAAGATCTCTTAACTTCAACTCCCTCCAAACCAGATCCTGAAGCAAAAGCTCATGTGCTACTTCTCCACTCAGAAGTGAAATCTCAGCAGGAATAGGGAATGGGCAGAATGAAGCAGACCCACAAGAAAACTCAATATGAGAATGTGAGATCAAATTGGCCACTGCTAGGTGCAACTAAATGCTTAATCTCATGGACCAACTTTAGGAAGTTGGATAACTGTGCCTCAGGGTAATATGTGAAGGACAGGTTGGGGGAAATGGTTGAAGAATTTATCCTTCGGCTCTTACCTGCCACTCATCAAAGTCTCACCCAAAGAACATAACTTCCATGAATTTCCCTGTTGTATTGGCAACACCACACTAATAAATGGGTGTCATGGAGCAGACTACACAATGCAGGATGCTGCTGAAAGAGCAAAATCCTGGCCTTTTTATTCATAGAATAATCATACAGCGTCAGCTGTGTGGGGGAGGACAAAGAGAAAAAGGAGAGGTGAAACTAAAAAATGTACTCTGTCATCTAAGGCTTCAGGAATTGTGAGTCTGCTCCCCAGGCATTTTTTATCTACTTGATGACTCAGTATAATGATCAAAATCATGTCCTAAACCCCCGCCCCCAACATGATTCAATCTTATCAGCAAGGCATTCCTCTGATCAGCTCCCAGGAGGCCTGGTTATACATCAGTCAACAGCCCACAGGGCATTCCTGGTTATATCTCATGATGTGTATATACCCTTTGTTCCAGGGTGATCAAGCTTTCTGCTCTTGATTGATTTGAAAGGCACCTTGTAGGGTTGAACTACATTAACAAAAATGGTGGCTGAGCAGGCCACTTAAGTCTAGCAGACCCACATTTCCAGACTGCAAAAGCTGAATTCACTTTGTCATCAGTGGGCAGGAAGCAAGGGAACTCGGAGCAATATGATCTATGTGAGGTCTTATTAGTTAGGTTTGTGCCAAGGTGAAGTTTTCAGAGTCCAGCAATGGCTGGAACAAGAGGGTAAAGCCAAGATAATTGGAGTTAGTGCAAGGTGTCTGATAAAATAGAAAATTTGTAAAAAACTGGAAGGATTCCAGATTCAATTTTCTTCATGTATGTCTTAAAGTTCTTGTCCACTTTAAAAATACTAATTCTGGGCTCCCCGGGCGCAGCAGTTGCGCTGGGTGTAAGCGCCACAGCTCTGCAGCGCTGGTCGATCCCCGCTCTCCCCGGCACCGGAGGAGGGTCCCGCATGGCGCGCAGACCTCTCCTGCCCCCGCTGCCCCTCAGCATGTCCTTCGGTCCTCTGCTCTGCTCCCCGCTCTGGCTCTGGTGAATTCTCTCACCCTCCCGCGCTTCTGACTGTACCAGTGCTTGTATAAATAAATAAATCTTTAAAAAAAAAAAAAAAAAATACTAATTCTGGAAATTAACAAGTGTGTGGTGGGTGTGATTTATGAAAGGAAAAATGGCAGAAAACACCAACTCGAACCTCAGTGAAGGCCTTGGCCTTATATCAAAGATAGCTAAGTGAATGTACCCTTTTATATTTTAAGTTGGAATAAAATATTTACAGGTTGTATGTATCTTTATATAATGGTTTATTTTTTAGCTAACTTTAAATTAATCAGCCAACGTTCCTCGCTGATGTCAGATAATAGAGCTCCATTATTCTTTCTATTTATTTATTTATTTGTTTGTTTATTTATTTATTTATTTTATACAAGAACTGGGGTATAGGTCAGAGGCACGGGAGGGTGAGAGAATTCACCAGAGACAGAGTGGGGAGCAGAACAGGCAGATGGATGAAGACACTGCTGAAGGGAACAGTGGGTGAGACAGGAGAGGTCTGCCACGCCATGTGGGTTTCTTCCTGGCCAGCAGGAATCGAACCCGTGCTGCAGAGGCTGCTGACAGCTTCACAGTGCAGCACTCAACCTGCTGAGCCACTGGGGAGGCCATCCATTATTCTTCCTAAAAGATTCAGCCTCGCTAACTTTTGATAGCAAGTTTATTGACATATAATCCACATTCCATAAAATTATCCTTTCAAAATATACAATTCAGTGGGATTTAGTACATTCACAAAGTTGTGCAACCATCACCACTATCTAATTCTACATTTTTAATACCTAAAAAAGAAACCCTATACACATTAGTAGTGATTCCCATTCTCCCTCCCCTCGATCCCTAGCAACAACTAGTCTAATTTCTTTCTCTGTGATTTACCTATTCTGGTCACTTCATATAAGTGGAATTATGTAAAATGTGACCATCTGTGTTTAGCTTCTTTCAGTCAGCATAATGTTTTCAAAATTTCATCCATGCTGCAGCATGAGTCAATACTTAATTTCTTTTTATGACCAAATAATAATCCTTTGGATGAATATAACCCATGTTGTCTAACCATTCATCTGTTTAATTTTTTTTTATTTTTGTGTAGAACTGGGTGTAGGCCAGTAGTGCAGGGAGTGAGAGGGTTCATCAGGACAGAGTGGGGAGAAGAACAGGTGGAATGAAATATACTGCTGAGGGGAGCAACAGGCAAGATAGGAGAGGTCTGCTGCACTATGTGGGTTAGCAACCTGGCCAGGGATTGAACTCAGGCCATAGAGGTGATAGCACAGAGACTTAACCCCTAGACCACCAGGGAAGTCCCATAACCATTTGTTGATGGACACTGGGCTGATTCCAGTTTTTAGCTATTATCGATAGTGCTGCTATAGACATTTATGTATAAGTTTTTTTGTATAAAAACATGTTTTCAGTTCTCTCTTAGATACCTAGGAATGGAATTGTTACAGGGCAACCCCGACGTGAAATGGGTTGCCTGACTGTGTGTCCTCTCCAGCGCGCTTAAAAGGAACTTATAATACTCAACTTCAGGCACACACAAAAAGGTAATAAAGGGTTTATTTAAAAAGCGGGGAAAGGAAGAAATGAATAACTCAGGGAGAAAGAGAGAGATAAATTGGTAAATGCATCCTACGAGTTCCGCTGATCTGAGTATGCTGAGAGCCAAGGAAAAGCCAAGAGAACCCCAAAGCCCACATGTCCGGTTACACTGAACCTGGCTGCTTAACTCCACCCTCAGTTCCCAGCAACCCTCCCTTCAGTGGTGTTGACATTATGGGATTTGTAGTCCTTGGTGTCTTGGATCTCTTTGATCTGGGGTAGGGGTGGGGTCCATAAAACCTATTTGTGGAGTTTGTTCAGGACTGCCTTCCCCCTACCCCATCAGAATTACTGGGTCATATGGCAGCCCTGTGTTTAACTTTTTGAGGACCTAAAAAAATATTTTCCATAGCAACTACATCACTGTATATCCCCAACAACAATGTATGAGAGTTCCAGTTCTACCACGCCCTCAGCAACACTTGTTATTTTCATTTTTTAAATGATAGCTTTACTAGTAGGTATGAAGAGGTATTGCATCACAATTTTGATTTTGGTTTCCCTAATGAGCAATGAAGTTGAGTATTTTTTCATATACTTATTGGCCGTTTGCATCTCTGGAGAAGTATCTCTTCAAAGCCTTTAACCATCTTTAACAGAATTGCATTTTTTATTGTTAAGTTGTAAAAGTTCTTCATATATTATGGATACAAGTTCCTTATCAGATATGTGATTTGCAAATATTTTCTTTGGGTTGTCTTTTCTCTTTTTTTAATGATTTCCTTTGAAGCACAAAAGTTTTTAATTTTGGTGAAGTCCAATTTATTTAATTTTTCCTTTGTTGCTTGCGCCCTTGATGTCAATATAAGAAATAATTGCCTAATCTAAAGTTATATAGATCAACTCCTGTGTTTTCTCTGAAGAGGTTTGGGTTAGCGCCTCCTACATTTTATTATTTTAATCTATAATCTTAAATTGACTGTGGGTCTGCTAGACATAAACAGCCTGCTCAACCACCATTTTGGTTATGTGCAGTTCTGCCTTCAAATACAAGGTCAGTTCAGACCAGTAGATTAGTTCTAAAAGAAGACAGGATGCCAGACCCAACAAGGCTCCTTTCAAATTTAACGAGCAGTATGCTTGCTCATCCTGGAAGAATGGGTATGCATCACAAGGTATGACTGGGAATGCCTGGGGGCCCATTGACTGATGCATGACCCTGCTCTCCCAGAGACTGATCAGTGGAACACCTTGTCAATAAGACTGGAACCATGGCAGGGGTTCTGAGGTATGGTTTCCATCTCAACACCAAGTCTTCAAGTGCTGTCAGCAGACTCACCTTCCCGGGAAATCCTAGATACCATATGCACACTTGTTCCGTTTCGCAGATCCTTCTTTGTTCTCCTACCCAGCATAATCATTGCTGTATTATTATTATTCTATCATTAAAAAGGCCAGGAGCTTGTTCTTTCAGCAGCATCCTGCATTGGACAGCCTGCTCCACAACTCCCATTGCTTTGACAGTATGGTGTTGCTGACGCAAGAGTTAATGGAATTTAATATTAAGACTATTTACTCTCTTATTCCTCCTTCCTCTTTTTATGATCCTGGAAAAAATAAGTGACAATTTGAGACTAAGCTTGTTCACAAATTAATGCTGGGGACTGCCCTTGGGATGAGCAAGAGACTATGGCATCTGCTGCTGGGAGCCAAGTAGGAGTTGTCGAGAGAAAAAGGCCCCTACCACTGGCCTGACTTAGAGCTGGAGAAATAAGATTTCACCCACTACTGAAAGGATGTGTGGAAGAAACACAAAAGCACTGCCAAATACTAGCACAGGCCCACTGACAAGGCTCTCTGTTCCACAGTTCTGAAATCTGTTTCCCCTAAGTTCAGGTGGATACGGTTTTCATTTGTTCCTACAGCAAGTGAGCACACTAATCCAGTGAAATTAATACCTGCAGTTTTATAAATGTTTGGCTCTATTAAGTGATGGCAAAATAATGACAGTGTTTTAACTGTATGAATTTTTAAGCAATATTAATCTTTTCTACCCCAGAATCTGTCTTAGAATTTTAACGATATGCTATAATGAATATCTGTTACCTATTTTGAACTTGATTGACTACATAGAAGTATCTAAAAATGCTTTTGGCTCATCACAGAGATGGGCCTGTTAATAAATACTAAAATGCATATTCAGACACAGCAACCTCTGTGGCTATCTCATGAACTTGATCTTTGAACTCAGTAGGTACTCTATCTGCAAAGAACAGTATTTTATTAATTGTGCTTTTAATGATGTGGGTGTAAAACAAGATGTATTTTAATAACCATTGATACGTGCTAGAAGAAATGTATGTCAAGCAAGTAAGTGCAGCTAGTAATAAAATGTCCATGTCAATGACTACTATAATTACATACATATTAATGAAACAAGATTTTTTGTCAACTGATATTAATCTAAAATTCTGATGAGTGAGAAATCCTATATTTAGGTGAGTTCAGAAGTGCATAGTCACTGACATTTATTCTAATAAACAATGTTATTTGGGTTATAGATAGTACTATATTTAGTGTGTTTTAATTCCTGGGACATGTGCTCATTTGAGATTTTGAAAAATATATAGCTTGTTTAAAGAGGACCAATAGATTAGTCAGGAGGGAGGGAAACTTGGAGAGGTTTTTGTTTGCCTGGTTTTGGTAGCAGAACAGTTCAGACTCACGAAGGACAATGAGGAACAGGGAGATGTCCTGATTACAGCAGGGATCCAAGATTTAGAAGCAACTGGAAATGCCTCATTTGAGATTGGACAGTTTCAAGACATCACAGGAAAGGAAACCTGGGACTCACAGCTCAGTGGAGTTCCTGGACCTTATGGTCATTTTCAAAAAGGAAGGAACATATTTTGAAATAGTTTTTGACTTATCTTTCCCAAGTTTGTGTCTGTATCTCAAGAAAAGGGTCTAGATCTTTTCAAAGAATGAATTACTATGAGTCACAATATCTCAGTGTCACTATAGCAGGCTACCTCACAGCACCATTGCAGGTACAAATCTACAATGTTCAAAAATGAAAAGTGAATCTCATCCCCTTGCTGGGTTTGTTTCTGGTTCTCTTTTCCTGATCCTTATCTTTTACATTTAGAGCTATAATCCACCCGGAATTGATTTTTTTTTATCATGTAAGATAAAGATGGCCACTCTATTTGTTCCTACTTCATAAAAATATTCAGTGAACCCACAGAATGTTAAGTGCCACCATTGCAATGATTCCTTCATTATAAATCAGATGTCTATATATGAAGTCTGTTCTGTTCTGCTGGCCCATTTGTTGATATTTTCATCAAAGTCACACTACCTTAATCACTGAAGATGTATAGTACATCTTAATATCCAGTAGTGCATATCCTCATACATTCTTCTTTCTCAGGAGGGTTATGGTTATTCTTGATCTTTATATATACTTTTTGAATCCATTTTTCAATTCCACAAAAGTTGTCTTAAAGCAGTTTTAGAAGTGATTGTATTGACTCTATAGGTCAGGGAGATTGACTCTATAGGTTAGGGAGATCTGATATCATTGCTCTTTTGTGTCTTCTAGTACATTGACATACATTCCATTTTATTTGTTTAAATTTTGTCCTCTTTAAACATTCCTACATTTTATTTAAGTTCTATCTCTAGTTTCCTAAGAGTTCTTTTCATGAATATTGTAGACTTTTATCTATTTTTACATCAATTAAGATAATATTGACTTTTCTTTTTTTTTTTTTTTTTTTTTTTTTAATAGAGGCATGTTTTTCTTTATTTATTTGTTTGCTTGTTTGTTTGTTTTGTCTATACATGCACTGGGTACAGTCAGAAGCGCAGGAGGGTGAGAGAATTCACCAGAGCCAGAGCGGGGAGCAGAGCAGGCAGAAGGACCGAAGTACACTGCTGAGGGGAGCAGCGGGCGGCAGGAGAGGTCTGCGCGCCATGTGGGACCCTCCTCCGGTGGCCGGGGAGCAGCCGGGGATCGAACCGGCACTGCAGAGGCCGCGGGCAGCTTCGCAACCCAGCGCTCTACCGCTGCGCCACCGGGGAGGCCCAATATTGACTTTTCTCCTCTCTTTTGTTAATATGGTGAGTTATATTGACTTTTATGTATTAAAACAATAACATAGTGGGCCTCCCCGGTGGCGCAGCGGTTGAGTGCTGGGCTGCGAAGCTGCTTGTGACCTCTGCAGCGCCGGTTCGATCCCCGGCTGCTCCCAGGCCACCGGAGGAGGATCCCACATGGCGCGCAGACCTCTCCTGCCGCCCGCTGCTCCCCTCAGCAGTGTACTTGGGTCCCTCTGCCTGCTCTGCTCCCCGCTCTGGCTCTGGTGAATTCTTTCACCCTCCCATGCTTCTGACTGTACCCAATGCATGTATAAAAAAAACAAACAAACAAGCAAATAAATAAATAAATAAAAAGAAAAGATTTAAAAAAAAAAAAAAAAACAATAACATACTCCTGAAATAAACCCCAGATCAGTATATATAGACCTTCATTGTTTTATAAGGCTGTGAAATCTATTTTATGGAATTTATTAAACCATTTCCCCATCATAAATTTTTAGATTCTGTCCAAAAATTTGCTATTACAAACAATGTTGCAGTGTCATTTCACACCTCTATGAATATTTCTTTTTTTTTAATCTTTTATTTTATTTTATTTATTTTTTTTATAGAGGCATGTTATTTATTTATTTGTTTGTTTGTTTGATGGTTTGTTTATACATGCACTGCACTGGGTACAGTCAGAAGTGCCGGAGGGTGAGAGAATTCACCAGAGCCAGAGCAGGGAACAGAGCAGGCAGAAGGACCGAAGTACACTGCTGAGGGGAGCAGCGGGCAGCAGGAGAGGTCTGTGCGCCATGTGGGACCCTCCTCCTCCGGTGGCCGGGGAGCAGCCGGGGAGCAGCCGGGGATCAAACCGGCGCCGCAGAGGCCGCGGGCAGCTTCAAAACCCAGCGCTCAACCGCTGCGCCACCGGGGAGGCCCGCTATGAATATTTCTATAGATAGCTTGGGTTTGATGAGATAGATAGAAAAAATTACTAGATCATATTTCTACCCATAGAGGCTATATCAAGTTATATTCCCACTAGATATACAGGGGATTGCCTATATTACCACATTCTCACCAAATAAAACACATAAGTGTTTTAATATCTATCCAATCAATTAGTTAAAATGGCAGTCTGTCATTTTAATTTGCAATATTGAACACATTCAATAATCACAGTAAATAAATTAAATCGCTTAATCGCTTATTGAGAAATAGTGTCTATCAGATTGACGCTTTTTCTAACATCTTATTGTAAAAGTTTCAAACAGGCATAAAAGTTGAAGAATTGTATGGTATGCACCCATATACCCCTACCCTAGATCTACAATTAATATTTACTATATAATTTCATCACCTAACTCTCCACAAATCCAATTTTGTGTTGAAATAGCATAGAAAAGTTACAAATAATAGGATTCAAATGTTATTTTCTTTAATTTTGTTATTGTGTTTGAGTTCTACATGTTCAAAAAAATGGAAGAAAACTGAAAAATAAAAAAGGATTAGCTCTACTCTAAATAGTTTGGAGTTTCTTCTTATCGTATCTTTATCTACTACAGGCCCCTCAATGCACTGGCTTAGTAATAGCTCAACTCATGCCCATTTCATGCAGAATTTAAGTCCTTTCAAGTCATCTACTCCTCTGCAAATTCTGAGGGTTTCCAATAGTGTTTCACAGGTACTTGTAAATAAATCTCTCCCCATATACTTTGGCAGCAATACTGTGGGCACTGAGGTCTTCTACTGAGCCCTGCTAATTCCAGAAGCTCTCATTAAACCCAGGTGGGCAGCGCCCTGGGGAGACAGAGCTTACTCATTTTTTATGTACACAGTTCATGCTGTCTATGGGGCTCAGGTATGAGTCTCCTTACATCTAAGGGCTCTGTAGACTAATCCACATACAGCCATTTTGCTCCCCACCATCCCTCCTGACAACAGAGGCCTTATCCTCTACTACCAGACCCATAATCAAATGTGCAAAAAAGGTTGTTAATTAAAATAATCATGATATTTGAAGTGACTTTTTTAAAAAATTTCTATTTCCCATCTGTGAATCTGAAAATTCATAGCATGCACTGCCTAACCAAAATATGACCAACAAGTCTAACTCAGAAATGCTCAACACAATATATAATAAGCAACCACACAGGTACACAGTGATTTTCTTATAAAATCATCTGTCCCTTCTGAAGATGCTTGATTTCAAAATCTTAATATACTTAAGCACCTCACATTTCAATCACATAAATATAATAATGAAAAGGTGGAATATGATTTGTTTCCAGTATAGCCTGGGGTAGGCACATTGCATCTTCAGCAAGGAATCTAATCTGAAATTAAAGGGTTCCTTTCTCTCCATACCATTTTTATCGTGCTTTTCTTTTTTCTTTTTTTCTTGACTTTATGTCATCATTCTTCAATTTCTTTTTTTTTTTTCCTATATTAAAGTGACTGTTATTTGGCCACCAAACTCTTACATTTCACTATCTTTTCCTTAACTACTTTATTCCGAACCAGAGAACTGTGTATCTATTCAAAGATGATTATTTTTGCAAAAGCCTCAGGGGCCCATTTTAGTTGCTTTTTCTGATTTGTAACAACTTGATCAGACCTGAATATATCATCAGGCAGAAGAGGAGTCATAGAGCCACCAAACACTAGTCTGCAGCAATAGTATATGGAAAGGAAAGGCCAAAAGACAAGAAAAAGCCTGGCATTTGGAGGGGACACGATCATAGTTCAGGGTGGCGGCAGCAGAGATTTCAGGGGGAGAGTGAAGAAAGATGAGGCTGTGGTGAAAAAGGCTCACAGAAAGGCCTTGCATGCGACAACAAGGAAGTTTTCTTTAAATCTGGTGTCACTGAAATTTAATCAAGGGAATGTGCTCAGATTGGTACTTTTAGATAATCCTTTGATGTAATGTGGGAAATGCATTGCCTGGAGAAGGTCTAAACAAGAAAACCAGTTGGATGGTCATTCTGTTAATCTAGGCTTCACAGGAGGGTTACTGAAACTGAAGATGGAGAGAAATGGATGCACCCATAAATTGGATGTAGGAGAGAGAAAAACTCTAAAGACAAATATAGATCCTCTTCCCACAGATTTCTGAAGAACATGGAAAATAGACCCTTGTGCTGTGCAAATTTGAGGTGCTGTGGAAAAGAGTGTCTTAAGGTGGATAATGGTAATCAGTATGTGAACTAAAAAGTAACCACAGAAAAAAGGACTATGAGAGGAGAAACGTGCTTAGAAGGGAATTGTTTTCCATTTTCTGATTGTAGTAGGATTACAGTAACATCCCATCTAACAAGTAAAAGACAGCTCCAAGCCACTAGAGAAAGAGAAAAGTATTAAAAGGCAATACAAGAAAGTCATAAATGAAAAAAAAAAATAGTTCAGGCTTGGGTAATCTATGTATGTGAAATGCCGTATTATCTCATCCACTTCTGAGGAATGAAAAAGTCTACCTCATGAGTATTGACCAGGAAACCCCATGCTGGTCAGTTAAGATTACGTTCCTGGGGGATGTGGGTTAGGTAATAAGTCTATTTACACAAGACTCCAGTTTGAGTCTGTCATTTTCTTAACACTGTCAAGAAGTATTAGTCATTTTTATTATTAGGATGACTGTTGATCATTCATACTTAGCATGAAAGAGACCTATAATCACTCCATACTAATAGAGGGTGAAGGGAGGCTAGGTCCTCATCTTGGGCTTTGATGGTGGTAGACAGGTCTGGATAGCAGGGATTTTTGTATGACACAAAATGCTGGGAAGGAGAAGAGTTTAAGGTATGAGAGAAAGGATTGGGGGATGGTCACAGGATGCTTATGACAAACAAGATCTGTTTGACACTATTGCTTGGGCAACCTATGCTAATAGAAGATACCTATCAAGACCATCAACAAATAAAGATTAGGCAATCAAGAGACAAGGTTTTTTATTTTTGAGAAAGTTTGACATTCAATACAACTCGGGATTTAACAATAGCTGTGTATTAAGAAGACATAAAGTTTTTCTAGGTTGCTTTTCTAAAAGACAGATCAAGTTGTTAAGTGTTGTTTTTTACATTCCTGTCATGTTAAGATGGTAACTATACTTTGTCGGATTTTTTTTAAAAAATTATTTATTTATGCATACAAAAGCTAGGGTGTAGGCCAGAGATGGGAGTAGGGGGTGGGAGGATTCACCAGAGACAGAGTGGGGAGCAGAATAGGCAGATCAACTGAAATACACTGCTGAGGGGAGCAGCAGGCGAGAGAGGAGAGGTCTGCTGTGCCATGTGGGTCAGCACCCTGGCGGGGGATCACCTTGTGCTGCAGTGGCTGCAGACAGCTTCATAGTGCTGAGACTTAATCCCTTGCACCACCAAGGAGGCCCCCCGTGACTGTACTTTTTAAGATGTGAGTTTGATTTAGGTGATAGCCTTCCCATGGATTTTTGTTTTTTGTTTTTAAAGATTTATTTATTTATTTATTTATTTATTTATTTATTTATTTGTTTGTTTGTTTGTTTATTTATTTATTTATACAAGCACTGGGTACAGTCAGAAGCGCAGGAGGGTGAGAGAATTCACTAGAGCCAGAGCGGGGAGCAGAACAGGGAGAAGGACCGAAGTACACTGCTGAGGGGAGCAGCGGGCAGCCGGAGAGGTCTGCGCGCCATGTGGGACCCTCCTTCGGTAGCCAGGGAGCAGCCGGGGATCGAACCGGCGCTGCAGAGGCTGCGGGCAGCTTCGCAACCCAGCGCTCAACTGCTGCGCCACCGGGGAGGCCCCCCATGGATTTTTGGTTACATCTGTTCAAAGCATAGATTTATTTTTTTTTTAAAGATTTATTTATTCATCGATTGATTGATTGATTTATACATACATACATACAAGCACTGGGTACAGTCAGAAGCGCGGGAGGGTGAGAGAATTCACCAAAGCCAGAGCGGGGAGCAGAGCAGGCAGAAGGACCGAAGTACATTGCTGAGGGGAGCAGCGGGCGGCAGGAGGGGTCTGCGCGCCATGTGGGACCCTCCTCCAGTGGCCGGGGAGCAGCTGGGGATCGAACCGGCCCTGCAGAGGCTGCGGGCAGCTTCACAACCCAGCGCTCAACCGCTGTGCCACCAGGGAGGCCCCAAAGCATAGATTTAAAGGCAGGAATGAGACATAGAAGTCACTTAGCTCAGGGATTCTTAACATTTGAGTGCCATGGACTATTTTGGCTGGCTAATAAGGCCTAAAGATTTCTCCTTAGACTCTTGTTTTAAAATGTATACTTTAAAAAAAAAAAAAACCCATATGATTACAAAGAAAACCAATTACACTGAAAAGAGTTACCAAAATGAAAAGAAACAAATTCATGATATGATAGTACTTGTACTTCATTACTGATGCATAAGACCTGACTGCAGGTGTAGTAACTGCTGTTACTCTGAAGTGCTGAGCATAGATACGGTGGCTCATATGCAATAGCTCTAAATGAAACATGAAACTCAGTGATTTCTATTGGTGACAAAATCATAGCCACTGCAAAGCCTAGTGGGCCTTGCTGCCTGCGTTCATAATGAAAGAAATTACTAAATTTCACTTCAACATTAATGAAAATAACGTTGCACCTGTTATCCCCATTCTGATTCTATCCATAGGTACCAGGTTAAGAACCCCGATGTAGTTCAAAATCATCCTGTCACAGATAAGCAAATTGCTAGATTTGGGCCCCTGTTAATTGTCTGACTACAGAACCATCTAGTTGCAGACTGAATTTTAGAGCAATTCCACACTGCTTCCTCTTGGCTAGAATCTCAGGGATCTAGGCTTGGAGGCAACATACAAACGACAGAGTCAAGCTAAATTATTCTGGAGCAAAAGTAAAATTTGGGCTTAGATCATTTGGTTTTCTCTAGAGTCCCTGCTAACAGAAATTATAATCAAGCTTCTTGAGATCCAGTGAGGTATGTCCAAAGATATTTGCAGGTAAAATTTATTTAGCCAAATATTTGGTTAATTAAGACAGCCTCTCCTGTTTACTTACAGAGTTCTTTTTGGGACATGCATGATTTGTTCATGCATGAATAAGATCTTGTGTTCAGTGAGCCAAAATTCTGGAAGCATATTTTGAAGACACTCTGCCTGTGAATGCCCTTAAAAAAAATGGATCAGTGATGGAGAGGACTGCAATTATAGCATTTATTCCTGTTATTATGAAATCAAACAAGGAGGAACGCAATAAAAGTTCTCCAAATGTAAAACAATGTTTTTGGTTACTTGTTAATTATAGCATAACCCAGTTCTTCACATATAATAGTGTTCTATCCAAACAGTTCAGTGCACTTATAAAATTTGGCTTATGTGGAAGAAGCCTGGTTGTATGAAAAGTGTTCCCAAGCACTCCTTCCCTTGCCAATTCCCTCACTTGACCTTAGGCTCTCTGATCCAATCTTCTTGACAGTCTCTCAGTGCACGAATGTGCTTTTAAATGTTTTTTCTTGCAACAACTCTTCTAAATTGTATGGACTATATATTCTTCTTTTCCATATTCTTGACCCATTTCTAGAGAGGGCAATTTATTGTCCATATATTGATCTAGACCTTTTACTTGAGTGCCGCTCATGGTGCCATGCCCACTTCCAGAGTTTACCCAGACAGCTTCCTCTTCTTGTGCCTGCTCCTCAGTCTGATATATTACTCTGCGCCCCAAGGAAGAGAGTTATTGCCTGTTCCCTCCCAACCTGGGATCCCTCATACTGTGGCCAGATACAAACCTTTTCCTGCTCCATCCCAGTCCTCTTAGGGCAGATGACCTAGGAGCTCTTATGTGAGGGAGGTGGTGGAGTTCTTCCTTTGCTGGTCTCTTCCTCAAGATGTCCCTCAGAAAAGCACCTCAGCAAAAGAGATATTTGATTTTTCTAGACTTGCATGAGGAAAGTATACTTGTCTCATTAACACAGTTTGAATGTGCTCTTTGTAAAACTGTAACCTTCACTTTATTTTGCTAAGGAGACTTTGACCAAAATCTGGGCTTGGCTTAGGACATGAGTTACAGTGTCAGCAGTGAGTTGCTTTATCTTAGTCATCTGAGACAGCTTTCTTTCTTTCTTTTTTTTTTTTTAATTTTTTTTAAGGTCATTCTTTTCTTTTCTTTTTTCTTTTCTTTTATTTATTTATACAAGCACTGGGTACAGTTAGAAGCGCGGGAGGGTGAGAGAATTCACCAGAGCCAGAGCAGGGAGCAGAACAGTCAGAAAGATGAAGTACACTGCTGAGGGGAGCAGTGGGCGGGAGGAGAGGTCTGCGCACCATGTGGGACCCTCGCCCTGTGGCCGGGGATTGAACTGGCGTTGCAGAGGCTGCGGGCAGCTTCACAACCCAGCACTCAACCGCTGCGCCACTGGGGAGGCCCTGAGACAGCTTTCTGATCCCCAAATCTCTTGTCTAACCAAAGGGCGGACAGGAAGATTGGTGTGCTCATTCCTCCTGCTTTTATGGGCGGTTTTTTTCTTGTTTCATATACACTCATAATATGTCTTAAGAAGACATAGACAGGTGGAGCTCTGGTGACAGCAGTAATAGGAGAGAGTATTTTGCCATCTGTTTCGTCAGGGTCTTGCAGGAAACAACTTGTATGCACAAAGGATTTAATTAAAGAGGGTTTAATAAAGGGACTTTGGACAGAGATGCAGTCTTAAGAGAAGCCAATAAGGAATAATGAAGATCAGGGATAAGCAAGAGCAGGCAGGTAGTATTATACCCAGGCCTGTAGAAGCTGGGTGGGCGGTGGGGGGAAGATGGTGTTATTAGACCCCATGAGAGCAGCACCTGTGGGAGAGGGGAAGCTTGAAAGTGTAGCTCCATTCTCCACCCTAATTATCCCACTGCAGAAACCATGACCTGGCAAGGGGACACTGTGGTAAATAAGCGTGCCTCCTTTCTTCATGCCCTCTAGCCGGCCTCCTTTCTTCATGCCCTTCCAGCACCATGCATAGACTAAAGCCAATTGGAAGCTAGAGGGCAAGGATCTTACCAGGGCATAGGCAAAGAATGGTGGAGAACGGACAGGTAAACAAAGGAACCTATATGAAATCAACATTCGAATGTTGAAAAATGAGCTACTTACGTCACAAAGCAAACCACAAAGGTCCAACTTTATCTTACTTTACATGACTACACTTTTGTAGGTACCAAAAGAAACACAACATTACCTCATAGGAATTCACAGATAGATGGGGTAGGGTTTGGATTTTCTTTCTCCACCCCTTCAGGTTCTATGTCCTTATTCTGTAACCTATGTCAGAAAAAATAAAAATCTGTGTCAACATGTACAGATTTCTAAAATCATGGGTTTTTAGGGGCTATCTTGTTCAATTTCCATCCCCATCTTACCTCTCCTCCCATCCCTATTGTCCTTCCCCCACACACACACACACACACATACACCCCCCAGGAATTCCTTACATAGCATTACAGACAGATTATCTAGTCTAAGTAAGTGCTTTGGTGAAAAATCATTTACCACTCCTGAGGAAAGCTGCTATTATTGAACAATTCTTTAAGTTGTTAAAACTAAGTCACAGTATTAGTGAAATTTTTGCTTTTAAGTAGCAAGTTTTATCAAAGTTAGGCCCTTTATGGACAATTGGAAGGTGGAAATTCTCTCATTTTATAGCTTGGAACTTCAAGCTGATTCATATCTTCCATCCATTTTACCAACATTCTCCTGAAATGTTTTGTTAAACTGGGTCTGGAACCCAGATTTTTATGTGCTGCTTTTGCTACTGCAGAACTTCACCAACTCAGGAATGGAAGTGTTGGGTGAGGGGATGAAGTTAACAGAGACAAGGACTAGAGACTTTTAGGGAAAGAAATAGGCACACAACCACATTGTGGGTAAAGAATTATTTAACTAAATGTCTCAGAGAAAGAGAAACAGCATAAAATTAAACAGGCATGGTATGCAACACTCGGAAATAGTCTGAAAAAGACAACTGGAAGATTCTGATGGCCATTGTTTATTTCCAGGGATATATCCTCACCTATCTCCACTCAGCTCCATCCTGGGATACTGACCAATATGGACTACTGCCTTTTGACGGAGTTTGGAAGGGGAGGAAAGTAAAGATGGAATAAGTATCACCGCCCATTCCTCCTTCCTGGGGGATCCCTGGGAGCAGGCTACCTGCAGCCCTCCATTCAGGGCTATAGCCCTCATCAGACTGTTCCTTCTCTCTCCTGCCCTCCACTCTCCCCCAGCCTCAGTCATCTTTCCCCTTCAGGCCTGCGCACTGCAAAACCCTTGTAGTTTCCCACACCCTGCCCACAACTTTGTAAATAGAACCATTTGTTATTAAATTGCCCAATTGGAATATACCATCTGTTTCCTGTTTCTTGACACACTCTCTTCCTAGTAGCCTAAGGAAGATTTCTAAGTAACTACTATATGCCAAGAATAAAATGATAGGGGCCTCCCTGGTGGCACAAGGGGTGAGCATCAGCACTATGAAGCAGTCACCAGCTACTGCAGCACAAGTCCGATCCGGGACAGGGAGGTGACCCACATGGTGAGGCAGACCTCTCCTGTCTCGCCCACTGCTCCCCTCAGCAGTGTATTTCGGTCCTTCTGCCTGTTCTGCTCCCCACTCTGTCTCTGGGGAGTGGGAATCCTCTCACACACCCCACCCCTGCATCTCTGGCCTGTACCCCAGCTCTTGTATGCATAAATAAATCTTTTAAAAAATAAAATGATAAACAGTTAATACTTTCAAGGGGTTGTCTGTGACTGTCACAGGAGCAGATCATTACATCATATCTTGGTAAGTGACGCAGTGTCACTGGATGGAGAGGTGGGTGGAGGTGTACTGGCAGATTCGGAGATTTCTTGGTGGAGATGGGGTCAGGCAAATTTAGAGGCAGGGGAGCAGGTAGGGAGTAGTCAGGAGCTGGGAGAGGAGTTTATTAGAGTGCTGTCATTATTAGAGTGGAGGACAAGAGTGGATCAGATGATAGAAAGCCTTGTAGTGCGGGGAGGGATCTTTCTAGCCCATCTGCTTGCTTTGCCTTTCTCTCTCCACCAAGAGAAAAATAATGACACAGGTGAACTTTACAAACTCCTACTCTAAGTCCTTAATCTTGCCCCACTGCACTGCTGACACGCCTGCTTCCCTGACCTAAGACCTGTGTTTTCCACTGAAAATCACTCATACATTTCCAGCACCTGCTAAAGCCTTTCAAAATGACAAGAAGACAATACGGTAAACTAGTCCTTAGAGATGAACTACAGGAGCGGGCTAGAAGTGAATGTCCCCAAATGCATTTTATTTTTTTTAAGATTTATTTATTTATTTATTTATTCATACAAGCACTAGGTACAGTCAGAAGCGCGGGAGGGTGAGAGAATTCACCAGAGTCAGAGCAGGATGCAGAACAGGCAGAAGGACCGAAGTACACTGCTGAGGGGAGCAGCGGGCGGCAGGAGAGGTCTGCGCGCCATGTGGGACCCTCCTCCGGTGGCCGGGGAGCAGCCGGGGATCGAACCGGCACTGCAGAGGCTGCGGGCAGCTTCGCAACCCCGCGCTCAACCGCTGCGCCACCGGGGAAGCCCCCCAAATGCATTTTAGAAGTCCTACCCACCAGAGAATCGTTTTCTTGAACAGCAATGGGTAACACTGACACTTTGCTTGTTTGATGGAGAAGGACGGTAGTAATGTTGGAAAGTGAAGGTTTGATTTTAAAAGATTTGGGTAGGTGGACACTTTTAAGATCATTTTTATCAAGTATCTAGGCGAATCTACAGTCCAAGAGGCTCTCACTTCCCTTAGGTGCAAACTGCCAGTAGTTTCCTTGCTGTTTAAGACCAAGCTCACTATTCTCGACAGGTTCCTCCTCAGCGCACCACTAGCATCAAAGGCAGCCACTCCTCTAGGGCTGAGGCTCGGGGGCTTCATTACTCAAAAACACACACACAGACCCCATCCAGACCACCTCTGTTCTCTTTTCTGTTAACCAAAAATCAGCACCACTGTTTTACTCGGCCTGTCTACAAATAAGGAAGAGCCTGGAAGAGTTAAAAGACTGTGATGAGCATGGAACCTTCGAAGCGCTCCCCGGGCGCCAACAACTGCAAGAGCAGAGAAATCCCGGGGGCGGGGCCGGTGTCTGAGTAGGAGCCACTGCCCACCCCCTGGAGGCCCCAAGTCCTTGGAAGCCAGCAAGGAAGCGCCTCCTCTCGGGCGGAGACACCTCCTAGAAGTCGACGCCCGCGTCCCGCCGCGAGGCCAGTGACCACAGGCGGCGATTTCCACCGCCTCGCGGACTTGTGTGGCTGCCAGGGCGCGGAGTATGGGGCGCTGACGGTCATGGACGGCTACAGGGGCTTTCTGGGGCTGCTGGTCTCCGCGCTGCTTGTCGGCTTCCTCTCCGTCCTCTTCACCCTCATCTGGGTCCTCCACTACCGGGAGGGGCTCGGCTGGGACGGGACCAAGCTCGAATTTAACTGGCACCCGGTGCTCATGGTCACCGGCTTCGTTTTCATCCAGGGCATCGGTACTGGCACTTCCTGGGGGAGCGGTGGGGAGGGAGGCCGAGGCGCTGGTGAAACCGACTGGGGCCGCCGCGAGCTGGCGAGGGGCCGAAGGAGGCGCGCGGGCCGCCCGGGCGCAGCAGCGGAGCGCAGAGCGCGCCCGAGCCAGTCGGCGGGGCGCGGCGGCGGGAGGGCGAAGGGCCGGCTGCCGCGGGCCGCCCCCCGAGCCGGGGTCTGGCGGAGCAGTCGTGGGCCAGCGCGGGCGTGGCGGCTCTGGAGGAGACGCGGTGCAGGGGCGGCTGGCGCTGCTGCGGCCGAGCTGAGCTGGTCGGGACGCGCCGGCGCCACTTGGTTAACTCTTTGCAGAGAATGGCTGGCACGCACTTAGAGGCGCCCTCGCGACGCCAGAAACCCAGAGCCTAGGAAAGATGCTGGTGCGCCTTGTGGCCAGACCCTGACAGTTCTCTGGTTCCCCCAAAATCCCTGTGGACGGAGCCTGCGCAATCAGGGGCGCGGAGACGCACTTTAGGCGAGGCTTTTTTAGCCGAACTTGTTTCAAGGCTGCAGATCAGGAGAGAAAAGCAAGGGGAGAAAATGGAGGAGCGAGAGTTTGCCTTTTCCGGAACCATACTCAGTCCTGAGGGAAGGGCTCATCATCAGTCGAGGGTTTCACCCAACTGGAACGTTAAAATCAGTAGAGCCAGGGAAACTGCTAGGACTCAAAAGGGTGTCTCGCTGCCCTGACTAGTCATTGACTGGGCAGTCTTGAGTTCAACTTGTTTATGTGGCTGCGGAAGGCAAAAGTTCCCCTGAGGACCTTCCCGTTGGAATGTCCATTGGCCCTGGTCCCCAGATCCGGGCCAGAGATGCTGACGGGGGTGTGGGTGGCGGCAAGGCTGCTTGACTAGGAAACATGCTACTTTTTTTTTTTTTTAATGATTTATTTATGCATACAAGAGCTGGCGTACAGGCCAGAGGTGTCGGGGGTGAGAGGATTCACCAGAGACAGAGTGGGGAACAGAACAGGCAGATTGACTGAAATACACTGCTGAGGGGAGCAGCAGGTGAGACAGGAGAGGTCTGCTGTGCCATGTGGATAGCTCCCTGGCTGGGGATCGAACTCGTGCTGCAGTGGCTACAGATAGCTTCATAGGTTGCGTCTTAACCATTTAGGCCACCAGGGAGAGATGCTTCTTATTTTGAATTGTCTGGGTTTTGCTACGAGCCCGTTTGGCTGGAGGCGAAGTAGATATTGGCCTGCATTTTCTGCAATGAGACTAACAGGCAGGGAAGGCTAATTCTTTGGCCAATGGTTTTGTTTTTATTTGGGGGAGGGGTACAATTGACACATAAAAGTGTATTAGTTTGAGATGTGTAACAAAGATTTGCTAACCTGAGGGTAATGTTGATATTACTTGTTTCCCTGACTTACAGAGTCACAAAGTAATACCTAACATTTAGAGTGGTTTCTGTGTGCCCACTAAGTGCATTATTTCACAGGTATGTAAGAGTTAACTGAAACCAGAGCAATTAAGTCACTTAACCAGTTAAGTGATTGAAGTAGTGTGTTTTAGTGGCTCTTATTTTCAAGATTTATTTCTTCAGCTTTTGTGTCAATATTCTTATTTTCTGCAAAACATTCTTTTTGGAGAAGCAAAGAGTTGTATCTAAATTGTATCTAAAAGTTGTATCTCATTGTATCTAAAATACAATTTCAAAGTCTTCACCTTAGAGTTGGTTATAGTTTTCCTCAAAGGAGTTTATTTCTCTAAACTTTGGACTTTTCTTAACCTATTTCTGCTGACATTTGGGCATAAATGTGTAAATAGATATCTTGGAAAGTTTCATCTGTTGCTTTTATGCAAACTTTGTTTTCTTTAAGCTTAGTTACTATATTTGTATTCATTTTAGAATGTCTGTCATGTCAACATTACCCATCACATAATATATTTCATTGACATGAAAGTAAAATTTTCCATACATATAGCCATGCATAGTACTCCTCAGTTCTTACCAATCTTGGCCTCCTACCACCTCCTCACATCCACAGTTGGAAGGTTCCAGTGGAAGGAGTAGGAGTAAATAGTTAATAGGTCATGAGGGAAATGCACATTACCGATTAGCTATGTTATCACACTTTTTTACTATGTGTAATTGCTTTAAGGAAGAATTTTAGGCTATGTATGTTATTTTTGATCTCTAATAATGAACATGATGTAATTGAGTTCTCTATGATATACAATTTTTTTTAAAATTGAAGTACCATTGTTTTATATCCTCATTAGTGTTTTAACAGTAGATTTCCCAGTCAGGTCACCCTAACCCTTCCACAACCAAATCACTCATTGATCTTCACCATAGTCCACTGTATACATAAATACTTAGAGGTGGGGAAGGGAAGGCTCAAGTACAGCTATTACTCTAAACATAAGATGCTTTACAAATGCAGTATAGAACAGCAAACAGTATTTGAAACAGAAAATATATTGAGTCCTTTGAAACACCTTTAAGAAATAAGCTTTGAAGAAAGCATGGCTAACATAAAAGTTACATAATAAATATCTGTGTGTATGTACACACTCCTTCCACACTATAAGTACTCTAGAATAAAGTATAACAGACTATGGGTTATCTAAAACTGAGATAAAATTTTAAACTATGAGGAAATCTAATGAACACGAATGAGGAAGATTTTCAAAGTGAATTTTAGAGAAGGCTTTGTGCTTCTCTAAAAGGAATGTTTCCCATGAAATAGATACACTGCCAGGAAATCAAAGAACCAAACCTTGAAAAGAAGACCACAGAAAAGACTGAAACCAGATTATGCTCTCAAAGTGGCAGTTGACCTTTTAAAAGGTTCAACAAGGTGGAATGTGGACTTTAGTAAATGGTAGGAAATCAAGTATATAAATGTAGAGGAAAGAAGTCTCTGCAATTCTATACTACTTACTTTTCCACATGTAGAAATCTTTCCTGTATAAAATGAAGAAAGAGAAATTGAATAGTGTAATGATCTCAAGTTGGTTTTGTGAGAGACTATATTTAAGTAACATATAAAAGACTAAGAAAAGGAATTTAAAATAGTTTTTGGAAGGCAGATGGGCTATCTAATTAATCTATCTGAAAGTGGCCAAATTCCAAGACCACTTAAATACAAGTAAAGGGGCTCTTGGGTAAGACCTGGTAAACAATATAATGAGAAAGTGCCCCAAATACCTACTCCAAAATCAGCGTTGGGGACACCATTGATAGTAAACCTATTAATTTTAGGGAAAGAAAGATTTCACAAAGCATAAACAAACATTCAAGAGAACCCAAAACACATTTGTTATAATGCATACAGATCTCTTTATAATGTAACAAATAAAAATGTTTTTAGAAGTTATGCAATGCTCACTGTTGTAGCCCCAGCCTCTAAAACAACACCCAAAACTGATGCATGGGAGGCCATTAAGTAGTAGTGAATGAATGAGTGAATATTTCTGTACCATAATTAAATTTTTAGTAACAAAATGCAATTTTACAGTAATGCATTGGCGATAATAATAGAAACATAAAAAGTAAAAGTGTTCACTTTTCCCCTCATGATTCTCCTGTTAAGGCAGTTTGGAAACACTGGTTTAGTCAACTTCAAGGAAGAAAGGGTATCATATTACATTGGAAATGCATTAGTCTAAAGATCTCAAACTCATCAGAATGTTATTACATAAGTACAATCTGTGGATCTACTTCCCTACCTAGAGACATCACTTCACAAATTCTCCCTTTTTCCTTCTGAATCATTGTTTCCTCTCCATTGGGTTATTTCTAACAGGCGCCTGATTTCGTGTCTACAATATATAGTGAGTTGAATAGTGGGTCACCCCTCCCCCACTGCAAAAATATGTCCAAGTCCTAATCTCATGTACTTGTGAATGTGACCTTAATGACTGTGCAGATGTGTGATTAAGTCAAGGATCTCAAGATGAGATCATCCTGCATTGGGGGTGGGCTTTAAATCCAATGAGGGCTGTCCTTTAAGAGAAAGAAGAAGAGTTGAGACATATGGAGGGAAGGCCTTGCAAAGACAGGGGCAGAGATTGGAGTAATGTGTTAACAAGCCAGAAAACATCAAGAATTGCCAATAGTTACCACAAATTAGGAGAGAGGTATGGGATACCTCTCCCTCAGAGCCTTGGGAAGGCACCTATCCCGCCAACTTCTTAGTTTTAGACTTCTGGTCTCTAGAACTGTGAGGCAATACAGTGAGTCACTCAGTTTTGGTAGTTTGTTATGGTAGCTCTGGGAAGCTAATACAGGCATGTAACAGTAACCACTGGGAATCCCAAAGCAAGGCATGCTCATCAGGTTTTAGAAATTTTTCATTGTTCCTCCCAGTCCAGACACAGATCCTATGTGGGATCATTTGTATTGTAAGCAGTGTTGCCTGATAACACTGGTGACAAACCACTTTATCTTTTTATTAGGATGGTAATAGGTGTGTACCTGGATGGAGGGTGGGAACTGTAGGGAATTGGAAAGTGCCTACTCCTGGTGAAAAAGGAAATCTCTGTTTAGCTCTGATGAATTGTGGCTATGATGGGATGCCAGTCTAAGGTAGCCAGAGCATTCATTTTCCAAGAGAATCCGATTTTTTTAAAAACTGACTCCAACTTAAAAGTACACAAGCCACAAAACCAAACCAAAACCCCAAATCATTGTGCTGATCAAATAAAAATACATCTGTGGGCCAAACCTAGTCTAGCCAATTAATTGAATTTTTCCTTTTCATACACTATTTCGTACCTAATAGCCACCTTTGTGAGGATTTCAGTAGCTTCTTTCATTGTGATTCTCCAAAGGTTTTCAGCTTGATTATGTTCATTCTCTGAGACAGTTAAAATTCCAGGCATGTCTCCAAGCTCAGATTCTTATTGATGGCCACTGCAGGCATCGTCTCAAAAAGTTAATTTAAAGAGGGTTCTCTGCTTTTACATTTAAACTTGAGGTCCTTTGGATAGAGTCTGGTAGGCTCTGGGTGCACAGGGAAATGAGGTGCAAATCTAGATAATCCTGCTCTGAACATGCTATCAAGGAAAACAAAACAATATTTTATACAAAGACTTAAGGAAAATGTAGTGGACACACCATGTTTAAGCAGAATTTATAAGTGTTTAAAATTTCCAGTGAACTGCAAACTCAATAACTTTTATTTTATTTGGGGGTTCACTTAAAACTTTATGGTTTAACTTAACTATTGAGTAGAACTAAGTGCTGGATACTTTTTACTTATTAGAAAAGACTACTTAGTCTTACCTGAGCTAACACTTGGATCAATAGTACAAGCAGTCTTGTTTTTGATTGATTCAATTTAAAAAAGGATCTGCTCATTTGCTGGGGAGTATGTAATAAATTACTATGCTTTTTTAAGATGTATTTAGTCAATATTAGATTCTCACTATGTGCCAAGCTCTGTGCTAAATGCTGCGATGTGGTGGTGAAAAAGGTAGACATGCTTCCACCTCACAAATCACAAAGGTTTAAACATAGATGAAGCAGCATCAAATTGTTCTATGGTTGGGGACATTTCTCTTCCTGCAGGAGTGTCCCTCTCCCCACATACATTTTGACAAATTCTAAATTCACATTTCCTGCTCTAAGACAAATTTGTATATAGATAGATAGTTTTGTGATGGTAAGTAGATGGAATGCTGGTGTCAAACCAGAGATTACATCTGAGAGAATATACATTTTCACATATTCATGTGTTCATTATGCAGCTAGGAGCTAAGAAATTTTCTAGTAATTAAATTATTTGTATTTCTTCTTCATTGTCCAAAGAATAATTTTACAAGATATTGACTTACTTATTCCTTCCTTTCCTTCAAAGTTTATCATAATAGCATATTCCACTGCAGATAATTTTTCTTTTAAAAAAGATTCAAAATGTATTTCTCACATATTTTTGTTCATGTTTCCCTTCATTTTTCTGGAGAAAGAGTCTTGCCAACTAGGAACTCTAACAGATAACTCTTGTTTTAATCACAAGGAACTGTTTGATATCATTTCCCCTTCCTATGAGCTTATGGGGTCTTTTTCTTCCTTCTCACTGAGCCTCACGAATGTTGTCTAGGTAACTGCCAAGCCAAAGAACCAAGAAATATTTAAATTCCTTCCTCCTAGCAGTTTTTATAACTGTTGAAAATAACTTCTTGTTTCAGAAATGTGTTCTGATTTGTTAAGTTGCCCTTTCCTCCTGAAGTCCACCATATTTTGGTTTATACATTTTTTTAAAAATATGTATACACCTTATGCAAATAAAACATTTGCAGTTACCCTTCCTTTATTCAGACAATATTTTGAAGCACATTCAACTTTCCAGCAGAGCTTCTATACATCTACGATAGATGCTGAGAACTCCTCACACATATGAGAGCCTCCTAGATTTCTACAAGCTGCTGCCTGTTTAGTAATTGGCTATTGTGTTTGCAAACTTCCAAAAATAGTGTTTTAACTTTAAAACAATCATGAACTCTTTCAACCATACAGAACATAAGAGATCCCCATGTACTCACTGTTTAATCACCAGATTAAACAGATGTTAAATTTTTGCCAACATTAAAATATATAGCTAGATCTTAGAACTGATAGGAATAAAACATGAGGCAGGGTGATGGAGGGAGGTGGGTGGAGATAGCACTTTAACTGGAGCAAAAATCTAAAAGGGATCAAAAAACTCTAAATGAGACACAGGGACTACAAAAATCCCTGGGCCCATTTAGATCAAATCTCCTGTTTGAGAAGCACCTAAGAACTTACTGTTACATAGTAGAACAATATGTTTTATCGATAACCCTAACTCATAACCCTAACTCATCGGTAAGATTATATTGTGTTCTATTCACAGTACTGCTGGAGAAGGAAAGCTAGTGTGCAACCAATTTGAAAAAGATTTGAATAAACAAAAAAGATTTAAAAATCAAGTTTTGACACTCAAAGGGATAGATTTCAGTCGTGTTGAGTTTTTGACTAATTCCTCTCTGAAACCCAAAGTATTGAGAAGAGTAAAAGTTCTTTACTGGGAACAAAGTTGTCTTTGAATTTTTGGCAACATTTTTTAAGGTAAACTTTTTCTTGAAGAACAACATACATGTAGTAAAGTGCCCAAATCCTAAGTGATGTGTTTTCATAACATGAACACACCTGTATACTCAGATTCTGAGACATTCTAGGCACCAGAGTCCCCCTGCTAACTCTTGTAATTCTTCTCAGTCCTAGTAACTGCCCCTGACTTCTGTCAAAGTAGTTTTTATTTGTAACTTGTGATATAATATGATACAATACGATATAATATGATACTTGTGATATAATAGATTGGGAAGAAAAAAGCTATTATAGTTTATTGTTCACAATTTGCTTTTCAAGCAAACATATCCTCAGTGTTTCTTGCATATATAAACATTCAAGTTCACTCTCTAGGATGCCTTCCCCCAGGGTGATCCTTGGATGATGTGACAATGATGATGGATTGTATTGAGGTCAGTTTCCTGGTGCTGATATTGCCTTATAATTATGTAAGATTTTACTGCTGGGGGAAACTATGACGCAACTATAGGGTATCTGTATTAGTTATTAAATCTGCAATTGCATCTCTAACTATCTCAAAATAATAGTTTAAAAATGCTTACAGAGCTACATACTTTGAGGCCAGAGCTGTCCCAGATGCTGGAAATTTAAGGAGGAACAGCAATACTTCTGCTAAAGTAGGACTAGGTAGGACTTGATATAATTGCAAGAATGGCAGCAATGGCATTTAAACCTGCATGGATGGATTTCATCAGGAGCTTGCTGCATTTCCAGGTTCATTTATCTAGTTCATAAAAGTATACCCTTCATGGTGTTGCAATTAAGAAATTAAGAATTAAGAAAAATATTGCTGACATAGTAGAATCTGTCTTACAAGGAAGTATTCTTTAAACTTTTTCAATCTGCCATATATTTCAAGATATCTAAGTTTTTCCTGAAATAGATGGTGAAGTGGAAAGGACAGAATATTATCTTCAGAATAAAAATTAATTGCATGCTGGTGAAGGCAGCCATATCATTATTTACTTAAACTAGGTCAATTAAAAAGAATCCTGCTTTTCAGGAATCTTTTCAAATGTTAATCCACATGCAGGGGGGAAAATATACATTTAAGTATATAGCTACTGAATCTTTTCCCTATGAACACCTATATATACAGACTGAAAAACCGAGTATTAGCAGGAGCCTAGAAATCCTCTCAGTTCCCGTCTGGTAGTTATGCCCCTTTCACACAAGGGTGACCACTATCTGGGCTTTTCTTCTTGTGGAGATGAGTTTTGCCTATTTTTATACTCCATATAAATTAAATTGGAATGTATATACTTGTTTATGTCTGTCAATCCCAAGGAATTGACATTACTGGTTGATCCATATCGTTGGATAAAGTTCTAGTTCTAGATCTTTTATTCTCTTTGCTATATATTATTATCCCATGGTGTGAATATATTACAGTTTATTCTTTCTATGGATGATGAACATTTGGGGTTTTGGCCACTATAAATAGTACAAATATTCTAATACATACCTTTTGGTAAACATCTGTACATATTTCTTTTGGGCATCTCCCCAGAAGTGGAATTGGTAAATCATAAGTTTGACTTAAGTAGGTACTGTTAGTTTTCCAAAGTGTTTGTACTCACTTAAATTCCTATTAGCAGAGCATCCTTTCTAATATGAGATAATTTCCATGTTTAACCATTCAAATATATTAGAGGTATTCTCATTAGGTTTTAATTTGCATGTGTCTGTTAACCAATGAAATTAATATTTTTATTATGTTTATAACCACTTGGATTTATCCTTATCTAGTTAAGTTATTTTGCATATATCATTGTCTTTCTTATCAAACTAAGATACCTATATGAAGAAAACATCATAAAACTAAGAATTTAGTTTTGGACATGTAAATTTGAGATATTTGGGAGGCATCTAAATTAATATGTCAAGAAGGCACTGGATTCTGTGGATCTCGAATTCAGAAGAAAGTGCTTGGCTAGAAATACAAATTTTGGGGTCCCTTCTTGGTGGACAGCATTTCAGTGAAAGAGTGAATGAGATCATCCCTAGAGAATACAGAGGGAAGGAAAGTCTTAGGACAGAACCTGAGTGGTATCAAGGTTCATTCAAAAGTTGGGAGTAAAGAAGATGCCAGCAAGAGAATCCTAGAAGGAAGCCCATGGGCAGGAAAAGGGAAAAGCAGAAGCCTCCCCCCTAAAGAAAAAGGGCGTTTCATGAAAGGGAGTGCTCGCTGTGTCAAACTGTTCATCTTTGTTGATTTAAAAACCAAACATGCACTGTTTCCTTTTGCCTCTCCCTAGCCATCATCGTATACAGACTACCATGGACCTGGAAATGCAGCAAGCTCCTGATGAAATCCATCCATGCAGGGTTAAATGCGATTGCTGCAATTCTTGCAATTATATCTCTGGTGGCTGTTTTTGATTTCCACAATGCCTTAAAAATTCCAAATATGTACAGTCTGCATAGTTGGGTTGGACTGACAGCTGTCATACTCTACATCCTACAGGTCAGTATCATAGTATATTTATAAACAAAATACAAGAAGTAAAACAATTCAGATACTGTAGATGTTTTTATACTCTTAGTTTCTTGGAAATAATCTTTTCATTCTCTTTAGTCATTGTTACATTTGCTTTCATCATATATATTCCATTGTATTTTTTTCCCATTCTGCTAATTCACTATATGGGTTCCTCTAACTGTGTAGTTCACTCACTTTTATATTCATTCTGTTGTATAAACATACCAGAAATTTATCTGTTCTGCTATTAGACATTGGGGCTATTATCAATAGTTTTCCATTTCAACTGCTTCATTGAACAGTCAGAGACATGTCTTGGTATTCGTATACCCAGCTATCCACAGATGGCTTATTCCAATTCTTGTCAACTTGCCTTGTGGAGCTAAGGTCAATCAGAGACACTGGATTCAGAGAAAACTGTTATCATTATCCTAAAGAATGAAGATTGCCTAGATTTTAAGTAATCTCCAGAAATAATCTTTTTATTGGGGAAATCTATCTATAGGGCAAAAATTGAGAGCGTCTGATTTTGTCACCTGAATCCGCCTCCTGGTCATGTGAAACCCCCTTCCTTTCTCCTCTCCCACCCATTCACTCAAGAATAAAAACACTATTTGCTCCATTTACTCTAGGATTTGCAGCCATAAAAATTTTCCATACATGTGTAATTGAATTTGTTCTTTTTTTCCTAAAACAAACCCAGAACCCTCAAATCTTTGTCAGAAAAGATTATACTTTTAAAAGAAAATAAAGATATAATGTTTTATAAAAAGGCAGTGTTCTTTAGACTTCAACATGCATAAGAATCGCCTAGGCTGTACTTCCAGAATTTCTGATTTAGCTGATCTGAGTGGATCTCTTTAAATAAACAATTTAGGTGTTTCTGATGCATGTTTTCTATGACTAACACTTCAGGAACTACTGATTAAAAGGGACAAAAGGATTTTTTAATTTTCTGTTCACTAGTTTTTAAGTTACCATATTCACTTACAAGGTGGTAAGGCTTCTTAGATGGTTAAAAGGAAATAAAGATTATTATAAATTATACATTTTAATAAATTATAGATTATAAATTTGTATAGTTTACAATACTTTCAATCAAATTTAAGCATTCTATAATTTTTGCCCCTTTCCTTTTAAAAGTAATTTTTTGTTGTTGAAAAAGTATTCTAATGGTGAAAGTAAGATTTAGAGGAGTTAAATTGCTCTGGGTTCTTGTTAGCAGATTTCTGTCCCACCTGTTTAGATACGTGAGCCCTATAGTATGGATTAAAGATTATATACATGACAAGTCCTGAATGAAATTCCAGAAAAAGGTAAGACTTTAAGGAATAAAAGGAGGCAAGAGAGCAGGAAGTGGAAAATGTATAGTCCTCTGGGTAAGTCACAGAAAAAATATGGTGACTTATTCACAGAAATATATTTATGCTAAATTCTTGGCAGTCACTTATCATATTTTGATATAGAAAGCACAGCCTGTACACTAGGAAGCTTGCCTTTTGATACTAACAGAGTATTAGGAACATTCTGAACCAACAAAGGGGATAAATATGTTTAATATATTCAGACATTTGTGATATTAAGTGGATAATAAAATATGCAAAGCAGCCTATCAAAATGCACTTTTGATTACTTTCCATTATCCTTGCCTTTAAGCTAAATATGTTTTAAGGCCACAGACTCTTCTGCCTCCATTCCACCTGCATTCCTCATTAGTTCTTTGGTCTCAATCAGGAAGGATGAACAGTTACATTAATGTTTCTCCCATTTGCTTCTCTTGTCATGGTGGTTTTGTTAATGGTAAGAGACTAAATAGCAATATTCTCCTTTAAACTTAGCTACTAAGTCATCTTTATTTTCTTGAAGGGAAAAGAATACTTGCTGGGCAGGGAGTATGAGGCAACAAAACAAACTGTGAACACATTAGGCTTTAGTTACATGGGAATCTTTTCTGCAGGGAAGTGTCCCATAAGGGGCGTAATTATCAAGGAAGTAGAGATAACTTTTCAGCAAAACTCATTCCTTCTTCAGAGAACAAAATTGTCTACTTTCCACATTGTTTTTTAGGTTGACCTGACTAAATGTTCTATTGTATTTGGTGTTAGTGACTTAAAATCTCTCATTTCACTTCCTACTTGGTAACCTTAAGGAAATTAATAAAAACAAACAAGTTAAGGACCAGAATGTTCACTATGTCCTTGTTAATAATAGAAAAAAAAAACTGGAAGCAAAAATATTCACAGAGAACTGAATAAGTAATGTTACATCCTTTAAAATAGAATATTAGCCATTAAAAAGAATAAACTAGATAGACATGAAAAGCTCTCTGAGGTATACTATTATGGGGGAAAAGAAAGATGCAAAGCAAATATGCGAAGTAAGTTTCCATTTATGCTTTCAAAAATTTCCTCTCCTTACACACACGCGCGTGCACACACACACACACACACACACACACACCCTATGCTTATATGAGTACAGTGATTGTCTAGGTTACTTGAGAAAGTGATAATAGGTGTTAGCTTTGAGTCGTGGAACCAGGGTGGGCAAATTTACTTTTTGCTTTATGCCCTTGGTTCGAGATAAAAGGATTTTTCATTTGTACATATTGCTTTAATATTAATAATTTTAAAATTAGTTGAAACTTATAATGAAATAACCTCTGCACTTTTTGATGTCTAGCTTCTCCTAGGTGTTTTCATCTTTCTGCTTCCTTGGGCTCCACTCTCTCTCCGAGCATTTCTCATGCCAATCCACGTTTATTCTGGGCTTCTCATCTTTGGAACGGTGATTGCCACAGCACTTATGGGAGTGACCGAGAAGCTGATTTTTTCCCTGTAAGCTACATGGTTTCCCTGATTTGTAATATTTAAGCTATAAAATGTTAAATACTGACTTAGTGGAAAGATGTAATACAAATTAGAATTTTTTTACATTTTAAAAATAAAAAAATTTTAAATGTTTATTTAAAGATTTAAGTATATTACATAAGGAATATAATATTACTGAAAGACCACAAAGTCCAATAAATTGTACCATACTTACAAAACAAATACTAGTTATGCATTCCTCTTCAATCTTTTTAATGTGAATGTTTTTATATTAGTAGTGATTCCAGTGTACATACATTTTTATATCATCCTTTTAAAAAATTTAAGTGGTACATATGTTCCAGATACTATGTTTTTTTTAGTACCATGGTTTTAAACAATCTCTTGTTATTTCATTGAGTGAATTATAGCACAACTTAAATTCTGCTGAATATTAAGCTTTAAGGGGATTTTCACTGAAGCTGTACCAGTGTGCATTCTGAAGGCATAAATTCAAGACTTTTTGGCATGTTGCTGTATCCGCCTATTTCTAATGGTACACTCTCTCTCGTAGGCAAAAACCTGCATACAGTTCATTTCCACCAGAAGGTATTTTCACAAATACCCTCGGCCTTCTGATTCTGGTGTTTGGAGCCCTCATTTTTTGGATCGTCACCAGACCCCAATGGAAACGTCCTAAAGAACCAAACACTGTCCTTCTTCAGCCAAACGGAGACACTGCAGAGGGAGTGGACGGTTCCATGGCAATAAACGTCAGCAACATGGACAAATCAGATTCAGAGTTAAACAGTGAAGCTGCAGCAAGGAAAAGAAACTTTGCCCTTGACGAAGCTGGCCAGAGATCCACCATGTAAAATGGAGAAGTGCAGTCGTATGACTCACTTTTAAAAACTAGCTCTACCATATAACTTCTGTTTAGTCATATGGTGATTGCGCTCCATAGAGTCAATAGGTCATTAAGTATTAAAATACTTATTTTAATTATAAAGTAGGATTTCTTAAAAGGGTTTTTATTGATTGAGGCCTATGAATTTATCTGAATTGGAAAGGAGATAATCAATGTAAATAATAGCTGATATAAGTGTGGTTCTGTTACTTTTTCCCTGTTGAGGACCAAAGCGTTTAGCACAGTGCCTTGCCTAGAACAGATAATGAAAATGTGTCTTTTGGTTTGTAAATTTGATAAACTGGCCACATATCTGGCTTTTTGTCATATAGTTATTTCCTCTAATTCTGGGAGTCCAATGCTTTCAGAACTAGGTAGAACCAGTCCTAGAATTTTAGAAACAGATCACAAATATCAGAGACAGGGTTTATGCTATGTAGATACCATGACTAGGATAAAGAGAAGAAAAAAGAGGAAAGATAATTAGTTCCCTTCTTCCTGTGCCTGCCCTCAGCTCCCGGCTGGTTTGGGCTCAGATTGGCCCTGGGTTTATATTTGTAGGGTATTTTGGAGCAGTAACTGGGCCAAAAGTAGTTGAAGAGATCTTATCTGCTCAGACCTGGAAGTTTTTCTAAAACTTGATTTAGTCCCAAGCTTTTGGTGTTCTTTATGATCCAGATTCCAAAACTAATTGGAGTGAGAATATGCTTGAATGCTTAAGCAGCCTAAATTGCTCTAGCAACCTCAAAGAGCACTTTTCCCAAGTTTCTGTTTTTATTTTTAAAAGTACTTACATGGCACTTAGTGTATGTCAGACACTATTCTAAGCACCTTGTAAATATGTGCTCATTCGGTCCCCCAACAAACCTTATGAGGTAGATACTGTTGTAATCTCCAATTTGCAGATGAGCAATCTAAAGCTTGGGGAGATTGGTAACTTGCCCCAAGGTCCAAGATTCATAATTGGTAGAACTGAAATTCAAATCCAGCTGTCTGATTCCTCAGTCCATCATCCCAACCAGTCTACTACCTCGTTTGTTTGTTTTTTCTGTTTTATAGTAATTCACATCTAATTTTATCCATCCCTGGAAAAAATCTCAATTTTTGGAGTGTAGTGGAGTTGTTAAAGTTTACCTCCTGGCACTCTTTTCCAAGGCAGATTCCTCAAAGGTAACCAGAGTAAAGGGCCCATCCATACCTGGAAATAGGCCATGGGCATCCTGTCACTGCCAATAAGCCACAGCCTACATTGATACCCCTTTGATCTTAAAATTATATCTTGATGACAGAAAAAGTTTTGGACAAGAACGTCTATCATGTCAGAAGTAATCGGTTACAATTTTTGTTCTTTAGGATCTTAGCTACTTAACAGCTTTGGGTTTGGAGATATGAAAACCTTACCTTCCTAGGGAAAATAGCTAGGGTTTTTCCTAATTTGGGTGGAATTTTAAGGGATATCTTGCATTTTGGGATTCTCGGTAATGAATTGAGACCAAATGGTGACAGACTTTGGGCCTGGAAACCTGTCTAGGCTCTGAACCGACTGAAATGAAAGCCTAAAGCAGTATCCGTGCTGAAATGACTCTTATTTAACTCTATTTCCAAAACTGAGTGTCAGAAGGATCTCTGGTGCCCAACCCAAAGCCTGACACATAGTAGGCACAATTAAATGTAGTAGGGGTAGAGTATGCTACATTTTTGGTACTAACTGGAAGGAATAAATGTTTGTCACACAGAAACATGTTTCGGCAGGTGGATATTTCATTACATTAAGGTGCACAAAATTCCAGAAGTTTTTTTTTTTTAAGAGGAGGGGTCAGTGATAGCCCCAAGAACTGAAGCTACCATTCATTCCATTTTGTGTAGGCCAACAAAAGGGTAATTAGTGAAAAGTTAATTATGAATTCAATGCTAGCATATTCTGCTCCATTGAGAAGTATTTGAGCACCCCTTATTTAGCCCTTTATTTTCTCTCTCTTGTGGGCTAAGGTGAGGGTAATCTTACAGATATTATAGGAACTTCTTTCATTCTCAACCTTTATGAAAACAATGCATAGTAAAATATATTTAGAAAATCTTTCTGTTTGAGACTCTTCTTTTAATGGGCTTTTTAGTCTAGTGATAATTGTACCTTTATGTTTCAAAAGCTGATCTTCCCTACCTCAAGTATCTCCCCCCAAAATATCTCATTAAAAAGCCCACAAAAAGAATAGGGGAAACAAAGCCTTAGGTATCAAATCCAAAACAGTGATTGAAATCTCCCCAAATAATTATAGCCTATATCATCTGCAGAGATCAGCTGGCTTGGCTTACCCCATAATCTAATTTCAGAAAGAAGAAAGAAAAAAAAGCTTTATTTTAACACTCATCTAAATCAACACTAAAAAGCCTTTTCTCTAAAAGGGTTTATTGAGAAACACAAATGAATATACTTTTGAATTAATGTTATCAAAAGTGTATAGCTTCCTGTGCTCCTTGTGTCAAACTAAAACCTCCCTCCAAAGTACTTCCTTTCCTGTGTGGTTTTATTTAATCCTGCTGGTTGGAAATAGCATCTCAGACCTTACAATCAAATGACAAAGAAGGCAACTGAACTTTTAAGGAATACTGACAGTGGGTTCTGTTTTTTTAAAAAGTAGGCTGTCTTATTTTTAATTAGGCTCTTTTTCCTGCTGAGTTGTAAATTCTGGTGCAATACTGGTGGACCACAACTGCCAAATCTAAAAACTGGAAGTAAAGCATCATGCTAATATTACTGTAATATGATCGAATTTTAATTTTGGTATGTCCTTTTTAAAGATAATTTCAATAGGAAACTATAACCTGTATGTCTTAGAACTAAAGAAAGTGTACAAGAAAGAAAACTATTATTTTTTATCCCCCTATAAGGTACATGAAAACTTTAAGTGGAGAAGTTTTCTATGTTTAAATTTGTTTTTTTATCTCAGCACATTTATGAGAAAATATTAGTCTGAATATTTTATAATTTTTGTAGGAAAATATTCTTCTATTTTTTTCTTAACTTGTTTTACATAGTAATAAAAGTTATTTTGGAAGCTATTTGTGCATGTCATCAATTTATCCAGACTAGAGGTATAGAAATTGTTCTGAAAGTCTCTTTCCCATGGTGTATTGTTTTTTTTCAATGAATTTTTTTTTGTTTCCTTACTGAAAATGCTGTAGATCTCCTTATAAAGAGTACTCACTGAGTACCATACATTTTAGATTGCTATAAGGAACACAGATCTGTTTCAAAACTGTCATGGAGTTCTCCTCCAGACCAGATCTGAAGGAGAGCTAGACTCTGTCAGGCAGAAGGGAGACATGGGTGTGGGAACCAGTTTAAGTTGGAAAGCATTGAAGAAGAACCCATTTTAAATTCTGGTTATTACAAAACTGTGTTAATAGTAAATTGCTCTTGAGAAAGTACATAATTCATAACGGATGATTTTTTTTTTCCAAATAAGAAAAAAGGATCATTAACATCTTAACTTAACTGTCTGTTTAGCTCCTTTTCATCTACTCTTTTCTCCCGGGAAATGTTAATGGCATTTTATGTTGTGTAGCTAAAATAACACCATAATACTATATATTTGGTTATGTAATGGAGCTGTAATACTGTATGTGAACTGAATTTTATAAGTTACATCATATTTTGTCACTGATTTGTATTATTAATTTCAGGAATACTGTTTTTCTCTTTTTTAAGCTCTATTTATGCATACAAGAGATGGGGTGCAGGCCACAGGTGGGGGTGGTGGTGAGAGGATTCACCAGTGACAGAGTGCGGAGCAGAACAGGCAGATCTACTGAAATACAATGCTGAGGGGAGCAGCAGGTGAGACAGGAGAGGTCTGATATGCCATATGTGTCACTTCCCTGGCCGGGGAGCTGCATTAGCTGCGGATAGCTTCATAGTACTGAGACTTAACCCTTTGCGCCACCAGGGAGGTCCCTGTTTTTCATTTTAGATTGACTTTAATTCACAAGCACTTTTGACACTATAAATATATGTATTTCAGGGTCATCAGAGATCTGAGTAGTTTATGTGCAGATTTTAGGGCTCTCCCTACAGGCCCCCTTAGTTTCCAGCTGCTGTGATCACATTGGATTTTGTTCTATGGTGCTCCAAGCCAATAAAATAGAGTTTTCAACTGATTTTTAGCCTTCTTATTTGATAGAGACCAGGGTTCTCTCTTAGCAAAAAAGCTAAAAATGGAAACATCCAGTGATTTTCCCTTCCAAATATACAACAGGCTCTGTTCCAACTTCTGCCTGCTATTCACTATTTTCCAGTGTATTCAAGTAGTTTTTTAAAATATTTTTTCCCAATTTTTTAATTGTTATCTGTGGAAATGTTTTTCCTATAAAATTATTCTATTACCAAAAGCCTGAAATTTACACCACTTTTAATTGCTAATGTGTAATCTGAATCTCCAAGATAAAGAATATAATATAGAGTGTTTTACTAACTTTTTATGACCAGAGTTTTTGGTTTTGTTTTTCTGACTTTTTTTTTAATAGAACCATGCAAAATGACTGCTTTGCTCTGGGAAAAGCTAGTTAGAGGACAGTTTTGCTCAAGGTGCCCTTACAACTTCTCACCAAATGCAGGCCTAGCTTATTATCCACTAGATTTAATACTCACTTAATTAAATGCTATAGAAAACATACTTGCATCAAATACCTCACAATTAAAGGTAAGAGAGTTTGGCCTTCATTATAAGGGAAGAATGATGAGGGAATAGTAAATGATTTAAAATGTCTGAAAGTCTAAGCTTCTGTACCTGGACAAGAAAAACATTATGAGATTGTGTTCTGGCAGCTTGACACCTTGAGAAATACAATCCAAAAAAATACACAGATAGGGTCTCCCTGGTGGCGCAAGGGGTTAAGCAATGCACTATGAAGCAATCCACAGCCTCTGAGTTCTATCCCTAGCCGGCCAGGGAGCAACCACATGACGCAGCAGACCTCTCCTGACTTGCCCGCTGCTCCCCTCAGCAGTGTACTTCAGTCCATCTGCCTGTTCTATTTCCCACTCTGTCTCTGATGAATCCCTCACCCCCTGTACCTCTGGCCTGTACCCCAGCTCTTGTATGCATAAATAAATAAATATTTTAAAAAAAAGCATTAGATAAGTTAGCAAAGGAAAAACAATAAATTTTAAAACATACATATGGAGAATTTACATAGTTGTAAAGAATAAAGGAGCAGACCAGGAATATCTATCCTGAGTTTTAGGATCTGGGGCATCAAGGATAGAGAGGGGGGGAACTTCATATGACAGAAAAGAAGGAGGTGACTTCATTGTTACTCTGTTAATAAAGGCAAGATTCTTAGAACATGTTTATTGATGATCTTAGAACTGAGTAAGACCCCCAAACTACATTATTCTAGGTCATAAAAGGGAGAACAGTGATTGCTTCTTTGGTTAGGAAAAGGGCAGAAGCTTAGACATATTGATCTCATCTTCCATTAGTAGGGGACTAAGGACTTGCGCTGGACCAGAAGCTTCTCCTAGCCTTTTGCTCTCAACCCAAAAGAATCTGCATTCTTTCAGTAATAAGAAAGGAAGCTTATATGTTACATCTTAACCCCTTTATTTTGGGGAGGCCCCCAAAATGAATGCTTTCTTAACATCCCAAAAGAGGAACCAAAGCACTTGCCAAGAGTCCAACTTGATCAGAGAACAGTCAGCCTGGGGAACCACTTGCTTTGTGGCACTGTTGATCCCCAGCTCCCCAGAGGCAAGAACTGCCACAAGTTATCCAAAGGTATGCAAATTACTGGAAGCTGAGAAGTGTAGAAGCTTGTGAACTGGATGAAACAGGAAGATCTGGATTCTTGTAAGACTCCATCAAAGTCCTGAAGTGTAACCTTGGACAAGTGATTTGATCTCTCCATTCTCAACCAAAACAGACCTTTTCTTATTCACTCACCGATGATTTACTGAGGCTTTCAGTGCATCGGCACTATTCATAGGCACTGTCCTGGGTTCATGCTAACCTAAACTGATAAGCTGTCCATGTCATTTTAGAGGTTTGCACCTGATTTAATTTATACCACCATTCCCATACTTCAGCACAGAATTAACAGAATTCTCAAGTCTTAAGAGTGGAGAAGACCTTTTTGTATTCTAGGTATTGAGGGCTTCAGCATTAAGGGAAGGCTAGTGATCTTTGTAAGGGTGAAATAGAGACAATTTTAGGATAAAGCATAAACTGAGCCAAGAGTTAGAAATGGACCAGAATGGAATCTACTTGATTGAGAACAGCTGAAGAAGGAGGCAAGGGAGAAATGGTGACCAATAAGCAGTGGGGAAAATTACAGATCAGAGGGGTAAATTTCCAAGTAGATAGTCTAAACACCTTATTTTCCTCAACGTACAATTCAATATTTCTTTTCAAGCAACCACAATCTGAACTGAGCAATGTTTGTGTTTGCTATTACTGCAAGAGAGGGAGAGATAAACGAATATCTTTGCACGCCAAGATATAACACTGCAAACAATGGTTGAGGTCATAGGCTTTGACAAATATGAGGAACATGAGCCAAAATCAATACAGAATGGTGCTTCGTCCCAGAAAATATGCACAGATTGAAAATGACCATAAAGACACAATCATGTCAGGAAAACTTATTTTTATACTTCTCAGAAGAAAGTTAGATGCAGTGCAAGGCACAGTATTTTATTTTGATTTTGGTGTTTCATAACTTGATTGTTTTCCCTTGCTCACAACCTTTTTTTTTTTTTACATTTAATTATTTTTTCTCATTGTACAAAAATGCTTACCAAGAAAATTCAAATGACTAGCCTTAATAAACAACTGGAAAGCAGACTAGCTGGGGCAAGACCATCTAAGGACGTGCACTCATTCAAATGCACATACCATGATAAATGCCATCTAAGAAAATAAATACGAAATATTCAATAAGGAAAGCTGCCCACTAATCAGAACTATAACTATGAGACAAATAAAAGTTAGTGAGCACAATCCTTTGTGAGACTCCAAAGAGCCCAATGTCACACTAGTTGAAAGGGTATCCCTGTTACCTTAGCCAAATAAAGAGCAGAAAAGTAAAAGCTCATTCATGTCAAACTAAAGAATGGTTGAGGGAACTATAGGCACTTAGCTGTTCTGAAGTCAGAACTAAAGATGTTTTCTGGCCATTAAGTTTCAGTCATTAAACAAAGACTAACAGCAAAATAAATTCATGTTTCATTATGCCAACAAACAAGTTTCTTGATTCATAATCCATATGCCTGATGAGTTCTCTCCCTTGTGCTAGGAAGTTGGAAACACTCAATTGAGATCATATTGATGTATACTCTTTGGGATCCAGAAATATGTCAAGTGAGAATTTTTGCAGACTTTATATTTGAATGGACAAGTGCTCAGTATCTAGCCTACCATTATTGGAGTACTTTGTGTGTAAAGGCATACTACAAAACTTCTGCCTTCATTCTCCTTCCCATACCTACATGTCTGCTCTCCTAAGTAAAATGGTGTAGTGTCACAATGCTTTACAGATTGTACATTACATACTGAGTAATTAAATATGTAAAATACAATTACTTTAAGGTCCCAAACCTTATCATTTGCTAATTGTAAGACCTTCCTCGAGTCAGTCTCTCTGAAATCACAGGCTCTACATCTGTAAAACAGAGCTAAGAATACCTTTTCATTGCTTGTTTGAAAACAAGTCCTCAAATCCTTTGAACACTCCTCCCATCAAAACATGGAGTAATATTCTTCTTCCCTTAAATACAGGCCAGATTTAGAGAGTCACTTACAATGTAAGGAATGTGGCAGAAATAACCCTATGACTTCTGAGACTAGGTACCCCGGATTTCTCTTGGAATACTTGTTCTTGGAAACCAGTCATTGAACCATTTGGTGAAAAAGTCAAGTGGCCACACGGGAAGGTGACATCTAGTTATTCTGACCATAGTTCTAGGCAAGCTCTAGCTGAGTGCTGGTCCTGCTGGAGTGTTTTCAAGTTATTCTAATCACCAATTTTTAAACCACCCCAGCCAATACTGCCAAGCAGAGAGAAACTGTCTCCTTCAAGTTGTTCCAAAATTGTAGATTAATGAGCAAATAAATATTATAATATTATTGTTTTAAGCCATTAAGGCTTTGGGTGGTTATTTTTTAAAGATTTATTTATTTATTTATACAAGAACTGGGGTACAGTTCAGATGTGCGGGAGGGTGAGAGGATTCACCAGAGACAGAGTGGTGACCAGAACAGGCAGACTGACAAAATACACTGCTGATAGGGGAGCAGCGAGCGAGACAGGAGAGGTCTGCTGTGCCATGTGGGACCCTGCCCGGCTAGCCAGGATCGAACCGGCGCTGCAGAGGCTATGGACAGCTTCACAGTGCGGCACTCAACTGCCTGCGCTGCCAGGGGAGGCCCTTTGGGTGTTTTTTGTTTTTTTTTTTTAAAGGAGTAACAGATAACCGGAACAAATTTTGATATCATAAAAAGAAAAATGAAAACATGTGGCAATGACTTCAGGACTGGGCTGCAGGCAGAATTTGGGAGGGTCTTGAAGAGACTGTTAGTGGAAGCCTCAGTGTTCTGTGAACAGTAATATCTAGAGCCCTATTTAAATGAGGCCAGGAGGCTGGAAAGAGTGTCCCCACATGTGCAAATCAACGAACCCCAGCACCCCATATGCCTGTCCCCATATGCTGTCTTTCCTGCCACAGGACCAAGGGAGGGGCTCTTCAGAGGTCACAAGGGAGGTTCTTAGCTTTGGATCCAGGACGTGCTTGTGGGTCTTACTATGAACACACTTTCCAATCTGCCCTCTCTTCTGTTTGTTTGTTTCTCTTCCTGCTTGTTCTCGAATAACTGATTGCTTTCACTTGAGGTAAACAGTTTTTTAAGAAGCCATTGGTTAGGGCTAACAGAAGTGAGGAAAGTGTTAGCAGAAGCTGTCATGTGACAGCCACAGAAAGTTTAGCTGTGCTGTCTCCTGTGGTAACATGGAAGATAGAAAATATACCCACTTCACTGAATCCCCCATCTAAAGAGATTTTTAGGAAGGTTGAAGGTGCTGCATGGTTTTTCTCACTGACTATAGTAACTTGCAAGAGGAAAAAGACAAATTAAGAGAGAAATGCTAAAGAATTTTTTTCTGGCATGTGAAAATTTATGTTACTGTGTTTTCACCATCTAAATTTATGATTTTGGTCTTTCCTTCTTGCCTTTGTAGAGGGCCAAAAGAGAAACATTGGCTACCTTGACAAGCTTAAATCAGACTTCAGGATTATCACCAACAGCATGACCTTTGCAGCCAAACCCAGCAACCAGAATTTCATCATTTTCCTCAATAAAATTCAAATGACCATCATTAGGTACAAAGGCTGTAATGTTTTTGATCAGCTGAACTCTGACACACTTTGGGATAGCAGAATGGCTGTTTGGCTTCAATGCAACTTTTTCCAGGATAATTCCTTTTGCATGGGAAGCATCTCCAAAAGGGCTGGCTTTGAGGGCAGTGCCTTAAGGGCTTTCTTATACTGTTTATCATGCCACTTCTGATCTTGTTGGTGGCACCCAAGTTCCTGGCAGTACAAAGACCATAGCCCTTCTGGCAAATCTCTATTACTGTGTCTTCTTCTTCTATAGTGTTTGTTGGAGAGATAAAATGCACGATCTTTATGTAGGTAAATGAAGATGCTCAGGCTTTTACACCACCGGCCTCTGTGGCTATCACCTGCAGCCTTGAATGCAGGAGGCACTGGAGAACATGGGCTCAGGGCACACATGCCTGGTAGTGGACACCTGGAGAATGGTGTGGGCATGCGAAATTAGGCATGCCTAAGCCTGGAGGCTGAGGCTATAAGGGTGGCATTATTCAGAGGACGATATCAGCTGAGAACAACTATGAGAGGATGAGTGACTGCAGAGGCAGGAACATGAGACTGATGAGAGAGAGAGCTCAAAGAGAAAGAGTAAAGAGTCGCTGGGGCCGGAGAGGCCTACCAGCCTCCTGGCTCCCCAGCCTCCCTACTTTGCCAGCCCACAGACTTGTCATACAAGTGGCGTAGAAAGAGCATTAAATCCTGAAGAATCCAATGAGGGCTCCAGGACTCTCCTTTACCTGTCCAAATTGATAGAGAACCAGCCCTGTGCTTGTTGGCACCACACTGGCATAGATCGACAGGATGATTTGACTCAGATGGGTATCAAGCCCCCTGAGGACATCAGGAGAGACTGAAGCCCGCAAGCACGTTGTGCTTGGTGGCCGGCCTCTTTCTGTGGGCGCCTTCCCCAAGTGGCCTGATGTAGATGTTGGTGGGAGTGGATGGGATCATTTGTACACCCCAGGAGATGAAAACCAAGGGGTGGCCTAAAGCAAACTTGTGCACTGCCCAGCACTCCCAGTGCCATAGGCCAGAGAGGCAATGGCCAAAATAGAAATCAGCATAGAGGAAGGAGCAGGAGTGAGAGCAGCCCAAGGTCAGCTGAGGGAGAAAGCCCTCGCCAGGTACTTTGCAGCCATGCAGATGTATCAAAAAACCAACTCAGATAAGGCAAAAACTGGTATCAAGGTCAGGAAGGTTTGAGTGGTTGTTAAGCAGCAAACAGATGTTAAAGAAGGCAGGTGAGCCTCTTAAAATCACCTGTGGATGATTCACTTTTGAATAAAGGTGAGGTGCTGTCCTCTGGGGATGGCGGGGAACATGGCTTGTGGTGGAGACCACAGCTGGAGTTGGGGCTAGAGGGAAGCCACGTGAGGAGCTTGCTGTGCACAGGTCCTAATCCATGTGTATGGGCAAAGAGTTGGCCTTAGTTCAGGGGTCTGCTTATCATATTGGTGGCCGTGAAGGCCAAATGTTGGAGTGACAGCAGTGGGTACCCCTTGGGATTGTGTGATCACCCCCAAAAGAGTATGGAGTATGTTGCCAGTCTCTGAGTGAGAGCATTCTAGGGGTGGATGCAGTGTGTGGCTTGTGGCTGAGACCACAGCGGAAAAGGCCAGGAAACTTGATGGCTCCTGGCATGTTACAGTGGACACTGTCAAGAGTGGTTCCCCTCTCACAAGCATGCCTTCACCAGCTGACTCAACAGATCGTCTGCTGGTGCTGATAATCTTGTCTTTTTGCCCCTACATTGGTGCCCTAACACCTTAGTGCCTGGGCTTAGTTGTATTCTGTTGTTTTGGTGTATTTAGTTGCATTCTGTTTACTTTTGTGGGTCATGGCTGCAGAGTCGCACATTCTCCAAGGGAAACTGTAGGGTGTATTGTAGGGTAAATGAAGATACTCAGTCTTTTACGCTGCTAGCTATCAACTGTGGCCTTGATGCAAGAAGCACTTGGGAGCGTGGGCTCGGGGAATGCATGCCTGATGGTAGGCACCTGGTAGGCACGCTGTGGGCCTGCATAAGTGGGGCCACCTGGAGGCTGAGGCTGTGTGGGTGGCGGCAGAAGGGCTGCGAGTGACTACAGAGAGGCAGGACCATGAGACAACTCAAGAGAGAGCCCAAAGAGAAAGAGTAAAGATTCACAGAGGCTTGGGAGGCTGTAGGGTAAATGATTGAAATAATTGTCAGGCTTTTCTGCCCTAACTCCATTAGGATTGATGATGGATCCCTGCAGTCCTGAAGGCATGCCTGATAGCGAGCACCTGGAATGGGGTGTGGGCATGCGTAGTGGGTACACCTGGGCTGAGAGACTGGGCCTATAAGGGCAGCATCATGGGGACGCCAGTGGGACAGGAAGCACAAAAGAAGAATGGGAGCAGGAGAGCGAAAGAATCAGCAGCAAAGCAGAGGCCACGAGAGAATGCCAGAGAGCCCAGAAAGAGCAAGGACTCGCCGGGGGCTGGGAAGCCTCCCAGCCTCTTGGCTCCCCGGCACCCCTTCCTGCCATGTACCTGGTAAATCCAATAAAACCCTGAAAAAAGCCATCGAGGGCTCCAGGACTCCTCCTTTACCCCATCTGCTCAAATCATAGAGATCCTGCCCCGTGCCATTCTGCCACTACAGAAGCCTACCAGCCTCCTGGACCCCCAGCCTCCCTGCCTTGCCAGCCTGTGGGCTTGCCCCACAACAATCAGCATAGAAAGAGCATTAAAGGCTGAAAAATCCACTGACAGTTCCAGGACAGTTCCATCTGCTCGAATTGGTAAAGATCCAGCCCTGTGCTTGTTAGCACAACACTTTAAATAGCGCAGACAGATTAAAGAACTTACCACTTTTTAGTTTAAGATCATCATTTTAATACTTGCTTCATTTTAAATATTGCTTGCTATTTAAATATTTGAAATGGTAGCAAAAGTGAAATAACAGCCAGGTAATTTGATCTCTTACAGAAAGAAAAATAAATGACTGGCACTTGTCTTTTAAAAATGGAAAAAATATTATACTATCTTTGTAAATAAAACATACATAATGCAGTTTAAATTTGTTTCTTTTTTAAAGTCATTGGTGAAAAAAATATTGAAATATACGAGAGCAATGAAACAATCTGAACACCACCTGGTATTAAAGAGGAAGAAGTGGAATAATAGATTAACATTTTGAACAGGATCTCCCAGAATCAAATCATAATGTATATAAGAATTTAATAAGCAATAAAAATATAAAGTCATAAGGAAAGTGTGGATTATTCATTGTGTAACCTTGGTGCTTTTAGTTCAGAGTCTGGAGAAAAAAAGAACTTTTGACGCACATCACTCACCTACATTTCTTCTGGGTAGATTTTTTTTACTTAATTACTTTAAAAGGATAAAATTTTTAAAAAACAGATAAAAATTACTGTCCGGCTTCCAAATCATTGGAAATAAATTCACAAAAGCCAACAAAAAGCTGGGATTTAGTCAATATCAAAAGATTAATGTTTCTAATGTATTATGAGGTTATACACGTGAAAATTTTCAAAAACTAAGGCTCTTCTAGAAAGGGAAAGGGCTAGAGTCACTGGTCTCTGCAGCAAAAACAGGCAACCCAGTGGGGTTGCCAAAAAACCTTCACAACTGCTTATTTATGATAAATAAGTGCAAATAACCAAACATGATTAGTAATAAAGGACAGTCTGAACACCTTGATTAGTAGAGCCGACGGAACATTCATTGAGCTCACAATTGAATTCTACCTGAGCACAAGGAGTAATAACTGTAACAGCTGATAGTGAGATCATTGAGTTCTACATGAGCATCCTGAGAAACAGCTAGAGCAGAGCTGACCTTCATTGAGATCACTGAGTTCTGCATGAACACCTTGTGGAATAACTAAAACAGAGCTGACCTCAGTGAGCTCAGAATTGAGTCCTACATGAGCACCAGGTATAATAACTACAACAGAGCTGACAGTACTTGATCACTGAGTTTTAAGTGAATACCATGAGTAATAACTGTAACAGACTAATTAATTGTGCACCAGTGGAGTTCTACATTAGAACATGAATAATAACTAGAACAGAGGTCACATTAATTGAGCTCACAATTGAGTCTGAGCACCATGAGTAGTAACTACAATAGAGCTGATGTTAACTGAGATCATGGAGTTCTACAAGTCGCCATGAGTAATAACCATGGTTATTACTGACACAGCCGACAGTATTTACCCTCACAATAGAGTTCTATATGAACACCATGTGTAATAAGTAGAATAGGCTCACCCTGGGCAAATTGGGAGGGCCCCACCCTGGGGGAGGGGGTTCACTCTGTGGGGTTCACCCTGTGGCAAACACCCTGTGGGGTATGTGAAAAATTATCAGGCCTTTCCACCCTCCCACCATTAGCATTAATGATGGATCCATGCATGCCTAATGGCGGACACCTGGAGTAGGGGGTGGGCATGCATAAGTGGGCGCACCTGGGCTGAGACTGCGCTTATAAGGGCGGGTTCGGGGAGTGCCAGGAACCAGGAGAATGAAAGAGAATGATAAGAACAAAAGTAGCAGAAGAAGGAAGCAGAGACCACAAGAGAACGCCAGAGAGCCCAGAAATAGTGAAGACTCGCGGGGGCCAGGAGGCAGGCCAGCCTCATGCCCCCACTCCCACCCCTGGCACCCCTTCCTGCCATGTACCTGGAAAAAGCAGGGTTAAGACGCAGCCTATGAAGCTGCTGCAGCCTCTGCAGCATGAGTTTGATCCCCCCGGCCTGCCAGGGAGCTATCCACCTGGCGCAGCAGACCTCTCCTGACTTGTGCTGCTGCTCCCCACAGCAATGTATTTCAGTCAGTCTGCCTGTTGTTCCCCATTCTGTCTCTGGTGAATCCTCTCATCCCCCACACATCTGGCCTGTACCCCAGCTCTCGTATACATAAACAATCTTCAAAAAATAAAAGCCTGAAAAAGCCACCGAGGGCTCCAGGACCCCTCCTCTATCTGACTGCTCGGATCATAGAGATCCTGCACTGTGCCTTCCTGGCACCACAAACCCTCTCCAGGTGCTTTTGTTTTTGCATTTGTTGCTGTCAAGCCCCACCTTCAGACAGTTTAGGCGGGCTGCTTGAGGGCCTTCTTTGGGCCTACACTGGTTAGCACCTCCAGCTGTTGTGAGTTAAGTCTTGCCTGCTGCTTACCATTTCATGAGTGTTGGAATTTTCATTTCATGGACTGGTCTTACGTACGGAGTTGAGCTTGCATCAGTGTGGTTAATTTGCATTTCTTATAATAAGTGTTCTTAAACATTTTTTAATATGTCTACAGGCCACCTGAATATTTTCTTTGAGAAGTATGTGTTGAGGTCTTTTGCCCATTATTTGGGTAATTTGTTTTTTTGTTCTTGGATTTGTAAATGCTCTGTAAAGTTTGGAGTTTAATCCCCTGTCAGATGTAGGGTATTCAAGTACATTTTCCCATTCTGTAGGTTGCCTTTTGTTTTCCTTGATGCTCGGATTGTATTTCAAACACATCTTTGGTTCTTATAGTGGGCCCCCTATATTTTTATTCAAGTACTTTATGTTTCTGTTCTTATGTCCATCCTTCAATCTATTTTGAGTGGATTTTCATATATGATATTAGTCATTTATTTTTGACAATGTTTAATTTATTTTGCAAGTGAAATGAATTTTGTTGGCTAATGGGACATATTTCCTTTATAAAAATTGATATTTAGGGCCTCCTCGGTGGTGCAGTAGTTGAGCGCTGGGTTGCGAAGTTGCCTGCAGCCTCTGCAGTGCTGGTTTGCTCCCCAGCTACTCCCCGGCCACCAGAGGAGGGTCCCGCATGGCGTGCAGACCTCTCCTGCCACCCGCTGCTCCCCTCAGCAGTGTACTTCGGTCCTTCTGCCTGCTCTGCCCCCCGCTCTGGCTCCGGTGAATTCTCTCACCCTCCCATGCTTCTGACTGTACCCAGTGCTTGTATAAATAAATCTTTTAAAAAAATTATTTAATTTAATTATCAATATTAGTTTGATGTAATCAATTAAATTAATTATTTTACAATATAGTATATGGTTTTCTTCCAACTTGGGTGTTTCAACTTTATGTATAATTTTAAATTCTTTTTTTAAGATTTATTTTTATTTATTTATGCATACAAGAATGGGCTTTAGGCCAGAGGTATGGGGAGTGAAAGGAGTCACCAGAGACAGAGTGGGGAGCAGAATAGGCAGACTGACTGAAATACACTGCTGAAGGGAGCAGTGAGGGAGATAGGAGAGGTCTTCTGTGCCATGTGGGTTAGCTCCCTAGCAGGGGATCAAACTCATGCTGCTGTGTCATTCTCAGACAAGACCACACAATGACAAACAGCTTATCCCTTGTTTTCCTTTCTCTTGGGGTATTTACCTTTGGAGCCCAGCGACCCTTGTGTGAGGAAGCCAAGCAGCCATATGGAAAAACCACGGTAGGTGTTCTGGCCCCAGTGCCATCTGAAGTTTCAGAGGACAGCAAGCACCAAGCAGAAATCTGTGAGAAAGCGAGTTTTCAGACAGTCCCAGACACTAGTTCCTGCCACATCAGGTGATGTTTTAGGGAACAAAGACAAATTGTCCTCACCAAACTTTGTCCAAATAACAAATTCATGAAAAAATAAATGCACGTGTTATTTTAAGGCACTAAATTTTAGAGATGATTTGTTCTGTGGCAACAGATAAACAGATGCTGGTAAGCAAATGCCTACTAGAAACATCCTAGCAAACATATCTAAATATCCACATATCTAAATAAAACCTTGTAATATCTATCATATTTTACACATTATGAATTATAATTAGTTTGTGATCCCAGTGTTATCATTTGCTAACAGTGGGAACTTCAGTAATTCAATCCCTTGAGCTTCAATCTCTACAACTATAAAATGGAGATGAAAATACTTATCTTAAAAAAAAAACTTATAAGATTATATACAATAAGCAAAAGGAGCTATAGTGTTTTAAATGACTGTAACTGTAGTGAGCTTAAAAGCAATTTTTGTTTCCATTTTCCAATTTTTTGTAAGATTATTTCTTTTAGTAGTCAAAAAATATAAAGTTTAAAAAACCCCATTGTGTGTTCTCAGCCCAAATCCAGGGAGGGGTCAGTGGTTTCTCCTCACTGACCTTGCTGCCATTTAAATCAGGTAAAGTGAGTTGTAAGAAAAATGGGGGCAAAGCACACCCTGTTCCATGGTATTTGGGGGCCGACCAAGGGTTGACTCCAAAACCCAGATTGCCTGCTTCCCTACCAGCACTCCCTTCCTTCACCTGTATCTCTCAATACTAGCTTATTTTCATATATATGAGCCAAGCATTAGCACCAATGCCACATTATTTAAATAAATACAAGTCTCAGCTCTCCGAGCTTCAAGACCATTAAACCACGGCCAGGTGAGTCTCAAAATGCCTGCGCTGATATACTATCGAGGGTCTTTGCAGATGTAAGACTCTCAAGAGGAGATCATCTTGGATTACATAGTGAGTACTAAATCCAATGACAAGTGTCATAAAACACAGAGAGCAGAGAATGGGAGAAAGACCTGAGATATGTGGCCATAAACCAAGGTATGTCTAGCACCACCAGAAGACAGAAGAGGGAAGGAGATGATTCTCCCTGGGAGCCCTAAGAGAGAACAATCCTAAGGACTTCTCAATTTCAGGCTCTTTTTTGTAACTACAAATAATTTGAAAGAGTCATTTGTATTTAAAAGGTCATTTGTATTTAAAAAAAAAACACTGAGAAATGTATTATACATTGCATGTATCATCTGCTACAAAATGATAGTATAATACTATCTCTTAAAACTTTTTAACCTTTCATCATTGAAAATACACAATGACTCAGAGAGAAAGGATTCAGAAAATGAGGAAAACTTCAGGATGGCAGCATATTTAAAGTATAGCCTTGCTGAAATTCCATATCTATCTTTATCAGGATATATTTAACCTGATGAAATTAAAACCATGAAGCTAATATTTGACCAATAATACCACTAAAAACAAATTTACATGGCAAAATATTTTCAGCAACATTCCAGGTTTGTCCATTTCCCAGCCATTTTTTGTTAAATCCAAAATTTAAATCCCATGTGGTATTCATAACATCCCTAAATAAAAGAATAATTCATTAATTAACTGGCATCCCAAAGCCTAAAAGTTGAAGAAATAAATATTAGAAACCAATGATAAGGGATTCTGAGCTTTAAATGCTTTCTTTAGGTTTATTGTAACATTAAACCTTTGGTTCTTCGCAGACTCAATAACACTAAACTGCCTGCTGGGTTTGTTTAGTGACTTCTAGTCTGAGCTCCTACAACTGTCTAATTTGTTCATCAGGAAAGCCATTAGGTTTTTTTGTTTTTTGTTTTTTGTTTTTTTTGGAAGGGTGGTTCCAAAACAGGCCTATTGAATTTTGTCCCTATTCGTTAGCTTATTGCCACGGCATTGCTGCAAGAAACACTGGGCCGCCTCATAACCAACGGTCTATGTCTCCTAAATTCGTCCTTGACACACTAGTTGCCCAGGGCTTTGAGGTCCGTGCAGAAGCCCGTGCACCAAGAGCCAGTTACAAGACCTGAACACGCAAGACGGGCTGACTCAGCCCAGGGTGCCTACGCCTGCCCATTCCAGACTTTTGGCCTCCATTACAGTAAGAATAAAATGTTTGTTGTTTTAGGCCACCAAGTTTGTGGTGACTTGCAATGGCAGCCACCGGGAACTAATGCAATGGCTGAAGCTCACACTCATCACACTGAAAATAAATCATCACAGAAAAGAACCATGTAGAGTTTTAAAGACATGAAAAGTGATTTTCAGTGTAGGTTATGGATACATATATCTTGAAAAGAATATAAAGTAACAAGAGGAATGACAAACACCAAATTTAGGGGCATGGAAACCAGTGTAGTGATGGGAAGGAGGGGACATAATGTGGGGGAGCAGTGTTTCGTAGGCTCAGTGGTGGGGTCAGGGATGGCCAGTATCATATTTTGATACCATTGGGTAGGACTTAATTATATTATAATAATTAAATTAAAAATAATGTTTTAAAGGGAAAAAGAAGGAAGGTTGCATAACACCTCAAAGGTGGGGAACTTCTTTCTTGGATTACGCATGACCTTTCAAATGTCAGCACGATTTGGTGCATATGTATTTCCTGATAGTTAATAAGCCGTTGAAAATCACTTTGTTAATATTCAGTATTCTGATGTCATTTATATTCCAATAGTAACCTTTTTCACTGGAAAAACACCTGTACAGTGCCAACTCTGATTACTCCCCATGGATATTGCTTAGCTAAAAATTAATATATCATACTTTCCAAAATGACAGACTGTGGGCTGGAATAAGAGAAAATAGTAATTTAAAAGACGAAGTAATTACTGGAGGATCCAGGTACTATTTATTGACTTTCTTCTTCTTTGTTCTCAAGCCAACAAAATTATTGAGTCCACATTCCCAGAGTCCTTTATTAGCCTTAATCTTAGGTTGTCTATCAAAAACAATAGTGTTGTGGATTAATAAACACCACAAACCCATAATAAACCACACGGGCTTTGGTCTTCCGAGGAAATAAGTGAGCTCAGCTGAAGCATTAGCCAAGTGTGACTGACTAGCTGGGCTGTCCAGCACTTGCTCTCTCCTCCTGGCTGAGGCTGCCTCCCTGGCTGCGCTATCTGGGAAAATCCACGAGGTGGCAGCAACTCCACGGCTGCCAACCCGCGGCCTCCAAGGGCAACTCAGGCCGCCATTGACCTCACCAACAGAGTAGGTCTGGTTTCCTAGTCAGATTTAGTTGTTTCTTTTGATGCTGTGATTTAGAAAAACATTGTGACCATGTTCAATGAAAAATTATTAAGGTTTAATCATAACCAATAAACAACAATAATTTGATATCTGGAATAAGTAATCTCATATTCGTGTTTGGTTTTTTTTTTGGTATCCTTGATGGTGAAATACTTTATTTTAAAAACATGCGGACTTCCCAAAGTCTGCACACCAGGAATGTGAATAATTCTAAATAATAAGACATACATTTATATTGTGAATATCTAATGGAAGTCAACATCTACAATTTTCAGTGAAAGTCTTCCAAAACAATTAGCATTTTATAAAGGGCAGAATCGTTTGACAGTAGGTAATTACAGCTGATTCCAATGATCTTTTCTTGTAGGGCATTATTGCAAAAATCCAGATTCAGCTAGGAAGTGTCAGCTCAAGTCTAGTTTGCTTATTTTAATAGTGCCTATGTCCAGAAGCCCTGAATCCTTGAGCACCCTGAACTCCCCAAAAGATTAGAGTAGTCCTCAGAAATTTCTGAGTCACGCTTCCTAATTTTCAATGTAAAGGGAGGTTCTCTCACATCCCTTAGATGAAAACACTCTAGGAATGACTGAGCTGTATAAAGAAAAAGAACTGCGACTAGAGAAATGCCTTCTCCAAACTGAACGTAATTGTGCAACCCTACTGACAATGTGGTGACAGGCAGAGCACTGGCTTTGGTTTTCTGAACGGCAAGAACATGGATTTGAACCTTTTCCCTAATAAACTGGAGGATCTGAGATGTCTCATTTGGATCATGAACTTAACAATACCCATCCTAGTGACTTCCTGAGTTACTGTGGGGTCAAATGGGCAAATTTTTAAAAATAAAATCGTGGTGAGAGAACTTTAAAAACTACTTTATTAAACAACCCAAAACACAGAAACACAGGGATACAAAACTAAAACAGATAGTGTAGCAATGGTTTTCAGAAATGAACTGTGACTATCCTTCTATTCAAACTGAGCTATGTTTCTCTACTCTGGAAAGCTTTTAAAAATTCTCAAAGCCCAAGGTTTTGGGGATGAATTTCAGTCCATTGTTTTTGTGTGGTTGGCTATTTGTATGTATGGCTGGTTGGTTGAAGTCACCAAGGTGATGATAACAAGCAGCCAGGACTGGGAATCACTGCCCGAGTACAAAATTAAGTCGCTGTCTTCGTTGAATACTGGCTATAGTTGAGTAAGTGTAAAAACAAGTTTCCTTTTGAAAAATATTTCTACTATTTATAGTCAGAAATACAGGGCTGTATCTTGATATCTTCTTTGCTATTACATTTTTCTTTTTCTCTTTGTACAAAAGAAACATATTCTTACTGCAAAAAATGTGAAGAACAAAATGAATATCATTCTAAATCTGTAAGCATTGTGTTAATCTGTTAACACATTGGGTTATGTCTTTGAAACTTTGTGTGTGTGTATATGTGTAGATATTAAAAATTAAAATGGAATTGGGTCCCATTTTATAACCAACTTTGTTCACTCAGGAATACAGTGTGGACATTTTCCTGTTCCAATCAACTTTCTTCTGTGGCACAGTTTTTAGTGGCTAATTTCAGCTGTTAGATGCACCATAATTTCTTTAACCTCTGTTTAAGTTAAATTTTCAATGATTCTATTATTATAAAGAAAAATAAGCTCAGATAATTTCTTTGAATAGTTACCCTCCCTTTAATATTTACTCCTCACCAGTTTGGGAGGGACTTTAGATGAATCAACAGATGATGAGCTTTATGGAAGTGCCTAGAGCAACACCTCTCTTCGCATTCCAGAAGTGCCTCAAGAACAGCTGCATTTTTTAACCAATACTGTCAGGTATGGCAACTCAAAGTTAGCCAGATATTCACCAGGTTAGTGGTTCTGAAAACTGGATATGTATGAATCACCTGTCAATGGAGAGCCTATCCAAATGTAGGTATGGGCCCAGGGCTGAGACCTGTGTCTAACAGACTCCCAGGTTATCCTGAAGCTGCTGGTGAGGGGATCACACTTGAGTAACAAGAATCAAGATTCCCTCCCCATTAAACAGAGGGTCCCTGTGTCTCATCCTTGGGGTTTCCCAATTGTGTAAGACACAATGACTTCCACAAATAAAGCGGCAGCACTGAGATGAATATCTACTTTCAATGTGTTTACTCAAGGCAGTTTATTTGGCCCTTGCTTTTAAAAAAAAAAAAAAAAAACATTTTGTTCTTTATTTTTAATGCTCTAAATTTCCAAGTGACAATGGTGGCTTTTCTTTCAATATTAGCAATTATGTAAAAGAGAAAATTTAAGGTTTTATAGCCAAAGATGATGATATACCACGAATTCCAAATGTGAACAAAGCAGAAAGACACTTTCATCCATTAATTGTAGGAATCTTTCCACTTTAATGGGTGACATATTTTGGAAATCCAAAGTGTTTAGCAGTTGGTGGTGATTTTCAGGAAAGATGACTCTTTTGAGCCAAGAAAACTAAATCATACTTGTTGGTTTTTGTTCTAACAAGGTAATGCAACCTACCATTTACTTTGAATATTGACAACATTTGGCATTGCAACAAATTATATTACAAAAACAATGCACATTCACTGAAGGAAAATTGGACAAGTTAAAAAATCAGAAAATAAAAACTGCCCCTAAATCCCATTACCCAGAGACAATAATTGTTAATAATCTATTATAAGCATCCCAAAATACCTCAGCAAGTTAAGAAAATCCTCATTTCTCTAGTTCATAAATCCTACTCACAAATATAAATATTGTGCCATTTTTCTGTTTCTTTTCCTAGGGAGTAGGCATAGTAAATTCTAGACACTTCACATTCTTCATCAGTCATATTAAATATGCTTTATTTGAGGAAACATTATTAATTCATCTAAAGCTTTATTTTTTTTTTTAAAGATTTATTTATTGATTGATTGATACAAGCACTGGGTACAGTCAGAAGCGTGGGAGGGTGAGAGAATTCACCAGAGCCAGAGCGGGGAGCAGAGCAGGCAGAGGGACCGAAGCACACTGCTGAGGGGAGCAGCGGGCGGCAGGAGAGGTCTGCGCGCCATGTGGGACCCTCCTCCGGTGGCCAGGGAGCAGCCGGGGATCGAACCGGCGCCGCAAAGGCTGCGGGCAGCTTTGCAACCCAGCGGTCAACCGCTGCGCCACCGGGGAGGCCCTAAAGCTTTATTTTTTCATAGTGAAATTATTCCAATTGCTTTTACAAGTGGAAATTTAATTGTTTAATGATTTTGAGTTTTTTTCCAACATCAATTTAGCAATTCTTCTTTAGTAAGTCTCAGCCCACACTAAGACAAGCTAATTAAATACATTAACCCCTGCATATCAGTTCACACACTATGTTCAATCCGTCAAAATACTATAGGGTACTACAGAATATTTACTACAACCCTGATATGACCAGTGTTTCAGACTTTACAACAGGTCCATATACAGACATTTCACATGCACTTTATTATGCTATCACTATAGCAACTGAGAATAACATTCATTTTATCTCTTTTTTATGAGTGACAAAACTGAGGTTCAAAACTGTTAAGTGATTTGCTAAAAATTTCACATTCAGAGAATGACAAAACAGAGAGAAGGGTGCCTTCTTTGGTTTTCTACTACTGACCATTTTTTTGTTCTCAATTTCCATTTTAAAATGTTCAGAATAAAAAAGCTTTCATTTAAACCCATAAGATACAAATACACAGATACTTGTGGTTCTGGCTGTACTGTGAGTAATAAATTCCTTTATCACTGAAAAAAAATAAAAAATATAATATACATGGGAACTCTGTACTATTTTTGGTTTCTATAAATCTAAAACTGTTCTTTAAAAGTATTTAAATGTTTGTAAAATTATATACTGTATATCAACGTATCTTCTATATAAGTAGTTCTTTCCTAATTTCCATTACTGTCCTCACTGCTTTTTCCAGTAACTATAGGCCTCTGGTCCTCTTGATTAAATTAAAGAATAGACTGCTGAGATCTTCTAGTCAAGAGACCACATCAACATAATCCACAGACTCCAACTATAATGAAGCATCTTTTCCATTATGGCCAAAGATACATTTCCCTCTACGTTTCAAATTCTTTCAGCCCCAGAAATATGCTGCACCATAAAAATTAAATTTCATTCTATTGGAAGGGATGATTCCTCAGAACATTAGGTGTGTGGGACATATCAGGTCAGTGGTTATATGCCTCGCACTGTCCCAGAGCCCATGGTATTGCCTAGGTAATCCCTGGAATTTCACAAGATCAGGTATCTTCATCAGCCTCATGGCATTATACTAAAAGTCTGCCTTTCTTTTAGGAGTAACAGATTTAAATGTTTATATCCCCTTTTGTTAAAGAGAATTACATCTTTGCTCAGTCCTTTTCTTCCCATCTTCTGCCTTCCAAGGTTGGGTCTGCCAAGGGGTTCTTGAGGCATTTGGGAAATTGACAGTGCATGGGGGTAGAGACATTTATCAGAGAAAACCCCTGACTTTTATCTGGGCAGGTGACACCCAGAATCTCTAGCTTCCTTTATATATAGGTGTGACCAGAGGGTGTGGCCATTTGACTAAGTTCTGGTCAGTGAAATGTGAGCCAAAATAATCTATGCAATTTCCAGGTGATGCTTTTAAGAGGAAGGGCTGCTCTTTCCTTCTTTCTGCCTTCCTGCTAGCAGGAACATGTGCAGATGAGTCATCTTGGTCATGCATATGAAGATACACCCAACAGGTGATAGAACTGGGGTGGGGGGGATACCTGGCCCCTGGACTGCTTTACGAGGAAAGCCACCAAACTTTCACCTGACATGAGAGAAGTAATTTTAACCTCCTAAAACCATTGGGTACCATTTCTTACCCGTCTGAATGGATTTCTTCCCAATGCCAATATCTGGGTCAGTCTCAGGAGTACCTTCCAGGCTCTGGGTCCTCCCAGCACCTCCTACCCCACAGCAATTAACTAGGCCAGCTTTAGGATACTGCAGGTACAATTTGTCCTGTACTTTCTTTTTGTACTCGCTTTCTCTCTCTCTCTCCTGTGGTTCTTAGATATGTTCTCTATGAAAAGCATTACACAATGTTCTTTCCCTCTGCTCTAAGCTTTCAGTCAATCAATCTCTCTCGCTTTCTCTAAGCCTCTGTTATTAAGCTCACCACCTTTGTACGGCTGGCATCTATTAAGGCTGCAATTCTGTGGCTCTACTGCTCATTCCCGACTGACTTGTTGCAGTAGAATGGGGCAATTTATCACCTTCAGAAAATTCTATCTCCACTAACATAGGAAAAGGACAGGCTCTCTCACATAAAACCACTGGGAAGATTACTTTCCAAGGAAAACAAACAAATTGTCACTGTCATATCTCATGACGCTGCTACTCTTGGAAAAACTAACTGGATTTCAACTGTATCCAAAGACTGAAATCAGCCCCACTTCGTCTCTGCAGGGAAGAGTTGTGGGGGGTGGAGAATTATTCACTCTCGCCAGAGATAACGGTGTCTCACAACAGAACAATTGGTAGTCCAGGCCAGCTATTGGTGCCAGAAAGAAGCTGCAAGAATTTCAGTGGCCTCTTTAGATAGGCAGATCATGGCATTGGAAATTCAGAAACATGCTCTGTTTGGAGCACTAGGCTTATAGCTGAGATTAGGACAGTCCATCAACAGATAGCAGGACTCCAGGAATCAGACAGATGTTTAAGGAAAGGACCTCAGCTCCTAGAAACGATTCTCAAATGGAGGCAAGTTTGTTTCTCCAGGGGACGGGCAGCAGTGTCTGGAGGCATGTTTAGTTGTTATAATCGGGGGATGTTACTGGCCTCCCAGGAGGAAAGGCGAAGAATGCTGCCAAACGTGCTGTGATGCACAGAGCAGCCGCTACGCACAGACACACGTTAAAAAATATCCAGCATAAGATGTCGTTGGTATCAATGCTGAGAAACTTGCGCTAGAGGGACTAATAGTAAAGTACAGGGCTCCTGCCTCGGCTGTGTTCGGGGATCTGAGAGCCTGGCAAGCACAGGCTCAAGAACAGGAAAGTGGGACCTGGCTGACCCTGGTTACCAAGGCTGGGCTGCAGGTCAAAGGAGCAGGACTGAATCCCAAGTATCACACCAGGGTACCAGGTCATTGCCAGACCAAGTGTGAAGTTAATTAATCCCAAATTGCCAGGGCATTCCCCCAGGACTGGTTAGACCCCGCCCCCTTTAGAAAACTGGAAAGATCATTCTACAGCAGAATTTTTTGTTTTTCCAGATTGTTACCTTTTTTTTTTTTAATTGAGATCATGTTTGCTTATAACACTGTATATAATTTAGGGGTGTAGGTTCACACCTATTCAGATGTATGTTGCCATACCATGCCCATCACCAAAGTATCCATAATCCTCCACCAGAGGCCATTGGGCCCCCTCCTTTACTCCCCACCTCCTAGAAAGCAAGATTCTTAACCTGGTTCCATAAATCTTTTTGGGGGCAGGGGAAGATACATGCAGATCTATAAGGGGAACTTGCTCTCCTAAAATTATATGCAAAATTATGTGTTCTTGGATTTTACTTGGATAAGGATCCAAAATGTCCCTTAGAATCTAAAAGTGGGTATAAGACCTACAAAAAGATTTTTTTTTAAGTTCCACTGCTGATGGGCTAGAGTATCAGATTGAGCCTGCAGGAGAGGAAGACAAGTTCTTACATAAAGGAAAGGATGTGAGAATAAGGGTGACAGTTAACAATAATCAAACACTTACTATGTATAAGGTACTGTTCTATTGCCTAACTTAGATTAACTCACTTAATTTTCATAACAATCTTATGAAATAGTACTTTTTTAGTCCCATTTTATAGATGAAGAAACAAAGGGTAGACTTTCTCAAAGGCAATACTTGCCAACTTTCTTCACATCATGCCACATACTAACAATAGATATTTATTACATAGAATAATTACTGGAATTGATAGTTTAGTAAGTTTATAACTCTATACCTTAGATACATAATTATAAATCCATACTTTAGTAATAAGTATTTAGAAAACATAATTAGAGGAGATGTCAATTAAAATGACTATAAATAATAAGGCATCGTGGGATAAATCTAACAAAACATACTCAGTATCTTTATGGAGAAACCAAAAAACTTTATAGATCCCGTGGGATAAAGGAACAAGGATACTAATGACAAGAGGCAATTCAAAGAGGGGTTCCTGTAGCCCCAGATCCATGTCTCAACTCCATCTGTCTTGACGTCTTCAGGTCTGAGAGTTTACAATCTCTGAAGTTCATTCAGAAATGATTAGTTTGCTTACATGGCACACCAGATAGAGAGCTCTGCTATTACCATAGGAGAAATTTAGTTAATGGTTATAATTATCTGCACAAAGAAAACACTAGACTTGCCTACTTCTAAAGTTAAGACAGCCAGTCAAGAGACATTTCCAAGCATACATGAAATCTTGCAGAACAGGAAAAAAAAAAAAGGAATAGTGTCCCACTCACAATCTGAGGCTAATGCAACATTGATGCTAAAACCAGTCAAAAACTGGAAGAAGAAACTTTCAGACCCATATAAGACTACAAACAAAATATAATTGCAAGTCTACATTTTAGCAGTAAACACAGAAAACAAATTAAAACAAAGATACTAATTATAATGGCAACAAAAAAATAAAAGGTACCTTAGAGTAGACCTAACAAAAGATGTGGAGGTCCTTGCACATCCTAAAACCTCACAGAATCCTAATATTTTATTCAGCAAAGAAAATTAAAGAAAATTTAAGTACTCGATAAAATTTTAAAATAAAATTATTTCAAAGTCAAAATGATACAAATAATGTTCCCTTAAAATGAGCTATAGATTTAACGACATTTTATTCAAAGGACTTGACAAATTGGTCCTTGCTAAGTCCCATGAATAGAATGTCATGGAAGAGCAAAGATCCAGGAAGAGCCATGCTAGAGAACAAATGGAAGCAATTAAGCTACTGCCACATGTTAATATTTGTTATAAAGTCCTTAATAATTAAAACATGTTATTAATTCAGAGATATATCAATGGACCAAAGCAGTCCAGAAGACCCATGAACAAATGGATATACTGAGAACTTATCCATGGGGATCCCATATGAAGAGGAGGGGGACAGACTATTTAATAAATATTAATCGATGAGCTATATGAGAGAAAAAGTTAAGTGAACTCTTACATTATATACAAAATCCAATTCTAGATGGAAAAGAGACTTAAAGCAAACTCTTGAAAACTTTAGAAGAATATGTAGACTATCTTTCTAACTTTGAGGTAACAGAATTTCTTAACAGTTAACTGGCAACAGAAATTCAAGTGTATTAATTTTTTTAAATGACTGTTCCTCACCAGATAACAGGAGAGTAAAACAGAAGACAAAAACTCTTTATATATTGGTTCATTCATCTTTACAAGACCCATGAAATATGTACTATTATCCTTCATTTTATCAATGAGGAAATTGAAATGAAGAAAAATTATTTCCCTAGGATCACAAGGATAGGTAATGTGCAGGAAGGGTAGGATTCCATCCCACACTTGCTTGAATTCAAGATGAATTCTTTCAACCAACTAAGTGTATTTTATCAAAAGGGAATATTTGATGAGTAAAAGGGGAAAACTGCATCATTTTATTTTAGAGGGTTAGAGTTCAAACTACCTCACAATTTAAAACTAAAGGAGAGAAAAAGATGCAGGTGATTAAGAGAATAATTACAACCCCATCCAAACTCACAACACAGTGAGAACTGAGCAAGCATGGCACAAACACCATCTGGGTCCTCAGCTCTATGGAAGAAACTCAACTCTCCCTGCCTAATTCAAATAGTTATCAATGTGCACATTCTTGGCAACACTTCAATTTATAAAAAAAAAATTAATCAAATGGCCATATGTGTAATGTATAGAATTATCACTGACAAACATATTTTTAACCCCAAATACAATGCTCTTCTGCTAATCCCAGGTTTTGGCTCCAAGCCAACTGGCTTCTTGCTTTCATTATTTGCAACAGAATCCAGGATTCAGAGCGAATAAAAGAGCCGAACAGGAATATAACTCCCGATAATATTGTCTCTGTGCCTTGTGCACTTATCCTTTTTGTCTCTCCCCAGGGGAAGAGCAGTTATTCTTAAATATGCTAAATCCAGTTGTTCCCCACAGCGGCCATGTAAATCTTGGCACTAAGTACGTGGCAGAATCAAAAGTCAAGGCAGTGGGAGGTGCTCACACCAGAGCAACAGGCAGCCCTAAAGCCCCAAACTGTTCTATCCATTTTCTCCTAAAAATAAAGGGTTCTATTCATCAAAAACTTTTATATATTCTTGTGATTTTTTTTTTTAACAAAAAGCCAACATGATATGCAGGCAAAGAATAACAACTCCTGGTTCACATGCCATGCTGTCCTTCCATTTCCCAGAGTAAGCAAATAATCCAGAGAGAGGACAAGTAGGGGAGGCTCTCTTTACTGCATTCACCAGACAAAAAAAACAGCCTCTGCAAAAAGAGATCTAACCTCAAATTAGATATCTAAATTGTTCTGTTTGAGGAAAGCTGTCTCCTTGCTGCATGCCCATTTAACGAAATGAATTATCCAAAGCCTACCTATGAGAGATGTCATTGCTTTGTTTTAACATGATTTCAAAATATCACAAACTTCTTGCCATTTCTTCCCAGCAAAGGATAATCGATGAGTTAGAATTTACCAACACTTAAAGGTTATTTATACCATATTATACTCTCTCTCCCATTTCTTCTTAATCTTTAAAAATCGCTTCATCTATTATAGAATGTTCCTTCTACACACTAACACAATATTAGCAAAAATTTTTAAAGGGTTAAAAAAGTCACATCCCACCCCACCTAAAATGTCAGCAGGTTTCCACTTTTGAGGCTTTTTTATGTCCTGAATTTGCATGCTTCATTTTACATAATTGTAATCCTAGCCTAGATTGGCTTTTAAAAATCCCTAACATTTTATCATGTCCTGACTTTTTCTCATTATCTCTTCCTTAGTATCTTCCTCAAGGATTGGGAAAGACAATGGAGTATGGTAGAGGGTTATTGGAGTTTTGGTGGTGGGTGTGGTGTGATTAATGCACATCTCTTGAAGTGTGAACCTATACCCCTAAAACATTAACTACTGTAAAAAATTAATTACTAGAAATCAACATTATCTTAATAAACATAATTTTAAAAAGCATGATGCTAAGTAAAAGAAACCAGACACTAAAAGTGTTGCATGATTCCATTTATATGAAATGTCCAGAATAGGCAAATCCATAGGGCCAGAAAGGAGATAAGTGGTTGTCAGGACTTGGGCAGTGACTGCTAGTGGGTATTGGTTTTTTCAGGGTGATGAAAATGTTCTGGAATTAGACAGTAGTGATGACTGAACAATTATGAATGTGATAAAAATAATATTGTAAGTTTAATTTATATATCTTTGAAAGGGTATACAATGAAGCTATCACGTAAAGCAAATAAAAGAGACTGGGGAAGAAGGAAAAATTCCAAACCAGTATTTTAGTTATTTTACTACATATGATTGCTCATACCCCTAGAAAGAGTATATTTATTTTTTTTTTAATAATAAATTTTATTTTTATATTCCCCATACAATTGCAGCCCCCCATTCTGACCCCAATCCCTCTCCTCCCACCCCCGCCCCCCTAAAAGTGTCTCTGGTTCGTAGTTTTTTGTTGATTTTGATTTTCACTTTCTTATAGTTATTCGTTTTCCTGGTCCCTTATTTAAGTTTTCTAGATTCCTGCTATGAGTGAGACCATCCGGTATTTTAGAAAGAGTATATTTAAATAGATGTTAAAGATACTGGTAAAAATGAAGTGGGTAAGTGATCAGTGGATTTCACTTATCTTACATGTAAATGTAAAGTTGAAAATTACATGTAAAATGGAAAAAATTGGCTATGCAGAAAAATCTAGTAATGCAGCTATTTCAAGAATTGGTTGTACTGTGAATTAGATTGTTTCCTATGGACAGAATGATGTCATGCAAGTCTCACGCTGTAACTCATGAGATCTATACCATAAATTACCCTGGGTCCCAAATGGCAGCATTTTAAAGGAAATTTTGGTGTTGTATTGCACAGGTGGCAAGAAGCTTCATCAAGATACTCAAGTGTTAGAGTGGGGTTGGGGCTGGGAGAGAACAGAGAAGGGAGGGGCATAATGGTCTATTGTAAAGGACAACAGGTGCTTGGATAGGGGGTGTGGGGTGATAACCTATATCAGACAAGGTATGAACCCCCCTAAATCATATACAGTACTGCAAACCAATGTAACTTAGTAAAGGAAAAAAATAAAGTGGAAAAAAAGATACTCGAGTATTATAATATAGGTAATGCCATTTATAAAACTGATAAAAGTTTTTCCTCACGTTTTCTTGTGATCTTTACATTCTCTTTCCCTTTCACCCATCAGGTAATTTTCCATGTTCATTGTCTTTAGGAACCAAGTGTATGAAGGCAAGAACAAAGAAACCATTGTTCAGCTTTGAGTTCCAATTCGGATTCTTAAAACTAAAAACAGAAACAAAATGAGTCTTGGGAGTAAGTTTTCTAATGCAGAAGCCAACCAATTGAGAGAGAGGAGACTGGTTACATTCTGTGAAAGGGCTCAGTACCTGAGAGCATGATGTAACAACCCCCAGAGAGTAAGTCTGCACGAACATACCACAGCAGGTTACTGGTCTCTCAAAAGTGAATTTCGAGCAGGAGATGGGAAAGATGATTCTAGGAGAAATCATCCAGAACTTGAGTTTTATTCATCCTGGGCTAAATCATGTGTGGCAGAGTGCAGATTCTTCACTGAAATCTAACATTGGGAGCACTGATGGACAGAAGGGGCTGTGCCTTGTTCCCAGGGCTGTAGCTGGGGAGAATGCAAGCTTTGTAAACAAGTGCTGTCCTGTAGCAGACACTGTTCCTTGGTGGGCTGTAATGACTGGGGGTCCTGGCCAATTCTAGATTTTCTATGACTAGATTAGGGGTCATAATCCTGTGTATCCCTGCACAGTTCAGGGAATATAAGAGTCTCACACTCTCCAAGAAAAAGTGTAGGTGACTACTTAGACCATTGAAAGAGGAAGAAGAATAGCATAGGACCAGCCTCAGAGATGTTGGGGTTGGATCTACACCCAGATGCAGTAGGAAGATCGCCCAGAACCATGTAGGCCACTGGGGAAGGGTGAACATTGCATAGGCTAGAGCTCTCTCCAGATGCCAAGTCTCCAAGTATGCATCCGTTCCTCTCTTCCTGAGAATTATGCCCCTTCAGGAAGAAAGGAAGGAGAGGGGAGAAGGGAGGATTCCAATTTTGATAGCATTTACCCAAAAGAAAGCTGAAACCAAAGATGATAGTAGTTAGAAAAACATCTTTGCTCATTTCAATCCTAGGAATCTAAAATTCTTTTCTTTTTAAAGATTGATTTATTTATGCATACAAGAACTGTGGTGCAGGCCAGAAAGGGGAATGTTGAGAGGATTCACCAGAGACAGAGTGGGGAGCAGAACAGGCAAATCTACTGAAATACACTAAGGGAAGCAGTGGGGGAAAGGAGAGGTCTGCTGCACCATGTGGGTCACCCCCCTTGCCGGGGATTGAACTTGTGCGGTAGTTGGCTGTGGATAGCTTCATAGTGCTACACTTAACTCCTTGTGCCACCAGAGAGGCCCCCAGAATCTAAAATTCTTATCAGTTATGAAAAGATACCTGTGTAGAGAAATCTTGGAAAACTCAGATAACTAAATCTAGAAAAAAAAGAGTGAATAGTTGAATTGTGCCATGGGGGCATCTCACTAGTGATTAGCTACTAATGTTATTCCCTTCTGCTCTTCACGCATTTACTCTCTTCTTTTCCGATTCTTCTAGTGTTTGCAAATCAGTGTACCAGACAAGGAATCACACTGACCCAGTTCATCTACTCACACAAAGTTTCATCATAATCAGGCAACAAGACTCCCTTGAGTCAGTCTCCACCCCCTCCCGGCCCCAATAAACCCACCTAACCTCCCAGCTCCCCGACCCCAGGCACACACATATAAGCAAACACCCACTAAGTTAAGGCAAACTTGGGGAATGACATTCCCAATATCTATAGTTAAAACACGGAAGAATATGATCCATTATACAAGACATTGGGAGCTAGATTTTTCTATTCACGACTACGAGCTTAAAAGAGGGCGTCTGTGTGGATGCTTCATGCAGGGCCTAATACGTAGTGGAGCCCTTGGTGTTGGTTGCTATTACCAACAAAATGAGCTAAGAACAAAACCTTGGCCCATTTTTTTCTAAATCTCTTTGAAACTTTTTTTTTTTACCTTCCTCAGGAATTCTCTAGTCATTTTCTGCAATTATTCTATGCCATGTAACTCCCACCTCTCCAATAAGACCAAAAAGAAATCCTTTAGGGGTTTTTCCTAGTTTTCTTTTGGGCCTTCTGCATACTCTGGAGGAGTGGTAAGCAGTAGAAAGTGCTCAAATTATAGAATACTTTCAGTTACTCATTTATTTTGCTAGGTTTTCATTCAATTGAACTAAGTGTCTATGGTACTGAATTGAAATTTTCTATTAATAAGACAGTAATTATTTGAAATACACAGGAATTTTCCTACTAGACAGACACCTCCAGAGCAGTAAGATTAAGTGTGTTCTCTTTCAAGCATGCCAGCCTCTGCCATTCCTGCCTATCTCTGCTCATGCTGTCGGAAATCACATTTCTATTCTTTCAATACATTGTACAAAATCCCTTCATTAAGAAGCCTTTCTTCAACACCATCCCAAGGCATAAAGGACCAGTTCCTTCTACAGGTGTCTATAAACTTTGTGCCTTCCTTATTATGGGAATTTATTTATTATAAATTCTATGACCATTTCCCCATCAAAATGTAAGCTTGCTCAAGTCAAGAACTAAGCACTATTCATTTTACACTTTCAGCATCTTCCATTGTTCGTTGGGTACCATGATTGTTTCATAATATACACTGAATGTCAAATGGCTACTGGACACCTGCTCACAAGATCTTACAGGAGAACAAGTTTTGGTCACTTGTCAACGGGTAAGAGAAAGAACATAGCAGCATGATATGATACCATTTCTATGCTCCAAACATTCTGAAATGGAAAATAAAAAAATTAAATAACAGCAGAAAATATCAAGTGATTTCAGACCTACTTTATGACTCTAAAAATGATTCCCAGTCATTTTTCAAGTGTTGGAAAACTTCAAACATGTCCAGAACCAGAAAAGTTCTGTGGAAACTCCAACTTGAAGAGTTATCAATATGGCATTTTTTTTTAAAGATTTATTTATTTATTTATTTATACAAGCACTGGGTATAGTCAGAAGCGCGGGAGGGTGAGAGAATTCACCAGAGCCAGAGCAGGGAGCAGAGCAGGCAGAAGGACCGAAGTACACTGCTGAGGGGAGCAGCCGGCGGCAGGAGAGGTCTGCGCGCCATGTGAGACCCTCCTCTGGTGGCCGGGGAGAGGCCTGGGATCGAACCGGTGCTGCAGAGACTGCGGGCAGCTTTGCAACTCAGCACTCAACCACTGCGCCACCAGAGAGGCCCGTTATATGGCATATTTTTATCACTGAAAATTCAAATTTCATTGATGAGATTCACCACCTTTTCCCCAAATATGACCCAATATTCTACATGAGACGATAGTCTTATCTCACAGACTTCAAGCTATGGAGTGAGTTCAAGGCCCCTATTTTGACTCAATGGTTAAAGTATGATAAATATTTTTAAGTTGTTAGGATACTTTCTTTTCAGTATTTTCATCCTATGTTAAACTCTGCAACACTTATATTAATGCATACCCCCTTTACTGGCTTATTGTCTACCTTCCTAACACCTAGCACTTCCTATGTTTAGGAATAAATATGTGTTGAATGAGTAGATAAATGCTACAATATTAGTTTTAATGCTTTATTACAATACAACTCTCATCATGCTATTTTGCTGCCTGCAGATTCCCAGTGGGTCTCAGATATCAAATTGGAAAGACCAAATTCCTTACTGTACTGTTTAGGACTCTTTAGGGTCTTGCTCTCATTTTATTTTTTTTAATACTCTCCTTGTCTGAATGTTGTTGTAGTCATGCTAGTTTTTAAATTTCCCTTAGTATTTCATGCATCTGAAGAATGTTTGGCAAATCTGATACCATTTATAGCCTGATCCACTTTCTCTCCACACTGGATTACTTTATGGTTATATCTAGACATCAGATCATGCCTTCGGTAAATATTTCAAGCTCTCTAAAAGAGATGGGAATTTTTATTAAACATAACCAAAATATCACTTGATCACTAAAACTAACCATACTTTCTTAGAATCATCAGATTTCCTCAATTGCCTCATTAATTTTTTTTTTTTTTGAGAATTTTACCATCAGTATCCAAACAAGGTCCATATTTTACATTTGGTTGATGTTTTTCTTAAGTCTCTTTTAAATTATAGGTTCCCCCTCTCTCCTTTTTTTCACTTATAATTTATCTGTTGAAAGAACTGGGTCATTTGTCCTATAGTTTTCCACACTGTGGATTTGGTGATTGAATCCTCACACTGTGTAAATCATGTTCTTTAGCTCCCCATACTTCCTATAAAGTAGTAGTTAGGTTTTTCAGCCTTATCTGATAGAAATTTCTATGATGATGGAGATATTTTATGTCTCCATACACTGAGTATGACTCAGGGACTGAATTATTTTCTTTTCCTTTAATTGATTTTAAATTTACTTAACCATAATAACTACTTCCTACCAAATTGAATGGCACATAGAGGTTAATTTAAATTTAAATAGACACATGTTCCTAACAGCTTCTGTATTGAATTCAGGTTGCTTGTTTACCAAAAATACTCTATAAAAGGTGATATTCCACTTTTGGAAAATGTCTGGTTATACCTGTAATGCTAGCAAACCTAATGTTTGCAACCCTTTAAAGAATTAATGGATCATATTCTATTTTTATCATTCCTCCTTTATTTATTAGCTTAAATATATCAAGAGACACTTTCTCTCATAAACAATTTGATTGTCCTATGGAATAATTCATGCAGGAAAAGCAGAATAAATGCTGATCCATTCCATTTTTCAGAAAAATTGTTTGGTTTCCTAATATTCTCCGAAGATGATCGATAATTTTTGTTTGTTTTGTTTAATATAATAATAAACTCATTGGTTTTAATGTATTTTATGACTTTGCATTTATTATTTATCTTGAGGCTTGAACCAAGGGAATCATCTTTGAATCAAAGGAAGTTTTTCAAATTGACTTCTCAATCCTTTTGTCACAACCCCCACTACTTTTTCATTGTGTCCTTGCTTTCTAATGTGGCAATTATTCTGAGCTTGGTTCCTTTTGGTGGGAAGCTGTATTTAGATACCACAGTCAGAGTGTAAGAGTAGCTCAGTGATACTGGGTTAATCATTGTTCCTATGTCGAGTCTTTCCAGTAAATAGAATTAGGGAGAATTTTTTAATAGGAAATACATCAAGCATTTATACTTCAAATTCAAATTTGTGGTTACATGGCTTTTCTCAGCCTCTCTGATTTTATATTTATAACCTTTTCATGTTCAAAATCTGAGCTCCAATAAGCTCATATAATTACTTTGTTTCATCCTATCATATACATTAGAGTTTAGAAAAGCTATACCCCTGTTACTACAGACAATATTACTAACTGGAAAAATTTAAGTTTGTTTGTTTTGCTGTTATTTTTGTCTTAGGGTAGATCTCAAATTATTATGTTTTAAAATACTTCGAAACAGTTCTCTGTATGGTGAAGTGACCCGCCCAATCCACAACTAAGTTCATTCATTTCATTTTTAATTTACACAGTTGTTTTATTAAATCATGTAAAGTATGTACATGATTCTGAAGTCAAATCTCTAAATAAATAATTTTAGAGATGTCTGGTCCTAGCATTATTCCCTTCTTTTGTCCTTTCCATCTCTCTGGGAAATTTTTTAAAAATCAAATGGTTTTTCTTCCGCTTAAACTCGTCAATCTGCAACTTAAAAAACAAACACAGGGCCTCCCCTGGTGGCGCAGGAGGTGAGCACTGGGCTGCGAAGATCCCCCGCAGCCTCTGCAGCATCGGTTTGATCCCTGGCCACCAGAGGAGGGTCCCACATGGCGCGCAGACCTCTCCTGCCATGCCCGCTGCTCCCCTCAGCAGTGTACCTCAGTCCTTCTGCCTGTTTTGCTCCCCACTCTGGCTCTGGTGAATTCTCTCACCCTCCCACGCTTCTGACTGTACCCAGTGCTTGTATAAATAAATAAATAAATCTTAAGAAACAAACAAACAAACAAACAAACACATCACGTACCTTGAACTACAAGTATTCTTATTTCAGCAGGGCTTATCCATCCTTTATCTTTTCATTTTATTTCCCCAAAGTGAGGATGATGGCAGTAATGATGCCAGTGACAGTTTGCAGAAGTGTGATTCTGGTTAGCGGTTGAAAATACAAGTTGTTTCATTCTAGTTTTTATGCTTATTAGAATCACAAAGTATATCTGAAACCATTTCCTATTTTCTACTGATAGTTCTTTTGCTCTCTTATAATCAAAATGGTTGCAGCAATGAAATAGCAGCATCAAATCTCACATAGCCCCAGTTGGAAATTCAGGACCATACATTTACTGAATTCTGGAGAAATACATCATTTGGGAAAATAATTTAGTCCATTATCCTGCTAGGTCTGCACCTAATGCATTTTAGGTAACTATTACCATGATCAACACCAAAAAATATACTAGTAATAAAGCTTTGTGTGTGGAACCATGAACACTCACCACAGATCTGCAATTACACAGGGTGTATTTGAAAGAGCCCCAGCAACTGATATGTTCTGCAATCTGCTACACATTAAAAAAAATCTTTATGAGATAGAATTCACATACCGTAAAACTCACCATTTGAAATTATACAATTCACTCTTCTAAAGTACAAACACAAAGTTGTGCAACCATCAGCATTATCTATTTCCATAACATTTTAATCACTCCGAAAGGAAGCACTGTACCCACCAGCATTTGTTCCTCATTCCCCACTTCCTAAGCCATGGCAACCACTAACCTACTTTCTGTCTCTAAGCATATGCCTATTTTTAACATTCCATGTAAATGGGATCATACTACATGTGGCCTTTTGTGTGTGAGTTCTTCTGATTCTGTTTTCTAGTTTTGTCCATGTCACAGTATGTATCAGTATTTCATTCCTCTTTTTCCCTCTTTTTTTCAATGATGATAAAAAACACATAACCTAAACTATACCATTTTAGCCATTTCCAAGTGTACAGTAATGTTATTCAATATATGATAACAGTAATGTTATTCTTTCACATCAGCATTTCCCCTAATAAACTCTTTGGACATCTAATCCTGTCATGGGTCTGCCTTTTGGAGAACCCTGACTAACATACCATGCAATAAAAACTAGCGAACATTAATAAACCAAGTGAGGTTTCTGTGACAAAGAGGGGGATGGGAGAGAGAAATGATCAAGAGGATATAAGGAATGATGGTAGGGAAAAACAAAAAAATAAATGAAGATAAAGAATACAAACAAAACAAAATACTATGTAAAGAAATATAAACCTTGGAAAAATGAATTAGGAAATAAGTTTTTTAAATGATATTTTTAAAAGGTAGGATTTGAACTGCCTAGTTTGTCATAGTGTTTCTACTCAGTGAAAAAAGCAATGATTTTTGAGTCATATAAATCATACTTGGATTTGAATATCAGTTCTGCCACTTTGTAATTTTGTTGTTATTTATCCTTCCTCTGACTCAATTTACTCATCTGCAAAAAATAAACAACAGTGCTGTCTGGGGAGACCATTGTCCTGAAAATTAAATAAAATAAAAGCATCTAGAAAAGCTTGGCACAGAGTGGCAGCTCCTCAAATGTTAGTTTCCTTCCCATATCCCACCAGTTGGTACTTGACCACAGCATCATGCTCAGCTAACTATGCAAAAGTAAGCACTACTTTCATTGTAGGGTGAGTCACACACTCTTCATAGGAGTAAGAAGAGAGGTAAGTGCAGATATTTCTCATACTTGTTACTTAGGATCCTCTTACCTATCCTGGCCCAGCCATTGCCCTCTGAGGTTCCAGGAACCTGGAGAGATGAGCCTTTCTGATGAGGCTGCAGCTCAGAGAAACACACCAGGAGAACCCAGCCTGTGCTAGCAAAGCTTCTCTTCCTTCTCACCTTATTAGAATTTTTCTCATGCTTTGAAAAGGCTCCTCTTTACCCCAGCCCCTGTTACCTTCCCAAGGACTTTGCAATCTACCTCCAGTTTTAGCAAATTTAGTACTTTCTTCTTTCTTTTTATAAATCTTTAAACAAAATCTGCTCATTTCTGTTGTTCCAACATACTTCATTGATCTTGGCATCACCCCAACTCTTTCTCTTCCCTTCCACTGGCATTCTAAATTACAAAGAGTCTTTGTGTTAAGAAGGAGTTTTGAAGAAAATCTCTAGCTAGTCCTGGTATAGCCCTACTCCAGCAAAAAACATATACTAGTGGTGAATGTAGAATATGGGTATCTATATTGCTGTGTGGAAAAGACTACAAAGTTAGGGCCTCCCTGGTGGTGCAAGGGGTTAAGTCTCAGCACTAACTGCAGCCATTGAGGCACCACATGAGTTCGATCCTCAGCTGCTCAGGGAGCTAACCCATATGGCATAGCAGACCTCTTCTGTCTTGCCCACTGCTCCCCTCAGCAGTGTATTTCAGTCGCTCCACCTGTTCTGCTCCCCATTCTGTCTCTGGTGAATCCTCTCACCCCCACCTCTGGCCTGCATGCCAGTTATTGTATGCATAAATAAATAAAACAAATCTTTAAAAACAAGATTATAAAGTTATTTTTTACCTGTTCAAAAATGCATAAAAAATACAAGTTTAATTCTATAAACTTTTATTTTAAAACCTGAACTCTAAACTCCCTGTTGGCTAGACATATCCTAAAAAGCATTTAATTGTGGGAATTATTGCCTAAAGGAAAATGACCTTTACTGCCATATTAAATTAAAACATCTGCTAAGGCATGGGGTTCTGTGTGAAAAATGACAGTAGGGTGGCCCCAAGGCCTACCTTTTATGATGCTGTGCTCCTATCCTAGCCTAATAAACTCTGTCTTAAAAGGTCCACTACCTGTAAAATTTGGAATCATGGTCTCTAATGGGAGTCTAATTAAAATGTTTAGTAAATGAAGAACATCTTTTTAAAAAAATCACAGAGACTATCACCTCTTAGCATCTGATTAAAATCTCTGGGAGGATCTTTGGGCCAAGTGTCACTATTTAATTCAATAATGAGCTATGCTAAGTAGTGGGGTCAGAGAGTAAAAATGTGGCCAGAGTGGCTCATCCTCCAGGAGGCTACAGTGCTCAAAGATGGGGGCCATGTGCTGAGCAGATACCTGCCAAATGTGTCTGCTGCATCATTTGCTAGAGATTTAGCTATCCATCAAAGTCATGATCAACTTCCACAAAGCAGAATTTGCACTGGCATTAGCTGCTCAGGACAACAGTTCCCAGCCATCTTTGCATCTAAGTGTGGTTCCCCAATGGAAGGTGGGCAGAAATGACTTCACAACAGCAGACCTAGCTGCCCCCACTACCTCCTACTTCATCTATACTTCATGCCTGCTCTCCTTCTGCCAGTTGGAGGCAGAGATTATGAAGGCTTACACACAGGTGGGCAATATTTTATGTGAAGGGCTAGATAGTAAATATTTGTCTTTTAGTCTCTGTCGAAATTATTCAACTGCCTAAATGCAGCCACAGGTAATACAACAAACAGGTATCACTGTGCTGCAACAAAGTTTCATTTCCATAAACAGGCAGTGCTGGGCAGGACTTGGTCCCGCTGTAGTGCTGCCTTTGTAGAATGATCTTGGGTACACTATGCAACCTCTCTGAACCTCAGTTTTCTCTTCTGTGAAATGAAGATGTTGAATTTGATCTCAAAATTCTCTGATAACTGCCCAATTCCACAATTTCAGCCTATCAGCTATTATTTCCACTCAACTTCTAGCCAGGATGTATTTCCATGTGTACGTTCTTTTTAAGAGATAGGTAAAATTCTGATGACCTTATTTCACAGCATCTTTTAAAAGTCAGAGAAAATTATACCAAAATATATATCAATTAGCCTATATTGCCCAACTTTAGGGGAAAGTGGAAGAGAAAACTGTCAGGAAAAGAAGAAAAGCGTTGGGTACTTCTACAATTTACAGAACTTAACAGATTAAATACAGTCAGCATGTTAGTGAATGAGTTCCAAGTATACATTCTCATTGAACCAGACCACAGGGTGTTGAAGCTTGATCACAGCCATCACACAAGAGGAAAATTGAAAGTCTTTCTTTGGGAACTTCACAGCATCATTTATTAAATAAGCACCCTGGGAACTAAAGAATTATTTAGCTCAACACGCAGTGAGACACATCAAGAAGAGAAGGATGACAACATGAGTCCTCCCAACAATTGAGCAGTTTGCTCAGTGGAGGGATCTTAATGTGTTTAAAAAAAAAAAAAAAGAAAGAAATATCAGCTATAATGATAGTAATAATAACTGAGATTTATATTTGTGTTTAGGTAGCAACCTACTTTCAAGGAGCTCTAAGTACATTAACACTGTCAACTCCACATTGGTGGAGTAAAAGCAAATGATATACTGCTATGTTTATTATGCATATAAAAAATTTGTGAAGGCATTTATTCATGTCACATTTCTATGTGTCCCAAGTCTCAATATATGCACTATGATTTCAGGGGACATATTTTACTGAATATTGCATAGTAGTTATTCCACCTCAAAAACAAAACAAAAAAATAGTAGTAATTATTTCTGTTCCTAAATATAGGAACAAAAAACTCACTTTTCAAATATAAAGTTCCACGTTATTTTAATTCTTACAATAATCCAAAGATTTAGGCTGAATTCATGATTCCCTTTACATGGCTCAGGAAATTGAATCATAGGGAGGTTAAATGCAAGACCAAACTCACTTAGCTCCTACTAGTAGCAGAAAGAATGCCAGAGTCCATGTCTCCTGATTTAGAAAATAATTCCTTATGCTGTTCATAATAAGCAGAAGTTTCATTCTGGACAACTTAAGTGAATAGGACCAGTAATGTGTTTTCATAAGTTGTATTCTAATGCCCATATTTCCTTATATTGACATCAGCTGAAGGGTTCATCTGTGGTAACTGGTAATATAGAAAGTGTCCTATTTTGGCCACAAAGCAATACTGGGAGGGTGTAACAGGAAGCAGAATGACTTAGGAGCTAAGAAGGGGTCATTACTGTTTTTCTCTAACTCTTCCCAAGAAGATGTGATCTTTCAATCCAACAAAGCAATCACTAATCTCAACACAGACAAGAAGTAATGGCTAGTTTCCCCATCCAGAATACTCTCTTGCCACCCAGTTAATCCCAACTCAGCCTCCAGCTTTCATTTCAAGCACCACTTCCTTAAGGAAGACTTCCCTGACTACTGGCCCTTCTTAATGTGCTGTAATGTTCACACTTAATTTGGTTTAGCAATTATATATTCACCTCATTGATTATGTGATTATTGTCATTGTCCTCAGTTAAAGAGGTTGAAAGCCTCACAAGAGCAGGAATCTTGTCTGATTTTGCTCATCACTGTATTCCCAGAACTGAGCAGAGTCTCTGGATACAAAACAGGCACTCAATTAATATGTATTTGAATAAATCTAGGGATGGATGGATGGATAGAATAAGGTGTAAGATTGAAGTGGTCAGGTAAAATGCAGCATTCTTGCCCAGTTAAATTTGAATTTCAGATAAACAACAAATAATTGCTTAGCATAAGTGTGTCCCATAAAATATTTGGTACCAATACATACTAAAAAATTCTCATTGATTATCAGAAATTGAAATTTAATTTATTTTTTTTTATTTTTTTTTTTGAAATTTAATTTATTTTTATTTGTTAAATCTAAATGTTGAAGCCAGGAAGAACCTTGGAAATGATGGTTCAAATCTTTCATTTTAAAGACAAAGAAAATGGGCCTCCCCGGTGGCGCAGTGGTTGAGTGCTGGGTTGCGAAGCTGCCTGCAGCCTCTGCAGCACCGGTTTGATCCCCAGCCACCAGAGGAGGGTCCCACATGGTGCGCAGACCTCTCCTGCCGCCCATTGCTCCCCTCAGCAGTGTACTTCTGTCCTTCTGCCTGCTCTGCTCCCCGCTCTGGCTCTGGTGAATTCTCTCACCCTCCCACGCTTCTGACTATATCCAGTGCTTGTAGAAATAAATAAATAAATAAATAAATAAATAAATAAATAAATAAATAAATAAATAAATAAATAAATAAATAAATTTTTAAAAATAAATAAAGACAAAGAAAATGAAACCAAGAGGCATGAGTCTCAAGGGAGATTTTTCCTTAATGGTGATTGTAAATGTGATCATAAAGTCTTTGAGTTTTGGTCTTTCTTTCTAGTTCATTTAATTCCTACAGAGGAAGGCATAGCCAAGAGAGAGAAAGAGAGAGATGCGACATCTCTGAAATCTAGTTGTGCCTAAAGCAATTCTAGAACTTTTCACTAGCATGAATCAATAAATTCCCTTTATCACTTGAGCTGGTGTGAATGGTATTTCTACCCTCTTTTAACCCTGAGAGTCCACCTAATATTACAAGTGCTTCCACATTTTCTTTTTCAAGTTGTACACTAATCATTATAGTGCCATTCACAAAGCAGAAACTCAGTAAATAATTTATTTAGTGAATCATAGCCTTGAATTAGGTTATCACTTTAATCATATTACCATTTAAACATTTTTATTGCCCATGGGGTTGGTTTTTTTTGGGGGGGCGGGAAGGAAGTTTGAGTTTCTTTGCTTAAGTATGACACAAAACTATATTATTATATTTTAACATATAACATAATGAAACCAGGGGTCAAATTATATACTTCTTTGCTTTCTGGGCACAGCTTGAAGACAGAGTATCCAGATTAAAGAAATATATATTTTCAAACTACTTCAATTCTTCTCCATTTTGCCCATTTTCTCAGAATAAGAAACTGAGATGTAGACTTCCATAGTATCTTTAAAAATAAAGCCAGGGGCCTCCCCGGTGGCGCAGCGGTTGAGCGCTGGGTTGCGAAGCTGCCCGCAGCCTCTGCAGCGCCAGTTCCATCCCTGGCTGCTCCCCGGCCACCAGAGGAGGGTCCCACATGGCGCGCTGACCTCTCCTGCCGCCCGCTGCTCCCCTCAGCAGTGTACTTCGGTCCTTCTGCCTGCTCTGCTCCCTGCTCTGGCTCTGGTGAATTCTCTCACCCTCCCGTGCTTCTGACTGTACCCAGTGCTTGTATAATAAATAAATAAAATAAATCTTTAAAAAAAAATAAATAAAGCCGGTATTTTAACATGAATAAATTCATGGATAATATATATATATTTTTTTTTCTTAATAGAGGCATGCTTTTATTTATTTATTTGTTTGTTTTGTTTATACATGCACTGGGTACAGTCAGAAGCACGGGAGGGTGGGAGAATTCACCAGAGCCAGAGCGGGGAGCAGAGCAGGCAGAAGGACCGAAGTACACTGCTGAGGGGAGCAGCGGGCGGCAGGAGAGGTCTGCGCACTATGTGGGACCCTCCTCTGGTGGCCGGGGAGCAGCTGGGGATCGAACTGGCGCCGCAGAGGCCGCGGGCAGCTTCGCAACCCAGCGCTCAACCGCTGCGCCACCGGGGAGGCCCGATAATATATTTTTAAAGCAAAAATCTCTGACACTGAAAAAAGTGTCAGAGAAAAAATGTTTCAATCCTTTCAATGATTTTACCTTGTTTTATATCTAATCCCTGAATCTCAGTATTATTAAAAGTGAATTTTCTTATCTCCATAACAAGTATGCTTTTCAGTTCCATCCACACTATGACCATTTGAATATATTTGATAACAGTAGCATATGAGAAATTTCAGTGGTTTTCCAACAAAATGTTATTTATCCTTCTTATTCATGAATCATTGTTATCTCAGACTTTTTTTTTTTTTGCACTTTCAAAACTAAAAGCCTTGAGATTCATTTCTGCTTTGAATTCCTATAACATTTAAACAAAACAGTGTGCAACTCACTTATTTGTCAAGATTTTGGTTCGTTTGTTTTCAAAATCTAAATTGTCACCATGTTTCCTTAGGTTTTAGGCTGTTAGAAACCACGGTAGAACATGGTCAAATCTCTTAGTGCCAGGGTTTGGATAGAGTCATTTGTACTGAGTTTCTGTAGTTCCCACACATCCAATACCATTTAGCAGAATTCTTTAAGCTTCCCACTGGGCTGGAAACACACATTTCTTCCTTGATATCTGATTGGGTTCTTTCAATCTCTTAGTGGACTGTGACTTTTATTACCTTCTTGCTAAACTTTCAAAGTCTTTTCATAAACTTTTTATATTTTCCATAAACTTTAAAATACATTTGCATTGCGGTAATATTGGTTTCTACCATTAAGCAGGGTTTTAGATGTGCAGCATTGTAATTCTACATCTATAGTCTTGAACTTTTGAGGCTGCTCTTTGTCCCCACTTCTTGTCACTGTTCTTCAGATCATAGGTTAAACCTTTCTCCAGACTGAGTGACTCATGGTCTTACTTGTCTATGACTTTGATCTTTGTCCACCCCTGTATCATAAGAATGACATAGAGAATGAAATAAATCTGAAAACAAGAGCTTGAGGAGCGATTTCCAAGACAGACAATAAGGTCTTTGAGAACTTGTCACTTAAAAAGAAAAATCTTTTGGGCCTCCCCGGTGGCGCAGCAGTTGAGTGCTGGGTTGCGAAGCTGCCTGCAGCCTCTGCAGCGCCTCTGCAGCGCCTCTGCAGCACCTGTTCGATCCCTGGCTGCTCCTCCTCCACCGGAGGAGGGTCCCACATGGCACACAGACCTCTCCTGCCACCCACTGCTCCCCTCAGCAGTGTACTTCCGTCCTTCTGCCTCTGGCTTTGGTGAATTCTCTCACCCTCCCATGCTTCTGACTGTACCCAGTGCTTGTATAATTAAATAAATAAATAAATGTTTTTTTAAAAAAAAAGAAAAATCTTTTTTCTAAGGTTGATCCAATTAAAATGACCTGGGATTTAATGCCTTCTGCCAAAAATTGTCTGAAAAATGGGGATGACGTCCACAGAGATTACAATTTAAATGTTATTTCTAGTGCTCACTGGCTCTCTCGACAAGGAGGAAAATGTTATGTATGTCCTTCTAAAAGCTATGTTTTTGAAAAGGCATCTTTTGATACTTGTACTTGGTTGCTGTTATTGACGAAGATGACCTATTTGCCAATTCTAGCAAATGATAGCAGTTTCCTGGGTTGAGAATACACTATAAGCTTCTGGGAAAGAGGAAAGATCAAAATATTAAAAGCAATTAACTTGAGGTAGTTTTGTAAAACAATGAATTAAAACTCTGAAGGGAACAGAGAATATAATAATTTATCTGCCATGGCAGTTTCTCTTTGTTATAAATGTCCTTATTTTTAACATGAGTTTCCAGAGTGCTAAACCAATTAAACTGAGGCTATGCTTAAATATTCATTCTTAAAACTTATTCTAAAACATAAAGTGAAGGCTGACTTAAAATTAACCTTTCCTGAAATAAATAATTTTGACTTTTTGCTAGGGAATGGAAGAGTTAACTACTATCAAACATGTATTTTCTCACAAAATGTACATTTACAATTTTTCAAAATCTAAACAGAGAAAGTAAAGGCAACTTGGTTTCAAAACCATAAAAATTCAAAGCTTAAGGTATCGTCTGGCTGATTTTTAAGGAGAATGTAATATTTTCATTATCCGCCTTTTATGTGTATATATATATATATATGTATAGTGATAAATTGTTGATTTTCTATGATTAAATTAAAAATTCAGGAAAGTAGTATGGGGGTTATCTCAAAACATGAAAAATGAATCTACCATACATTCAAGCAACTCCACTCCTAGGCACCTACCTGAAAAATTTGAAACACTAATTCAAAAAGGTAATGTTTATTGGAGTGCTATTTACAATAGTGAAATTATGGAAACAACCTAAGTGTCCAAAAACAGGTACATGGATCAAGATGTGGTCTATATACACAATGGAATAATACTCAGTGATCAAATCAGATAAACTCATGCCATCCCATTTGCAGCAACATGAAGGGATAATGCTAAATAAAATAACTCAGGAAAAAGATGGTGTCATTAAAGAGAACCAAACTACAGGTCTGATAAAGACAAGCTTAAAATCGAACACTTGAGGGTCTCCCTCGTGGCCTACGAGTTAAGTCTCAGCATGATGACCTGCTGTAGCCTGAGTTTGATCTCTGGCCAGGGAGCTGACCTACATATGGCACAGCAGACCTATCCTCTCTTGCCCATTGTTCCACTTAGCAGTGTATTTCAGTAATTACTCCTGTTCTGCTCCCCAGTCTGTCTCTGGTGAATCCTTGCACCCCTGGCCTACACCCCAATTCTTCTACAAAAAAAAATTCCAATCCTCGAAAACTGACTATAGAACTAAAGCAACAAGAGGGGGGAAGGGGCATAATAACAAAGAGAGAAGACAGCATATTGGACAGTGGGTGAAGGATTATCGGTGATTTGATGGTGGGTAAACTATGGTGGCAATACCTGATAGAGGTATCCTAATATTACTTCAGCTAAAAATATTAAATAAATATATTAAAGCAATAAATAAATAAATTTAAACTTCAACAATATGAGTCCAGGAGTAAAGCTTTTCTTGCCTTTTACGTACATTGGAAATTTTGGACTTGCTTCTACTAAAAATACTTTTACTAACCATATGGCACCGAATAAAAAAGAAAGGTTTTAAATGACATTGCAAGGCAGAGACACAAGAGGGCACTGTTACCAATGCCAGCAATCTGAGAGGTGATTTTATAACAACATTGTGAGGGTGGTAGGGAGAGATGGGCAGAAGGGAGAACAGGCAAGAATAGTGAGTTTTTATTTTTTTTAAGATTTTATTTATTTATACAAGAACTGGGGCAAATACAAATAAACTTGTATTTATTTATACAAGTACAGGTCAGAGGCATGGGAGGGTGAGAGAATTCACCAGAGAGAGTGGGAAGCAGAACAGGCAGACGGACCAAGGACACTGCTGAGGGGAGCAGAGGACGAGGCAGGAGAGGCCTGCCATGCCATGTGGGTTTCTCCCTGGCTGGCCGGGAATGAAACCTGAGCTGCAGAGGTTGTGGACAGCTTCACAGCGCGGCACTCTACCCGCTGTGCCACCAGGGAGTTTTTATTAATGACTGACAAATTCTGACTTCTAACCTCAGCTAAAACTTGCTTTAACATTTTTTATGCCAATTTAAAAGGTTTTTTTTAAACACTGCTTCAGTGGTGTTTGCTCTGTATAGCCACATTCCATGGAAAAGAAATAGTGATTATTTATAATACAAAGCACATAACAATAGCGATTGTAAATGGTCAGTAACTTGGTATAAATCACAAGTTGGATGTAGAGGTCAGTTTAGAAAATGTTGAACTGAAACCAAAAATGAGTACCCGTAGAATACCAAGAAGAAACTGGGGAAGCGAATAATAAGCCTCTCTTCTCATCCAAAACTGCGGTTCTGTAAGATGTCTGAGTTGGTGAGGCAAAAACTACCAAGTGCAGAAACAACGTGCTGGGTGTGGTTGTTTCTTGGTTTGTTAGAGAGTGTTTGCATATAGTGACTTTTTCCACCAGGATCTGTAGGGCCTTGATGTTTTATTCACCTGTAGTACATACAGTGATGTTTGGGTGTTTGGATTATAGATTATAGTGTTTTAAAGGAACTATGGTGATGGTTCATGGGTGAATTGGTGGTGGGAATTTTACAGGTAATACACCTGAAAGGAGAAAGCATACAAGCATACATTGTACAAAAATGAACAATGATTTAACATATATTACATTATATATATGTATAGTGTTTGAAAGACTCCAAAGTGACCCTCAAGTGCTGTTGGAACTGTGCCCTGTTTCAGGCCCTAAGCCTTCTCCAGAACCTCCATTCACTCCTGCTAACATGCAGTGAAATGAGACCATCCTGCCGTATGCCTGGGACCACAGGAAATAAATTGGCTACCATGACTGAGGGCCACATCACTGTTCCTTACTTTTGATATAGCTCCAGCAATTATTTGCCAACTGTTCAAAAGCAGCCCAGACTTATGCTAATAGCACAGACATTTTCTGCCTTCAGGATGAGTTTGAGAGGTAGGACATTATTGAAACAACAGAACCTCACAGAATTCTGCACAGATTTTAGGTAGCTGCTTATTCTTGCCAAAATCACTTAAATTTCAGGTAGGTTTAGTATACCTGGTTTTTTTTAGAGCTTGTTTTAGGCTTTAATTCTTCTTTCACAATTAAAACTAGTCTCTTTTGTCACATTAATCATTTATCTAGATTTCCAGATTTTATTTTCACATAGTCTAAGGTCTAGAGTTTCTGAAGAAACTGGAAAAGTACCCAAAAGTACCCTTCTAAAATTTATTCTGAAAGAAGTCATTGAAAAAAAAGATCGTATTTTATTTTTACTTGCAGCCTCTAAAATTATGTGTATGAGGGCCTCCCCCGTGGCGCAGTGGTTGAGCGCTGGGTTGCTTGCGAAGCTGCCTGCAGCCTCTGCGGCGCCTGTTCGATCCCTGGCTGCTCCCCGGCCACCGGAGGAGGGTCCTGCATGGCGCGCAGACCTCTCCTGCCTCCCGCTGCTCCCCTCAGCAGGTCCTTCTGCCTGCTCTGCTCCCCGCTCTGGCTCTGGTGAATTCTCTCACCCTCCTGCGCTTCTGACTGTACCCAGTGCTTGTATAAATAAATAAATAAATCTTTAAAAAAAAATAAAATTATGTGTATGAGTGAATTAACATTAAGAGCAACCAAGAACAAACACAGATGCCCATTTCTTCTCATATCAAGTAGATTTTTTTAAAAGATTGATTTATTTATGCATACAAGAGGTGGGGTACAGGCCAGAGGTGCGGGGCTGGGGGTTGGTAAATGGATTCACCAGAGACAGAGTGGGGAACAGAATAGGCAGACTGAATGAAATACACTGCTGAGGGGAGCAGTGGGCAAGACAGGAGAGGTCTGCTGCGCCATGTGGGTTAGATCCCTGGCCAGCCAGGTGCTGCAGTGGCTGTGGTTAGCTTCATGGTGCTGAGACTTAACCCTCTGCACCACAAAGGAGGCCCCTCAAGTAGATTTTTATGTTTTTACATATATAATAATAATTTATCTGTTATTGGTCTGTTATGGATCAGCTGCTATTAATTTAATGAAGTGGTTCCGAGGAAAAATATCCAGACCATTTTAGGATTGGCCAATATTGTATAGTATTTAAAAGTATTCCAAAGGAATTGGTTTGTATTACATTTTGGATTTTATTTGTAAGCCAGAGTCACATACACAATTGTCTATGAGCTTTTATGTGAACCCATCTAACAGGAATGCAGACATCCATTGTTCTGCGGATATTTCAGTTCAGAGCTGATTTTAAATTCCTGCATTCCTAGGTCTCCCTTTTATACCCAACTGAATTGAAACTCTTGAAAGAGGAGATTATCTGCTTCATGAAGTGTAAAATAAGTTTGTTTGAATCATCCAGATTATCTTCTTTAATTATTTTATCCAAGATATTCCAAAATCATCTATATATCAGCCTCCTATAAGGAAATTATTTAATCCCACCTTGGGTAGATATTATCTTTCTGCAGTTTTCTGTCACCATTTTACAACAAAATCCAGAATGGAAATGTAACAGGATGGTCCCCAGGAAAGGGGGAGGTTCCCTGCCCCACCCAAGGGAGGGTGGAGCTGAGCAGGAAGAGGAGAAGCAGCAGAAGAGACTGAGGAAGGAAGCAGGATGGAGCCAGGAGACCTGGAGGAGGCGCATGGAGCCTAGAGACATGTGAAGAAACTGCGCTTGTCTTTTGGTTGTGGACTGGGTGACACAGATGTGGGTGAGACCCGTGGAGAGGTGACAATGGCAGCTTTTATCTTGATGTTGATTTTGCTCTTTTCCTTCCGGGCTTGTCTGGTTGTTTCTGACCCTTTTCTGTGGGTCCCCACTGGAAGATGTTTTAGACTTGTGGTAGGCTTTGGGGCCTTGTTCTGGGCCGATCCCATATGGATGGACTTTTACCCACGAGGGGATGGGTAATTTTGGGTGCTTCATTTAGAAACTAGACTCTTTGCCTTACCTGTATTGTTTCCTAGTTTAATTAAAGTTCCTTCCCATTAAAGTCTCCTATGTTTTGTGTTGATGCGGCGGATGGCAGAACCCATTTAGAATAGGCAGGTTTGCGGGGCTTGGGCTGCCCCTCTCCCTGTCCTATAACAGATTCACACATGGAGTTAACAAAATATGTATTTATATTTATTGGACATTCATCAAACTTCTTTTGTTGACCTTTATGTATCTTGTTTAAGAAAACTGGTCATAAAAATATTCTCCTATAATTTCTCCTAAAAGTTTTAGCTTTGCTTTTTACATTTCAATCTTCAATTCAATGTGGAATAGAGATTCCTGGTGTGGTTTATAGTATGGAATCAAATTTCATTTTTTTTATATATATATATAACAAATTTTCCAGTTTTATTAGTTGACAAACCCTCCTTTCCTGAGTTATCTACAATGCCAGTTCTGTGATAGAACAAATTAATGTGTGGGTCTATTCTGGGTCCTCTCTATCCTCACACCCCTATGTAGTGGCTTAATTATTAGTGTTTTATATTAACTTTTGACATTTGGGTAAAGCATGTCCCCTCACTGTAATTCTTCAAGAGTAGCTTGGCTATTTTAACTACTACCATTCTATAGAAGCTTTTAGAAATCAGTCTGCCATATTTTATGCACTTGATCTTAGCCCAAAGGCCGAGAAGCGATAGTCTGCCATATTTTATGATGTGGCCAGCATTTTAATTGGAATTACATTGAATTTTTAGATCAATTTGAAGAAAATTTACACCCTTATGATACTGATTTTCTCTTCTTATTGTTACCATATTTCTCTTCACTTAAGTAAGTCCCTTTTTTATTTTAAATATTTTTCCTTTTATATATTTTTTTACATCATTTTTCATTTTTACACAATGTATGCATTTTTCATCTTGGTTATAGTCCCCATACAAGTCCCCTTGTTTTGATCCTACTCCCTCCCCCCCATAGCGTGTGGATAGTTGCTTGTTGATTTTGATTTTTGCTTTATTATAATTAGTCTTTTTCCTGGTCCCTTATTTATGTTTATAGCAGCACTATTTACAATAGCTAAGCTATGGAAACAACCCAAATGCCCCAAAATAGATGACTGGATCAAGAAGATGTGGTACATATACACAACGGAACATTACTCAGCAATCAAAAAAGATAAACTCAAGCAATTTGCAGCAACATGGATGGAGTTGGAAGGGATCATGCTCAGCGAAATAAGCCAGAAAGAAAAAGAAAAATACCAGATGGTCTCACTCATAGCAGGAATTTAAGTCCTTTTTTAATATCTTTCTATTGAATTTTATGATTTGCCTACTATAATGTTACATTTACATTGTTAGGTTAATTCTTACGTATCTATTGTTCTTTATAAGCAATATTATTACTCTTTGTTATTGGTATATAGAAATAAAAATTTAGTTTCTATATCTGTACAAAACAACCTTGATAAGCTCTTATTCACTATAATAATTTGTCTGTAACTTACTATCTTTCCTTATATTATTGTATAACCGAGATCCTCCAGTGGAATAAAAGTGATGAAATCATTGATTGTCCTAGCTTACAGGGAATCCTATTATTTCACTATTGTGTGTAGAGTATGCTAGGTACTTCTGAAGTTTCCTTCTATTCCTAGTTTACTAACCCACATATGTGAGAATTGTCCATATCAAAAAACCAAAACAAGTATTGGTGAGGGTGTGGAATAAAAAGGAATCCTCTTACACTGTTAGTAGGAAAGTGGACTGATCCAGCCCCTATGAAAAACAGAATGGAAGTTTCTCAAAATATTAAAAATAGATCTGCCAGATGGTCCAACAATTTTATTCCTCAGGTATCTAAACAAAGAATGCAAAAACACTAATTTGAAGGAAGATGTGTTCTTCTATATTCATTGCAGCACTATTTACAATAATTAAGTTTTGGAAACAACCTAAGTGCCCAACAGAGAGACGAGTGGATTAAGAAGCTGTGATATAAATACACAATGGAATACTACTCAGCCATGAAAAATAAGAGATGAAATCTTGCCATTTGCAGCACGTGGATAGAACTAGAAAGGATTATGTAAATGAAATAAATCAGGAGAAAGACAATTACCATATAATTTCACTCATGTAGAATATAAAAAAACAAAACATAGGAACAGACAAGGTTGTGAGGTCACAAAAAAGGAAGGGTTGGGATAGAGAGTAAATGCGGGAGGGATCCCAATGGTCTAAGGTGGAGGATTGTTTGTGCTTTAGTGGAAGACATGGTGTGGTAATACATATCTAAGGGGGTATGAATTTATATCCATATATCATACACAGTGTTGTAAACCAATGTTAACCCCAATAAGAAAGTTACAAATAAAATTATATATTTAATTATAAATACATATGTGTGTATATATGTATGTATGTATGTACGTATATATATATATACACACACACACATAAACCCTAACTCTGCTTTTCTGAAAGAAATTTAATCTCACCATGCTTTATTATCTTTTTTATACAGTGCCAAATTCAAGCTGCCAATATTTTATCATGTATGTGAGAAAAATTGCCCTGTAAATTTTCTTTTACTTCTTTGTCTGGTTTTGGTATCAAGGCTCTATACTAGCTTCAGAAAATGAGTTAGTATTCTCCAGTTTTCTATTCCCTAGAAGAGTATAAGACTGTAAATGTCTTTCTTGAATGCTTGTCCCATTTGTCTCTGTGCTTTTTAATTTGATTCCTCTCATTCCATCTCCCTAGTCTCCCTTTCCCACATCTTTTCTTCCTTTTTTTTTCTTTATTGTTCCCTCCTGCTATATACTTTCTTTTCCCTTAAAGAGCTTCTTTAAGCTTCTTAAAGCATCAAAGAAATTGGGTTGAGTTCAAGTGATGTTTTTACCATTTCCAAATATAACATTTCTTTGTGTTCAGTGTGACCAATTAGTACTGCCTAGATGTGAAAAAAAAAAAAAATCTTGCAGTCATTTAAAATAATACCGATTGTTAAATGAGAATTTCAATCTTCTGTTCATAACTACTTATTTTGAAATATTTTTGAAACCAATTCAGTCACATTTATAACATAGTAATTCTAGACCTCTCTGCCTTGTGACACTCAACAATGCCAGGAAACAATTTGGCTATGTGAAGAATACATCAAAATTTCAGGGGGGGCAAGAGTCTTTTCACTAATAAGCTATGGTGATTTTTCAAATTTTTCTTTAAATCTTCAGTTCTGTATTTTATATTTCATAGACTTGTATCTTCTCTTTTCCTCTCAAACAGCACAAATGCAATTTTCTTGATGGAACATTATTTCTGAATGGTTAAGATTAATTCTCTGTAAGAAAAATCTGGGACTTCTTTTTCTCTATTTTAGTTGAACTGTAAATATTTTAAAACTTTCCATATCAATTTGATTTCTTTTCTTCCAGTGATTTAGTGGCTAAGTACCAAATTCTCTTACAAAATGCAAATCTCTTATTCAACTATAATTAAATTATACTTTACACAGTTTATAAGCAGTTATAGCCATACAATGTATATAATTTGGATTTTTTGTAAAAAAAAAATCTATAAATGTTTAGTTACTATATTAGAACAAGAAATAGTACAATTCTTTTTGGAAATAAGATATACTACAGCAAAAATACCATTTCTAGGTTGAATATAAAGCAAGTAGAATAGGTCTCTCTGAAAGAATACCAATTAAGCCCTGCCTCTATGGGAATTCTGCAGTGGTTTTGCCAATTAATTAGGTCACTTTATGCTGAGAACAGACCAATCGTGGAGTTTGGATTACTTCTATGGTCTTGTGTACTGATTGTAATATCACTAGTGTTCATTTCGTAGCACTTCTTGTGCACAGTCCCTCCCCCCAGAAACTGAACTGAATTGAAATATTCCATAGCAGATTTCTCAGTTTTCATAGTTTTAACCAGAAATCCATTTTTCTCAGTCCTGGTATTGGTGAACTCTGATGAGTTATCCAGATCCCCATTCACAGAAGGACTTCAAAGGAGAGAAAATGCCACAAAATAAGTGACTTAAAACAACAAAAACTTGTTTTCTCACAGTTCTGAGGGCTGGAAGTCTGAAACCTAGGTGTCCAGAGTATCTCACTCTTTCCAAAGACTCGAGGTAGAATTTTGCATTTCTTCTAGCATCTGTGGTTCCAAGCATTCCTAGGCTGTGGCTGCATAAATTTAATCTCTGCCTCTGTCTCCACATGGCCTATTCCCTGTGTTTATCTGTGTCTCCTCTTCTGTCCCTTATACAGACACTTATGATTGGATTTAGGGGCCATCCCAGCAATCCTGGATGAACTCTTCTTGAGAACCTTAAGTTGATTGTAAAGACCCTTTTTTCAAAGGTCCCATTCACAGTTTCTGGGGGTTGGGATGTGGGCATACCTTCCTAGGGCCACTGATAAATCCACCACAGTCTTTTTTGCCCAACTACTAGAGGTCTACCAAAAGGCCTCTTTGGGAATTGCCTCGGCTGAAATAAACCACCATGTCCATGGCTTTCTTCTATGGGGAGCCCACACCCAAAGCTGATCAGAGTAGAATAAGGTCTCATTGGCCCAACTTGGAAAACACTGCAAGACCATTCCAGTTCCAGAGTCCCTTCTGCAGTTAGCTGAGGTCTTCCTTCAGATTGCACCAGAGCTCAACTTCCATGCATGGTGATTCTCCTCCTCCTATCTTCTCTTCTTCATCTTCCTTCCACTCTCCCTTCTCTGTCTCCTTGCCGTGGACAAGACAGCCAATGAAGTTCTCGGCCATTAATGAAGACTCAGAGTCTAAATGAATTTGCAATGGGGGAAGGCTGGGGAGAGTGCCATCGAGAGCAGCTCTGCATTTCACTCTCCCAGCAAGGAACAAGAAAATAGCACACAAGTGTGTTTTTGCTTATACAGATTAATAAGTAACTGCTGAAAACAAGTTTTCCTGGTTAGTAGGGAACATGTGCAGAAGTCAGTGCATCCTCAGAGAACAGCAGTCAATTCTGGGAAGTTCTGTTTGCAGAACTTCTAACGTACTGGAACTCCATATGCAGAGTAAACAGGTGTATTACAAAAACTCCAGCTCCCTTTAGGGCAGTAGGCTCCCAACATCTCCTCAGTCTGCTTAACAGGGATCCATTCTGAAACACTTTTGATTAAAAAAATTATTCATTTATTTGATCATTTATTCATTCACTCATTCAATTCATTTAATTAAGTCAATAAATACATACTGTTTGACAGGTGCTTTCTTTCATAAATAAGGCGCACTGAACATATTTGAATCTTTCTTTGATAAATCAGGATCTCTCAGGCCTTAAGATGACTTTCCTGGGCCTCATATGTTAGTTGTAGATACTCAGGGTCTCTTTTGTTTCTAATAAATCCCAACCTGACAAAGGCTAATTTCACTGCAATTGTTTAATTTTCCTCTTAACAAAGGCATCCACAAGATCTATCAATTGATTGCTCTGATCTCCCAAGTTTGGCCTGGGTGTTAACTTTTCATGTTGCTTTAGGTTCATCTCTCTCTCTCTCTTTTTAGATTTATTTTATTTTATTTTATATATTTTTTACATCATTTTTCATTTCTGAACAATGTATGCATTTTCATCTTAGTTAAATTCCCCATACAATTCCCACCCCCCTTATTTTGACCCTACTCCCTCCTCCCCTTTCCCCCTGTCCAGTGTGTCTCTGGTTTATAGTTGCTTGTTGATTTTGATTTTTACTTTATGATAATTAGTCTTTTTCCTGGTCCCTTATTTAGGGTTTCTAAATTCCTGCTATGAGTGAGACCATCCAGTATTTTTCTTTTTCTTTCTGGCTTATTTTGCTGAGCATGATCCCTTCCAGCTCCATCCATGTTGCTGCAAATTGCATGAGTTTAAAGCCATAATAATCAAAACTGCATGGTATTGGAACAAGAACAGACACACAGACCCATGGAACCAAATAGAAAATCCAGAAATAAACCCACAGATTTACGGTCAACTAATCTTTGACAAAGGAGCAAAGAACATGCAATGGAGCAAAGAAAGTTTGTTCAATAAATGGTGCTGGGAAAACTGGGTCACTACATGCAAAGAAAGAAGCTTGACTACTACCTCACACCATGCACAAAAACCAACCCAACATAGGTTCATCTCTTAACCTTCCTAATACTCTATTCAGAGATAAGGAAAGAGGAAATCATGATAGATTCATGTGTTAGAAGAATCACAGGATTACAGAAGCACTGCCAGACCAACAAATTATCCAAAAAGCCTAATTCTCCGTACTACAGATGAGAAAACAGAGTTTATCCCATAGTCGCTTGAGTCATGTAGCATACATGACTTTTATTGGAAGGTTTTATGTGGGGGCACTTGTCTCTCCACCCATTTTATATTTTGGGCTGAATCTGAATGTTATTCTTTTTTTAAAAAGATTTATTTATTTATACAAGAACTGGGGTATAGGCCAGAGGCGCAGGAAGGTGAGAGAATCCACCAGAGACAGAGTGGGGAGCAGAACAGGCAGATGTACCAAAAACACTGCTGAGGGGAGCAGCGGGTGCAACAGGAGAGGTCTGCCACGCCATGTGGGTATCTTCCTGGCTGGCGGGGAATTGAACCCGCGCTGCAGAGGCTGCGGACAGCATCACAGCGCTGCGCTCAACCTGCTGTGCCATCAGGGAGGCCCCTGAATGTTATTCTTTACCACCCTGCTCAGTGTCTAGAAAAATAAGAGGTGGGTTTTGAATAAATAATTGACTGAGCTCTCTTCCTCCAGCAAAACTGCTTCAATCACATGAGTACTCAGAGTCTTAATCTTTCATATTCTCTTATTGAAGAGACACATGGGAGGGTTCAAGTGTCACTGTCAAGTGTTCAACAGTCAGTTCCTCTGGACTTTAGTCTCTTTGCAGATGAGTTCTTTTCAGATCTGGTGGATGCTACCGATGCCAGTGAGCATTGGTATAAAGGTCCCTTAGCCCCCAAGAGTCTATGGCAATATTGTTGTGCTTCTTTCAAGGGGCTGTATGTGGTCAGTCACTAGACCATCTCTAGCCAGTGCTGTGATCTCTGCAGTGCAGAGATCTCAGTGCAGCACAGGGTCCTCCTATGCATTCAGTTGGAAGAGGTTCTCAATCTCATGCTATATGGTCACACTGACTACCAGAGGCCCCAGCATTTCATTTCTAACAAGGGTTGGGTGGGGTGGATGAGAAAAAAAGATGTGAACTGAGGGAGAAATGTAGCTGACTGCCCTGAACAAGTCTCTTTTATCTGTGGATCTGCTTTTTCACCTTCTTCCAGGAAGCAGTTTAAAAAAAATAAAAATAGCTAATTTTAGTTTCCAAGGGACAAGGAAAAGAATTGGGTTTTCTTTGGTATCATTTATCACCTGAAAGTGTTAAAAATAGCTATTCTTCTTATAAATTTTAAAATAAAGTTTAAACATCATTATCTTCAAAATAATAGTATTAGGCACATTTTTTAAATAAAAGGCATAATATGACAATTTATTTTTTAAAGATTTGACTAATATCTTCCTTTTTATTCTTAGTTGTTTTTTGTTTAATACTATTAATTCAGGGAAGGAACCCTGTCTCCTCCTAGTCCCCATCATCACTACCATAAAGTTAAAAGGCATAGTGGGTACGTGAGGACTCAGTGCAAAACCCCAGGGAAGGTCTCTGTGGTCACACTGAGCAGAAAGCAAGTGGCCACCAACAGAGCCACTCACCTAATTTAGGTGGAGCATTTGGCCTTGGTAAGGAGTATTAGGAGCACAGACCACAATGAACTAAAGAACAGAGGTGCTTCTCCAGTTTCCTGGGGGTTCTTTTTAATCCCAAGAGAAGGAATTAATTACCGAGGTTGGATACCCTCAATTTTAAAGGACTAATATCAAAGTGACATTATGATTTTATTTAGGATGATATAAAACACTTTTGGCACTATAGAGTATTTTGTTTCTGTTGTATCTGTAATTTTTTTTTATCTATGCAAATAAAAACAAGAGAAGCAAAATAAAAATAAAAATCATATACCCTACCACTCTGAGATCACCACTATTAATATTTTGGTAAATACTTTTACTGAAAATAAATACATACACCCATATATAGTCATATATATGGGGTGATATTTATATACAGTTGTATAAATTGGGTTGCTTTTTACACAGCATAACATTGCAAACATATTTCCATGTAAAAATTACATTTCCAGAGAAAATTTTATTGGCCCATTAAATCATCATACCAAAATTTTCACTTTCTTTCTCTATTCAACAGATCCAAAGCAAGATTATAATACTATGGCAGTGAATTTACTACTCTGAAATTATAATATGTCTTGTTTTAACTTAAAATTAAAATTCTTTTATTTACCAGCTGCTCACTTTCTTGAATTTCTTTCACACATGGAATCTCAATAACTAGGCTTATAGCCCAATCTTTTTGTCTCCTAATATAGGCAAGTCTCGCTAGCAGTTCTATTCATTTTTTGATTAAATCGATCATATTGCATAAAACAGTAAGCGGTCACTATTTAAATTAAGTGAATTTAGAGTAGAATATGTTAAGCCTTTTTGATTTGCAAATTTACTTGTAAAAGCCACATCCACATAGCAGTGAAATGCTCAGTCTTTTTATATTAGCACAGCATGAAAAGCAACAATTTTTATATATGACTAGCATACATTTACTTTAAAAATATGCATATACACACATACATGCATTCTAGTGACCTGCTTTATTGGTTACAGGTATGGAATGAGTTATTTAACTTCCAGGTAAATATTTGCACTGTGTATTGTTATTGCTTCTCATTTGTATAAAAGACCGCTAGCTAGATTCTCTCTTTCCTGCTCTCCCAACATTAGAAACCAAGAGTATAATTTAGCACTTTCCTTGATGATTAATGTGCTCAAAGGTTGGAAAATGCTGATGGTTAGACAGGGACAAAGCATTTTAACTTTAAATTTTAGTCTAAGTCACAGTATAGACTACTTCATTCATATGTAACTAAGAAAAAGGTAGAAAAAGATGACTCTTTTAGAACCAATTACAGCAATGTAATGTGAGCATTCAAGATGCATTAAGATAATATGTGAGTCCTACATATTTGGGAAGCACTGTGGACATAGGAATTGGCAGGCCATTTTAGGAGGAAAATCCAATTTTTGGAAACATAACAAATTGAGCAGTGGTGTTATAACTTTAATCACCTGAATGAAACAAAGAACTAATTAGGTAAAATGACTCACTGCTGTACTTCCAACACCTTTGGAGCTCCATTTCTCCCAAAAGTGAACAGAGCCAGCACCACATGGTCTGCTATCTAGCACTGACCTCTCTGATTCAGATGCAAAATGCTATTGCAGATGAAATTCACTGGGACAAAATGTTCAATAGAAAGATTACATTTCCATTGGGGCAGAAAGATATTTGCCAGCATCTCATTAGGCTTGGATACCAAGTCTTGGATTTCAATCAGCACTGAGATAGAATGGCCATAGTCCAGTAGCAAGAATGTAGCTAGGGCTTTGTTTCCCATGGCATTATGCATTTTCCCCATCTATAATAAAATCTTAAAAAAATTTCCAAGGGAATAGATATGGAAAGAAATAACCTTGTAGTCATTTTAATGTCAGCCACACAACGCATTCAATGAAGCCTCTGCGGCCTGATAACTTTGCCTCTCACTAGGGGAGGAGAAGGTGACATCATTTACATTTAGCCCAACACGTGAAAAAGGCTGAAATCCTCTGCACCGTAAATGTAGCATCAATTCTTCCACCTTTGCAGTCCCACCTCCCATCATTAATATGGTCCAGCCATTTTATCCTTAGCATTTTATCCTTTCCCCTGAGAAGTAATTTACTGACTTAATGGAAATGTGAGAGATTTGCTTTAACAGATTTTATGAATTTAAGCAAAAGGTCCCGCTGAACATTTCCCTCTGGAGAGAGGTTATTCTTTGGCCAGGAGGCATTTGTAATAGTTCAGTAATCAAAAAAGATTTGCCTCAGACTTGCTAATTTGCTCAGTCTCTTAAGTAACAAAAGGGTCTAAACTCTGCCTCTCAATTTAAAGTGAGCCCATAAAAGCTTCCAGCTTAGCAAGAAATCTAAGAATCCACAATCTGAGCTTTTAACCCCATTTCAATTTGTGCAAGTGTAATATCATTAGGGACTGATTTCTACTGCAGGGTAGCTGTGGCTTTTTATGGAATTTAGTTCTTCATGGGAGAGATGGTGAGATGGGAGAACACTCTGAAGTCAAACTACTGCAGGAATAAAACTTGTTTTCCCCTGGAGATTCAGAAGTTGGGAACACTGCAAATTTTATAGGAATCTCTTTCCTATGAAACTTTTGGTCAAATGTCATCAGGTAAGAACTCTGGATTAGATTTTGATTAGGAGATGGAAAATTCAACTACATTCTTAATTTGCATGGCTGCATCTGAAAAGGATACAACAGAGCAGAATTATGTCACTCTACCCACAGCTGTATTCCCAGTATCTAAAATAGTACCAGCCACTGAGATGCTCAAGAAATATAGGCTGAATGAATAAACTGTAACAGAACAGACCCATTGTCAATGCTTGGCCATAGAGAGATACTGTTACTTTTCCTTGGGTTGTATCAACATCCTGCCATTCTTTAACTAGCTTCTTTGGGCTGGCTGCTCTTGTTCCTCCTGCTTCCAAATATGTCTCTGGAACTAACTAATCAAACCTCACAACTTAATGGGAAATGTGGAATGAGGACTAGGGCCTCTTTTGCCAGAAAACAAGTGCAAGAAAACTAACCAGTACATCTATAATCTTGCCTAACAACCATAGCACTTGGGATTGAGAATTTGGTATGAACCACATATAAATTTACGTTAGTCTAAGCCACTAAGTTTATGGCAATTTTCTATAGCAGTAATAAACTAACTTGAGGAGGTAAGATGAAAATACATAGCAGTTTCATTGAATAAGAACTTAAGTTGTATAATTCATACCAAATTTGTAAAAGCTAAAGGAAATCCAGAGAAAGAAAAGCATAGCAACAAGCATTCATTAGACATGTGTAAGATGCCAAGCACTATGCAGGATGCTTAAATTTGATATCCTATTGAGTTAATTCCAGGGCTTTGATAACTGAATAGGAAAGATGGAAAGAAAGACATTTTACTTCTTCATCAGAGGCCTACATATTTATCAGATGTGAATTTAAGTGTAGTTTTGGTTGTTACTGCTGATTTAAAATAGCCATCACTTCTAAAAATTGACCTAGGTGTTCTTACTTGAATAACCAATCTTGAGCTTTCTTTGATTTATCATTGGGTCATAATAATATTTAATTTGAGGAGTACAGCTTCACACTTCCATAGGTGTATATGCTCTACCCACTCACCGCCACAGTTCTAGTGCACTCACACTATCAAAATGAGCCCCCTACCCATTCCTCCACACCATTCCCTATCCCCTCTCGTAACCACCCTAGTTTTCTCAGAGTCTACACATTATTTTTGTTGTATTTTGCCACAATAATTGGGTTTGAATTGAAAGCAAATGACTTACTCCACTCCCATCACCCATTATAAACACAGACACACATACCTACATTGAAGTAGGCAGCTTGCTGAAGTACTCAGGAGAAGTTTGCATTCTGAGAGAATCTGGCACAACGCACATTAATCTGGTTAAGTGTGTGAACATTTATTTTCAAATCTCTTTGTGCTGGGTCATCCTCTCTGAACCACTGATGCATACTACTTGAAACCTACAGTTAAATAAGGCCCAGAATAATTGTTCAAGTTCCCTACATTAGTCTGTTTGTTGAGTTAGACATTTCATTTCCTCTCGTTAACCAGAGTTTAGTCTTGGAGATCTGAAAATCAATTATTTATTTGGGCACAAAACTTAAAACAAAGAACAGAATAGAGCATTGCTTCCTCCCCTTCACATCAAGACAGGATGCATTCCAAATCAACTTGGTTAAATCCTCTTAAAACAATTACACCTCAAGACCAATACAAAAAGAACATTCCAGTGCTTGCCTACACATTCCTTTCACATACCACAAATATATCTTGCTGTATTTTTGCTTTTCTTTGCAATAAGCATTTCCACTTGTCTTGCCTAGGGTATTCACAGGCATATAATCTTTTCTCTGAGAACCTGAACTGTTGTTAGTGACTAGAATGCCAAAGCAAACATGCCAAGAAGCGATTACAAGGGCCTGATTATCCCATAAGAATATTCTTCAGTTGTTAATTATTTGTCGCATTTGTGCTTAGCAGCAACAAAGCTTCTTCCCTTCCCTCCGTGGGAAGTTGCGGTAATGTTTTCACTGGAGGCTCCAATCACCCAGGCTGTGTAGGTATTCTCAGTGCTGAGAGTGCTTACTATAGTGCCAATAAAATAGGGATTTTTATAAAAGGAGTGTAGGTTTTCAAAAATGGCATTAAACAAACCCCCTTATGTAAATCAAAACATTCCTTGTCTGGCCTCTCACTGGTTGCAAGTTCTCATAGAAAAGATAGAAAAATGAATCTTCTGTCCTGGCTAATTTTCCTCATTTGCTATTTTAAGGGAAACATTATGCATTTACAACACAACTTATTATTTTAATCTACACAACCTCAGACACTAAGAGAAACTACACCAAAATCCTAAGAAGCAGGAGAAAGAAATCCGAGGCACATAGAGATCAGGAAATGTATGTTAAAGGATCAGGGACTAAGGAAGAAACAAAAGAATTCTAAAGACTTTCAGTTCTTTAGATTAGATGAAGTTGAGGGACTTGGGAGACTCTAGGATTTTTGTTTTATAGTATGTTTAAGTTGTTAACTTCTTAACATCTGAGTTACATATTTGCCCAGTTAATGACAAGTTAATAAAGTATATATGACTTTAAGTTCTTAAAATGAAAGTGACAAAAGCCCAGGGGACATTTTGATAAAGATAATCAGGACTTGGGCCTCCCTGGTGGCACAAGAGGTTAAGCACCGCACTATGAAGCAGTCCACAGCTTCTGCAGCACGAGTTCGATCCCCAACCAGGGAGCAACACACGTGGCAAGGCAGACCTCTGCTGTCTTGCCTGCTGCTCCCCTCAGCAGTGTATTTCGGTCAGTCTGCCTGTTCTGTTCCCCCACTCTGTCTCTGGTGAGTCCTCTCACCCCCCTGCATCTCTGGCCTGTACCCCAGCTCTTATATGCATAAATAAATAAATCTTTAAAAAAAATAAAAATGTAAATGAGATCATTAAAAAAAAAGACAATCAGGACTTGAGTAATATTTTCCTTTGCTGCTCAAGGTAACAAAATCTACCTTCTGGTTTGGGGCCCAGCGTTTTAATTATACTCTACATCATTTCTTTAGAAGTGTTTGAAAAATGACAATATTGCTTTTTATTAGTATTTTTCTGGAGTGAACTGAAGGAATAATAATTAGGGGAGTTTTTAAGATAAAGGAAATTATGATGATCAAATTCTAAACTATGAAAGCAATGTAATCTGTATTCAAAATAGCAACTTACAATAAGGTAAATACAAAAAGTAAAAATTTTGTGTTGTTTTCCTAACTGCAAAAGATTCTATTCAAATCAGTTGAACACTGAGCAACAAGAGAACTAACATTTACAGAGTTCCTAATATGTTGTTGGCACTGTATGATAATTTATTGTGTATGGAAACCCTGAATGAGTGACTAGTGTTCTCATTTTTCAGATGAGAAAACTATGGCTCAGAGAGGTGAAGCAAATTGTCTGAGATCATATAATTTGCAATTGAAAAACAAACAAATCCATTTTCTAGTCCAAAAAATATAATTATTCCACCAACTCCCTATTTTGTCCTCAGGGAGTTAGCTGTCAGGTAGGGAATATGACAAATACTGAAAACTATATAATGAAATTGATGTTACAAATGCATTCAGTCACACAGTTTGAGAGAGAGCGAGCTCGCGTGCGGGAGAAAGAGATCTGCTCTCAAGCCCAGGCTTAGCCCTCTAAGTATCATAAGGAACATTTGGAATTCCTTGGCACAGCAGAGAGGCTACCACTCTACCAGAACCTATAGGCCCACCCCAAAAGTCCTGCTGAAAAGTAGAGATGCCTCTGAGTAAAACACTTAAGCTAGTCAACTCTTGCTGAGGAAAGGGTAAGACCTGCACATTTCCAGCGTCTCCTATGGACCCCTGCTTGCTCCATTGCTTGCCTGCCTCATCAGCTGTGCCCATCTCATCTACTTAGCACCTTTCTCACTAACCCCAGCCACTTTTGCTTTTTTTCAGTCCCTCAACACTCCAAGGACTCTCTCACTCCTTCCCACTTATAGGGCTTTTGCATATGCCAGCACCTGCAATGTCCTTTAGCGTGGCAATGTACTCCAATGCCTTTGCACCCCCCTCCACATATTCATCAGGATTCTTATATAAAATCACCAAAACTGACTCTGGCTGATTTGAGCCTAAGAGAATTATATTTAAGAATATTGTGTGATTCACAGAATTTCCAGGAATAGTAGGTTTGGAGGGCTGGTCAGATCTTTTTTTTTAATTTCAAAATAAAATTACTATTAAAATCCTAATATGTAAAACAGATAAGTTAAGCATTTCATCAGCATGGATTTATTTTGTAAATTCAGTTTTATAAAATTTAACATTTATTTATTATAAAGTTAATCAAAGAACACACTTGATAAACACAAAAATTTGAAACCTGTTTTTTTTTAGCTTGCTATTGTAACAAAGCGTTTTCTCACCTAATCAAACTTGTATCCCTTGTTTACCTTGTTACAATACGAAAAGTGAGATTACAGGACTTCTCTGGTGGCCTAGAAGTTAAGACTCAGTGCTATCACTGCTGCAGCCTGAGATCAATCCCCAGCCAGGGAGATAACCCATATATGGTGCAGCAGACCCCTCATGTCTCACCCACTGCTGCCCTTAGCAGTGTATTTCAGTAAATACGCCTGTTTTGCTCCCCACCCTGACTCTGATGAATCCTCTCACCACTGCCCATCCCCCTACCAATGCACCTCTGGCCTGCACCCTAGTTCCATGTAAAACAAAAAGAGTAAGATTATAATTTGTGACATCTACACTATTATAATTATATATCTGTAAGATCCAAAGTAATCAGTATCCCTATATTACATTGTGATTTATCTAAAATTCAAACACTTTGAGTGACCACTATGGGTTGGATGCTTGTTTTCAAGGCTGGAAATACAATGGCAGCCATGTGAGATGGGGGACTGTACCCATGCAATTTACTATGTTTACTCAGGTACCTTGATCACCTAGACTATAGCTGAAAACAGTCAAATTGATGATACAAAAATTGGTTTTTGAAATTGTGCAATTACCAGAGAAAAGCATCTTAGGCAGTAAGTTCAAATGATGAAGGGGTTGTTTGCGAAGGAGGGTTATGGATGACACCCAGTGCCAACTGATGTGATGATCTCTCTGGCCCCAAAGTCCTAGAAATGCCAAGGCCAGGAAAACATAAGGACCATGGGATTCACAGCTTTGTGATTATGCCTCAAGTCACCCTGAAAGCTAATGTAGTTCTCACCTTAAATCTTCTAGCACCCGATTCCTTTTCCAGATCATGTATGACCAAGTCCTGACTGTCATCCCTATACAAGGTACATACTGCCCATCTTATGGGTCTGTCCCTGCTTCCTCTCACCACTACCTAATGTTTCCCCTAATTTAGTAGTTCTCCAGCACAGTGCTATCTTGGTTGAAAGTCATCACCATTAGTCCCTGTGGCTGGATTCTCATTTCCTAATGCCATGCCTCTCATGAAAACCATCTGCTGGATCTGATGCTAGCTAGAGCCATGCTTGTTATAACCTTCCCACTTAGTACTACCAATATTTTCTTGTTGCTTCCAGGAAATAGTTAAGAGACATAGAAGATATGAGATTTAAAATAGGATGACTTGCAGGATTGTGGTTTGAATGACTGAAGAAATGGTTTTGTACAGGGAGATAAAATAGGGCCCTGAGAAGCAGGATTGCTGAGATGTTGACAGTTCAGCTTTGAGACATGTTGAATCTGAGGATCACTAGGAGCTATTCAGCAGATGTATGATTTAGGCTTAGGAGAGTGTTACATTGTGTAAATATTTCTCTGTATGTCTATATTTGTACAGATAGATGTTTGTTCATATATATATATTTATTTTCAATAACATTTAATAAGTGAAATATTTGTTCTTAAGTACATATATAAACACTTATATGCAACATTTGAAGAGCTAAGCATCTGCCAGTGATGAAGATTTCTATTTTCATGTATAGTTGAAAAGATCATCGAGCAAACCAAGGTTCTTTTCCCATTATGCAAATCTGTGTATGTTGTTAATCAACAGTTTTGTGTAATTAGAAGCTCATTTCTATGTTAATGCAGAAAGTCTTAACCACCCTGAAATTTGCCTAAAGTCAGTAAGGTCAAATGTTGAATAAATATTTATTCAAAGACAAATATTACAGGTCAATGCTTCTAACCTACAAATTAATCAGTCTGGGTCTGATTTGGGGTTTATATAGGATCTGTGGTCATTGAGCTGTTTAGCTGTGTTTAACTGCCAATTGGTCATTGTTGTCTTCTTACTTTCAAAGACAACATATTGAATATCCAAGAGCAACTTTTAAAAAATGATACTTCAAGATTTGATTCTACTACAAAAATCCAAATTGACACAAGAAATTCTGAGGAAGAAAGAATATCTCCCTACCACACTTGGGGGGTGGTGTAAATACTCCTTTTATGGAGCACTCATAATTCCCATTACAGTTAATGGGAGTTTCATGTGTGTAGCAAGAGGCACACAAGCCTCACTGTCTCTATCAGAAAATGATTCCTTTTGTGTTGATCTCCTAGCTGTGTTTTCATTCTACCTTTTAAAACCATTACACCTAACAGAGTTTTGAGTGCATTATCGGTAACTTTAAGAAGCCGTTCATTATCTCCTCTCTCTTAACCACATAATAGGGGGTAGGAAAGTGAGAGCACAGTATATACATCACGCTGAGGAGAAGGAACTTGCCTTGAATTTTTGAACCCTCAGCCTATTTTCTGTAATGCTCAGTGGTGAATCACTCTTAAGTGCTCCATCATTCACTAGGATATGTGCTTTCTGCCAAAGGTTACCAGATTACAAAAGTATCCTCAGCTCAGAAGGGACTCATAATTCACCATCACCTTATTTTGACACTAAGAGAGAAAATATGTGCATCAAGACAAGTAGAGGAAATAATGAAAAAAAAAAAAAACCTATATTAAGTTAACAATGCAGCAAACTCTCCAAAGGGAAAAATACAGACTAGAACAATAATAAGGATAATAGAAAAGTAATGCCATTAAATTATGAGGAGAGATTTGCTGGTCAGCTCATAAGCACTTCCCTGAGTGAAGGTAGTTTCTTAAAGAGCTTCCGTTAGGCATGAAAGGAAATGGTAAAGTTAAGATAGTTTTCCCAAAGTTGGAAGAAAAGACTTAGTTGTACAAATGTTTCTAAACGATAACATCAAAGACATTTCCTGAAAGTGAAATGGACGTATTTAGAAAAACATAAAAACACAAGTGGCTTCTAAGAAGGCGTAAGCGTGCAAAAGATGAACAATCACAAAATCCCAGAGGCAATGTAGTGGAAACCTCTGGAACTAGACAATCAGCGTGAAATCTTAGAGGAGCTCAGATTAGCATTTGGAAAAAATAATAGAGACACAATATTTATCTAGAGGTTCTGTGAAATATGCTCTTTGCCAGTTAAAAAGGTCACAGGAAAATACAGCTTAAATTTGAGACATTTCACTTTAGCAAAGTTATAACTGAACAAATGACATACACAGAATACTAAAAGTATAATTACCAGAAAGCTTCGAGTATCTATAATGCAGCATCAACTTTCTTTTTTCAACATAATTTCATCAGAAAATGTATGATGATTGTACATAACTATAGCAATGTTGTTAATAGTTACAAATGCTATAGTTAACCACTTGCAAAAGACTTCCTGAAGTCCCTTGAATATTTTGAGATGCCCACATCACTGATTAATGGAACACATTTCTAACTCTTTCACATTTCCTCCTCTTTCAATTTCGATGTATGCTATGTCTTTCTGATGGTTTGTATGTTTGTTTTGTTTAAGTACCACAATTTAGTATGTTAGTTTTTCTTTAACTTCATTATTGAATATAACACATACACAATAAAGAGGAGCCTTGTTAAGGTTAGAATTTTTTACAGATTATATATATATATTACCTATAGGATGGAGTCTGGCAAGATGGTAGAAGAATGAAGACACTAGGTTTGCTTCCTTCACATATTTACAACAAAGTTATATGGAATTAAAGACAAAATGCGCCTGGAGGTCTATGAATGACCACTGCATGCATAAAGAGGGACCACAAAGCAAAGAGGGTAGGAAAAACTGAAGTTTAATTGTGTGGAGCATTACTGAAGCAGCACAATTAAAGAAGGGGGGGCGGGGGCAGCTGCCACACAGAATCTGTCTGTTGTGGACTGAAGAGCTCCCAGCCACATTGGGTGCCTTAGAACCTGGTGACTACCCCCATGAGGGGAGTATTGCAGGTATGCAGGATGAAGGGTTTACCTCCAGAGAAATATAGCAGTAGGGGAACAGACATCCGTGACAGAATGTCAGTGTAGCAGACTGACATCTGCAAAGGTAAGGACTAAACTGCTGGGAACAAACAGGTACCCAGAGCTGTAGAATGAAAAACACCACGGTCCTCCAAACAGGAAAGTTTGAATACAGTCTACAGTGTTGGTGAGTGTCACTGCAGGGTCTGTGTAAGATGGAGATTGTTAGCATGAGCTTGTGACTGCAAGATGTGAACAGCTGGAGCCCAAACTGGTAGGAAAGCCTAGATTAGCTCACATGTATCTTTATACAAACAAGGCTCTTCTCTACAGTTGACATTACACAAAACACCTGCCTCACCTCACTGGGGGACAATGGCGAATACAGCCATTAATCTGAATTTAATGCACTTGGACCCTGCAACAACTGTATGCATCCCAGGGAAAGGATCTGTACTTGAATGCTAAGGGAACAAATCTCAGCTGAGACTCTATTCCAAATACAGGCCCCACCCACTCTGCTACAATTATTGAGAGAAAATTGAGAAAAGTCTGCAGGCAGTCTTTTGTGGAAGGCACATGTAAAATGAGAAACATACATGCCTTACTTGCCTGTAATCAGAACCTGGACAGTAGCCTATCTACAGTGCAAACCAGCAACTCATAGTTCACTCTGTTCCTGCCGACACCCACAGGGAAAAGAATTTACTGAGAACCCGCAAACCAGAGCTGAACCACAGCTGAGATGATTCAGGATGTTTTGACTGAGGAATTGGTCATTGCAGATACCCCCACCCATAAATCAGAGAGCTATAGCACCTTAGGAGATATAACTCTAGGTACTTGCTAGTAGCACCGTCCTGATATCCTGCTATCCCACGTTTATTTTGTATTCTGTGTCTGATATTCCAAAATCTGAAGTCTTTATGGGTTTTATTGTGCTACCTGTTGCTTTGGTTGGTTGGCTCCTGCATTTGGTGTCTTCTTTTTTGTAGATTGTGAGTTTTGAGCTCACATTTCCTGAAATTTATACAGAATTCTTCAAAGACTGGAATAAGGATGAGTGCCTACAAAACAAAAACAAAAACAAAAAACAATTCATGGTTGCTTCTTCTAGGCACTTGAGTGCTGTAGTGCCAGGAAGGCACAGAGCAGGTTTTCTATATGGGCAGACAGGTAAAGGAGGAGTCCTGGAGCCCACAGTGGCTTTTTTGGCCTTTAAATGATCTTTCTACACCATTTGTAGTGAGGCAACCAGATGCAGGGAAGACAGGGAAGCCTGGCAGGTCGGGGGGCCAGGAGGCTGCCAGGCCTCTCAGCCCTGGCAAATCTTCACCCTTTCTGGGCTCTCTGGTATTCTCTCATGGTCTCTTTGCTGGTCTCTACTGCACTCCACCACCGTGTCCTCTGCTGCCGCCTTGATAGGCTATCTCTTGGCTCAGGTGCACCTACCCACACACAACCACCCACGCACGACCACACCATACTCCAATCGCCACTATCAGGCGCATGTAAGACCACAAGTGTCTATCATAGATGCTAATGGCAGGAGGGCGGAAAAACCTGGTAACTTCTATTTACCCTACAAGTGCATAACACATCAGGGAAAAGTATAAACCAATTTTCACACCATGTTTCTATGAACCATTCAGGTGCTGAAATTTCAGGCTAAAAATTCATGTGAGGACCCACTTGTGATTGTACATTGTCAGAGGACATTGGCCTCCGCATTCCTATCCCACTCAGTGACAAAGTTGTTGGGTAATTTTCTGGAAGAGGGGTAGATTTCTTCTATCAAGGATGCATTTGTCCCATTTCCTTAAAATCACAGCCTAAACCAGACTTTGGGCTTTGTCTCCTGTGATCTGACCCCCACAAGAATGTGAAAATGTACCAAGTTAGGCAAATGCCCTCTAGGTTCCCAACTTAATTTGTTCTAAGTATTCCTTAGCTTCTTGCCCACTCATTGAAATGAAGGTTTTTTTTGTCCTTATATTCTCAGTTTTTTCCATGGCAAAGTCAGCTATGTACTAGTATGCTTTATTGCTATAAAATTCTTACACAATCTTTTTTTTTAAAAGACTCATTCATTTATGCATCCAAGAGCTGGGGTACAGGCCAGAGGTATGAGGGGTGAGAGGATTCACCAGAGACATAGTGGGGAACAGAACTGGCTGACTGACCGAGGTACACTGCTAAGGGGAGTGGCAGGTGAGTCAGGAGAGGTCTGCTACGCCATGTGGGTTGCTCCCTAGCTGGCTGGGGATTGAACTCGTTGTTTCATAGGTTGCATTTTAACCCTTGTGCCACCAGGGAGGCCCAAATTCTTACACAATCTTAATGTTTCTCTCATCTATTTTTCTTAATTCCTACATCTAGTGTATTGACTTGTGCACATGATTTCTGGCTCCATCCAAAAAGCCTTCCATTTTCCTTCCCTGTTCCCGGACTCTACCCTGGCTTTTCTCTCCAGTTCTCATGCTTTTAACCAAGCTGTATCAGCAAGGGTCTCAGCAAGAAACAGAATTTACCCAAATATTCACATGAAAATACTTTAATGAAAGGGCCAGTTACAGAAGGGCTAACAGAGGTAAGGGAGCAAAGAAGAGCTATTGAGTTATTTAGAAACTAGCTATAGAGGAGGTGATAAAGATATAAAACAGGAAAATGTCAGAGCCCAGTCAAAGGTAGAGTCATGGAGGAGGGACCACATGGCAGAAGCTGTAGTCATGGAGGGATGAAGCTAATGCTGGAGCTATAACATCAGAGGAGGGAAGGACTGGGGAAGATATGCCCCAATTTCACTTTCGACTTGCTGACAATCTTGTCTAGGCCTCCTTTAGTCAAACCCAACCACAAAGCAATCCTCCAAAACAAAAAAAAAAAAACTAAGGGCAATCCCTAGAGGCACAGAGGTTGGTAGAAAAGGGCAGGAAATGAACTGAAAGCTAAAGAGAAAAAGAACTCACACATCAGCCTTTCTTCAGGCCACTTTGAAAAGTGCCTACTCAGGAGGGGCGGGGGAAGGAGGAGAGCATGGTGGAGTGTGGTGGAGGGCCAGGAGTATTTTGGGGGTGGGAAAACTATGGTGGTAGCACCTGAGGGGAGAAATCCTAAAATGTGAATAAATAAAGGATGTTTAAAAAGAAAAGAATCTTATTATGCCATTTTCCTACTTAAAAGTCTGTCATTAGGTTCACATCATTGTGAAGATGTCTGAATTCACCCCTGCTTACAGTTTCATTCCCCAGTTCTTGCCTTAGCCTACAAACATGAGTTATTTCCAGATTCTCCAGTACTCATCCTCTTACATCTCTGTACATTGGCCATATTCTCACCTTTTCCTATGGCACCTTTCTACAGCTTCTTTGCTTGGTTACTATAACTCAACCATTCATATTCAAGCCCCAGCGCTTGAATCACCTCATGAAAATGTTCTTTTCCATAATGTTTTCATCACTTCCTTATTTAATCCCATCATAATATTTAGTTGAGGTGAGTGTCCAGACTCCCATCCCTCCTCCTTGAGAAAATGTAAGTATTTTAGCTCTTACAGTACACAGCACCATTCCTGGCAGATGGTAGGCAATCAATAACAATTTTCCAAATTAACAATAAAACTAAATATTAGGAAAAAGAAAATTAAAAGTTAGTATAAATTTCTTTGAAATTTTAGGTTAGAGGGGAAAGTCTTAAAATCTGAAGGATTCCAAATTTATTTCTGAGGTATTTATCTGTATAGAGACCGAGCAAGATAAATAAAAACCCTAGGCATCAGTCAAAGGATTTATAATTTGAATCCTAAATGTTAATCCTAGACTTGGTTAATGTCTTTTAGAATATTTTAAAAAAGCATTGTTTTGGCATTAACTTTTAATTCCTGCCAAGTTATACTTTAAATTGTTTAAATGAAAAAAAGTAAATGTGTATCAAATGATACATTTATAGAAAATTCATATTCCAATAACCTTTTGTTTTATACTAAAAATTCAACAACTATGGAAATTATTCGTGTTTGGGTTAGATTTCAATAGTATAAAATACTTTCTTTCAAAAATTTTTTGAGGGCCTCCCAGGTGGCGCAGCAGGTTGAGCGCAGCGCTGTGAAGCTTCAAGCGGTTTAATCCTGGTAGACCCGGCGAGGGTCCCACATGGCGCGGCAGACCTCTCCTGCCTCGCCTGCTGCTCCCCTCAGCATGTTAGGGGGAAAAGGATGTCCCAAAGCAAATTCCATACAGGCTTTGTGGACTCCACCCCCACCCCAGGTCAAAGCCAAAGACACTGGGAACTCCAAATCCCATCACCACCAAAGGGAAGGTGGCTGGGACCTGAGGGTGGGGTTAAGCAGCCAGGTGGATACAAAAGGCAGATACGTGGGCTTTGGGGGCTCTCCATTTTTGGGCTCTGGGCCAGCACACAGCGTCCGGCCAGCTCTGAGAGTGACTTTGGGTTTCCAGGTCGTCGGATCAGGTAGGACGCATTAAAGACTTTATTTCCCTATTTTCTCCCTGAGTTGTACATTTTCCTTATTTCTTTTTCTCTTGTAAATAAACCTTTTATTAACCCTTTTGTGTGTGTCTGTAGTAGAGTATTCATAAGTCCCTTTAAAGCGTGTGGGTGAGGACCCACAGCCAGGAACCCGTTTAATATCGGGGTTGCTCTATAACAAGCAGTGTATTTCAGTCAGTCTGCCTGTTGTTCCCCATTCTGTCTCTGGTGAATCCTCTCATCCCCCACACATCTGGCCTGTACCCCGCTTCTTGTATGCATGAAAAAGAAATCTTCAAAAAAAAAATTTTTTTTGAGAGAAAAGCAAAATGCTACCTACCACATTGCAACAAAACACTGGAGAATTATTTGCAATGCTGATTAACATATTTTTTCAGATTTTCCCTAAGATGTCACATGAAACTTTTCTATAAGGCATTTTTTATTCTCCTAAAACAGCTACACATACCGTAAAAGAGTTTTTTACCAAAAGTGCAGTGTAATTCATAGGTTCCCCACTGGAAATTAATCCTTAAATTCGGCCAATGTTGAGTCAAAGATCTTAAGTTGAAACACATACAATATCGTGAGGACTGACCAAGGGACGAGCGCACATTAAGGAGAAGTGTTGGAAGCTGGTCTTCCGAATCGTGAAGCGAGAAGGCCTCTCAGCGGCGACGCGCCAGACTAGGAAACACTACATGTCCCATCATACCTCGCGATGACTACAGCCTCTAACTCCCAGGATGCATTGCGCGCCGCACGCAGCTGGGGCTTGTAGTTCTCCTGAGTCATGTCAAACTGTACGGCTCGCACGGCGGTTGCTCATCCAGCCCGAGGACATTAGGCGTAGTCTTTCAATTTTTGGCAAAGCGAAGGCACTTCAGGCCCCTATACTACCTGGGTTTTTCCTCATCTCTCGGCTTCTGCGTTACACAGGTAAATCAAGAAAGGGTTACAAGTCCCTGCCGCAGGCCCCACGCCTTCATTCTGCGATGGGCCGCGTTCTGTTGAAGCTGTTTGTCCCCACGCGCTCGCCGTAGCGGCCGCCGCCCATCTCTCTTTGTGTGCTCCGGGAAGCCGCAGAGCTAGTGGTGGCGACTGTCGGCGTTGGGGGTCGAGAGCAGGGAGGTTACCGGGAAGTTGCAGGCGGGCGGACTCTTCCCCAGCCCGCCACCTGACAGGTGGGTTGACGCTTCTTCCCTGAACATCCTCCTGTCCGATCTGTGTCACACTGGGACGCGAACGGCCTGTTGGCAGTGCCTGCTGACAGCGCCGCCCTGCCCGGCTCCAGGAGGGAGTGGCGGGGAGAGTTGGGAGCGGTGACTCTGGAAGGCCGGGGGAGAGTTTCCCTCCCTTCCCCTGGTGACCCTCCGGAGGTGGTCGAGAAGCCTCGATGCTTGTCGGGGGCCCGCTTGGCCCCCTACCCCGAACGCTCAGTCTGGACCGCGCCCTCTTGGCAGTGATCCCAGGGAAAAGTGACTCCTTTGCGCCTGGCTCTGTTTTACAAATAAAAGTCATTACTATTTGCGTTGACAGTTTTTTTCTCACCGTGTGTGTGTGTGTGTGTGTGTGTGTGTGTGTGTGTGTGTGTGTGAGCCCCCTGCACGCAGAGATTGTAGCACAAAATTACAGAGAATTTCATTTCCCTGCGGTTTTAAGAAAGTGAGTAGGTCAGTTAAGGAGGCCTCGGCCTTTGTGAAGGTGAGTCGGCTGATCAGGTGTATAAGCTTAGGTCTGTCAGGCTTTGACTAAAAATTTACTTGCTTTATTTGATAGTTAATGATAACTTTTGTGTTTGCTCATCCTTAATATCACTATTACATGGCACTTAGAGAATTTGCAGAAAATTTGTCTGACTTCATTTTTTATTAATGAAATTTCTCAGAATGAGTGAAAGAGCTCTGGTAGTAGATTTCATCTGTGCTGTATAGCCTAGGAGCTTCTTAATGCAAACCCATGACCTCTGTTTTTAGAGCCAGTTTTGACTTTTTATCTCCAGTGCCCTGGTAATGTTGTCATCAAAAAAATTGAGATGTTGTGTTCATTTGGGGCATGTGAACATTAAAGAGCTAACTTCGTTTTAGCTGCTAGGCTCAGCTCTGAGTAAATATTTATTTCTTAGATTTGTTCAAGTTTTTCAAGTCTTGTAAATATGTATTTCTCATCATTTTAAAAGTAGATCTTATATATTCTCTTTAAAGAACTTTGAACTACATGGCCATTTAAAATCGTTCTCTTCCTGAAGATTTAATTTTTTTTTAAAGAGTGCTTATACAATGCAATGATTGTAAATGATTATGTGCATCTTAAGGTCACAAACATGTCGGACAAAAGTGAATTGAAGGCAGAGTTGGAGCGTAAGAAGCAGCGGTTGGCCCAAATCAGAGAGGAAAAGAAGAGAAAAGAAGAAGAAAGGAAAAAAAAGGAAGTATGTTTTTATTTTTAAAAGTAAATTTAATGTAAAGTAATTGGGTTTTAAGTACTTATACCTTCATGTAACACTTTGAGAATAGTAAAAAATCCAGCAGCAGTGACTACAAATATGGCACTATAGATGATTAATGAAATGAGAAATGTGAAAATGACAAAACTGGTAAAATGTGGCTTTTTGGCTACTGAATAAAACTTTCATTTAGATTAGTACATTTCTAGGATTTGATTTATAAAAGTTCAGTTTACATATGTAGACTTTAGGACTATATGAATTATATGAATTAAGTATCTACATTGTAATAGGAATTAAACATGACATATATATCATAACTTGTTTGGATTTTTTAATTTATTTGAATATTGTAGAATCTGAACTGCTTATAATTTGTCAGATATTAATGGCAAAGAAAAAATATATAACTATGATCTTTATTGTGTTAGTTGTTGAAATATTTTTACGGAGTAGTAGGTTTGATACTGTCATAAAGGTGGACCAGGTACTTCTGTCTTCTGATGTTTGGCATCATCTTTTTATCATGTACAGCAAATATACCTTGATCCTGAGCTGGAGATATTTAACTTGCTACATATTGAAATATACATTCATACCTATGGAAAGTCTTTTGACAGATTTATATATTTTATATGGTTAACCTAAGATAGTTTGTCCGAAGTGTGACATTTATCCTATTTTTTTCTATGCGATAACTTACATAATAGCCAAGGGGCCTCCCCGGTGGCGCAGCGGTTGAGCGCTGGGTTGCGAAGCTGCCCGAGGCCTCTGCGACGCCGGTTCGATCCCCGGCTGCTCCCCGGCCACCGGAGGAGGGTCCCACATGGCGCACAGACCTCTCCTGCCGCCCGCTGCTCCCCTCAGCAGTGTATTTCAGTCCTTCTGCCTGCTCTGCTCCCTGCTCTGGCTCTGGTGAATTCTCTCACCCTCCCGCGCTTCTGACTGTACCCAGTGCATGTATAAACAAAACAAACAAACAAACAAATAATAAAAAAAAAATAATAGCCAAGACTTCTAGAAATCTCCTAGGGAGAAAAATCAGTAGCAGAAAAAAATTAAGTATAATTTATGTGCAGCATTGTTTTGATACTGTAAAGTTCTGTAATTGAAAAATTTTATGGTTTATTTGGAAACTTTCTATGACACATTACAATAGGAGGACTGGAACTTTAAGTTAGCTAATTGACTAAATCATGATTCAGACTGATGGGGCCTTTTCTAAAGTGGTATCCATAGCTTTAAACCCTTTAGTGCTGGGCCTCCCTGGTGGCAGCGGTTGAGCGCTGGGGTGCGAAGCTGCCAGCCTCTGTGGTGCGGGTTCAATCCCCGGCCTCCGGAGAGGGTCCCACATTGCGCACAGACCTCTCCTGCCGCCCGCTGCTCCCCTCAGCAGTGTACTTCGTCCGGTCTGCCTGTTCTGCTCTCCACTCTGGCTCTGGTGATTGCTCTCACCCTCCCGTATTTCTGACTGTACCCAGTGCTTGTATAAATAAATAAATATATATACATAAATAAATATAAATAAATATTGCTGACAGCATATTTGATTTTCCTTTTCTAAGGAAGGTCATAAGTAGCCTCTAAGGGATATCTATTGCATAATTTGTTTAAAGTTTAAAAGAGGTAATTTAGTAGTACCAGACAGTGAATCTACTAATATATTGTTATTACAGGTTATGTAATAACAAATGATAATATCATTTGTTTGACTTTTAATGGAATTTTCTGATGATTGCTTTACGTTAAAATGGTATCATAGAATATTATTACTAACAAATTTCACTACAATTATATGAGAAATAGTTGTCTACTTGAAATAAGCATTCAGAATACACACACACACACACACACACACACACACACACACACACATCCTTTTTCTTGAAGGCTTACTTCACATGATATGTTTTGAATGATCTGAGAATATTGAGGTTTAACTAGTTTAACTAGAGTATTTTGCTAAAACTCTGAAAGGCTGGCAAAATTTTTGAAACAAAAATACTTTGTGCTGTGCACAAGTTAATTTCATCAACCCCACCAATTTTTTTATTATCCTAAAAATAAGACCTATAGTTTAAAAACTAAAAATTAGACCCCTTTTCCAGAAATATTTTTGATAAACATCCCCTACATAAAGTTGCATAAATACAATGAAGACTTTGTATAGAAGTTTGGGGGTATTTATACTTTTTCAACAAAATAAATTGTCCCTTTACTTAAAATGTGTTACTTCTTTAAAAATTCCATCTTATTTTCCCCCTCACAGTGTTCTGATGTTTGTAACTAAGCGCTTGTGTCACTGGGGGAGATTTCTACAACTCTTGACCATGGAAAGCAATTTCCAACTTTAATTAGAATATAGTTAGAATTATAAATATAAGTTGACTTTACCTTTTTGAACTTACCTCTTAAGAACATTATTACAACTTGCGAAACTCCTCGATGGCTACATGCAGAAGCAGTGTATGGTGTCAAAAAGTGCATGAATTATGGGAATCTACATTGGATCACTTGGACATCACTTACTGGTACTCTATTGAGAATGATTTTTATTTAATGATTTTAATCTATTAAAAAGTTAGTCCTCCCTAAAAGTGTACAGTGTTAGCATATTATTTAAAATTCCTTTTTTAAAACTAGTAACAACAAATGTTGGCGAGGTTGTGGAGAAAAAGGAACTCTCCTGCACTGTTGATGGGAGTGCAAACTGGTCCAACCACTATGGAGAGCTGTGTGGAGATTTCTTGACCTACTAAACATAGAGCTTCCATATGATCCAACAATTCCACTCCTAGGTATTTACCCAAAGGACACAGAAACATCAATTCCAAAGAGCACCTGCACCCCTATGTTTATAGCAGCACTGTTTACAATAGCTAAGCTTTGGAAACAACCCAAATGCCCAAAAATAGATGACTGGATCAAGAAGATGTGGTACATATACACCATGGAATATTACTCAGCATTCAAAAAAGATAGACATGCAATTTGCAGCAACATGGATGGAGCTGGAAGGGATCATGCTCAGTGAAATAAGTCAGAAAGAAAAAAATACCGGATGGTCTCACTCATAGCAGGAATCTAGAAAACTTAAATAAGGGACCAGGAAAAAGAATAACTATAAGAAAGAAAATATCAAAATCAACAAACAACTATGAACCAGAGACACTCTGTGGGGGGTGGGGAGATGGGGAAAGGAGAGATTGGGGTCAAAATAAGGGGGTTGTAATTGTAAGGGGAATATAAAAATAAAATTTAAATAATAAAAAAAAATACCTTTTTTAGGCACACAGAAATGTTTCATACTGTATATAAACAAGGTTTTAACTTATCAAATTTAGACTGATCAGAAGAAGGAAGCAGTAGCTCCTGTGCAAGAAGAATCAGATCTTGAAAAAAAAAGAAGAGAAGCTGAAGCATTGCTTCAAAGCATGGGACTGACTCCAGAATCCCCCATTGGTAAGGAAAAAAATATATCCATTTATAAGAGATAGGCATAAATTCTGTTCAGCTCAGATGTACCTGAGATGAGTGAATTGACAATATATTTTCCATATTTTTCTTATTTCTTTCTCTTAAAAAGTCATTAATCTTATATTTAATTTTGGAATTGCCTGTTTACACATGTGCTAATATATGGCTATTCTGTTTGTTCAGAAGAGCTGATTAATTTATTAACATGTACTAAACCACCAACTGACTTTTCTTATTAAATCAGTAGTTTATTTCAACAAGCATTTGTTGAACAAGTTTTCTGAGACAAATTAAGCTCAAAGCTGACTGTGATTCCTCATCTTAACTCTGGATTCCTTTTTGAAGGCTGGAGAAAGGTATAATGAATCAAAGTTTTGAAAGTATATTAGTATTCAAAAGTTTGGGGGTAGAAGGAGAAACTTACAGCCTTCTGTTCTCAATGCTAATGAAGGGAAATCATACTTGTAGCTTATTTTGGCAGTGATTTGATTTAATCTTGTTTATTTTCCTACATTATTCATTTTGATACCAGTAAATCAAAAAGCTAAAATAGTGCAGATACTGATGATAATGGTTATTACCAGAAAGCTTTAAATGCTTACATAAGGTAATTCTGAACCAGGTGTTGTCACACAGCATTTTAGTTTGACATGGACTTTGTCCTTTAAGAACCTAGAATTTCAGGATTAGTTTGTAGGCTAATTCCACCTAGTCCTGGGGACAGATATCAGAGACAGTAACTGCTGATGCCTGTTGTTGTGAAACCACAATATCTGTCCTCACAACTGATATTCCTAAAAGGTTTCAAGATGAAAAACAGATTATTCTCATGGTCTGGTTCATTGTAATTTATTTCAACTTATTTGCCTTTTCTGTGTTTCTAAAATTTGAACATTGAATACATTGCTTTTTATGTCTTTATTTAATAAGCTTATATTAAAAGTAAATGAGTCAGATCCAATTTTCTTGTTAAAAATATCCTAGTAACTAAACCAGGTTTCTTGTTAGTTATATAGTCTTTGATCATTTTTTCTTAGCCAATGGCTTTTGTTTTGCTCCTGTAGCTTTTTTTTTTCTTTTTTAGGACTTCAGTTTCATTGAATTTACATGCTTGTATTTCTCAGTTCTTGGCCCACCTCCATCATCAATTCTTGAAAGACCATTCTTTAGTTGTAATTCCATTTTTCTTCTCTGTCTTGCAGTATCCTCTTTTCTTTTTAATATACTCTTTATCACTTGTCTTATATATATTTATATTTTTCAAGGTATCATATATTATCTGTGTATATCTTAATATACTTAAATGGTGTTGTGCTATATATCTCATTTTGCTTATTTTTCTCAAGCAGCATTGTATTTGACATATATCCATGTTGCCACATACAGATGTAGCTGTTTTTATCAGACTGATAGATAATATGCCATATTATACCATATTATATTTATCTGTTCCCCAGTGGTAGGCACTTAGATTACTTCTAACACTTTGCTTTGCTGTCACAAGCAACACTACAAAGAATATATTCTTTCCTATTGAGTACTGTGGAAGCATTTCTCTGGGGTGTTATAGCCAAGAATTGGGCTGTATTATTGTATGCATAGACTTAAATTTATTAAATTTTATACACCACTCTCAAGAATGACTGTTAAGTTTATCCTCCCACTATCAGTATACATGAGGAAGTAATTCTTTTACCATATCCACATCGTTACTTGATCCAGCTTTCTCCTTTTTGTTATTTTAATAGGGATAGAGTGTGTCGTGGTGTTTTAATGCACATTTATCTGATTACAGCAAGGTCAACGATTTCTTTATGTATGTATTCTGATTTTTCTTCTTATAAATTATATATTCATATTCATATCCTTTTCCCATTTATTATAGAGGTTCTATATCTTGCTGATTTGTAGGAGCTCCTTTCTTATTTTATGAGGGACTTTGTCTATTGTAGTCTTTTTAAAAATACCTCTTTATTATTACTTGTTACCTCTAGTATCCTTCATTGAACAGAATCCTTCATTTAGCTATATCTTCAAATTCTTCATTTTGATAATGGTCAGACCTACCAATTATAACCTCTCTGTGCTTTTGATCTTTTGAAAGAAATCCTTTCCTACCTTTTTTAAAAAAGATTTATTTATTTATGCATACAAGAACTGGGGTGTAGGCCAGAGGTGGGGGAGGGGGAGGAGGTAAGAGGATTCACCAGACAGAGTGGGGAGCAGAACAGGCAGATCTACTGAAATACACTGCTGAGAGGAGCAACAGGTGAGACAGGAGAGGTCTGCTGCACCATGTGGGTTAGCTCCCTGGCTGGGAATCAAACTCATGCTGCAGTGGCTGGCAATATCGCTGTGACTTTAACCCCCGTGCCACCAGGGAGGCCCTCCTTTCCTACTTGGAAGACATTTTTTCTATAAGGTTTATACTTTATCCTTCACTTTTACATATTTGGGTAATATTTTTGAATATAGCATGAGAGAGGGATCCAGTTATTTTTCTCTATATAGTTAACTAATTTTCTCAGTACCATTTTTTAAATATTCCATCTTTTCCCTTACTGCCACCTGATGCCAATTTTGTCATACACTCAGTTCCCATATATGGGCTCTTGTGGTCTCTGTATTTTTACTCAATAGTGAGCTGTTTAATTCTGTACTGTTAGGCCACAGCTTTAGTTACAATAAAGATACAAAGTTATATCTTAATTTCTAATATAGAAAATCACTCAAGCACCCTTTTTTCCTCTTTTTGAAAATAGCCCTTGCTTCACATTTTTCTTGCCTTCAAAAAATTAGTTTACATTTCCTTACAAAATCTTGCTGCATTATATGTTGCATTTAGTTATGCTGTAGTTTTCCTAAATCTAGATATCCTTCACATACATACTACGTTTTACCAGTGTTACCAATTTATTGAGAAGGCAAGTCAGTTAGTCTCTAGAATGTCCCACCCCGGTTGTCTAATGGTTTTCTTACATGTAGCCTTTGTTTCTTTATCCTTTGTATTTCCTCTAAACTGGAAATTAGATTAAAAAATTTGATTAGCTCCAAGGATTTTTGCCAAGGATATCTCATAGATTATGATGTGTGCTTTGTATTACATCACACTATTGGCACATTGTGGTTGCACTATCAGTGACACCAAGATTGATGACTGGATTGTGATTGTGACAGCCAGGTTTCTCCACCATGCATTGTTTATCTCATTATGTAATATCTAGAGGTAGTATATTTGTACCCTGATACTTATTTCTCCATCAACTTTTTACCAAATAGTTTTAATATTTATTATGATCCTTATCTAAACTAGATGTCTAATTAGGAGTTGCAGTTATTTTTGTAGATCATTCCTTCCACATTTATTGGCAGAAACTCTCTCAATGGGAACTTTCCCTACTTGGTTACTCTAAATGCATTTCCTTTAGAAAAGCAGGAGACATGCTTAAGTATTCTTTTCACCTAAGTTAGTTATAGTCACCTCAGGGGTAGCAGATAAGTCTGTATTTTTAAAATAGTTGAACATTTTATTTGGATTTTAGTTTATCTACCAAAAAATAAAATTTGCATTTTCTTGTACTGTCCATTTTCAGTGGCTGTAATGGTTATGGTTTAAAATAAATTGGAGAACTTTCTCTTTCGCGCTTTTATAGAACAGCTTGTAAAAAACATATACCTGTTCCTTAAATATTTGGTAGAATTCAGTGTTATAGTAGCTGGAGATTATGACTTTTCCCCAGGGGTGGTAGAAAGCAGAGGTTATTTACCATTTTAAGTTATTTTTTTGAATGGTTACAGTCTATTCGAAGTTTGTTTCTTTTATCGGTTTAGTTTTTCATGAAACAGTAATAAATATTTATTATCTTTCATAGTTTCTGCCAGTCAGGAAGTTGCTAGTGGCTTAGCTAGTTCTGGCTCAAGGTCTGTCATGGAATTAAAGATGTCAGAGTTTCAATTACATGAAGTCTTGACTAGGGCTCACTCATGTGGCTGGCACATTGGTGTTGGTTGTTAGTGGGAGGGTTGAGTTCCTGTTTACATGGAGCACTATGCAGAACTACTTGAGTATCCTTGCAGCATGTCAATTGGGTTCTTCCAGAGTGAACATTCAAGGAGAGAAGGACAGGCAAGAAGAAGTTCTTTCTTTGTGACTTACCTTTGGAAGTCACAAGACATCATATCTGCCACTTTTTGACCTTTCAAAGAGAATCACTAAGGTTGGTCTACAAAGAATTTGTGGATTTTCTTTAAGGCCACCAAAATATTTAACACAAATGCATAGATCTCTTCATATTTTGAAATGAAAATATGCTTCTTTCCTCCTTTTAATGTGTTAGTATGATTTATGTTGGTAGTTTTTCTAATGTAAAAGCATATTTCCATTCTAGAATATATCCAATTTAGTTATGAGATAATTTTTTTTTAAATGTTGTATTTGTTTGCACATTTAATTTAGATATGCTTCCTCTATACTCATAAGAGGGTCAGGCTTATAGTTTTTTTCCCTTTCACTATATCTTGTCTGGTTTTATTATACAGGTTATACTATCCTCATTAAATACTTGTGTGATTTTTCCACTTTCTGGTGTTCTTTGACAGATACGTAAAAATCTTTCTAGTATTTAAGTTAGACCCAAGGAATACAGGATACAGATGAAGGCAGTGACAAAAATTTTTTTGTCCGTAACACACAATATAAAGTATGTTTTATATCATGACCCACTATGCATACTTGTGTTTCTCTTCATAATGTGTTTCTTAAATATTTTTAAACTGTCAATGACTCTAGCCTGAGTCTATATAATAGAGCATGGTACATTATACTACATTAGTGTAGTTAGTTATTGTCTGGATTTTCTTAATTGGGAAGAAATAAAGCTTGCTAATTAAAATAAGTTTTTAACTTTTGAATATTTTAAATCTGATCTTTAGATAGAATGCTTTCCATATACAGTCATTTTTTAAAATTTAGTCTAATTTTAACAAATGACTCCTTATAATATTTTAATACTGTAAAATTTCATTTTTTTCTTCCTTTTTTAATTTTTTTTTAAAAGATTTATTTATTTATTATTTATACAAGCACTGGGTACAGTCAGAAGCACGGGAGGGTGAGAGAATTCACCAGAGCCAGAGCGGGGAGCAGAGCAGGCAGAAGGACCAAAGTACACCACTGAGGGGAGCAGCGGGTGGCAGGGGAGGTCTGTGTGCCATGTGGGACCCTCCTCTGGTGGTGGCCGGGGAGCAGCCCGGGATTGAACCGGCTGAACCGGCGCTGCAGAGGCTGCGGGCAGCTTCGCAACCCAGCACTCAACCACTGCGCCACTGGGGAGGCCCCCTTTTTTTAATTTTAACATTTATTATTTTTTACATTTTTTAGACAATATTTGCTTCTTCCCACCCCCTCAGATTAAGTCCCTATAGATTTTCCTTCCCCAAGGCACCCATGCACCATCACCAAAAATTTCATTTTTATTTGTTAACTTATTTTTAAAAAATTGATCTGATGCTCTGAATTACATTGAAGGAGAACCAAGGAAATTAAACATTTAGGGGAGATTAGTGGAGGATATTTAGACTTTACTATCAGGATAAGGAGCACATAAAAGGGCTATATTAATATTAATACTTCAGAGTACTAAGATTTAAGGAAACAACCTTGGTGACTAAAAGTAAGGTATGAACAAGTTATTTAAACGCTGATATTCCAGGAGCATTTGTATCCACAAGGGGGCACTATTGTAACACAGGCTGTGTGTGAGTACTAATTCTCCCAAATTGATGACCTAGAAGAGACCTCACAATTTAGTGTTACATAGAAGCTTACTCTTTCCATTTCACTGTCTTCTACTAACACTTCCATCCCTGCAGTCATTTGCTGGCTGTCTACCTTTTCTAGCTCCTTTCTGGCAGAAATCCCTTCTTGCCCCAGAGACTTTCTTCTACTTGAAAAATAATTTGGCTTTATGCCATTCTTCATCTCAGAGACTTTTGTGTATTTCTGAGTGCTTAACTCAAGCTAAGTTCTAACTAATTCTAATTAGGTGAATTTCTAGGTCCTCAGTGGTTAAAAAAATGTTGCTCTTATTTCTTTTCAGGCCAAAAGACAGCAATGCTCATTTTATATCCTTGGAAAGCTAATACCTAAGCTGGCAGGAAAGGCCTTGTTGATTGACTTTTTGTCCTAGAGAATTATACAATCAGCCTTTTAGTTTTTCATGATCAGTGAATGCTATAATGTAGATTTGTTTTTCGTATTTCTCCCTTGATTCTCCAACAAGAATAGGTATCTTTGCTCTCACCTTCTTTACTTCTAAACTTAAATTCATTCACATGCTAACATTAACTGTTTTCTTTTGTACTATTTAAAGCCTTGTTTTAGGCTATTTTATATGCAGAACTGTGAAGTAAAGGTAATCTGATTGAATCAATGTTCTTATTAAGGAAATCATATTGCAAATACATGTCAAAATCTAATTATTAATGGCTTATGTTAATTTCAAAGCTGGTTAGTCTCTTGAACCCTCTTTAAAAATCTAGAATTGAGTCTTTTCTGAGATTTGAGAGTTCAGTTTTTTAATCTCCCTGAATGCATGAATTTATTTGTTCTGGGGAATTCATTTGTTGAAATCTGAAACTATCGTGGTACATACAATTACTATGTCCATTGATTTTTCTAGACTAACTGGGTTAAAATATGGTAGTTACTGCATAACACTACATTCCCTTTTTTCCTGTTAACATTCCTTTTTCGGTGATTTTTTTTTTTTTTTTTGAGTTGTCCCTTCTTTGGGATAGAAGATGAAGTTCATGTGCCAGATTATAAGTCCTTAATAAGTCCTCTAGTTCAACTGGCTTGAAAACTATCTTTTAGTGATTTTATTTTGCCTTGGGTAAAACACTAACAGTTTGGTACCATCACCCTTTTGGGTTTTTTGTTTTTCTAAAACATATTTCAGAGTTGGTTAGGTTATTGTATTTAGGATGTATAATTACTGTTTAACCTATTTCCATAAAAAGTTTGAGTTAACATTTTTTAAAAATGTAGTCTTAACCATTTAAAGATTCTGCTGAAGTTGTTGAGTGCAGTCATTAATATTTGATGTCATCAGAAAGGGGGAAAAAACATTAAGCTGGAAAAGAATCTTGTAACTCATCACAAATAGATTGTTAGGATTATTACCATTTCCCCAATTTTTCTGATATGTATACTTGGAAAAATTTTCATTTTGCCTTTGTATATATTTTATATGAAAACATTATTGTCCCCTTACTATATAATTAGGACTAATTGGTGCTTATAGCACAGTAGTTGAACCATTCTTAGATTCCATTTTTTATTCCTCTCCCAGATGGGACTTACACCTGGGAAAGCTCACAGTGAGAAATATGCAGAAAGATATAGAAATCTAACCTAAGAGAAGTTAGGGATCTGGTTTTATCCTTGTTTCTGAAAGATGTAAAACAATGGCACTTCATTTAAAAATTTAAAAAATGTATTAGTCACTTAATATTGTACATTGAAAAATTATTTTAAAAAAGATACTTGGGATTGGGGACATTTATGGTAAAATTTAACCAGAAGATGGCAGTGATGGTCCTCCTATAGTCCCTGCAATGGTAATCAAAAGTTTTAAAAATGTGATAGCATGAAATGTGCACGTGCAACTGTTATATAAAGTTAAAAGTGACAATTTAGGGGAAAGCATTTGCTGTTTGTTTTATATACTATGAAAAATGTATATTTTTCTATAAGAAGGGATTAAGAATATTTTGGGTGTCTGTATCTTTGTCTGTACACTTCAGTTTTTTCTGAATACTGGGGTAAGGAAGTTACCATAAGTCTTGCCTTGTTTAAGTTGCATGCCTCACTTTATGTTATGCATCATGTCTCGAATGCATGCTGTTTTCATGGCCTGCGTGCATTTTTCACCCAAATTGCTGGAAGCTAATGAATATTTTAAAGGAGCCATTCCTTTAGCTATAGTCATGTCTCTAAATTGTACCCCCCTTTTTTTTGGTGGGGGGGAATGAAATCATCTTAAGTCAAAAAGTTTGAACGAAAAATTTATTAGACAAAAATTAACATTTTAAAATAAATCTCAGAAAGGGTAACTGACTTTTGAATCATTTCAAAGTTTTGGTTTTGATAGCAATGTATAGTATTATTATCTGGTAATCATAAAAACAAAGAAATTAGAAAGGGAAGAAGGAATGTTCTCCTTTGAAAATTAGTGCCCACATTTGGTGTTGGCTGAAATGAAGATGCATCCTTCCATAATTTTGCTTTTTTTGATAATATAAACCCAAATGCATTTTGCCAGAGAAGTTGCATGAATTTTCAGCATGCATTGTTAACTTTGTCTTTCTCCTTTTCTTTTTGCTGTTAATTTTTATTCATGTATCTTTGTTTTTTGGTTTGCCATTTTTTTATGACTTCATGTTAAATTACTTTTGAAATGTCAAAAGCTGAGCAACCTCTCTGTGTAGTAACAATGGATACCTGTCTGTTTCACTATTTAGTCCCTCCTCCTATGTCTCCATCTTCCAAATCTGTGAGCACACCAAGTGAAGCTGGAAGCCAAGATTCTGGAGATGGCGCAGTGGGATCTAGGTACAGTAATTTTCTTTTACTATTTTAATGATAGAATGTATTTAGTGGCCAGATACTGTCAGTGATTTAGAGGAACTCAAATAGTTATGTTGAGTTAGTCCTAACATTTTGAAATCTAAATGGTACAGAATTTTTTTGAAATATTTTAACTGTCACACTTGACTAACTTACTTCTGAATAGTTAACTGATTTTATGCAAGTTATCTTAAACAGAGGTGCTAATGCATATACATTTTTTTCTGCTTAAGCAAGCTTTACAGTGGCTATATGACTAGGGGGTAAATGATATAAAACCTGAGTTGTGTTTAATTCCCTATTGAGTAATTGAAAATCTAAGCAACTCAGTTAAATGCCCAAATCTGTCCTATTCAATCAGTATATCTAATTAAGATAGAAAATAATAATACATAAAATATCTAGAATAAGAAATAACTTCAATACCATGAGATACCATCTTACACCAGTGAGAATGGCACATATTAAAAAAACTAGCAACAACAAATGTTGGCGAGGATGTGGAGAAAAAGGAACTCTACTGCACTGTTGGTGGGAGTGCAAACTGGTCCAACCAGTATGGAGAGCTGTGTGGAGATTTCCTGACCTACTAAACATAGAGCTTCCATATGATCCAGCAATTCCACTCCTAGGTATTTACCCAAAGGACACAGAAACATCAATTCCAAAGAGCACCTGCACCCCTATGTTTATAGCAGCACTATTTACAATAGCTAAGCTTTGGAAACAACCCAAATGCCCAAAAATAGATGACTGGATCAAGAAGATGTGGTACATATACACCATGGAATATTACTTAGCATTCAAAAAAGATAAACACATGCAATTTGCAGCAACATGAATGGAGCTGGAAGGGATCATGCTCAGTGAAATAAGCCAGAAAGAAAACAAAAAATACCAGATGGTCTCACTCATAGCAGGAATCTAGAAAACTTAAATAAGGGACCAGGAAAATGAATAACTATAAGAAAGTAAAAATCAAAATCAACAAACAATTATGAACCAGAGACACTCTATGGGGGGTGGGGTGCGGGGAGGGGAGGGATTGGGGTCACAATAAGGGGGTGGCAATTGTATGGGGAATATAATAATAAAATTTATTAAAAAAAAAAAGAAAGAAAGAACTGCAAGAAAACATTGAGTATTTACTGCCAAATTTTCCTGAACCTTTAAATCTTCCTTGTAAAACTGTGTTTCATGTTTGTTTTAGGATTCTGCATATATGTTGGAACTTGCTTTTCAAAAACTCAGATTTCAGCTTCCTTCCAAAGATTATATTGGGAAAAGTATTATTTTTCTTTTGTACACATACAAACGATAGTAGCAAGTCTTTATTGAACAGCTTTGTGCTTTTTGACATCTTGTGACAGCTGAAATGAGATTAAATATAGCTGGTCAGAATTGTTATTCAGAATCCTTACTTGTGCCAGGAAATTAAATGTCATCCTTAGGAAAACCACTTAACACAACTTTTAATAAGAAATAAACTGAGTTTCATCTTCTTTCTGTCTGAGCCACTCTGAGTGAAGTTTTAGGTAAGTAATAGAGTATCTAAAAGACAAGAAAAAAGAATCAAAGGAGCCAGCTAATTCATAAACTCATTACTTTAATCAGTTACTGAATAGTAAGATTATCATTAGCAGTTAGGCTTATTTTGAATTTGAGATATGCTTGACAAAACCATATACAGGGGCCTCCCTGGTGGCGCAGCAGTTGAACACTGGGTTGCAAAGCTGCCCGCGGCCTCTGCTACGCCGGTTCGATCCCCGGCTGCTCCCCGGCCACCGGAGGAGGGTCCCACATGGCGCGTAGACCTCTCCTGCCGCCCGCTGCTCCCCTCAGCAGTGTATTTCAGTCCTTCTGCCTGCTCTGCTCCCCGCTCTGGCTCTGGTGAATTCTCTCACCCTCCCGCGCTTCTGACTGTACCCAGTGCATGTATAAACAAAACAAACAAACAAATAAATAAATAAATAAAACATGCCTCTATTAAAAAAAAAAAAACAAAAACCATATACAGAACCAAAATTGTAAATCTAAGCAATGCTGTAAAAGGTAAATGACATAACTATCATTTAAGAAAAATAAAAACTTCCCCTTTTATAAACATTATGGTATATTTTATAGATTAAAGACCAGTCAAGATAGATTCAGTTTTAAGGCTAAATTTTATTTGTTTCGTATTTCATACATCTATATTTTTATGCTAGCATTACTATTTTTTTGCTAATAAGCCAAGCAATATTTTCAAGTGAAGACTGTTTTCCTCCACTACAACACTGTTATAACGGTAAAAATATATACTAAAATTTTTAAAAATCATAACTATTAAATTTCTTAATTTGATACTGTGTGTTATTTTTATGTAGATAGTATACTATATGTAGATACTACATATATGTATCTGAAGTGTTCTTGATTTTTAATGGAAGTAGAGAGAGTATTTTAATGCCACATCAGCAAGTTTGCTTTAAAAAATACTATGTAGTGCCTCCCCAGTGGCGCAGCGGTTGAGCGCTGGGTTACGAAGCTGCGCGCAGCCTCTGCAGCGCCTGTTCGATCCCCGGCTGCTCCCCGGCCACTGGAGGAGGGTCCCACATGGCGCGCAGACCTCTCCTGCCGCCCGCTGCTCCCCTCAGCAGTGTACTTCGGTCCTTCTGCCTGCTCTGCTCCCCGCTCTGGCTCTGGTGAATTCTCTCACCCTCCCGCGCTTCTGACTGTACCCAGTGCATGTATAAACAAAACAAACAAACAAATAAAATAAATAAATAAATAAAGCACGCCTCTAAAATAAATAAATAAATAATAGAATTTTTAAAATAAATAAATAAATAATACTATGTAGCACCTACTTGGTTTTTTTAATTAATATAAATTAAAACATGCCCTCCTCCATTTCATTGGAAAATGAAAATAGGTGCAGCAACTAAATACTATTAAGAAAAATTATTTGTGTGGAGAACAATTATTCATAAAATTTCCACTCAATGTTAAATACTATAGGTGACCACAGAAAATAAAATGTTTTTGCTCTTGCCTTTCTGGGACTTACATTGTAGTTATTACATCATTAATTTAAAGATATTGTTCATTTTATTGAAAAGTGTTAAGGATAGTATACTCGTGTTTAGTTTAAATTTTTTTAAGTATATAGGTTTTTAAGGATAAGTTGTAAAACAAATAGTTATTTTTTGTATGTTTAGCAATATTTGCTCTTATTAGAAAATGAATATAAGATTTGATTTCTTCTAAATCTAATAAAAGAGAGAAAATTGCTCTTTTTTGAAGGGGAAACCATAAATCTTTATATATATATATATTTTTCCCCCCTTTGAGAACATACACATTTGAAGAGGGCTAAGTATATCCATTTATCTTTATATTTATAGACACACAAGTAGAAAACTGATATCCACTAAGTCTCCAGTTTCCATAGTAGAGAGATAATATGTTGATAAATTGGTATTATTGGCAGGGAAATGATTACGTTTCTAAATATATAGTCTCTAAAAAGAATGCTAGGATCTGACAGTGAAACAGTAAGCTCTAATTGAGCCAGTATGATAATAATGAAAGAATAAAGAGAATAAGAAATATGACAGGAAAATACATAAGATGTGTGAGATATTTGAAAGTATATACTCAAGTCTGTTTCTTGGTACACATTCTTAGATTACTAAACTCTTGGAGAAGGATAAGATATAGTAGACCTTATAAAATATAATACCAAAGCATGTCTAAATGACTATTTCTAAAGGTCAAAATTTCTGTTGGGCCTAGTGGTAATTTATAATTGACCATAAAATGTCATGAAAACTAACTTTGCGGATTAGAAAGTTGCATTTCATTAAGTTTCTGGTTCCCTTTCTTAATGATTTCTGTTATCTCTGAAATTAGGTGACAGTTATGCCTCTTGTTCATTTTTTCTGTTCTTAATCAGTTTATCTCTCAGGGTTTTGTATTACAGTGTAATTTTACTTTATATGTTTGCAGATGCCTTTAATAAGTATAATCCCATATATTGTGTTTTTAGTGCTGGCTTTATTTTGGAGGTAAAGTCTTGATTTTAGATTGAAATGACTTTTAACAAGGAGTTCTATGTTACATCATTGATAACAACTAGAGCTCTCATATAGTGTAAAGACTTGACAGAACATTTTTTAGAGAGCATTTCTAGAACCCATTCTATTTAACAAAGTCTAGGTCTGTTGCTGATCATTGCTTAGTACAAAGTAAGTCTTCATTGTGACCTCTTTCCTTGCATGCACATAATTTGTTTAAATCTTAGATATATTTTTTAACTGAGAAAGTTTTCTAGTTCAATTAATCTTGTTTTATTGATATATTATACAGGTAAGTAAAATACAAAAATCATTTGTTATTATTGCAATAGTTTTAATTTTACATTATAATATTATATGAGGAACAAAAATATTTGACAAAAAATGGTAGCAAATGAATATATTCTGCTTAACTTTTTATTTATTATTTGCATAGAAGAACGAGGATGTAGACACAGGTGCAGGGTGAGAGGAGGGGTGAGAGTTTCACCAGAGACAGAGTCGGGAGCAGCATAGGAGGATTTATTGAATTACACTGCTAACAGGAGCAGTGGGCAAGACAGGAGAGGTCTACTGCACCATGTGTGGGTTATCTCCCGGGCCAGGGAGTGTACTCAGGCCGGTGATAATGCTATACTAATAGAGTGGTGATAATGCTGAGACTTAAAATCTGTAGGCCACCAGGGAGCCCCCCTCCCCCCCCCCGCTTAACTTTTTAATAGGGACTATGAGCATCATACAAAACTGTATAGATTGCTAACCTAAAAATGCCATTGTGGCCAATGCATTCTGATAATTACTAATTTTGGCTTTGGTGGATAAGGTCCCTTATTAGTTGTTTACCTAATAGGCAAGCTAAAACAAAACTGAGTATTTATTTAGGATTGATATTTTCCAAAAGTTGAGTGAGTTTAGGTAAATTCTTTGAACATAAAACATTTTTCCTGAGAAAAATCTATTTTTTCTTAAAGATAGAAGTCTTTAGTTGCATTCTAAAGCAGATGAAATGTAAGCCTAAGGCAGTGCTTAACCCATAAATTATAGAAGGGTCACATTTTGGGTAACTTTAGCTAGTTTGTATCCCGATGGAATAGTCTTTGGTTTTCTTACCAAAAGGCTTATGTGTTGACTCATTTCCTTTACCAATATGGCAATTTCCTGCACATGTTCAATGCTTTGGGCAAAGTTTTAATATGCTAACTAAGAGGTTTTCACTAATTTTTATTCATTAGGAAACTTAAAATTTTTAACTTTTTGTAACATAGCTAGTTATCTTCCCCAAATAATGTGTTATTTGGGTTGTTGGCTCCTCTCGCTGTTCTTATCCATTTTATGCAATATTAGTTTCCCATAATTTGAAAATAGTGTCTTCTTACTATTGTGGGTTGTATGTTTGCATCTTTAACCATATTGTGCTTATTGCATGCACTAGAGCATTGAGTGATAATTGGTGGTTTTATTTTTTATACTAACCAGAACATGTGGTTTTTAATCATGAACAGTACTTTAGCTTTAGCTATTCATAGAGTGTATTTGCTTGACTAACTTATGGCCTTTTTTGCTAATGCTTCATGGTTGTCCTACAACCATTTAGGACGCTGCATTGGGATACAGATCCATCAGTTCTTCAGCTTCACTCAGATTCCGATTTGGGGTATTGAATAGATTTATTATCTTCCCTCTTCTATAATTAATTTGATTCTTTGTGAAACTGTCCTAATTTTATTTTGTTTTAATTTCTAATATGCAGTGTATAGTTAGAAAAACAGTTATGCTTTACTGTGACACCTCATTTATCCTCTGTCATTAGTGAAAGAAATAAGCATTTGATTTTCTAGGTATTCTAAGTCTGCCCATTGAAGCTTTATTCCAAATTCCTTTTATTCTGTATTTTTTATGTACCATCTCCTAAGATGTATTATAAACTACCCAGACTTTTTTTCTCATCCATTTTCCACTTGTAATTGAACCTTTTCTGTTAAAATTTACCAATGATTTCTAATATTTTGAGAACAGAGCTATTGGTGTCTACCATGGCCCTAGAGTGTTATTGTCTTATTTATTAATTTAGTCTCTCATTTATATATTGTATTATAATCTCCAATGTAAATTATAAATGTTTGCTGCTGCCATTGTGCCTAAATCAGATAGCTCTTTTCCTTTGTTAATTTGTAGCTTCTAAAACATGTGAGTACCTTTTGAAATCTTATCTACAGAAAGAGTAAATGAGTCTGGAATTAAATCATATAAAAAAGTATATAAGCTTCTTGCATATTAACCGGAAGGCCTCTCTTTTGGCTGCCCTGAGGCTCCTTCCACCCCAGTTGTTTTCTATTTTCAGTAAAAGTGGCTTTTGGATAAGTGAGGTATTACCATCCTACCTCCTACTCCTAAATCTTAAAATATTCTGTTTGTTTATTCTAATATTTTGAATGTTATCTATTAAACCCTATACACACTTTAGTAACGCGTTCCTAATGTTGACTTGACTGTTTTTTCCCAGGTATGTTGATTTATATCTGTGATTTATAAATATATTGATATTTATATCATATATATGTGATTTATATATAGTTTATATCTTAAAGGTCAGCATGTAAAGTTTGTTGTTTTACATTTTATTGTTAGAGTGCTAGATTCATTCAAATGAACTTAAATGTAACCATTCAGTTCTTTCATTACTTTTTTTTTTTCCTTTAAGGTTGAGATATTCCTAAAGTAGAAAATACATGAAAAAGGTCTTATGACCCACATTTGGGACCTTAAGTAAATGACTTTTTTTTAATGTACTAGTTTTACTTAACATTTTTATGCAGGATTTTGAGAAGGATATTTATATGTAAGAAAAGAGTTATATTACCAATTGTACATATACCCACATATATATTTTTTAGATATGCTGTTTGATATTTTGGAAGTTACAGCAGTGTTTTTATTAGATATCCTTTTAAGATAGTTTCATAATTGAGAATTTCTTTGGGATTTTGGACACATTATTTGGTTTAAAATTTAAACATGTATTAATAACTAGGAAAAGATCCCCCAGATATTTAATAAAATTTTTTTTTCCTCAACTACAGCTCTCTATTGTTTGTCAAAAAAGAAAGTGTTACCTTTATTTAAAATAGAAGTGACTTCACTAGCTTTATGACATCCAAAGGATACGTTGCTTTAGTCTAGATGTAAAATACCTGCACTTCAGTTGGCCATATGTGAATGAAGGACATTGAACATGCAGACTAGAGATTTAAAATATTATTTTGTTTTAGAATCTATATTGACTGCATTATTCTCAATTTCTGTAAAACAGAAGTAGGAAAAAAGACTTTCAACAGAAACTTACTTTTCAATCTTAAAACTGAAGTCTGCTAATGGTGAAGGGAATTCAACATCGTCTCAGTGAGATCCATGTATCTGACACTTCAAAAGATTTGAGACTCATGTTTCCCTCTAACTAGTCATATTCAGTAGGCTGCTATGAAATTCCTGCCCTCTTACTCTGTTTACTCTGTTGTTACCCATACATTTGCTCTAATACACGAAATTATTTATCTTTTTAAAGTGAAAATTAAAACACCTTAAATGATTTGGAAATGTGTTTTGTTTTGCTACCTTTTAATCTTTTGTTAAAATCAATTCATTGTTTATATAAGATTTCTTGATTAAAATAGGAACTTAAATTAAAATTATGTATACACAATGTTTAATTTATTCTTTTCCCAAAATAACATGTTTTTATGTAGTTGAAATATATCATTCATTTGTTGTATTTAAAACATTTGTGTTCATTTTATTTAGACGAGGACCTATTAAACTTGGAATGGCTAAAATTACCCAAGTTGACTTTCCTCCTCGAGAAATCGTCACATATACAAAGGAAACTCAAACTCCAGTTATGGCTCAACCCAAAGAAGGTGAATATATATATCCTTAATGTGACTGTCATTAAGCCCACATAAAATAAATGAATTCTTTCCTTTTTTCTTAATGTTTTTTCACATCTTGGGCGAACATTATAATAATGCTTAATGGATTCTGTAGTTAAACTTTTAGAACTTAAACTTTAGAGTTTAAGTTAAACTTTAGAGTTAAACTTTTAAAACTTTTTTCAAACTCTTTAAACTTTTTCTTTCAGAAGTTAATAAAAGTATGAACTATGTTTGTATGTTTTTTAATTTTGTTGACATAAATTGAAGTCTTTCAATCTTCATTTTGTTGTCAGTACATGCTGTTTTAGAAGCAGAAACACTTAGGAATATTCTATTTCTGTGTCATTGAGCCTAATTCTTCCCTAAAAGACAATGTATTCCATAATAACTGAAGTCATGTAACAGTAATCCATCCTTTTTACAATTTCTCTATGATCGTTTCAGTTACCCATGGTCAACCATAGTCCCAAAATATTGTATATGTGAGCTATATAAAATGAGAGATCATAGTAATATAACTTTATAGTATATTGTTGTAATTGTTCTATTTTGTTGTTGTTAATCTCATTATGCTTAATTTATAATTAATCTATATAATAGGTCTGTATTAGAGGAAAAAACATGGGTATATAAGATGTGTTGTTACCTGTGGTTTCAAGCATCTCCTAGGGATCTTGGAACATGTCTCACCATGGATAAAAGAGGACTGGCTAATCTAACTTATTTTCTGTAGAGTGTAGCTTATTCTGATATGTTCTCATTGTTATGCATATTCATGAACAAATTTAGACTTAATTCTTAAACTTCCTCTTTTATTTATTTTTATTTTTTTTTTAAATTTAAACTTCCTCTTTTATCATCTCAGGGCTCTATTGTGTTAATTACATAGCAGTCTTTGTGCTCTGTGTATAATAGAGAGAGGTACATACAGACAGTATATTGAAGGTGGAGTCCTTTGGTTCTTAAATAAACCAAAAGGAATTACTATTTTTACACTGGGACCAAATTTTTAAAATCTCATTAGATAGCTAATGCTTTAGCATAAAATTAATATGATAATTCTTGTTTATCCCTATGAGGCTAGTAAATTTATCTCAAGTAAAAGAGGTTTACATGTGATTCCCTAATACAGATCCACAGTTTCTTATCTGAAACTTATGGCCAAATGTGTTAGAATTCAGAATTTTTCAGATTTTAGAAAGCTGGTGAAGTCACGTACCGTATGTAAACACTCCAGCAGCATCTTGGGCATTAAAATTGTGGCAGCAGAAGAAATGAATGCTCAAGCTAAGCATGCTGAATAATTATTACAAATAGCTTTATCTCTGACCTTATCAGTGTTTTGCCTTCAGTGAGTTATGGATTTTAGAGCTGTCTTTATTTTGGAATTGTGAACCCATAATAAATTATTCTTTCAGCAGTCTGCATAAGGAGCATTTTTCATCTTAGCTAGGAAAACTTATTTAATTATAGACTATCAAATAAACATTTTTGTTTATAAAATGTTTGATTTATTTTTAAAATTTCAGTTAATTTTAAAATTTCAGTTAATTTAACCACCCTTTTCCATTAAAGAGAAACAAAAGTAATATTCATTGCAGAAAGTACAGGTGAGCAAAAGGGGAAATAACCCTTCAAATCACTACTATTACCAAAAAAAAACTTTAAATTCCCATGTTTATATATATGTCAAAAGAAAATGAGGATTACAACTATTTACAACCTTTTTTGACTTGTAGATCATTACGTGCACTTTAATAACTATACTGCCCACTAAGGATAGAAATTAAATAAATACCTTAAACTTTTTTTTTGAATTTCATCTTGTTTGCACAAGGAGTAGACATTGTCATACATTTAATTATACCTAGAAAATTTTGAAGAAATTAAGGTAACATTTTTTTTAATCAAAATTTTTTTTATTTAACATGCATCTACACTGCTCCATTGATTGATAAAACAGCTTTCACAGGTGCAAAATCCTCATTTTACCAGAAGTCACTGATGGTATACGTGTTTGAGATATAGGTAACTTAAGAAAAAAGGATGAAGTATATTGTATTATCAGTGTAGAAAATACTAATACTGTAAATTCTAAAATTTCCAGAAAATATTATTTATTAACTAGTATATTAATTCAAGTACTATAACATGTGCCTTTTTTTTTTTAAGATTTATTTATTTAGTTATACAAACACTGGGTACAGTCAGAAGCACGGGAGGGTGAGAGATTTCACCAGAGCCAGAGCGGGGAACAGAACAAGGCAGACCGATGAAGTACACTGCTGAGGGGAGCAGCGGGTGGCAGGAGAGGTCTGCGCGCCATGTGGGACCCTCGCCCGGTGGCTGGGGATTGAACCGGTGCTGCAGAGGCTGCGGGTAGCTTCGCAACCCAGCGCTCAACCACTGCGCCACCGGGGAGGCCCAACATGTGCCTTTGTAGAAGTATATTATTAAATATATTCACTCAGAAAATGAGCAAAAAAGCAAAAATGAGGGCACAGTAACTCACTTAAAAAATAAATTAGGCTTTTTTCTTTATTTAATAAGTTGGAGATTATTTTTAGTTATACCACCATACTTATAAAACATATCTTGAATTGTTTGAGATACAAAATATTATGAAGCTACTTTGGTTAATACCTATTATAATATACCTATACCTATAATTATATTCAGTTAGTGAGGACTTTCATTTTAAAAATAATTTTCTAATAATTATACTTGTCTATCATAGAGAATTTTGAAAATACAGAAAGGATTTAAAGAGGAAATGTCTGTGATAACACTGTGTAATAATCATATTTTGTTAATATGTTGTTTCTAGTCAGATTTCTGTATTTTTTCCAAAAATTATATTTATGTTTGTTTGTGTGTATATATATGCACATATATATGTATGTATGTATATATATATATACACACATAGGGCTTTATATCCCATTTGAAATTTTCATTTTAATTGCTTATTTTTGAGATCCATATCCATTTTTAAAATGTGGGCATGTTAACTTACTGCTTTTAACTAATTTGAATGTACAGCTGTATATGACTGTATAACATGTCAGCAGAATTGTTTTTCCCACTTTTATTTTGCATGTAATTAAATTTTTTTAAAGCTAAACTGATGGCCCAGAGGTAAAGATATACTGTATTTGAAATTATTTGGGCCAAGGCTTTTAGCATCATTTACTGTTTTTTCTTCATTGCTATAATACCTGGCCTGAATAGTAAATATTTGGTGAAGAAATTAATCACTGTTACATTCTAGAGAGAATAGTTTCACTCATTTGGGATGCTTATTTATATTAATTTACTGTGAAAGTAACTAGTGAGATAATAAGTGTTTAAGTATTAATGTTACAACATAACTATTGATGAAATTTGGTGGAAAGTTATGATTAGTCTTTGTTCTTAATGTTAATATTACTATATCATATTGTAATCATTCCTCTAATATCTGGAAATTAAACCATTATATAGAGTATCCTTTATAATCTTCCTGAATTCCATTATAACAAAAGTGTGCTATTATTTTGTGTTCTTGTATCCCTCTGAATGCTATAAACAAAATAGATTCTGTTAGCATCTTCAAATGTTATTTTAGCTATTAGTTTGTTAACAGTTTTCTAAACTTTGTTTAAATTGATCACTGAAAATTTTAACAGCATAGAGTGTAATTTACATTATGTCTAATCCTCTCACCAAAACCCTGAAAGTTATGTGTTGGTTTTATTTACATGTTCGAAAGCTGAAGATGAAAGAAATATAGTTTATGAAGGGTAACAGAACTAGTAGCTAAGATTCTAAACCAAGTCTGACTGGTATGCTTTCTAAAGTCTCATGCTGTCACTGATGCAGCACTTTCATGCTTTTATAATAGTAGCCCGTAGTAAGAAATTCCATTTATTTATCAATCAGTTACAAACATAGATACAGATGTATAACTGAAATAAACATTTTTTTGAAACAGCCCCTTCTCTTACTATATTTCGTTTTAAAATTTCTCTGCATTAGGATAATACCATTTGTATTGATTATGTCAGAGTAACGAATAAGCAGCTTTGATCTCCCATGTTAGATTTTTCCTTATATTCACTGATAGAAGGTGAAAGTGACAAAATCGATGAACTGAACCCAGTTTCTATGCGTATGCCCCTCGTCGACACTATTACCTTCAAATTTTTACTGTGTGGACTAGACTTTTACAGTTTTATAAAGGTCCATATTTATTTATTTGCAAACCTGCCAGGTATTCACTGATTCTACAGATTTACCGAGTATATTATATATATGAAGGCATATCTAGGCATGTGTTTTATTTTAGTTTCAGGTTGAGGTATGTAAGTGAAGGAGAATGAGAAATACATCTCGATAATCATGGCGCCATCCTTAGTGTTTGGAACTATTTATAAAAATTATGTCATTTTCTTTCTATATCACTTACAATTATTTTCATGTCTAGGGCTCTTACATTAAGAAGTTTCTTTTCCCAATTTGTGAAAATTTTAGAAAGACAGAAAGAAAAAACTGAAATTAAGTTCTTATAATGAAAAAGCACTTTGTACCTAACTGTATTTGTACTTACCTGTAGCTTTAATGCAGTGGTTCTCAAACAGCTTGTGTGGCTCCCGTTTAAGAATTATGTAACAAGTTCCAAAACTCACCATGAGACAAAATTGCTGAAATTTGAGTGTAGTAGACAAGAAATTAAACTTGGGTAGGCAGTGTAATCAGTGTAGAGGTAATATAAGTTACCAAATTGAGGATAAAAATTGATCTTAAACTTAGCTCTTCCATTTTTTTTAAATGGCTGTACCTATTCTTTTAAAAAGCAGTTGTTTTTATTCAGCCTTGTTTTTCTTTTGCCCCATTCCAGCCATCTTCTCATTTTCAAGTTTACTCTATAAGTTGTACTACTGTTTCTGAACTGAGGTGCTTTGCTGTCTTAAAGCACCTACTGTGAATGAAATTGACTAGGACCATGTGACCTGAATCAATTTCACTCTCTGCAGGTAAAAGCATCTCTTGGCAGGATCACAGTGCCCACAGATACACTCCTGGAAAAGCTACTTTCTTCTTTTATCTTTTAAAAGTTTTGAACGTTGCTATTTTTAGAAACAGATTTTTAAAGGTTGTCTAATCTAATCAGCTTGTTTATACATGAGGCAACTAAAGTCAGGGAAGTTAACTGATCACTTGTGGTAACAATATAAGAGAGCATTAGGGCTACCACCAGAATCTGGCTTTTGATTTCCAATGAAATGTTATTTTCCTATGCCATTCCACTTTCTTATCTGTGTGGGGTTTTGTAACTATTTTGGTATTGGATTAGTAGCCAGATAATTTTCCTCAAATACATGTTGATTAACATTTCTGATATATAGTAAAGTATTGTATGTAAATATCTCTTAATTTCTTATTGCATGATCTTAATAAGTAGACTAAATTTGTGGGTTCTGGTTAGTAATTACCTTTGTCTAAAATGGATTTTTTTTTAAAATTCTGGAATAAATAACACATTAAACAAACTAGTTTTAGCCCTCAGAAAATCTGAGAATATAAATGTAATTTAAAATTGAAGCATTTGTTTTTTTTCCTTGACTGAAAGACTTCAGCATATCTAAATTTATTGACTTAGAAAAATGTAATACTTATGAGATCACAGATAAGATGATGCCAGTACTGCCTAAATGAAATCTGAATTTCATATATAAAAGACCATGTAGAAAGGCAAATTCCCTGATAACGTAAATGGGATCATTAAAGTATTACTTCTTTTTTATTTTTCCCCAGATCAGCATTAGGCCTATATTCAAAATATTTTCTTTTTTTTTTTTTTTAAGATTTATTTATTTATACAAGAACCAGGGTACAGGCCAGATGTGTGGGAGGGTGAGAGGATTCACCAGAGACAGAGTGGGAAACTGAATAGGCAGAATGACTGAAATACACTGCTGAGGGAAGCAGCGGGTGAGACAGGAGAGATCTGCCCCGCTATGTGGGCTGCAGGGATCGAACCAGCACAGCAGAGGCTGTGGACAGCTTCACAGAGCTGTGCTCAACTGCCTGCGCCACCAGGGAGGCCCCAAAATATTTCTTGAGTAAAAAGTTTTCTATATACTTACCCTTGTTGAAGGTCTAAATTATTAAAGAAATCCAGGTTACCTCCATCTTATTCTAGATGTTTAAAAGAAAATAAGTGGAATTCCATCGAATAGATTCATGAAGATTTGTCTCTGCGTAAGATTCTCAATACTGAGTTTAAAGCTTAAGTTGTAGGAAGATGAAATTAAGGGCAATGGATTGAAAGGAAGTGATTCAAAATGTTGTTGATTCAGAAAAGATAGTTATTTTTGAAAATAGTAAAGGAAATATCATTCCTATGTAGCCTGTATTTTTTATACTAATGGGACATTTTCCTCTAATATTCACATATTCATAATTATGAAGTTATGCATCAGTTGCATTTTGGTAGGTTAAATCATACTTTTATATGCAATAAATTTCCAGATTTTTACAACTCAGCAACTTCTTTGTACCATGAATAGTCATTCTACTTTGTAAGCCGGGAATTCTTCATAGGATATGTTAAAAGAGATGCACCAGAATTATTAAACTGCATAATAAATTTATAGGCAGCAAATGTATTTTCTAAGCAACATTGCTGCTCTAATAATAGAATTTGTTTTTCACTTATGTTGAGAATTAGTGGTGATAAGTGATAGATTAAAAATTACCAGTGTTTAGTAAGGATTTTCTAAGCTCTTGCATACCTTTTAAATGTGTTACAATATTTTAAAATAATTCAAAGTATATTTTGTGGCTTATTCTTAGATGTCTTTTAAATGTAATATGACATACAGATGAGAAAACTTGCTCTGAAGACTCCTTCCTTCAGCTTAACAAAAGCCACCCATTTCACAGATGATTTAACTTTGATTAACCTACTCCTTTGTAACAGATTATTCCGACAACTGGAATTTCATTCTTTGGTGTTATTTCTAGGTGCAGCTTAATTTACACAACAGCTTTTCTTTCCATCTCACCAAAATACATCACAATTTTGATGTTAACGCAAAGTAAAAATTCAATGGTTCATTAAACCTAGTGTTAGCACTCATTGACAAGAGATTTGTCATTTTAAAAGTAACTGCTACTTTTATGCATTCTTTACTGCTCAGTTTATTTCCTTAGATTCACTGTCAGAGAAAGCATGGAGTTAACCACTTAGCATATTGCAATGAATATTCATCAAAAAATTGATGTGACATGGCAGTCCCATTTTTCAGTCTTCCTGCTCTCTTGCAGTCTTTTTCAGTTTTAAATATATTATAGCTTATCATGTAATAGGGATGAGCTTAGAAAATCTTTAGAATTGTGATACTATATTTTTGGTCATGTTAATAGTCCTTTAGTAGCTATCAGTTTATAATAAAACATCTTTGTTTCAGAAAAATATTCTGTAACCTGCTGTTACTGATACTAGACATATTTGTCACATATTTGATATATAAAGAGAATTACTTCAAACTAGCTTTATAATAAAAATCTTGTTTTGAATAATAATTTCCTATAAATTTTATTTAGCTTAACTGTTTTTATGATGCTTGGGCCTAAGTACCTATCATAATTTAAAAATCAGTTTTCAGTCTTTATTGAAAGGGAAGTGTGTACATTCATTCTAAAATAAAACCCTGAAAATGTGTATTTAAGTAGTTGATACTCATCATTCAGCTCCAACTAAAATAACCTCTATGGACAAACAGATGTGGCAAAAGCCATATAGTAGGCAGTTATAGATCACTACCTGACATACTTCATCTACATTTTAAATTTTAAACAGGAAAGTGTGTGTGTAAACAAGATCTTTTCTGTTAAATATGTAGATTATGAGGTCACTTAGCACTAAACTACTGACCATATGCATTATGACAGGAATTTGACACCTGTCATTGGAAATGGTACTTACAAGCCGTATAATGCAACAAAGCTGAGAGAGGAGAATATGATGTGGGTGGAGGCTGTAATTTATAATTCACAGTGCTCAAGAATGACCTGTCCAGGGTGACAAAAAATCCCTATCTTTGAATTTAGGATTTACATACAGTGAACCCTAGTAGTAAAATTGACTAGGGTATCTGATAGTGTTAGCAGAGAATGGAAATATATCTATTCTTGGACTTACTGTTTAATTGAAGTAAATATCCTATTATTTTAAAAAGTCAATTTTTAATTTTAAGTATAGTTAAATTATGTTATTATGTTATACCTGCAGGTGACTTATGGCAAAATTTCATTCTGATCTTTGAGCAGTACTGAATGGAATAGCTACTAGTTATACTGTTTTCAGATTAATAATCTGTTGTATATGAGAATTCATCTAAAAAGGAGTACTGTCTTTCTTTTTATCTGTGTGATTATTTTGCCCCCCCAAAAAAAAAAAGCTTTCATTTTTTTAAGTAGCACAAAAGCTGTAATTGGCATGCTTTGTAAGGAAGTGTCAATGTGCAAGAGAGTGGCGATCACTAAGAATTCTTTTACGTGTTCTTTCCCCTTTGCACTACCGCCTCCTCAGCGGGGTCACTGAGATCACTAGCTTTTCTTGAAATGGCCATTTTCACTGGCAGGTGCATTATACCCTGTATTTTCAGATTGTTTTTCCATTCTGAATGTTTGGCAGGTTGATTGCTCTGGCTGCATTGACGGAGAAAGGGCTGACAAATGCAGTTGGGCTGGCTGAAAAGACAGTGATTACTGTTTTCCTTTGTGGCTGATTGAGGCCCTTGAAAGGAAAAATTTTAACCTTCACCATTTGGTTCAAAAGTATGAGCATATATTGAAATCATTCGTGCCATTTATCCTAGTTCTGTAAACTTGTCAGAACGTAAAAATCGCTCAATTTCAAGTAATGTAGGATTGGCATACGTCATTATCATTTTGATTAAGTTGGAGGTTGTATCATTGTGTGCATTATACAGTGTCATTTAAAGCTTTCTTTCCTACAGGTACAGTTATATTTTTATTGCTTATACTATAGAGTTAGAAAGATTTTCATAGCTCTCCAAATCTAACACTATGTGTGTGGTTTGGCAGCTGGTGTGGCCTACAAGCTGCATTTTGTTTGCAGGGTAAAGGCTTATCTGTAGGCCTCCTGTAGTGCGGGTAATTGCACAGGCTCGCCATTGGGGAGAGAGAGGATTGGAAGCAGTCAAGCGGAAGAATGTTATGCCATCCCATTGCCACCTTGTAGCAGAAAGACACAATCCCAGCAGTGCCATCTGGTTCTTGCTATCTAGTCAGCTGGCCTGGCTGCTGGGACCATGGCTTGGCAGCTGGTTCCCATCCTTGACCATTCTTTTGTGTACATCATATATATGTGTGTTTCAGATAATTTTGAACATAGGTCAGGGAAATGACTATAACTAACAAGTAAAGTCTCCTTATTGAATAGGCTCTTATTACTTGAGATGCACTCTGCTGCAGACGCCTGCTGCCATTCCCTATACAAATGACACATCTGTTGTTTAGGCAATAAAAATAAGCATTTTTGTCATAAAAATCCATCTCAATGTGTAGTGAAGAAAAGGTAGACAGGGTTGTACGTTCTATAACATTTTAAAATAAGTAATTTTAAGTTATTTTCTGGTTTGGAGATATCAGAGAACATTTAGTAAGAAAAAATGTCTTCTTATAAACACTGTATTATCTCAATATATATCTTTATTCAAGTTAAGAAAACATTATTTTAAGTACTTATTGCCACATCATATAACGGTAGATAATGAGACTTGCATTTAAAATGACAGAATAGAAAATGTGGTCTCATAGCTATTATCTTTAAAATCTGCCTCTCAAATAGCAACCTGAGAGTTAATGTAAGCCGTCTTTATGCCATATGAAGACCCATTAGACACTGATGGTTTCAGATCACAAGTAAGCAGCCAGCTCTGTAGGCTATTTTAGACATTTGATTTTCTTCATTCTACAGCATTAATGTGTCAGCATGCTACATAAAACTATGCAGGAGTTGCATGTTGTTCTGTCTGGAATGATAAATGCCTGCAAGCTTTTAGAGACTTCCATGAGGGAGTCATCTTAGTTGCTTATATATCTTATTTCAGTTCATGTAGCTATAAAATTTGGGGTGACTATTGATGAGATACCACATAGGTATATACAAAAATATTGCACTTAATTTTTTTCTTTAAAATTGTGTTGATAAAATTCCTGTTATTTACACTTACTATTTTATTGGTGGCTTACTATTGCTTTTATCCATAGAATTGTGATACCTTCTGAAATATTACCTCAAAAGTTATCAGTTATTTTCATTAAATATTTTATTGTTCTCTTTTTTCAGATGAAGAGGAAGAAGATGATGTAGTAACTCCTAAACCACCTACTGAACCTGAAGAAGAGAAAACTTTAAAGAAAGATGAAGAAAATGATAGTAAAGGTATCTTAAAGAATTTAACTTTTAAAATTTGTATTGATTCCTATTGAAGTTTCTTTCATTTTTTATGTATTAAAGTAGAACAAAATGCTCTAATCAAAGAGTATGAGTCTGGTTGAAAAAGAATGTGTGGTATTCATTGATCCAGACTGTGATAGTGAGTTGACATGATTTGACTGACATAAATCAGACTTCAGAAAAACATTTCTTTTCCAGCACCCCCTCATGAGCTGACTGAGGAAGAAAAGCAACAAATCTTGCACTCCGAAGAATTTTTGAGTTTCTTTGACCATTCTACAAGAATTGTAGAAAGAGCTCTTTCTGAGCAGATTAATATCTTCTTTGACTACAGTGGAAGAGATTTGGAAGACAAAGAAGGGTAATTTTTAATTCCTAAAATTATGGCTTTAGCAATGTTAAGTTAATTTAAAATTAAGAGTGATGAGTTATAACACCAATTTTTTTTTTATTTCGTCTTTTTTGTAGAGAGATTCAAGCAGGTGCCAAACTATCATTAAATCGACAATTTTTTGATGAACGTTGGTCAAAGCATCGGGTCGTTAGTTGTTTAGATTGGTCATCTCAGGTACATTATAACAAAATTGATTGCTGTTAATTCATTTTCAGTTATAATTAGCAGGTAGTTTTATCTTAATTATGGGAACTTTGCATAGTTAAATCAGTATACTTAAATCAGTATATTTAAAATAATAATGGATGATGGTTCTACTGTTATACTCATTTTGTCTTATGTTCTGTGGAAGATAAGATTGGAAACATTGAAAACTCAAGATTTTATTTATGGCACAATCCAGTTTTACTCATTTCAGTTGCTTACCCACTCCTTTGGATAAAATTACACGACATTTTAATAAGATTTTAACATTAAAACATTTTAAATAACCAACTACTAATTTAAAGTACTAACATCTCAGCAAGTATAACACTTAAGTGTTAGGTATTTGCATATTCAGAATAATTTGATAAAAATAGTAGAGTACCTCGGAATATAAAACAGTTCTTATTATTCATAACACCCTATCCCTCCCTGCCCTTGACTCTTGCACGCAGTATCCAGAGTTACTCGTGGCTTCCTACAATAACAATGAAGATGCTCCTCATGAGCCTGATGGTGTGGCCCTTGTATGGAATATGAAATACAAAAAGACTACCCCAGAGTATGTATTTCACTGCCAGGTAAGGTGATCTTTTAACAGGCTTCTCCAAGTTTAAGAATTCATTAATGAATTTAGACAAGTGCCTTTTTTCTTTTCTTGTCAACATAATGATTTCATTGGATTGGCATTTGCTAAACTACCCCATATTTGCAAACAGATGTTAACAGAAAACTGAAGAGTTTTCAGTTCAACATGATCTGCCTTTTGTAGCTCTTCTGACATCTTTTATAATGTTTAATCACACCTAAAGTCCTTTGCAATTGTGATTTTCTGTTATTATGATTGATTGTATAAATGGAATCTTTTATAAAATGTCTTTTCTACAGGGAATTTCTTAAAAACTTATTTGCTGAATATACAATTAGATGGTTGGCCAACTGAATTACTTATATATGGCCTGAGGAGTTAGAACTAGATAGTTTTAAGTAAAAACATATGTTTGAAGTAGGAAACAGATGCAGATTTTTAAAGCGGATTTAGTGAAAGGCTAGAATTTACAAGCCTTCTCTGATTGCATGCTATAATCTCTTAATGATATTCTGAAAAAACACGTTTTACTGAATCAAAACTAGTATATACTCTGCTGTCAGTTTATTGTCAGAGGCTAAGGCAGAGCCAGTTATCTTTTGGTTTAATATTATAATCAAATGATACAGTTTTTGCTTTCTTTGAAAAATTGCTTACACATTTATGTAAACAAACTTTATATTTGGGTTTTTAGTGAAAACTAGTCTAAAGATATATTTTCTCATATTCTGATAGAAAATAAAAATTTTTAATGAATTTATTGTTTGGATAAAACTTCTAATACCTTGTAATAAGGAGGAAATGTTTTAGGTACTAAATTTATTTGTATAACTTGTCAGGCTTCTTCCATTTGAAACTTAAGTATAATAATCTTATTTGCAGTCAGCTGTGATGTCTGCTACATTTGCAAAATTTCATCCAAATCTGGTTGTTGGTGGCACATATTCTGGCCAAATTGTGCTGTGGGATAACCGTAGCAATAAAAGAACTCCAGTGCAAAGAACTCCACTGTCAGCTGCTGCACACACAGTAAGTAAAGAGGTTGTTTCCATTGGATTTCTATACTCCTTCATCATTAAATACTTAGTGTCCATCAGAGTAATCTTATAATGTGTTTTCTTTCATGTATGAATTCCTCATCATTTAGCAACTAAGAATAGAGGCCTTTTTTCTCTATTTTTGGAAATCTGTTTTATTAGAAACTCATCTGTTTTGTTAGTAACTCATTTTTCTTCCGAGACCACCTTTTGCTAAGCAACAGAATAGCATCAAACTTCAAATTAAGTATATGCTCAAGATACGAAACTGGGGCTTCCCTGGTGGCACAAGGGGTTGAGCACAGCATTGTGAAGCTGTCCACAGCCTCTTCAGTGTGAGTTTGATCCCCGGCCAAGGAGCTACCCAACTGGCACAGCCGACCTCTCCTGATTCACCCGCTGTTCCCCTCAGCAGTGTGCTTTGTTCTGTCTGCCTGTTCTGTTCCCCACTCTGTCTCTGGTGAATCCTCTCACCTCCCATACTTTGGCCTATACCCCAGTTCTTGTAATCATAAATAAATACATCTTTAAAAAAAAGAAAAAAGAAAAGAAAGATTTCCAGGATCTTTAAAAAAAAAAAAGATATGAAACTGTTTTAATATCACATAATTCTATGACTAGATAGTAAAAATTGTTTCATTTTTGGTTAAATAACTCCTGAAAACTTCCTTTAAAATATCTTTTTTTAGCATCCTGTATATTGTGTAAATGTTGTTGGAACACAAAATGCTCATAACCTGATTAGCATCTCTACTGATGGGAAGATTTGTTCATGGAGTCTGGATATGCTTTCCCATCCACAGGTGGGTTAAACTGAAACTTGGTGGCAATATTGTTACTTTTGTAAGACCTGAGGAGTTTATGAACCTCAGCCTGTAGACTTTAGGTTTTATAAACCCCAGTTTGTGTTTCTCATAAACTGTTTTATGATAGTATTATGATAATAGTTTATAAACCTAAACATATATAAGTATAGTTAGTTTGATATTTATTTTCAAACCTGCTTCATTTAATCAAAGTAAATTTATGTTAATGTGTAAAAGAGTTGTTTACTAGACAATTAAAACTAGAAATTTTTCTATAAAAATTGCAAATTGCAAGTCACAAAATAATTTCCTCAATTTTTTAATGTAGGATAGTATGGAATTGGTCCATAAACAGTCAAAGGCAGTAGCTGTGACATCTATGTCCTTCCCTGTTGGAGATGTCAACAACTTTGTTGTTGGGAGTGAAGAAGGTTCTGTGTACACAGCATGCCGTCATGGCAGGTAAACTAAACTGAAATTTGCCATTTTAAAAAATTCTACCTTGAATAATCTCATTAAAACATGTTCACCTTGTTTAGGTAAAAGTCTGTCCTAGAACCACTTGTTATTTGTGGTAAGATTTTTGAATTTAGTATCTAAAACTAATACATTTTTCTTAAATGAAAGGTTTTCTGAATATGGTCTGAATGTGTTCTGGATTTCATAGTTTGTGTTATATTGTGGTCTTCTATGTGTATATATGCTCATAAAAGTTAGTGGTAGGAAGTAACATGCAGCAGTTACAAATATATGCCCGTGCCTTATGGTGACCTTAAAAGTTGTAAATAAGATTTTCCTCTATTTTTCATTTTGATTTATTTGGACTTTGAGCTTTAGTTCAGTTCTCTTGATAATTGTACAGTAATGTCACGTACACATTTTAAATTGACTAGTATTTCTCCTGCTGTTCAATCTGTTTTGAAATTGTCTAGCTGTACCTTATCAATTGCTTCCTTAAGAAAAAAAAATTGAGTGTCCAGATTTCATCTCAAATACAGATCACCTTCACTTCAAAGCTTTTGATTTAAAAGTAGCCCATATTTTCTCTCCAATGTAGTGACCCTTTGTCTCCATTCCACCACAGATAGTGGACTTTTGAGTTCTGTTGTCAACAGCTGTTGGTATTTATAGTTCCAAAATATATTTACTGCTTTAGCATAAAAATCAACATAAGGTACTGACTAGCATAGTTAAACTTGTAAAAATTATGTTAAAGGTTGCTATATAAACCCATAATAAGTGGTCTATTTATAAGAAATTTCCCTAATATTTTCACTTTTATGAAATAGCAAAGCTGGAATCAGTGAGATGTTTGAGGGGCACCAAGGACCAATCACTGGGATTCATTGTCATGCAGCTGTTGGAGCAGTGGACTTCTCCCATCTTTTTGTCACTTCATCATTTGACTGGACAGTAAAACTTTGGACAACTAAGGTATCTAAAAACAGATTTCTGCTCATTTGCTCAGATTTCTGACACAAGGTGGTGCTCTAATACTATATTGGAAAGATATAACTTTCTAATAGCTTGGAAAGATTTACTCAGAAATTACACAGATTTACTGATAAATTACACAGAAAAGAAGGAACTGCTAGATGTAATTTCCATTAAAAGTATGCTAACAAATTCAGTAACCAAACATATAACCAAAGACCAGTCTTTCAATTTCTTCAGGCTCCCCAAGTCCAAAAAAGTTTATCCTGATCCGAGTTGGGAAAAATATCTTGAAAATCTCACAAAGCACCTCACATACCTGCCATACAGTCCAGCACAAAAGACCTAAATTTGCTCTTGGGAGAGCTTTTAGAGGCTTGTTGCATTTTATAGTGGCTCAGTTTTAAAAAAAAAACAAAAAACACTTATGTTATAAAGTCTTTTCTGATCCTCTAGCAGTTCTAGATTAATGTGACATAACCCCATTGAAAGTCTCAAGACAAATCCAGTTAGGGAACTTCCTATAATAGGTCTTCCAGTTTCATTTGATCCCATTTTAAAATTAGAGCGCCTTAAATTTGCTGTCTAGTTTTCCTGCAGTATTACATTGTAGTGCATATTTGGACTATCAAGTTGTTTAAATTGCGTATTTTTTCATGTTTGCGTCTGCCTCTTCCTAAATGTTAACCTTGTGAATAATTCATCATGAGACAGTTAGAGACCATATTTTGTTCACTTTCTTTGAGAAAACCTAATGGTCTTAAGAGATGATCTTCACTATTATAGTGAACTCATATTTATTTATCAAATCCTGGCCTTGGGAATCTGGGATGAACTCACTGTCCACTCTTGTTCTTGCTTGATACTATCTTTCAGTTTAATATGAAGTGATCTTTAAAAACTTGGCCTCTAAAAGCATGCCTTTTAAAAATTGAGCATTTTCAGGTTTGGCATTAGCACAGATAAAAATAGCAACTTAGGGCCTCCCCGGTGGTGCAGCGGTTGAGCGCTGGGTTGCGAAGCTGCCCGCAGCCTCTGCAGTGCATGTTCAATCCCCGGCTGCTCCCCGGCCACCAGAGGAGGGTCCCACATGGCGTGCAGACCTCTCCTGCCGCCCGCTGCTCCCCTCAGCAGTGTACTTCGGTCCTTCTGCCTGCTCTGCTCCCTGCTCTGGCTCTGGTGAATTCTCTCACCCTCCCGCGCTTCTGACTGTACCCAGTGCTTGTATAAATAAATAAATAAATCTTAAAAAAAAAATAGCAACTTACCTTAAGTCTAATGAAGAATACGTAGAAAAGTGCTTAATGCAGTGTCTAACCTATAGTAGGCCCTTAACAATGTTCAGTTCCTTCTTATCTCCTTCAAAGGTATCAGAGAGCCTGAATGCATTTAATTATGTTTTCTTTCTTGGGTTTTTCTTGAATTTTTATTTTTTTAATGAGATTTATATAAAACAAAATAGGAAAAAGTAGAGGAAGATTCTTTCAACTACAAGCAAAGAATTGCATAATGTAGGTAATAAAAACCAAAGCAAGAAGCAGAATTGGAAAATGAAGTCAACTGTTTCTCTATAGGCTGCAGGTATTCATGTAAGTGGCTCCATTCTGGATGTGCTTTCACCTTGTGGTCCTTTATATAGACACACAGGAGACAAAACATCTTTATTAGGTTATTGGCCAGCTTCCTGTTTTGGTAATTGAAAACATCTTTTATCTACTTGAAGACTTATTATTTTAATATCTCAGAGCTTTAGTTTGACAACCTTCTTTTAGTTTTAAAACTGAGACTTTCTTTTTTTATATTTATTACCAGTAGGATGGAAGAGTTCATCTTGCCTAAACAAGCATAGAACTTTTATATCTGTGGTAGCAGATTGATTGATGGCTTGCTTTTGTGCTAGTAGTACATAGCTGATTCATGGTGGTTCAGCCATCAATGTTGTTGATGTATTTTTTGTTTTTGTATTTTGCAGTATATTAATATAAAACTACCTCCAAAAAAAGAGTGACAGATAGGCATGTCTCTTTGCTAATTAGGCTAAGTGTCTCTCCCTTCCATGAATTTCATATATTCATTCAACTCTTCATACCTCTGACTCCCTTATACACTCCAATGAAAATGGTCAAAAAAGATGGGCCAACATAAAACAGGGCATATTTATACATGCCCAAGGGCCCTCTAAAACTGTCAGAAGAATTACCTTGTAACTTTTCTGAATACAAATAGTTCTACTCTGTGAAGGATAGAACAACAACAGTTTGTTGAGTAAATATTTATTTGTATATTTGGCCATATCATGGTTTACAATGTCATTGTTTTGATCTTGGATTTACATTTCATGGTTAATTGTGTTGCTGGTATTTGTTTCTTCTATGAGGGAAAACTGCTCTCCAACACAATGATAATCAATAGTAGGCTGTATTTTTAAAATAATCTCATATTAAAAACCTTCTTCTAATTCCACCTTAAGCTTTTTTTTAACGTTAGAAAATTTATTTTTTATATTAATCTTTTTTTTATTTTTTACATCATTGTTCATTTTTAAACAATATTTACTTCCCCCCACCCCCTCAGGTGCAGTCCCCATAGAATTTCCTTCACCAGTGCACCTGTGTACCATCAACTCAGTCCCCTGTGCTCCTCCCTCTCTCCCTCTGATCCCTTTCCCTCCTCCTCTGTAGTATGTCTCTGATTTATAATTGTCCATTTTTGCTTTGTTGTGTTTTGCACTGTTATTATTTTTTTTACACTGATGTCTTCTTTGATTCCCCTATATTCCTGCTATAAGTGAAACCATGCAATATTTTTCTTTTTCCTTCTGGCTTATTTCACTGAGCATAATTCCTTCTAGTTCCATCCACATTGTTGTGAATGGCATGAGTTTATCATTTTTTGATTGCTGAATAATATTCCATCGTGTATATATGCCACATCTTCATGATCCTGTCATCTATTTTTGGGCATTTGGGTTGTTTCCAGGTTTTGCCTATTGTAAACAGTGCGTCAGTAAACATAGGGGTATAGGTGTTCTTTTGAATCAGTGTGTTTGTGACCTTTGGGTAGATCCCTAGTAGTGGAATTGCTGGATTGTATAGTAGCTCCATTTTTAGTAGACAGAGGAACCTCCGGACAGCTTTCCATAGTGGTTGGACCAGTTTGCACTCCTACCAGCAGTGTAGAAGAGTTCCTTTTTTACCACATCCTCACCAACATTTGTTGTTGCTTGTTTTTTTTGACATGTGCCATTCTTACTGGTATAAGGTGGTATATCAATGTGGTTTTAATTTGCATTTCCCTGATTATCAGGGATGTTGAACATTTTTTCATATGCCTGTTGGCCATTTGCATTTCCTCTTTGGAGAAATGTCTTTTCCCCTTTGGAGCTGGCCTATGCCCCAGCTCTTGTATGCATTAAAAAAAAAAATCTTAAAAAAAAATTTATAACTTAAAAGGCATTTCTTGACTGGATTGTTTATTTTGTTTTTATTGAGTCGTGCGAGTTCTTTGTATATCTTTGTGATCAGTCCCTTATCAGTTGACTGGAGTGCAAAGATTTTTTCCCAATCAGTGGGTGTCTCTCTCTTTTGGCTAATGTCTCTTTTGCTATGTGGAAGCTTTTCACTTTGATGTAATCCCAGGTGTTTATCTTTTTCTTGACTTTCTTTGCTTTGGGTGATGAGTCTTTAAAGATGTTATTGCGGTGTGTGTCTTGTAGTGTTTTACCTATACTTTCTTCCATATATTTTATGGTGTTAGGTCTTATGTCCAGATCTTTTACCCATTTTGAGTTGATTTTTGTGCACGGTGAAAGGTAGTAGTCTAATTTCTTTTTTTTGCATGTGGTGGTCCTGTTTTCCCAGCACCATTTATTGAACAGCTGTCCACATTCCACTGTATATTCTTTGCTCCTTTGTCAAAGATCAGTTGTCCATATATGTGGTTTTATTTCTGGGCCACCTTAAGCTTTTTAAACCAGTTCATGCTCATGAATTTAACAGACTGAATGTTTTGTTCCTCTGCCTCTACTTTATCAGTGCCCCCATAAAATAGAAGAATGAATCATTATATATTTCTGTATCTTTGTGTCTTTTAAGATTTAGCTCTGTCCCAATAGCCAAACAAAATACTTTCTTTTTCTCTCTTTTTACATTTTCAAAATACTAAATTTAAAAATTCGCAACAGAAACACTTTGGCAGGCCTGACAAATGGCAGGAAAAACTTGTGAGTTGTGAAAGCTTCTTGAAGATAACCTGAATATGTCATTGGAGTGTGATTAACAGTAGACCTGGTAAATTAGTTTAATATTCTACCATGTTTAATCATACTTGTTACAGATTACTCTTGAAATGCACGAATTAATTACTTGGGGGACAGAATGTTTTAATGTATATACAGGACATTCTAATCTCAGAATACATACCTGAATTATATTTACCATAAAGTGACAAAGCTAAGATTATTGCAGTTTCTTAGAATAGGTAGTTTTTAGTCTTTTGTTGTCTATATAGTCTTTAAAATATTTTCTGTGATGTGTTAAATCTTTTTTTGTTATTTTAATAGCTTGCCTAATTAACTCTCAGAAAATACCAGCAATAACAAAGTTAAATAGCTCTTACCGATGTTTGGAATAGTAGCTATGCTCATGTTAGACAAGTTAAAATAAACAACAAATACTTTGAAGTTGGGGGTATTTCTTAGGGATGGCTAACTGACCATTTGGACCCAGTCCTCTATGGCACTATTTACTTTTGTTACTTGCTGCTGATCAGTGTCCAGCCTGTCCCTTGCATATTCAGAAACTGTTTTGTCAGTCTAGTAGAGTTGATTAGTTAAGAGTGCTGGCTGGAACTAACAAGCCGCTAAGACACTGATATATTGGAGAAGGCCAATTATTAACTTAACAATGAGAAACAACTGCCAAAGGCCCAGATACTCATGCTAGCTGGACCAGCTCATTGTTACCCTATAGGTAATCTACATGGGAAGCCAAATTATAATCAGAAGATTGCTTGTTGAGCAAGGAATTAGAACAAAAGAAGTTTTCTAGTTTGAATGTTTAATGATGTCAAGCAAAGATGGCCTGATTCATTCATCTTCACATAGAGATAACCTTGCCGTGGGTGATAATTCTCAGAATCATTGGCTGAGACTCTCTTTCTCCTGGACAATGCTTGAATTGGGCACTATTTTCATTTTTCTTGTAAAACTGTGCTTCTTGTATTGTCATATTTCTTCTCAAAAAGTTAGTATTTTCGTTCAGGTTATATAGGAACCATTTCTTTTTAAAGAGAATCTGTCTATTCTGTTCTGATTCAAGGAAGAGCATACTTATTTCTCACTTTTCTGGAGAACACCTTATTATCTTCATGTATTTACTAGAGAGGGATTCTTTTGGATATCAATCTAGAATTCCCCAGTTATCCCAGGAAAGTATAGTTACCATATTAGTTTCCTAGAGCAGCCATAATAAGTTACCACAAACTGAGTGACTTAAAACAATGGAAGTTTATTCTCTCCCAGTTCTGATGGCTAGAAGTTTAAAATCAAGGTGTTGGCAAAGCTGTCAGAGCTTCTGAGGGGATTTCTGATCCTATGTTCTATGCCTCTTTCCTAGCTTCTAGTGTTACTAGCAATCTTGATGCTTCTTGGATTGCAGTGCTCTGGTTCTGCTTCTGCCATCACACGGTGTTCTCCCTGTTTGTCTTAGTGTCCTCAAATTTTTCTTCTTTCAAGACAATGGTCAGCTAGACCTAGGGCCCATTCTAATGCAGTGTACTGCATTTACCTCAGCTTAGATTGATTAAACCTGCAAAGACCCTATTTCCAAATACTTATTTACAAGATCTTGATAGTCATGAATTTGGGTGGAAACACTATTCAACCCAAAATATAACCATAAAGAACCCAGGAAAAAATATGACTTGTCCTTTGACCATACAGTGTTTAGTTACACCACTGTGCTTGTTCAAATACTGTCATACAAAAAAAGCCTTTTGTTTTGATTCATTCGTTTGGTGAATAGTTTGCAAACCTTCTATGTGGAAGAATTTTAGAGCTGAGGTGATCTTTAGTTATTATCTAGTTCAGTGGTTCTCAGTTTTGATTGCATTAGAATCATCTGGGCAGTTTTTAAAATTTTCAGCTCTCAGTTGGCACTCTAGACTAACTGAATTAGAAATTCTAAGGAAGCTCAGGCTATAGCATATTTTTTTACTTCTCCAAGGTTGTGAGGATTATAGTGCATGGTCTAATTTCAGAATCATTGATACAAAACTTTTTGTTTTGTAAAAAAAAAAAAAAAATAGAGGCCTAGAAATTAAAATCAGTGCAATCAACTCCACCTGTCAGAATGGTTGAAATGAAAAAAGGTAGACAATACCAAGTTTTGGCAAAGATATAGAGAAAGGGTAGCATTTATATGCTACTGGTGGATTACAATTTGGTAAAGTCACTTTGGAAAACTGCTTGGCAATATCTAGTAAAGCAGAAAGCATGTACATCCTATGGTCAAGAAAAGTGAGTGTTTATATCCATCAAAAGACATCTAAAACTATGCTTAAAGCAGCACTATTCATAACCACTGACAAGCATTTTTCCAAAGTTGCCCCTTCTTTGTATTGCATTGTGGTTTTAATTTGCATTACCTTGAGACTAATGAGTTTAACACCATTTCATGTATTTACTGATTATTTGTGAAGTGCCAGTTCAAATCTTTTGACCATTTTTCTTTTGATAACCCCTTTGAAGTTTATGTAGATCAATATGTACTCTTCGAGGTGAGCATGTGAATGTGATAGTGAAAACTTCTAAGTCTGATGGGAGACCATAAAATTACCCAGAAACGAAATGTTCTTGAAGAATATATTATATTCTCAGGAGTAATAGACCTCAGCACAGTGCTGCTTATCACTGCTGTGCATCAGAATCACTAGTGAAGCAACACCAGAAACACTAACAAAGTACATCCAGGGTTGGCCCCTACATCTGGATTTTTTAAAATCTGCAAATGAATGTGATTTCCATCCTAAATTGAAAAACACTATCTCAGAGTAAGACTTAACTTGCCATTGTTGCAAGTGAGAGTTATAGGTAAATAATATTCTTAAGAGGGGAAAAAAAAAAACTTTTAGTTTGTTTTAGCTTACTTTTAAGTTTATTTAAATTTTTACTTACTAAAATTTTGCTTTCTTAATTAAAAATATTTTGGTATTAAGAAGGTCATGCTATTGACATTTACTGTCATATCTGAAAATGTTAAATCCATATTTAAAAAAAATCTTTTTACAGAAAATTTCAAATAGACACATAAAAGCAGAGTGACAAAATAAAGAAGTATTGTACCCATTACTTACCTTTTACAGTGTTCAATACAATCTTGTTTGATCTGTTTTCATGTGTATTCCCTCTATCATACCCCATTTCTGTATTATTTTAAAGCACACCCAGACAAGTAATATCATTTATAAATACTCAGTGTGTATCTCTAAAACAATCTGTTTAAAAAAAAAAAAAGCTATATACTAACCCCTTCCCCTTCATGAACAATGATTCCTTAATTTTATCAATTATTATTGAATTAAAATATTTTTTACTATTTGTTTGAAGCAGGATACAAATGATGTTCCTATATTTTTGTCCAACATGTTCTTAAGCCCCTTTTGTATTTTTTTATTTTTTTAAATATATATATTTTTTATTTAAATTTTATTTTTATATTCCCCATACAATTACAACCCCCTTATTTTGACCCAACCCCTCCCATCCCACCCCATACCCCCAAGTGTTAAGCCCCTTTTTTAAAGTAGTTATTTCCTTTCTTCTCTTCTTGCTTTGTTGTTATTGAACAAGAAACCAGGTTGGTTGTCATGTTAGAGTTTCTCAGCATAGTTTCTTAGCATTCTTACAGGATTCATATTATTGTATATAGTTGTAGATTTTCCATACTTCTGTAAAGAGAAACTTACCCTCATGAATTACTAGGTATTCCCCAGTCAACATCTCTTCAGTCTTTTTGGTCATCTGAAGCTCACTCTGCAGTTGATTCCTCAGGAGGTATTCATGAGTACATTGCTCACAAAGTTCTGTCTGATTTTAAAGGTCAAATTGGCCATGCTTTTTTTTTTTTTTTTTTTACTTCTTTTTTTATTTATTTTTTTTTTGTTTTTTTGTTTTTTTGTTTTTTAAAGATTTATTTATTTATTTATACAAGCACTGGGTACAGTCAGAAGTGCGGGAGGATGAGAGAATTCACCAGAGCCAGAGCAGGGAGCAGAGCAGGCAGAAGGACCGAAGTACACTGCTGAGGGGAGCAGCGGGCGGCAGGGGAGGTCTGCGCGCCATGTGGGACCCTCCGCTGGTGGCTGGCGAGCAGCCGGGGAGCAGCCGGGGATCGAAACTGCTCTGCAGAGGCTGCTGGCAGCTTCGCAACCCAGCACTCAACCGCTGCACCACCAGGGAGGCCTTCTTCTTCTTTTTTTAAATTACCACAAGTATGTTACTCTTGTTTCTGGTAGAGCATTGTTTAAAAAAAAAAATGTCTTCTAATAAACTGATTTTCTTTTCCTTACTGTGACTTCATCATCTTTAAAAGCCTGGATGATCAAATGATTTTTTTCTTTAAAGAGTTGATTATCCTAGATACACAGAATCTGTATGACATGTAGTTTTAAGCTGTCCTTTATTTTAAGAGAATGCCCTTAAATTATTATGTTTTTTATATATGTTCTATAGTAGTACCCATTTGTTTTTCTTCTTCAAGAGCTGCTATTATAGGGATATCTGGCTAATGATCTTTTTTAAGCCTGTCATTTTTTCACTTTATCTCTTCTTTCTATTTTTTAAATAGCAGTGTATTGAGATATAATTCATACACTGTAAAATTCACATTTTTAAAGTGTACAGTTCAGTATTTCTTAGTATATTCACAGGCATAGGTACTATCACTACTATCTACTTTTAGAGCATCTTCAATTTTCAAAAAGAAACCCTGTGCCCATTAGTAGTTACTTCTCATATTCCATCACCCAGCTCCTAGAAACCCCTAGTCTACTTTCTGTTTCTATGGAAATGACCTATTGTGAATGGTTTGTGGACATTTCATGGAATCACAGAATATGACTGGCTTCTTACACTTTACATAATATTTTTTAAGGTCCATCCATGTTGGATAACGTGTCAATACCTTCTTTATGGCCAAATACTATTGTCTTTGTATGTTACACCACTTTTTGTTTATCCATCCATTAGTTGATGGACATTTAGGTTGTTTCAGCTTGGTGGCTATTATGAATTACACTGTTAGGAACAGTCGTGTACAAGTTTTTGTGTTCACATATTCTTTAATTTCTCTTGAATATATACCTAGGAGTAAAACTGTTGAGTAATATGGTAACTCCATTTAGCATTTTGAGGAACTGCCAGTTTACTTTTCAAGACAGCTGCATCAGTTTACATTCTGGTCAGCAATGTATGAGGGTCTGATTTCTCATTTCCTCCCCAATACTTACTGTCTGTCCTTTTTATATAGCCATTCAATGGGTGGAAGTGATAGCTCATTGCAGTTTTGTCTTCTGGTTTTTTGTAGTAGATGTCATCTTTGGTTTTGTTATCTTCATTGCTTTCTGGGTTTATGAGAGTTAAAGGAAATTCAAAATGTATACTACCATACTATCATTTTCCCAAAATCCTTTTATCAGCAAATGTTCTTAAAGCACATTCTATTACTTTTTAAAAATAGTGTTCCTTTTTTTAAATACTGTATGGTTTCTTCAAGTTAAAAAGAAAATGCAATACAACAATTGGTTCATTGTTCATAAGCTCCTGGTAATTCTGTAGTGAAACAAGCTTTTTGTAGGCTTAGTTAAATATTATAAAGTGTTAATATACCTGTTGAATATATGTCATATTTTGAATGTGCTAAGAATCAACTTTTCCCTTTCAGAATAACAAGCCTTTGTACTCATTTGAAGATAATTCAGACTATGTTTATGATGTTATGTGGTCACCCACCCACCCAGCCCTGTTTGCCTGTGTAGATGGCATGGGAAGGCTGGATTTGTGGAATCTCAATAATGACACAGAGGTAAGCTAAAAAAAATAATAACAAAAATTGTACTGAAAAATAGAAAGTTGGAGATTTGTTGAATAATTTGTGAAATTCCTTTTATCTCAAGGAATGTAAAAAGGCTCCGTGATTGTAGCTTCAGCACAAAGAAACCAAATAAGCTTTGTACCCTAAATAATAAATATCATGCTGTGCAGAACTAAAGGAAGAAATAGTGTTGCCAAGAGCACTTGGGTTTTTTCCTTTTGCTTCTAAAAACACTACCATGTCTCTAATGTCCTGACAAAGTCTCATTCATAAGGCAACTGGGATGTTTTTCATTCATAGGCTAGAAAGCAGATAGTTTCAGACGATTGAAGTATGTTAACCTTACTTCTCAATTTCTAAATAACCTCTTAGCCTTAACTACACAGTATCTCTTCCATAAACATTAGTATTAACCTGACTTATTTTAATGGAGGAATAATGCATTTTGATGACATTTTCCATGAAGGATTGACAACAGAGTATTTCTGTTACTATAAAATGAATATAAAAACCTAATTGCTATACTAAAATCATTTACTGGCAATGAAATTTAACTGCAGCTAATACTCATTTTAGCTCTGTGTATTTTCACCAGTTTAGGAGGGCTTAAAATGTTCTTAGAATTCTGTATTACTATGTGGTAGTAAGAAGTAACATTAGCAGTTTATCCATAACTATTATTGAGGAGAAAGTCTCTTCATGCCTTTCCCATGTCTCTTCCTAATTCTGATGGCCTCTGTTCCAAATTCCTTGAAGTAAAATAGTTGGTTACACAAGGCAAGGAAGCTATAGATTGGAAATGTAAGCATTTTAAGACTATATAACTGCTATACTGCTAGGAAAATGTATCAAGCCCTGGCTAGATGATTGGCCTTGACATGTCTAGCTATCTAGAATGACACACATTTTATCTTCTTAATTTGGATTTTGGTAATAGAGATTTGCAGTTATAATTCAATTGACTATTTTTTCCCATAATGGTTAACTTAAAGAATATGTGTAAATATGATTTTTCTGTATAACAATTTTGACATTCTGGAAGGTTATATTGATTATTAGGAGGTAAATAATCGCAGAAGGATTATTTTTAAGGTTTCATATTTTTAAAAAATTTTATTGTGCTTTTAGTCTGAGTCAAACATAGTATGTTTGCTCTTGGTGTGGCAAATAAATTTCTTTTTCCTCAGCACAGAAGCAGCACAGTGAAATTCCTAGGGGCTGGTACCATTGTGTTGATGCTATCATCCTGCCCTGCTCTAGACAGTTCACGGAAACAGGACCTTAGGAAAGACCCAGTCTGTACCTTCAGTAGGAACTGTTTCTGGGAATTGTGAATGAAATCACAGGTTTCCACTGACAGAGACACAAGCTATAAAAGTAATTCCTGTCCTCTCAAATTGAACTATAATCTGTTTATGGGGGATTTTGCAATGTTTCTTTAAAATGGGGATTTGGCCATCTGTTTTCAAATAGGTTGATTTCTTAAAGAAGTTAAAACAACAAAGAATCTTTATTAAAAAGAAGCTCTTTCAAAATGATGTACCGAGTCATGTGAGAATTTCTTGTATAAGGATTTCAGTTATTTTCCCAAATCATTTTCAAGGATTGACTATAATGTCATTCATCATGTATCACTGAACAGGAAGAAAGTTGGAAAAATTATGTTTTCCCCCTTTGTTTTTAAAAATGTAGCCAGATTGGAAGAAAGAATTACTGTTTTACATGTTTATAGAAATCTTGATAACACTTTTAAAACTGCACTATATTTTAAATGACTTTAGGTACCAACTGCCAGTATTTCCGTGGAGGGTAATCCTGCTCTTAATCGTGTAAGATGGACCCATTCTGGAAGAGAGATTGCCGTGGGTGATTCCGAAGGACAGATTGTTATATATGATGTGGGAGAGGTATGGGGCTTACTCACTGTAGTTTTGACATATCCCTTTAGCTTTCACAATATTGTAATGAAAGTATCTTTGTGACTAATACTAGTCTTTGAGGTTCACAGATTGTATAAACCATATGGTTATAAAGATAAAACTTACTTTCTATCACAGAAGTGACTCTTGAGATTAATTTTCTTTGTAAACTGGATCCCCTGTGTCCCTGTGCAACATGTTCTGAGGCAGGTATTACGTTTGAAGACAAAATTATGCATTGCTAGAAATTAAAAATTCTTTAAGCAGGAGAAATTTGGAGTTACGGTTGGAGCTTGGGGCTTTACAGAATGATACTCAGGTGAAATTTTATTTTTCTATGGTAGTGGGTGTGGCATGGTAACATGCATCTGGAGAAGTATGAACCTGTTTCCCTAAACCATCCCCCTAATTTACAATGTTGTAAATTAATGTTACTTCAAAAAGAAAAAGTTACCAAAAAACATTTTTCTCCGTACTCATAGATGTATTTGAGTCAAGTAGTAGAAACCAGAGATACCTTTTGAGAGTTGTCTGATGACTGTAGGAAATATGAATCTTTACTCTTGAGACTTGTAGCAAAGCCATTATCAATGAATCCAAAAGGAATTGCAGCTCTCTCATCTTCAGTACTTGGGTTGACTGTATACAATGCCAAGGATTTATTTCCTTCTTTTTAGCCCTGAATAGCGCCATAGTCACTCTTTTGTTATGTCTTATGATTCACCATCCTCTTTTGACACCCCACCACCTCTAGCAATTGGATCTGAAGGGAGGTAGATTGAATCATTTAGAACAGCCAATTATCCACACAGATGGAAATGCTCTGTATTTGCACTATCCAATATGGTAACTGCTAGCCACATATGGCTATTTAGCAGTTAAAATGTGGTAGTACAACTGAAGAACTGAATGAATTTTTTTTTAAATTTTAAGTAATGTAATTGTAAAGAATCGTGTGTGGCTAGTAGCTATCCTACTGAATATCTAATCTAATAGGCTAGGATTTAGAAGCAAGCACATTCATTTGCCACACTGAATGCTTGTGTCTTAATAGGAAAGTGTCAAATACTTCCAATATTACAGTGACAATTATAAAAAATGTTGGTCATCGAACTGCTTTGGTAAAGCAAAATAATTACCTTTTTTTGAGGGAAGAGCCTCTTTTACCCCTTTGCTACTGACACATCACTGAAGTGACAACATACTTTCTGATGAAGGGATTGAGATATTAAGAAAAGTATTTTGCTCTGAACAAAAGTTCTTACATGAAACCAAGTCTAATGAGCCATGCTTCAAAAACTATTTCATGTTAGGGATAGTACAAGTAGTAGAAATTTTTAAGGAATTCCTCCCCACCAGAAAAATTCTGGAGATAGTACATAGGAGTTATATTTACAGAGCATTATTGTTATTCTCTCTTGTACTGATGGAGATAATGGCCAAATCATTTCTAAGGTTGTCACAACACACTTACGAACACTGTTGTTTTGAGATGTTGTAAATCATTGCTATAGTCCCTATAATTATGGGAAGGCCAGGCAGGTCAATTATTACTTTTTAATGGAAGATTTATTTGAAAACAAACTAAATAATAGTAAGGTGGTCTTTTATTTCAGTGTACATAAAACATTGTCTTTCTTTTAACAGCAGATTGCTGTCCCCCGAAATGATGAATGGGCACGATTTGGACGAACACTTGCAGAAATTAATGCAAACCGAGCTGATGCAGAGGAGGAGGCAGCCACTCGAATACCTGCTTAAGCTCCTAAAAAGGGGATATGTAGCTTTAGTGGATTTGGGGAAGACTTGAAGTAGATCCTGAGACTATTTGCATGCTTCTGTCTAAATGATAATTAAAAGGAAATTTTGTGGATTAAACTGTGGATTTAATACAGTCAGCAAATCTTACAATGTCCCTTTTTATATAACATGTATCTTGTTTTGGATTTGTGTCATTTTTAATATAGCTGATTGACTTTACAGAATGCAGCCTTTTCTGGATTCTTATATATGGGTGTTTATTTGGTATTAGTTACTCTTTTGACTTCTTTTCAACTTATGATACTATATACAGTTTTTTTAAAGCACAGATTAAATAAGTTCTCCATATTTTTAAATAATCACAATTCCCTGTTTTACTGAAAATGTCTCACTAACCATAATATATAGGAAAAGTGTTTATTCTTAGCCATAGCATGCATACATCTATCAAAGTTCCATTCTGGTATCCTTTTTCTTCTTTATAATTCATGTAAGAGCTATCTATAAATAAAAACAAATATGCTTTAACTTTTAAAATTTTTGTTTTGATTTACTACTTATAATTTTAGCTTTTCTTATAAAGTGTCTTCATATCTTCCCTTATGCTCCTGTTGTAACTAGCTACCTCAAATCTTACTAAGCTTTGTCTGAGGATATATCATATAATATATTATAGATTTCCCAATGCATTATGAACTGATGTTTAGGTAATATGCCAGTGAAAAAATTTCTCCTAGGTTAACTTTTGCTTTATTCCCATATTTTCATCCAAGATATGTTTAGTTTAAAAATTAAATAGAAAGCTGCCTATTATTTTCACTGATTGAAATGTGTATGCATATGAGCTTTTTGGAGTAAAACCTCCTTTAAGAGAAATTGATTTCATGGTTGCAATAGCCATGAAAGAAAAATGCTCAATTGAACTTAGTCTTTGAATCTTGAGATATGTTATCACAGCCTTATCTATAAGTCTGAAAGGTAAGTGACAAATATCTAAGAATTAGTGTTGAAATCAGCACATTTCAGGACTAGAGGGAAGAATTATCAGATCTTGATCTTACCCACTTTAAATTGTTCCTTTCCTTGATACTGATCGCTGTCATTCTAAAGCTTAAATATCATTTATTCAACAGGAAGAAAGGAAGGAAGATTAGAAATCAGAATTTGGGGGCCTCCCTGGTGGCCTAGAGGTTAAGTCTTATCACTATTAACACTATTGTCTGAGTTCAATCCCCGGCCAAGGAGCTAACCCATTTGTAGCCCAGCAGTTTCTTGTCTGCTGCTCCCCTTAGCAGTGTATTTCAGTAAATCTGTCTGTTCTGCTCCCCACTTTGTCTCAGGTGAATTTTTTCACACATCCTCCCTCCCCCATCGCTGGCCTACAGCCCTAGTTCTTAAAAAAAAAAAGATCGTTTGGCTTGATTTTTTTTTTTTTTTAATTTACAAAGCTCTCTTGGGAAATAAATTTCCAATTGAAAAACTCCCTAACTTTGAGTATTGCTAGCATGTAAGAAATAATTGACCAGGAATATTAGACCCAAACACTAATTCTACCTCTGACACTCATAAGAAGTGTGACTTTAACCAAGTTTTTCTGTCTGTGCCTCATTTTATCTTGGTATTAAGTTTAGAGTTGATTTCTAAATTTCCTCCCACCTCTAAAACTACTAATTATAATTATTTCAGGCAGGTCTCCATTTTTATATATTGTTTTTATAAATTGACAGCCCATCTTTGCCTATTATATATCAAAGATAAAGTTTTCTTTATCAACAGACATCCAGATTATCTTATGGTAGCAATGTCTGAGTCAAAAGTTCGATTTCAGCATGATGATACTGTCTTTGGATAGAAAAATTCATGTAATGACTGTAATAGGTACTGTCTTTGCCCTCTTTAAAAAATGACTATGAAAAAATAATTATGACTAAGGTTGGAAATCAAGAGATATAGCAAATCATTTGCTCATTAAACTAAAGTTGATGTATTCGATTATGAAGAATAAAATTGGTAAGTATTTGAAAAATACCTGTCACCAAAGAGATTTTGCTTTTAGGGACTAAGTTCTCCCCCTCCATATCCACCCCAACCCGAAGTACAATATGAACATTTGTCCACTCAACTTTATATTTTTAGGAACACATGAATTTATTTTTTTGTTTTGTTTTATATTAATTTTTTTTAATTTTTTAACATCATTGTTCATTTTTAAACAATCTTTGCTTCCCCCCAAATACATGAATTTAATATAAGGAATTTTTTTTTTAAGATTGATTTATTCATTTTACACAAGAGCCCAGGTACAGGCCAGATGGGTGGGGGAGGGGGAGAAGATTCACCAGAGACAGAGTGGGGAACAGAACAGGCAGACTGATGAAATACACTGCTGAGGGGAGCAGCAGGCGCAACAGGAGAGGTCTGCCGTGCCATGTGGGACCCTCGCCGGCAGGCCGGGATTGAACCAGCGCTGCAGAGGCTGAGGACAGCTTCACAGCGTGGCGCTCAACTGCCTGCACTACCAGGGGAGTCCCAAGGAACTGTCTTTTAAGGTTGGCTATAATAGCAAGAAAGTACTAAGACTCAATTTTGATGTCAAATCTTCTGACAGATAAAGTTCACTACATAAATGTAGCACAGCTCTTCATAATTTCAGAGATGAAAACCTTATAATTTTGAAAATTTTTCAGTTATGGAAATTATACCTATTTGTTAACAGTTTTCCTTTTTTTCTGGGTGGAAAACAAGACGTAGTTTCCTGGCTAATTTCTTACATGTGTTTGTTGTTTGGTTATTTTATTTTTGAATAAGAAGTTAAGAATTATAGGCTACCCTTGGGTTGAGGACGAATACTCACTTTTACAGATAATAATTAACTTGCAGTAATGTCTAATCATTTTTTTGGTATCATTTAAAACAACTCATTGATAGAAGCTGTTTTCCAGATTATAGATCTTTTTTCCTATACACTAAGTACAAGCAAATTATTATCTTTTCAGGTCAGTCAATTGAAGAAATTGACTTCGTACAAAGGAAATTGACTACATATAAAATATTGAGATAATACTGAGGTACTGTATCTTGAAGGAAGGAAAGTAGTTAAGCGGGGTCCTAATCTTTCAATATTGTAAGAACGTTGATTCATTCTCTTTTGTACTATTACTGAGAGACTATAGCCTCTACCACTTGAACCTAATGGAAATGAAGGATTGGAATGAATGAATGAAAGAAAATCTGGTATGAAGCATATTATTTTTCATCTTTCTATTGAGCAATGCATTTTTAAATATCTTTTCAACAATTTTGATATTTCAACACTGGCATTGCGATAGTTTCTAAATAAAAAAACCAGCTGTACAATTAGATATATGTTATAAAAAATAGGACTCCAATTGTAGCTGCAGCTGCTCAATGGTAATAACTGAGTTTTTCAAACATGACAGGGCAACCAAGGTGTGGTGTGATGCCTGCATCTCGGGCATTAGTCTAGGGTTGAAAAGCCATCTACTTTGCCTTGATTGATAATTTTATGATGGGATTCCCACAGAAATATTTTTTTTTTTTTTTTATTTTTTTTTTTTTAATAAATTTTATTGTTATATTCCCCATACAATTGCCACCCCCCATTCTGACCCCAATCCCTCCCCTCCCGCCCCCGCCCCCTAAAAGTGTCTCTGGTTCATAGTTTTTTGTTGATTTTGATTTTCACTTTCTTATAGTTTTTCATTTTCCTGGTCCATTATTTAAGTTTTCTAGATTCCTGCTATGAGTGAGACCATCCGGTATTTTTCTTTTTCTTTTTGGCTTATTTCGCTGAGCATGATCCCTTCCAGCGCCATCCATGTTGCAGCAAATTGCATGTGTTTATCTTTTTTGAATGCTGAGTAATATTCCATGGTATATATGTACCACATCTTCTTGATCCAGTCATCTATTTTTGGGCATTTGGGTTGTTTCCAAAGCTTAGCTATTGTAAACAGTGCTGCTATAAACATAGGGGTGCAGGTGCTCTTTGGAATTGATGTTTCTGTGTCCTTTGGGTAAATACCTAGGAGTGGAATTGCTGGGTCATATGGAAGCTCTATGTTTAGTAGGTCCAGAAATCTCCACACAGCTTTCCACAGTGGTTGGACCAGTTTGCACTCCCACCAACAGTGCAGAAGAGTTCCTTTTTCTCCACACCCTCGCCAACATTTGTTGTTGCTAGTTTTTTTAATATGTGCCATTCTCACTGGTGTAAGATGGTATCTCATGGTAGTTTTGATTTGCATTTCCCTGATGACAAGTGATGTTGAACATTTTTTCATATGCCTGTTGGCCATTTGCATTTCCTCTTCAGAGAAGTTTCTTTTAAGCTCTTCTGCCCATTTTTTGACTGGATTATTTTCTTTGTTGTTGTTGAGTCTCATCAGCTCTTTGCAGATTTTTGTGATCAGTCCTTTATCATTAGTGTTGGGTGCAAAAATGTTCTCCCAGTTGGTGGGGTTTCTCTTTGTTTTTGTTATTGTCTCTTTTGCTGTGCAAAAGCTCTTTAATTTGATATAGTCCCAGCTGTTTATCTTTGCCTTCACTATCACTGCTTTGGGTGATGTGTCTGTAAAGATGTCTTTGATGTGCAAATCACGTAGTGTTTCGCCTATATTTCCTTCTATATATTTTATGGTTTCAGGTCTTATGTCTAGTTCTTTAATCCATTTTGAGTTGATTTTCCCACAGAAATATTTTTTAGAGATCTGGTTTACAGATTCTAGGGGCTTAGTACTACTAAGGAACCAGAAAGTTGCCCCAAAGACATGAATAAAAGGACACCCTTTTGAAGCAGAAAGTTAAAATGGAAAACACTCTTTTAACCAATTTCTCCAATCGACTGACCCGAAAAGGTAATAATTTGCTTGTACTTAGTGTATTTGCTTGTACTTAGTGTATTTGATTTTTAAAATCCTTTTCACATTAAAAAAATACATTGTAGAAAAAGATCCTACAATTCTAACTAGAATGCCAACTGGAAGATTTTGAATAGTCATCACATTGTGATGCTTTTCTCAGTAGGCTGATGATCTTGGATCTTTTGTTGGACTTTAGATGCACAGATTCTCTTTCTGCCTGCCATGTTCACAATTCACTACCTCCTTAAAGTTTGAATGGATTTAGGGTATTTAAGTTTTCACTATGCAGCTTCTAGGCACTGATAGTTCAACATAGCCAATCAGCAATCTTTTGCAAACTTTTCTAAAATTACAGTATTTTGTGTTGTTAGTTTCATAGCAGGAATCTCAGTTTTGGCTTCTTAATATTCCATTACCAGTTCCCAGTCAGAAGACGGAACAGCTTGCACTCAGGTAAGCTTTCAGAAAGGTCTGTTTCACTTTGTGAGGTCACTTATTCAGGTCTCTGGTAATGTATTATCCTGCCTCTCTTTTAATGTACTTGATTTGGTCAGAAAACTGTGGGGCAGTGATTGTGTAGGGTGTAGAACACACCTACGTGTGCCGAACATGCAGAGACCTGACTCTCCGACTCCAGAAATCAGGTATACCACTGGTAAGGCTTTGATGGCAAGTAATTTTTATCTTTTGTGAATTTTTGTACTAGATATTTTTTAAACTTTTTTTTCCTGAACAAAGTAATAGAATTGCTTTAGAAAAAACTACACTTAAGGGTGGTCTGATGTATAAGAAAAAGAACATTGGATTCAAAAGACCCAGGTTCTATTCCTGGTACCCCCGTTAGCAGTAACGTCACCTGGGATAAGAATCAGTATTCTCATCTGTTAAATTAGGAAAATACTTGCTGTCTGTGAAGACTGTATGTGATATTGTGTGTGTGAAGACTTCTGCAAATTATAAAGTACCACACAAATAAGGGATTTTCTTTTTTCTTAGAAGATAAGAATGAAGAGAGAATTTTTGTAGTCATTTGTGCAACACAATGAAAGTTCATGTTCTAAGGATTAAATGGCTTGGTGTGCAAGAAATTTTTTTTTAAAGATTTATTTTTATATTTTATTTATACAAGTACTGGGTACAGTCAGAAGCGTGGGAGGGTGAGAGAATTCACCAGAGCCAGAGCGGGGAACAGAACAGGCAGACTGACGAAATACACTGCAGAGGGGCGCAGTGGTGCAGCGCCACGTGGTCTGCGCGCACGTGGGACCCACGAGGGGCGCAGGTCTGCGTGCCACGTGGGACCCTCGCCTGTGGCCGGGGATTGAACTGGCGCTGCAGAGGCTGCGGGCAGCTTTGCAGCCCAGTGCTCAACCGCTGCGCCACCAGAGGAGGCCCGCAAGAAATTTTTTAATTCCAAGAAATCACAAACCCTCAGAACTGCCAGATGTTTAGAAGTAGCAATGAACTGGGGAAAAAAATATTAATTTCCCTAAATCAGTGATACTTTCCCAAGGAACGTTTTCGCTGCTATAGTCTATGGTAAAATGACAATATATGCCAGAAGAAAATGGCCCATTCTAAATTTCCAGCCTATACTTAGCTGTTGCTCTTATGTTAGTTAAAACATAAAAAACATTATAAAACATGGATTGTGATATCTGGAACCTTAGAAAAAAGGCAGAACCTCTTTTTCAAATCAATGAGGAAAAGAACTGGGTACATAGTAGTGGAACTGGAATCAATCACTTCCACAAAAATCTGGGGAAACAACAGTTATTCAACTGTTATAACTTATGCAGTACCCTATCATCTCTAGGGTCAGTCTCCTCGGAAATAGCAAATGTTCACTGTAGGAAGACAATCATTGGGAGCAGCTTCAGTCCTTGGGGAACTGTGTGGCTGTCAGGCTTACAGGAAATCCTAAAATTAATCTCGCAGGAGTAGCTTTTATCTAACTTGTATCTGGATTGGCATATCTCCATTATTTCATTATGTCCACTATGTGATTTCCAGAAAGAAACAAGTCAAAACCTGACTACTAATGAATACCAACTGAACAAGAAACTTGGTAAAATGACTAGGCCCTTCCTAACAGGTCTTATTTCCACTGTTAGATAAAATCGTGAATTTTGTCAGTGTATTGAGGGTCATTAGATGAATTTGGAGGACCCTTCATCTCCCAGATAGAATAGCCTTAGCTCTCCCAAAACTCAGGAGCTACTTAAGTAGAATTTGTATCAGTTGAAAAAGAAGGACTTTGTGTTGAAAATCAGATAAGCAGTACTGCCTCTGGGTTTTCTTGCTCCTCATCCTAGGCAAGTCCTTCATTTCTAGACTTCACCCTCTCTGTGTAAAATTAGTACTGCAGTAATAATAGTATTATAATAATGGAAGATATGGCCCCATAGATAAAAAAAATCCTAGGAGGCTAATTGAATATGAAAATAGTGTGCTTTAGTTGGAATGACATCAACTGAAAGGAAACAGACTGCTAAACATTGTGGTCCTTAGATTTATATTTCTAGTTCTAAGAGTCCTGAGCTTAAAGTCAACTTGTGTTGAAACTTGGATCATACCTTTGCACAAATAGCTTCACCTCTAATCTTAGTACCTCACCATTTACAGGGCAGTTTTAGAATAAAACCAGAATATATGTGCAAATGCATGCTAAACTCTAAAGCACTATACAAATATGAGGCACTGCTATTGTGGGAGGTAATACTAATCTTCCACAGTTTCAATAACTGCTCTTCCTTCAGTAACTCCCACAAATGTATAGTCTTTATCTCTTAACTGGTAAAAACAAGCTCTTACAAATTCAAAACTCTCTACTGAGACTTCTGCTTAACCACCCAAGATTTTCTGACTTGACTAATTTAGAACTCACTTCTAGTCTCAGCTTTTGTCCCCCTGCTTCCTCTACTAAGGAAACCACAAAACCAGTGTATATAATATGTTTCAAGGAAAAAGAATTGGGGAGCCCTACTTAAAGATCTTGCACAATTAATGAAAATATATGCCTCATTTCCAAAGTTGTTTCCTCTGCCTATAAAGAACTGCCATTTACATTCTGACTATGTAGTATTAATAACTGGTAGCATTAATTGAGCATTTTCTAAATGACTATATATGTATATATATACACTTTCTCCTTTATCCTAGCTTCCCTATGATATGGATGCTATTATGATTACTAACTTACAAAGGGAGAATCTAATTTTTTTAAAGATTTGTTTATTTATGCATTCCAAAACTGGGGTGTAGGCCAAGGGTGTGGGGGTAAGAGGATTCACCAGAGAGAGAATGGGGAGGAGAACAGGCAGATCTATTGAAATACACTGCTGAGGGGAGCAGCAGGCGAGACAGGAGAGGTCTGCTGTGCCATGTGGGTCTGCTCCCTGACTGGCTGGGGTTCGAACTTGTGCTGCAGTAGCTGGTGATAGCTTGATAGCTCTGTGTCTTTAACCCCTGCGCCACTAAGGAAGTCCCTAGCAGAATCTAATTTGAACAAATTTCTGTGACCTTGATGTGTAGCAAATTTTCAAGGTGTAAATATTCCCACCATGGCCAATCGCAAACTACTAAGGTGTATTACTGAACATGGAGTTGGGAAGCTGTACATATAATGGGCACTCATTGAGCTAGTGTAAGCCAGATCCAGCATTTCACTGGACTGGGGGACACTGACTCACAATCTATGAGCTGAACCCAGGCAGTCTGATTTCAGAGCTATTTCTTATCTACCTTCACTACACTGCCTTGCTGATCTCACTCAATTAACAAGTCTATTTTATTCAGATAAGCCAACCTAAGTGCCACATCTTAAAAGACCTTAAATCAGTTCTGTAAGAGAGGAATTAAGAACAGTTTTTGTTTTTTTTTTTACCTTTTAGGTGTTTTTGTTTGTTTTATTTATTGCATACAAGAACTGTGGTGTAGGCCAGAGGTACTGGGGGCGAAAGGATTCACCAAAGATGGAGTAAAGAGCAGCATAGGCAGATTTACTGAAATACACTGCTGAGGGGAGCAGCGGGCAAGATAGGAGAGTTCTGCCATTTTATGGCTTAGCAACCTGACTGGGGATTAAATTCTCCAGGCAGTGGTGATAGTGCTGAGACTTAACCCCTTGTTCATCAGGGAGGCCCTTAAAGTTTTTTGACTACAAAGTGGTTCTAATACTATTTTGATTGGTTCAAACTGCTGGAAAAATAGGTTTGTTGTGGGAATGTAAGTTTCCACTGACTGAAAATAATGGCAGTGGCTCTAAGTGACTTACATACAAGTGAGCAAGACCCCCTTGCAACATCACTTAGTGTGAGGACTCTGCCTGAAAAACACTTAGCAAACACTAGCTTTCTCCTTCCTAGACAGTCCCCTACTATTTGCAGGCCCTGAGGCAATAGGTCAAAATATTTCAAAGTTTTAAATCAAGTTAATAAGCTACCAATTATACACACCACAACAAGCATTCTAGAATTTGCAGACTTTTCAGAATTCCATGCCAAAAGGTGGTAGCCAGGAAGAACCAGCCCAAGCCCATTGCCCATTTCTCTCCTCGCTTCTACCAGCTCCATTTGTTCTGTGACAGGTATCTAAAACTTTCTTCTGCCTATACACCTGAGCTATGACCCCTGCAAATAGCTACCTCTTAGCCACTCATTAGATTTAGGGATGTGTTTTTGGGAAGGCAGAAGTAATTCACCGTGTTGCTGAAATCTGAGTGATTTAGGCAGGCAATTTCAGAGTCCAGGGTACTGACCTAGAAGGAACAAAACAGGCTCCAACTGGGCAGATTCTGGTAACCTTTGGAGAGGGGCACAAATACAGGAGGGCCTAGGCATATAATTCTCAATTTAAGCCTGCTAAAACAAGGCAACTAAGGGCAGAACTAAGGGCCTTTTCTTCTAGTGAATAGTTATCTTTCTTCCTGATGTATAAATGACATATAACACCATTTAAGTCTAAGGTATACAATACGTTGGTTTAATACATTTATATGTTACAATATAAATAGGTGTATGATAGGGCTGTTAGCACTAATATATCTTGTCACATAATTGTCATTTTTGTGGTGAAACAAGATCTAGTCTCTTAGCAGTTTTGAAGTTTATAATATAGTATTGTATGCTGTACATTAGATCTCTAGGGCCTATTTATCTACTAGTTCCAAGTTTGTGCTCTTTAATATCTCCAACCTCCCACTTCCTCCCCACTCCTGCCTCTGGTAGCCACCATTCTACTGTTTTTATGAGTTTGGCTTTGGCTTTTTTTTTGTTTGTTTTGTTTAATTTTTTTAATAGAGGCATGTTTTATTTATTTATTTGTTTGTTTGTTTGTTTTGTTTATACATGCACTGGGTACAGTCAGAAGCACGGGAGGGTGAGAGAATTCACCAGAGCCAGAGCGGGGAGCAGAGTAGGCAGAAGGACCGAAGTACACTGCTGAGGGGAGCAGCGGGTGGCAGGAGAGGTCTGCGTGCCATATGGGACCCTCCTCCGGTGGCCGGGGAGCAGCCAGGGATGGAACCGGCACCGCAGAGGCTGCGGGCAGCTTCGCAACCTAGCGCTCAACGGCTGCGCCACCGGGGAGGCCCGAGTTTGGCTTTGTTTAGACTCCACTGTAAGTGATATTACATAGTATTTGTATTTCTTCCTCTGACATCTCTCTCTGCATGGTGCCCTCAATGTCCATCTATGTTGTCACAAATGGCAGGATTTCCTTCTTTCTCTTGGCTGAATAATAACCGTCTGTATACCACAACTTCTTTATCCATTCACATACAGATGAACTCTAAGGGTGTTTACATAGCATGGCTATTGTGAAAAAATGCTGCAATAAACATAGGAGTGCATATATTTCCTCAATACTCTGTTTTTATTTAATTTGGATATATAGCTAGAGGTGAAGTTTAAAGTTCCTTAAATTTTTAAGGAACCTCCATACTGTTTTCCATGTTCCAAACTAATTTACATTTCCAGCAGCAGAGCACAGAGTCCCTTTATCCTCTCATCCTTACCAATACTTCTCTCTTCTTAATGATAATCATTCTAACAGGTATTTCACTGGGGTTTTCATTTGCATTTCTCTGGTGATTAGTGATGTTGAGTATCATTTCATGTACCTGTTGGCCATTTGGAGGTCTTTGGTGTCTATTTAATTCCTCTGTTTTTTAGTCAAATTGTTTGTTTTTATTATTGAGTTAGGAGTTCTTTGTATTTTTTGGAAATGAACCCCTTATTCAATATATTCCAATATTATCTCCCATTCCATAGGTAGCTTTTAAATTTTTGATTAATTCTTTTGCTATACAGAAACTTTTAGTTTGACATAGTCCCACTTGTTGATTTTGGCTTTTGTTGCTTGTAGTTTGGATGTCATATCCAAAATATTATTGTACCAGCGAGCTTGTTCCCTATATTTTCTTCTAGAAAATTCTCTTAACAGGTCTTGTGTTTAAATCTTTATTCCACGTTCAATTAATTTTTGTGAATAGTGTAAGAGTCCAATTTCATTTTTCTGAATATGGTTATCCAGTTTCCCTAACACCATTTGTTGAAGAGACAACAAAAGAACACTCATTGGTTTCCTTGGCAAATACAAGTTGGCTATATAAATAGGAGCTTATTTCTGGGCTGTCTATGCTGCTCTGTTGGTTTATATGTCAGTTTTTATGCCATTATCAATAGTTTCTATTTCTAAAGCTTTGAAGTATAATTTAAAATCAGGATGTCATAGCTCTCCTGCCTGCCTATGACTATGCAGATGCCTCCCTTTCTCCTTTTCCTAATAAACCTGTCCTTTTAAAATGCAGTAAAATAAAATAAAATCAGGATGCATGCACCCTTTGGATTTATTGGCCTTTTTGATGATTGCTTTGGTTGTCAGCGTTCTTTTGTGGTTCCACACAGACTTTAGGAATTTTTTTTCTACTTTTGTGAAAAATATAATTGGAATTTTCATATGAATTACATTTACTCTATAGATGACTTTGGTAGTATGCATACAATATTAATTCTTCTGGCCCATAAACATAGTTTATCCATTACTTAAGACTTCAAGGTGTTATAGTTTCCATTGTACAGAACTTTTCACTTCCTTGGTGACATTTATTTATAAGAATTTTATTGGTTTGGATGCTATTGTGAATAGGATAGTTTTATTTTTCATATATTCCATTGTTAGTTTATAGAAACAGATTCTGTTTGTTGTTTTTATATCCTACAACTTTTAGCCTGTGTATCCTTACTGCTGAAGTGAGTTTGCCATAGGCAACATATAGTTGGATCTTTCTTTTTTTCTTCTTAAATCCATTTAGCCACAATAGACTCTTAGCTATATAAGAACTTACTAATGCCATCTTATTATTTTCAGGTTGTTTTGTATTTCAATTGTTTCTTTTCCCTCTTTCTGTCTACCTTTGTAAATTGGTGATTTTTCATGGTGGTATGATTTCCTCATTCCTTTTATTTTGTGACGCTATTCTAGTTTTTTGCTGTGGAGTATGTGAGACTTACATAAAAGATCTCAGATAAAATATCCATTAAAGTTCAGTTACTATCATTAATCATCTACAAAAATCTTCAACTTTCTGCTACCCTCTCCTCCTTTTATATTGGTGATGTCATCATTTACCTCTTTCATGATTTTTCCCCTTCCCCCCTTTTACAATTTAACTCTATTGTTATGCATCAACAAATTATAGCAGTTACAATTATTCTTAATATTTTAACTATATTATGAAGTAACTATAGTTAAGGGGCAACAAAAGTCCTACTACAGTATTACAGTTTAAAGACTATGTTTACTTTGCCAGTGTGTTCTATACTTTCCCATATTTTTATGTCACTGGTTAGCATCTTTTCATTTCAGCTTAAAGAAGCAATTGGGATTTATTGCAGGCATACAAAACTGGCTCAACATTTAAAAACTAATTAATGTAATTCATTACATCAACAGGCTGAAAAAAATCACATGATCATATCAACAGGTGTAGAAAATTCATTTAACAAAATTCAACTCAAGATAAAAACTCAGTAAACTAGGACAAGAGGGGAACTTCAACTAGATAAATAGTATCTAGTATAGTATAGTATACAAAATAGTATAAATAGTATAAATAGTATCTAGTATAGTATAGTATACAAAAAACCAACAGCTAACATCATACTTATAGTGAGAAACATGAAGCTTTCCCACCAAATTCCAGCTATAAGGCAAGGTGACCCTTCTCACCACTGCCTTTCAACAATGTACTGTAAATACTAGCTAATGTAATATGACAAGGAAAGGAAATAAAAGGTATACAAATTGGAAAGGAAGAAGTGAACTGCAGAGAGATTGTCTATGTAGAAAATCGGAGTACAGAAACAATAGAAAACCTCAAGAACCTAATAACTAATTATAGCAAAGTTAAAGGATAAAAAGTTAACATACAAAAGTCAATTGTTTTCCTATATGTCATCAATAAACAAGTTGAATTTTAAGTTGAAATTAGCATTTGAATTTGAAATGCTAACCATTTGCAATAGCAAGCCCCCAAATATAATATTTAGGTATAAGTCTAAAAAATATATACAAGATGAACAGATGAAAAATTACAAAACTAATGAATGAAATCAAAGAACTACATAAATTCCATGTTCACAGACAGGAAGGCTCAATATATTCAATACATCACTTCTTCCCACCTACACCTATGGAATCAGTGCAATCCCAATCAAAATTCCATCAAGTTATCTTGTGGATACCATCAAACTAATACTAAAGTTTATATAAAGAAGCAAAAATCACAGAACAGCCAACACAATACTGATAAAGAACTGGACAACTGAAAATGTCCAACTTTAGGATTTACTACATAGTTATCCAGACAGTATGGCATTGGCAAAAGGATAAACAAACAGATCAATTGAACAGAACAGAAAACCCATAAGTAGTCCCATATAAATATAGCCAACTGATCAACACATAAATATAACAAAAGCAACACAACAGAACAAAGTCTTTCAACAAATGGTTCTGGAAGAACTGAATATTCACATGCAAAAAATGGATCTAGACCAGGTCTTACAACCTTCACCAAAAATTAACTCAAAGTAGATCAGAATTAAATATAAGATACACAACCATAAAATTCCTAGACAATAATATAAAAGAAAACCTAAATAACCTTGGGTGTGGCGGTGGCTTTTTAGATACAACACCAAAGGCACAATCCATTAAAGAAACAATTGATGAACTAGACATCATTAAAATTAAAAATTGCTTTGTTAACAACAATGTCAAAAGAATAAGAAGATAAGCCACAGACTGGAAGAAAATATTTGCAAAAGCCACATCCAGCAAAGGACTGTTATTCAAAATACACAAAGAACACTTAAAACAATAGGAAAACAAAGAACAAACATATGTCATCACATATCTGTCAATACCAAGAGTGAATCCTAATGTAAGCTATGGACTTTGAGTGATTATGGTATCTCAATATAGGTTCACTGAGTGTAACAAAAGTACCAGTTTGGTGGGGATGTTGATAATGGGAGCTACACATGTATGGGGGTAAGAGGTACATGAGAAATCTCTATACCTTCTTTTAATTTTGCTGTGAATCTAAAAGTGCTCTTGAAAAATAAAGAGAAAGAAATTTAAATGATTACTGCCAACTAACTTTTACATAAAACCAGTAGAGAAGGAAGAAATGAATAAAAAAAAAAATACATGACATAGAAAACAAAACCCACCTATCAAAACAGTAAAATTTAAATTCCACTCAAACAAATGTAACAAACGATAAAATTCTTAGTAGTAAATTTAATGAATATAGTACCAGACCTGAACACTGAAAACTACAAACATGGTTGAAATTTTCAAAGAACTAAATAGTTTCCAAATTCATACACTAGAAGACTCAAAATTGTTAAGATGACAATTCACTCCAAATTGATCTGCAGATTCAACAAAATTCCTATCAAAATACCAACTGCTTTATTTTGTAGAAACTAACAAACTATAAGTATGGTCATGTAGATGAATGGAACAGAAGTGAGAATCTAGAAATAGACCCTTACATGTATAGTCAATTCATATTTTATGAAAGCAACAAAGCATTTAAGCGGGGAAAGGTCAGCCTTCTCAACAAATGGTGCTAAGACAGTTGGATAACCATATATAAAAAGATGAATTTAGACCCTTCACAGCATATATAGAAATTAAAATGGATTTCAAACCTAAACATAAGAAATAAGATTTTAAAAATTTGAGAAACTCCTCCCCTTCCTTTGCTTAGGCACAGTTTCTAGATGACACCAAAAGCATGACCCCTACAATTTTTAAATGATAAATTGGACTTAAAATTTAAAACTTGTTTCAAGAAACACAATAAACATTGAGAGAAAAATCATCACAAATCTGATATACAGACTCATTCAAAATGTACAAAGAATTCCTACAACTCAATAATTAAAAAAAGAAACCACTTTAAAAACAGGTTAAAAAAAAAAAAAAACCTAAAGAAACACAAATGTATATAAACACATGAAAAGATATACAACATTAGAAAAATGCAAATTAAAACTACGATGTAGCATATCTTTGCATCTACTGAATAACTATAATAAAAGATAGACAATAATACAGTGATGATGAGGAGAAACTAATATTCACACATTATTGTGGGAATATAATAAATGACACATTTACAGTTGAGGTGATGGAAATATGCTAAAACAGAATTGTGGTGTTGCTTACATACTCTGTAAAAAATTTATCAGTAAAGTTGTTAAATAGAAAAACTAAATTTTCACTTTATAATACTGGGACAAGTTAGACAATTCCATGAGGGGACAAGTTAGACAATTCCATGAGGACACAACTAGATAAACAATGTGAAGCATTCTGTAAAACAAATAACTTATAAAAACAAAATGGAGACTATTCTAAAATGAAAGACTAAAGATATACAACTGCCAGCATAAAGCACCAATCTTGATTAAGTTCTGCACCACAGAAACAAAGATATTTCTGGAGTGACTGGGGAAGACTGAATTTAGACTGAATATCAGTCTCTGTATGAACTACTGATTTTGTTTTTAGATAATGAAAATTTTCTGTGATAATGATAATGTTTGATAATGTTTGTTTGTAGAATATCTTCATTCTTAGGAGATACATGCTGAAAAAATTAGGGAGGAACTACCAAGATGTCTGCAACATACTTTCAAATGGTTTAGCAAAAATAAATGTGTATGTATTTATAAAAATAAGGGGTAATAGGTTAATCTAGTTGAAAGGTATTCAAAGAGTTCATTTTACCTCTTCAAAGCTTTCTTTAGGGTTGAAATTTTATTAAATAAGAAGTGGGGAAAACACAATTATATTCCTGTATACCAAGAACATTTTTAAGATATAATTCATGATAGCATCCAAATATATCATATACCTGAAGAGTATGTACACATACACACATCCTAGGTGTGTTGTATATTCCTAAGAATGGAAAGTCTTGGGCCTCCCCGGTGGCGCAGCGGTTGAGCGCTGGGTTACGAAGCTGCCCGCGGCCTCTGCGGCGCCGGTTCGATCCCCGGCTGCTCCCCGGCCACCTGAGGAGGATCCCACATGGCGCGCAGACCTCTCCTGCCGCCCGCTGCTCCCCTCAGCAGTGTACTTCGGTCCTTCTGCCTGCTCTGCTCCCCGCTCTGGCTCTGGTGAGTTCTCTCACCCTCCCGCGCTTCTGACTGTACCCAGTGCATGTGTAAACAGAACAAACAAACAAAACAAAGAAAGAAATAAACATGCCTCTATAAAAAAAAAAAAAAAAAAAAAAGAATGGAAAGTCTTTACAATAAACACTGTTTGGACACTCTCATACCATATGCCAAAGGCAGTTCAGGTTCATAGGATGAAATCTGAATATGAGAAGGAAAACTATAAAACTATAAAGAACAAAATGTCAACTACAGTCATTCCCTGGAGAGAGAATATTTTTTTTAATGAAATATAAAACATGCTAACCATAAAGGAAAATTTGATATATTTGAACATATTAAAATTAAGCCACAAATTGGGAAGTTTTGTAATAGAACTCATGAGTATCCAGTATATGTGTGTATATATATATATATGTATGTGTGTTGCATATATATAAATATACACATATACAAATATATATATCCTGAAAATTAATGAGAAATATGGACAAGAGACTTTAACACATAATATACTCACCTAAGATGATATTCAAATAGCAAATAAACATATGAAAGGTATCCAGTTTCATTTGACGTAAGGAAAATACTAATTAAAATATGAGATAATATTATATACCAACAGATTGCTCAAAATTAAAAGTCCAATACACCCTTGAGGGAATGTAAATCAGTCACAAGACTGGGAAAGAGTTTGGCAGGACCTAGCAAAGTTGAATCTAACAAAACTGGTACCTTTGTAGTTCTACTCTTAGGTATATGTCTCTTAGGTATTTTAAAAGAAAATGCATACTCACTCACTTACAAAATATCCAAAGCAGCACTATTTGTAATATCCCCAAACTGGAAATTCAGATGTCCAGAATCAGATGTATAAATTGCTGTATAGTCATTCAATGAAATAAGCAAACTACAGTTACATATTACTATAAGTGAATCTTATAATGTTGACCAAAAGAAACAAGTCTCAGAAGTATACAATATAACTTGATTTATAGAAATTTCAAGAATAGGAGCTAAATTTTATGTTTACAGATGTATCTACGGGAAATAAAACTACCAAGAGCAAGAAATGAAGAGTAGGGATGGTCTTTAAGAGGAGAGAAGGGATTTGTGAGGTGGAGAATTGTGGGAGTACTTCTGATGTGTTAAAGATAGATTATTCTATTTCTTTACTTGGGTGGTTACATGTATATTCATTTTATGACTATTTAAAATATATAAGTGCATATATGTCTGTGTATACAATGTTCCAAGTATTATCTATATAGCCCACATGAAAATACATAAATGGCCAGTAATGTGAAAAGACATTCAACCTCACTAATAATTAGGAAAGTGAAAATTAAAAACAGTGATCACCTATCAGGATTTACCTAAAATGTAAAAGACTGACAATATCCACTTTTGCCAGGGTTGCAGGTAAATAGGCATTTTCATATGCTGTCAGTAGGAAAGTAAATTAATAAAGCCTCTTTGAAGGCACCATATAGAAATATGTCATACATATGTCTTGTGAAATCAATTACAATTTTAAATATACAAATGAAATACTAGCATATGTACTCAAAACGTATGTACAAAGATGTTTACCGTTCACTATAGTGTTGTTTGCAATAGTGAAAAAAATGTATAAATTGTCAGTAAGGGAGTATTTATGTAAAGAATTATAATCCATACAAGGGAATAGTATGCAGCTATGAAAATTAAAATTTTTATGAACTGACAAGAAAATCTGTCAAATAGTAAGTGAACAAAAAAGTCACAGAACATATACATAGCATAATCCTGTTTTTAAAATATAAATATGTACATATATTTATATAGAGAAATTGTGGAAAAGATAACAAATTTATAGTTTAACCTGTTAGCAGTGATTGCCTCTGGCACACAGGGTGTTGAAGGGAGAAGCTGGGTAAAAAGGACACTTTCACATCTTAGTCTATATACATATATGTTCTATGAGTCTTTTGTAAGAACATATCCATGAACTACTTGTGTATTTTTAACAGGTGGTAATAACAAAACAACTGGATTGCTATTTATTCCATTCCAATGAGAACAACCTAATACATTTGGAAATAACTTGCTTTCAAAGCTAATTCTTTTGTTCCTGGAGGGCCTCTAGTTGTGTTATGGGCAGTCAGCCATCAACTGATGAATGCTGTATAGGATACTAAGTGACTTGGTCCATCTGTAGGCTTGCTCCTGAAAATATTTGCATACATTCTCATATTCTGGCTCATAGGCAATAGCAGTAATGTTTTCCCAAAGCACTTTGCTAAAGTAAATAAATTCTGATGCTACACATCAAATCACAACCATAGCAAAGTGTAGATGTGGCTGTCAAGATGCATGTTTAGATCCAAATTAGTAATCATATCCTTGACAAGTGACTTTTAGAATAAGTAGTTTGTATTTAGATTCACAAGGAAGAATCTAGATCCCACTAAATCACATGGTAGAGCTTTTTCTTTCTTCTTCCCTCCCCTGGTTCCATGATAGTCCTTCCAAACCAAACAATTTCATGTCAAAGTGGGAAAGCTGATCATGAGTTATTTGGAATTGGTAGTGAGTAAAAATGAAAAGTACTATCAGTATAATTACGAAGGAAAATCCAACTACATGCATACATTTTGGTGTGTATTTTATTTTTGATTGGAATCATAGCCATGAATGAAAATTGCCAAAGTATCCTTTACTCTTTTGAAAGGGGGGCCATTGCCTTGCCGAGTCAGAAGAAAGCAAAACTAAGCCAGTAATTCTAGAGGCAGAAGTTCCTGTTTCCATATACACACTGACAAAAGAAGGGTTGTCTAGGAAATGCCTTTTGATTGATGAACAGAGGAGGATCTATACACGTTAAATACAAATGGAAACACATCAGCACACGCAAGTCATTAGCCTGGTGCTCTGGCATCCACTGGCATGCATTTTTTCCCAAAGGATCTCTTATTCAGTGGTGTCAGTACTAGGTCTCATTATGCTTCTTGTCAGCAAATACCTTTTTTATTCCAGAATGGAAAACAAGCTAGGAATTAAATACATCCAATATTGATGCTTTATTTCCATAAGTCACCAATAAGAGAATGAATTTAATTTTAATACATTTATTTTATGTGATTCTTAATAAAACACTTTCAAAACATTCTGTACATTTCAAGCCACTCAGAACCGCATTACATTCTATAAATGTGATTTGTTGGGATGAGGTGCCAAGATGTTTCTGTACAAAGATGTACAATATGTACAGTCACTATAAGTGCAAGCTGTGCAAAGCAGTCTAGAACACTAATTCATGCCAAGGCTTAGAAAACATTTCAACACGTAAGACTAAAGCTTGAAACTGCGTTGTGTTTTTTTTTTCCTGGGCAAACAATTACTTTATAAACAAATATATGTATATGTCATATAGAAAGAATAGTTTGACTCCTCAGCTCAGTCAGCACCATGCAGCTGACTGGACACATTACAGGACTGCTTTCCTAGCCTCTTCAGGGCGCCATTTTGCCACACTAAATGGTCGTCTCATCATTGAGCTGCTGCTGCAGCCACATTTGGCTGTACCACAGCAACACTAGGAGATTTAAATTTGGGGAGATAAAGGCCAAACTTGTTTTCAATGCCCGCAAAAGTGGCTGTGGCAAGTCTGTATCCACCAATGTGATCGGGATTGGCAGGAGGAAGATCAGCAATGCGTGACTTAGGTGTTGGTTCTGAGCCAGAGGGTTTGCTGTTGATAGGAAAAAAACCATGGTTAGTGTGCTCAAGGCTGATGAGGATGACACACGACTGAACGTTTTCAGTCATGTGCCACAAAGAAGGGTGTTTGTCCAACCATTTCCTTGTCATCTATGCTGCATTAGTCATGATTTATAGCTGTTTGGGGAAAGCAATATATTCACACATTTGATTTAGAAGAGAAATGACCTCAATTTCAATGTTCACGTACATACATAAATAGAACAACAGAAAAAAGATTAGAAGAAAATACACTCAAATATCAATGTCCTCTGGGAAAAAGGATTATGATTTTCTATTTTCAAAAATTTCTACACTCTGCATAAATCATTAGAAGTTTGTATTTTTTAATTTTACATAAACTATAAAAAATTTAAATAGTAGACTCACGAAGTTATTAGTAAAAATTATATAAAGGGAAATAGATTCATTATACTTTTATAAAATGTGAAAACATAGGAAAGCCTGGAATTCTTTTGTGGGGGCGGGGAGGATGATTTATTTATTTATTTATTTGTTTGTTTGTTTATTTATTTATTTATTTTCTTAGAAAAGAAAAGCCCAGAATTCTAAGACTGCTATTCTTAGTTTCTTTAAGTCCCTTGGCTCAGCAGCAAATTCCCCTACTTGGTCTCTGAGTGGAAAAGGGTTTCACAGGTTTATGAAGTAAGGATCAAATATGGGACTTTTGCTGAAAGGCTGATTATTGCTTGCTTTGGGTACAACCTTTCCCACCGAGCAAATTCAATAAGTAATTCTTCTCTCCAGCACAAGATTAAGTCCTAAGCTTCAATCTTGAAGAGACCTGCATCTCACCAGTGATTACATCCATGAGCATAACCTCTCTTTGAATCTTTTTTCTTTTTGCGATAAATTAACTTTCAGAATATCTATATCTATCTAATAATAAATTATAATGAATATCAAAATCTGGGAGGTGTGAAAGGGCTTGATTAAGTCTTTGAAAGCTCACAAAACTGTTACTAATACAAATTTACATTACTTCTGTTGAATGGGGCCATTTAATAATCTCCACAATAGGACCTAAATCCATTACATCAAAAAGGACAATTATTCACTTAACATTTTAACTTTCTGCTTCCCTAAAACTTTACCCAAGTAGCCACTTGGGTAAATACCACATGTACATGATGTCACCCTGTCTTACTAACTCTGAGGTTTCTCAAGTTCACTATTTGTTTCAAATGCATTGGTCTGTAAGAGTTCCAAAGGGGCATTTGTAGGCCAAACAAAGACTTGTTTTGGTTTGGGTGTTTTCCTTAGATAAGAGTTGAACTGCAATACTTACAGGCCTCCAAAATCAAGATAAAACCACCGCTGAAGAAGTTCATAGGTGACCAAAGTAACACCAAACTGGGGAGAGGAACGAAACACACGAGCTGCAAAAGACAGACGGAGCAAGAGGGAGTACTTAACACCAGGATGACTGTAGCAAAGACAACCAGCAAGTAACAGAAGCAGGACCTAACGCCAGCCAATCATCCCATATGTCCCCAACCCCTACCTGCAGTCCCTTTCCAGAATGCTGAGGGCCCTTCTTCTCGGAGTATCTTCCTGAAACAGTCAATGACACCATTGTATGTAGTCTGTCCAGCGCGTGCGGCCACTTGCAGTCTTGTCTTGATGACGTCAGCAGGGGTCACCAGAGATGCAGCAGGCACACCTTTCCGGAGAAAGGCACATTTAATTTACCCAAAGCACCTGATTAAAGATAGAACTACTAACATCTAACAACACAATTAGCAACTGTAACTGCTTTAATTGAGAGCTTCTTAAGTAGATGCCTGGGCACTAATGGAAAATAGGATATATGTATCAATTAGCTGTGATAGTGTGATCAAGGCAAAATTCTTGTTTTTCTCTCTGAATTAGGAAAATCATTCTACACTGCATGATTCCAAGGAACTGTGAAGAAACAAAAGGACAGCAGTATGAGGATGATCCCCAAGTGTTCCCCTCTAGGTTTCAATTATTTTACATCCTTTTTTGTTTGTTTTTTACGTAAGATTTTCATGTGTAGTAAGAAATGGAGATCCTATCAATTGGATGGGCTAGTAAATGTATCTGACACAAAACTAGTTTCATTTTGTTTTGTTTTCTGACTCTTGTCACCTTACTGTGTGAGATGACTCTCAATACTAATATCCACTCGCCTGTTTGAGGAGCTGACTTGAGAGTTGACTGTGATGCCTTTCACACATGCTCATATGACAGAAGTCATTACCACTAGAGCCGAGACCAGCCTACCGGCTAAGGAACAACAGGGGAAGGGATCATCAAAAGACCGTATCATCCTTTCCCTGAGCCCAAGCTCCCTGGGGTCATGTTGAGATTGATAGGCAGCAGGGCACACAGACCATTTCACAACCACACCTTTTACTTATAAAACAAAACAGGGAACAAAAGAGCAACATAACCACCCCCGGGGGAAGAAATTCAATTTGGTCTGAATATCACTGAATGATCACTAGGCAGATGGAGGCTTGTGGACTTGTGGGGGGCTCTGTTAGAGAATGATACAAATACCTCCCCTCCACAGGACTCTGCACCTTATTCAGATGAAACTAGGTAAATTGCCTGCCTTCCTATGTTCTGAATTCTCAATGTTCTCAGTGCCTGCCAACAAAGCTTCTTTACTGGTAAAAATTAGAAAATTCATCTCTTATTCCAAAAACTGACAGCAAATATCTGTAAACAAGAAGTTGTTGCTACAGTTCTTTAGGAATGTTTACTTGATTCCATCAACCACTGGCAAAATGCCCACCCATGAATGTTCTTTGGCTGTTTTTGGTTGCCACTGGAAAATGCAGAGAAAAGGTTGGAAGGAAAATATGCTGGTCCCCATGTAAAACTGGGAGACCTTGGTGAGTACCAGAAAGGGGCTGGATGAGCACTCAGTGCCAAGACAGAGCAGATAACTTTGCTGGTTTTCAAATGTGCAGTGGACTGAAGTTACAAAAACTAGAGGACAAGGATTTGCTGAAGCTCGACCAAATAAGGGCAATTAGCTCCCAGGGAGAGTTTCTTAATCATCACAAGTCACTCCTTGTCTTCATAGGCGAGAACAATTACATGGTCACCCCAGACCCTCAGGGTCAAAGGCTCCTCCCATACATCCTCTCCACAACACACACACACACACACACACACACAGTGAGCGTCTGCTATTACTATGGTCACCATGGAGGGAAGGCTAAGATGATGCTCCTGCCCTCGAAGAGCTCTCTGCTGAGTACAGAAGATCAGACAACAACCATTAATAAAAGACAGGAAGTATATGAACCAGAAGAGATGCCAATTGAGTTCAGGATGGTTTGTTGGGGAAGTATTGCTTACTTTGAATTAATGAGGATGACAGTAAAAGGAACAGGGGCAGCTTCATGAAAAAATTTCAATTTTAACTGAAATTGTAGAGTCCAACATACAGAAATAGAAGGGCATGCGAGACCTGTGCATCAGCACAAGGTGCAACAAAGCAACTGATTTGATGAAGGACTTTTCCACCTTAACCTTAGCTTGGCTGCACTCAAGGTTTCGGGGGCACAGGGGGCTAAGAAACACGTTAATGATGAAAGCCCAATTTAGATGGGCAGATCTAATTTGGCTCTGAGTTGCTAAGCTGCATTAAGCTGTTTATCCACATTATGCAAATGTAATTAACTCTCATCAGAATTACAGCACATCCCACAAAGGAGAAAAGGCAATCATATTTAAGCTAAGTCTGATACAAACAATAACCCTTCTAGAAATAAAGAGGTAAGTACAGAGAACTTCTATACTTCTTAAAGAGAATGGGGGTAGGATTCTTTCAGTTTAAGAAAAAATTGTAGTTACCTGCCATGGCTCCAGCTGTAAGGAGATTTAAACCTCCCACACGTCCATTTTCATCAGCCAGAAGTAGTTTGCAATGAGCATAAACAGGAAAATAGATTGCAGAGAAGGGAATGTCTCGGAGGAAACACGCTTTGGCACCCTGTCACACAGTGAGGAAATAGTGTAAAACATTTGTGTAAACAGGGTATGAATGCCCAAGAGAGATCCAGATGGTGAGTCTGAGGTGTCCCTCAAGCAGCAGTGGACTGACGTGGACGGGAAAGGGGGAGGACTGTGGGGTACAGGAAACAGACATGGCTCAATGCTAGAGAAAAGCTGGTGGATCCTGGAGTCCGAGAGTAAGTTCTGACAACTAAGAATTTTTTGGCACTTTCACTGTAGATGAAGTTTTTTAGGTTAATAAAAATTCAACTCTCAAACCTCCAGGTTGTTCTATTTGGTTTTGATGGATATGGAGAGGGAAGTGGGGAGGGAGACAAAGATGGGAATAGAAATCAAACCCCAAGATTAACAGCTTGATTTCAAGCAACCATTAAAGGCAGCCCCAAAACTTAAACTACCAATCCAATGCAGACCAGCTTAGAACCCCTGAAGTGCCAAGTAGAAGTTATATGGTCAAAGCAGTAGAAAAGGAAAGTGATTATTTGGCAAGGGGGGAGATCCTCCTCATTCCCTGTGTCCTAAATAGCAGAGGATCCAGGGGAACCCAGCCAAAATATTTCAGCAGACAGTTGGCACGGGAGTAGAAAATTACCCAGGACAGCCAGTCTCAGTGAGTGAGGTGGCAATGAGCGCTGTCCTCAGTTTGGGCAGTGGCCCACACTATTCTACCGCCCAGGGCTTTACTAGACAGTATACCCCAATTTTGGCATTTGTTTCCCTAAGGGTTTTCTGTTTTTAAAAGACAAACTCAAACATTAGAAAAACAAAAACAAAACCCCAGGGACTCTCTGAAGAATGAAATGGAAAAGAATATTAATAAATTCACCTCTCCAAGGGATTTCCAAAAAATGATGGAAACTGGGGAAGGGAATGTCTACAAAACTCTCTCAAGCTCAGCATCACTGGTTTACTGGTCTCCTAAGAGCTTAGGAGCTGCGTGATTCTAATCTAGAGAATTTCTAATTTCTAATTTGCAGTTACAGAAGCCAATTTACACATTTATACAGTGATGGATCTATAAATATCAGATGCTGTGGGAACACAGTTGCCTATAGCAGCTAAATTTACGTATTCTCCCCTTACACCAGACCAAAGAATGGAAAGAAAAAACTCTTCCTTGTTTAAGAAAAATAATAGCTTCTGCTCCATTACATCTGATCTGTAATGATGGGAGTAAGTATACCTGCAGGGAAGGAATCTGTTGACTGGCATTTTGCTAAAGTACAGTACACTGTTTTTTCTATTTTTTTTTTTTCCTTAAATGGAATTCATTATTGACAAATCCCACCACTTAACTTCTTAAAGATCTGAATCCTACCAAACTCTACTACTGTTTCACTGTGGTCAAATTATTAAGACAAAGAGAAGCTCCTACTGGGAAGATAACAATAGAGATAACAGACTCAAAATAAACATAAGATTATTTTGAAGTCCTAAACTAGCCCAAAGAAAAAAAACCAAAGAAACTTTTCCCCAAACCTGCCACCATATAAAAGGCTGTGAGCCTAAAGCCAGCAGGTCTGTGGTGCTGGCCTCCCTGCCGGCAGCTTCATAAAAGCCTGAGATGACAACTAGAAGGCATGTTTGCGCATCCCACTGCCTCTAATAGAAGTGTCCTGGTTTTTTCTTTTTTGTTTGATTTTCTATTCCAGGGACTACCCTGCTGGACAAGATTGCTTTTCCATTTGGGGTGGGAGAAGTGTGGTTTCCACATTCTTTCACATTTCTGTTGAGTATATTACAACCTCTCTACTGAGATAACTGGAGAGAATCTACTGACCTTGTACAGACCAAAAAGTCCCAAGTCCCGCAGCACATTCAGGGCGCTGACCCTGGGCCCTGTGGTGATCTCTCCAGCTACCTGAAGGCGAATCTTTACTATCTCCAGTGGGTTAGTAAAGATGACCTGAGAGCCGCCAGCCTGCAGGAAAGGGAGAAGAGACAAAAGCAGGTTTCTGTATCAGAGCCGGTAGTTTAAGCAAGAAAACATTCAGAGAAGCCTCCACAGGTACCACTTTACATGAGAGCCTGATGCTTTGTCCAGTGCTGGAGGGGCTCACAGGATGGTCCCAAACTCTGTGCCTGGATTTACTTCTATATGAAATGTCAAGAGATTTTCACACACTGTTTCCAGGGTCAACCCAGCCATATCCAAAATGGTAAAACTATAAACTCACTTGAAAAATAAAAGTGAAGCCAGATGTAGCAATGGGGAGGGCCTAATGAAAATTTAGAAGATGGTAGAAGACTGGTTTATATCTTTTAAGCTGAAGCTAAATTTCAGATGTACGGTGGTATCTTTGCTATGCTAAGCAACCATTTTCTTTAGCTCAGCCACCTGCTTTGGCCTCCTTGGATTGTATAGCAGCAACTGACACACCTTTGCCTCACAGATAGACCAGAAGTCACAAGGGGGAAGTTTCCTCTGCTTCAAATTCTAAAATGTAATTCTGAGCAAAACTCCAAAACAGATACACAGTTACACCCACACAAAAGGGCAGAATTCAGAATGGCAATTTCAGTATCATTTCAAGCAAAACCAGAAAAACTCTCTGAGACAGAACTGAGAAATGGAACATCTCGTTACCCTGAGTTGAACCCCACAGCCAACAGTGAGTGACAGAGATTTGAATTTGGATAATGGGAGTGTATTTTCTTTTCTTTTTTTCTTTCTTTCTTTTTTTTTTTTTTTTTAAAGATCCATCCACTTATGCACACAAGAACTGGGGTACAGGCCAGAGATAGGGGGTGGGGTGAGAGGATCCACCAGAGACAGAGTAGGGAACAGAACAGGCAGACTGACTGAAATACACTGCTGAGGGGAGCAGTGGGCAAGACAGGAGAGGTCTGCCTCACCATGTGGGTTTTTCTCCCTGGCAGGGGATCGAACTTGTGCTGCAGAGGCTGTGGATTGCTTCATAGTGCGGTGCTTAACCCCTTCCGCCACCAGGGAGACCCATGGGAGTGTATTTTCATTTAAAATTTGTTAACTAGTAGAGGAGCAAAAAAGAATGCTTAACCAAACTACTACCAAACCTCTTGTTTAAATAATGGCTGCAAAGACTATCTTTAGGAAAATATGCGTTATGTGCTTAACTAAAGCAGATTTAAAAGGAAAAAAAGGAATAAAACCACATATTTTCATTATAATTTTCAAAATTTGCCACCACCAGATGTCAGGCCCTGGCTGCTACTCATTAAATGTGGAGACTATGTTTAAATCAATACAACGTTGAATCATTAGTACATAGAGCAGGAGTATCCCAGCCCTCAGCCCCTGCCTCCCAGCCCTCCTCTCACAGACTGCTTTGGAAATAATTGCCAGTTCATTGAGATTTATACTCTTTTACCAATTCTTATCTTTTTGAGTATACAAGTAATAAATTCTCTATTAAAACTGTACAAATAAGAGAAGGAAATGACTACATTTTAAAATACACTGTCCCAATAGTGCATTGAACATAACTATAAAATTTTATATATATAATCTGAAAAGTGAACATGTAAACAGCTATGACACTATGGCAAGGCATACATCTATGAGCCTGTTGCAACCTGTGTACTGTACTATATTTGAAGGAGGAAAACTCCCAGCAATTGCATAATCTATATTTGCTTTAAAATGAATGCATATTTTTAAAAAACTTAATAATAGGCCTTAGGATATGCAAACACTATATCAGAAACACTGAATAATTTTAGAAAAAATACAGATTGCTGCTTAATTTGTCTTAAACTTTGGAGGAAACATACATGGCAAATACTTTTTTAAAGTCTGAGGTTGGCCACAACCTCATACATACTGGGGACAAGGAAAGGAAGAAAGAAAAACTGCAATTAATTTAATCACTCAGGTAAAAAATCTAGTGACACAGGATTATAACGTTCTCATAGCCTTAACTGAGTATTTCCTCTCTGAAACACTCATTTTCCCTCAACAGTAAGACTCTACTAACTAGAGTTGTTATCATTAATAATAGCTTTTCACAGGGAAAAAAATATTGCTTACATTACATATAATCATTACATATATAGGATTTCAGAAGTATTAAATTGGGAAATAAAACATTGTAATTTTCCAATTAAAATACATGCATTTTTACAAATATGGTAATTTTGTCATTACGTATATGTGATAGATGTGATTTCTATATTTCTTTTCCCCCTGCTACCATCCTTTATATCCCTTTGACCCTTTCTCCCTCCCCTACCCTTAACTTCAGAAATCTCACTCCATTTATTAGTGTCGGCTAGTTTTTGTAAGTATTTTGTTTTTTCAAATTGTCCTCCATATATATGTTCAATATTTGTCTTTTGACATTCTGACTTGCTTTCCTGCCCATAAGTCCCTTGAAACACCTTCCATTTTGCTGTAAATAACAACATTTTATCTTTCCTTAGGGCTTTATAGTGGATATACCACCTTTTCCTGATCCAATCTTCTATGAGTAGGCAGTGATGTTGTTTCCATGGACTGGCTATTGTAAACAATGTTGCAATAAACATTGCAGAGCATGTAATTTTTTTAGTTATTTCATGTTCTTTGGATAGTTGCTCAGAGTGGGATTACTGGATCATATGACATTTCCAATTTTTTAAGGTAAATCCAGACCACTTTCCATAATGGCTGCACCAGCTTTCATTCCCACCAACACATCCTCTCCAGCAGTTATTGTTAGAGTTTTTTTTAATATGTGCCATTCTCACAAGTGTGAGATGGTATCTCATTGTGGTTTTAACCCGTATCTCCCTTATTAAAAGCCATGATGAACATTTTCTATGTCTCTGCTGGCCTTCTGGATATTCTCTCTTTTAGTGAATTGTCTTGTTCAGATATGCTATCCATTTATTTCATTGGATTGCTTTTCTATTGTTAACTATACATTTTTCCTACATCTTGAATATTAACCCTTTGTCAGTTGGTGTGATGTGAAAGTATTTTCTTCTTTTATGCAGTAGGATGTCTTTTTAATATGCCATATTTTCTTTCACTATATATATTTTTTTAATTTCAGACAATCCCAATTGTTTAGCTTTGCTTTTATTTCCCTTGCTATAGGGGTTGAGTCTCCAAAAATATCTTTATCACTGATGTCATAAATAGTATCACCAACATTTTCTTCTACATATTTTACTGTTGCAGGTCTTATATCTAAGTCTTCAACCCATTTTAAATTTAATTTGGGGGGGCATGGAGGCGGAGAGTGATCCAACTTCATTCTTTTACATGTGGCCATTTAGATTTCCTAAAATCATTTGTTAAAGAGGTTCTCCTTTTCCCACTGTATGTCTATGGCTCTTTTACCTAGAATTAAGTGTTGGCATATATATACACATACACACACAGACACAAACAGACTTATTTCTGGCCTTTTGTTTTTTGGGTTTTTTAAAGATTTATTTATTTATGCATACAAGAGCTGGGGTATAGGCCAGAGATGCAGGGGGGTGAGAGGATTCACCAGAGACAGAGTGGGGAACAGAACAGGCAGACTGACTGAAATATACTGCTGAGGGGAGCAGCAGGCAAGCCAGGAGAGGTCTGCTGCAACATGTGGGTTGCTCCCTGGCCAGCCAGGGATCGAACTCATGCTGCAGAGGCTGCAGATTGCTTCATAGTGCGATGCATAATCCCTTGTGCCACCAGGGAAGCCCTATTTCTGGACTTTTGATTCTGTTCCATTGATCTATGTATCTATATTTATGCCAATACCACAATGTTTTAATTAGTGTTGCCTTATAGTATAAAGTCAAGTAACATAATGCCTGTTTCTTTTTTTCCTCAGGATTGCTTATGCTGTTCTAGATCTTTTATGCTTGCTATTATTTTAAAAGCAACAAAATTAAACAAAAAAACTTAAAATTCTCACAGGACTCCCTGGTGGTGCAAGGGTTAAAGACACAGTACTATCAAGCGATCACATAAATAAATAAATCTATGCATAAATAAATAAATAGTAGATCTGCCTGTTCTGCTCCTCACTCTCTCTGGTGAATCCTCTCACCCCCTGGCACCTCTGGCTTACACCCCAGTGTAAGCCAAATAAATAAATAAATCTTATATATACATAAGATTTATTTATTTATGCATAAATCTTTGTATGTACATAAGTAGATAAGCATAAATAAATAAAACTTAAAAATAAAAAAAGTTTAAATTCCCAATAAGGATATATATAGTTAAACAGAAACAATTATGATGCTCCTTATTTTTTTTAAAAGATTATTTATGCATACAAGAACTGGGATACAGGCCAGCGGTTCGAAGGGTGAGAGGATTCACCAGAGACAGAGTGGGGAGCAGAATAGGCAGATGTACTGAAATACATTGCTGAGGGGAGCAGCAGGCGAGCCAGGAGAGGTCTGCTGTGCCATGTGGGTGGTTCCCTGGCCAAGGATCAAACTCGTGTTGCAGAGGCTGTGGATAGCTTCATAGTACTGTGCTTAACCCCTTGTGCCACCAGGGAGGCCCTGATGCTCTTTATTAAGCAATAAGATTAGGTTATAAGTTCATACCAATGTGACATAAACTGAACATAAAATATTAGTTATCCACTCATGACAAATATGTCAAAATTTCCCTAAGTTTAACAAAATCAGAATGGCTGAGAGATGAAAACATTGGTAGCCTCCTGAAAAGAAAAATAAGTAACTAAGAAAAAGAATTTCAAAGCATATCCCATGTACCTTTTAAATTATGAATCATATGAATGGACTTATCTACTTAAAAACCAAAAAAAAAAACACACATGAAAAAACAAGATATAAAACTGGTCTCAGAAATAGTGGCTTCTTTATATAGACTAGTTTCTCTCTCACACATTCTTCCCCATGGTAATTTTGGTAATTTATATACTTTAAATGCATTTTTAAAAACTAGTTAGCACTATATATCTGTGGATTCAAAAATTTTAAAAGGCTTATCTACATACAAACATAAAAAAAAAAACAAACTACACTAATCAATATGGCCAGTGATTTGAAAAAAATAGACATCAAGATATATACAATTTCAAGTTAAGTCACAATGATACACAGCTGCACAATCTTAAACACTGTCTAATTTGACATCTTGTTGCTGTTTGTACTAATGCTTATATTAGATAACATACCATCCCATACAATACTTTTGGTGAATTTTTCACTCACCAAATCTATAAAATTAGTCTCTAACCTGCTAAATTGTCCTCTTCAAATCTGCTGATTGTTTTATTTTTATTTTTTTATTATTTAAATTTTATTTTTATATTCCCCATACAATTACAACCCCCTTATTTTGACCCCTGCTGATTGTTTTAAAGGAAGGCATACATAAATATGGAAACTGACTTACATGCTTTCATTTTCTAATATTGTCATTTGTTGGTTTCAGAACTGAATGACAAAAGATACAATAAAAGAAAGTAATCTCATTTTGAGTGAGGGTTACCATATACAACAGAAATTGAAAAACTTTCCCTTAATCTTGGTCACAGATATATTTTTTTAATAAAAATAAACCAAGTAAGGCTGACAACAAAAGTTAGGGGGAAAAAAGGATGTGACATTGAGTGTGCCCGAGGCCAAAGGGCTGCACACAGGATTAGGCCTGTTCAACCTCCTGCCCTCAAAATCCTACCCCAGGGGCAGAATACACAAAGAGACTTGTGCCAAGTCCCTGTTTTCCTCCTTCTTTGATCTGTGGTCTCCTATTTTTTGAAGCTATTTCCCTCCAACCACAAAATGTTCAACCTGAACAATTCATTATAAAGTCTTCCCTTATAGAGAGTGATGAAACTCTAACTTCAACTTGGGCCACATCAATTTTTTGAACAAATGTACAAATACATGCACTAAAAATAACCAAACTAATAAAAATTATAAAATTAGTACCGATTCAAGAGGCAATGACTATGTCACACACACCATTAACCAAACATTCTTACATATTTTATAAAGCAATAAAAAAATGCCATGTTTCTTTTAAAACAGCCTCAGGCTGATAGTTTATTCACTTTTTTTTTCTTTTTTTTTTCTTTTTTTTTGTGGGACCCTCACCAGCGGCCCAGCGCTCAACCGCTGAGCCACCAGGGGAGGCCCAGGTTGATAGTTTGAAAGGAATGAACTGCAAATTTTTCATTGCTAAGTGATGACCTATGCCAAAATGTGAGAGCATGTGAACAGATACACCAAGCGGAGTTAAGGGAAGAGTCAAAATCCCTGCATACGTGTCTTAATGCACTTTTAACATAAATGTGTAAGAACTTTTAACTTGTGTGCATATTTATACAAGCCTCATGTGTGTACATGTAAGTATGTAAGCTTAAAGTTAGGACCATGCTGATTCCTGGGAACAGAATTGGAGAAATTATTTATAAATGACTCGTTAGAGATGTGCAAACTCATCTTGCTGATGAAGACATGGCATAGTGAACTAGTTAGTTAAAGATCTTGGCTCTCAGGATTAGTAAATCTTCCAACTATATGGGTGCACCTATATTGGTGAAGGGTGCTAAGAAAAAAAGGAGGAAATTTATAAAGGTACTCACACAGGCATTTATCCAGCTTCTCTGCAGGAACTTTATAGGCCAGTAGATAATAAAATGACATATTCAAAATACTCAAAGAGAAAAACTACCAGCCAAGGATACTATATCTTACAAAACTTTCTTTCAATTATGAGAGAGAAATAAAGACTTTCCAGACAAACAGTTGCTGAAAGGGTTTGTCAATAATAGTCCTCACTACAAGAAAAGTTGAAAGGAGCACTCCTATCTAAATCAAAAAGAACAAAGTTGACAAAAAATTGACAAAGTTGACAAAGTTGAACAAGGAAATAAATAGAATCAAAAAACTAAAGACAGGGCCACCCTGGTGGCACAAGGGTTAAAAGACAGCGCTATCAAGCTACTGCCAGCTACTACAGCATGAGTTTGATCCCGGCTGGCCAGGGAGCTAACCCACATGGCATGGCAAACCTCTCCTATCTCGCCCACTGCTCCCCTCAGCAGTGTATTTCAGTACATCTGCCTGTTCTGCTCCCCATTCTCTCTGGTGAATCCTCTCACCCCCTGCACCTCTGGCTCTGGTTCTTGTATACATAAATAAATAAATCTTTAAATTAAAAAAAAAAAAAAGCTAAAGCCAACATGGCAGCAGCAAACTCTCACACATCAATAATTATCCTTGATGTAAATGACCTAAGTTCACCAATCAAAAAGCATATAGTCTTTGGTAGGATCAGAAAACAAATCCAACTTTCTACTGTCTCCTGGAGACAGTATTACAAATGGAAATTAAATAATTAATGGAACAGAAAGCACGTCTTAGAAGATTTCTGGTAAACATATGCATGTACTAAGGCGAAACTTAGTTAGAGAACTTTTTAACGAAATTGAAACTGAAACCAATGAAAAAGAAAAACTATGATTTTCAGTTTCTCTCATCAAAAGAGATGAGGTAAAGGAAGAAGAGAAAGTATATTTTTGACCGTCTGTCTAAGCAAAAGTCTTATTCTATGTCCATTATTTGTTGTTCATGAAAAAAAGAAAGCCAAAAAGGTTTACTTCCTGAGAACCCAATTGGGCAGCCACGTAAACATGCGCACATGTGCACATACACACGCAATCCCAAGTCACCTCTTCCATAAGAACTTTGGTTGCAGAAAAGTGATGACCCAGGTATGTGCCAGGCTGACAAATCTCATCAAGAAGAAGTCAGGGCAGCCCCAGTCTCTGACCTTCAGGGCATCTTCTCTGAATTAAAAGCTGCAAAGGTCATTAACCTCATCACTTCAGGATCCACAAGCACCCGAGGAGGGTTTAGCCAAGACTGTCAGCCAATTCAACTAGAAGTTATTAAGGTTTTCAGAAACAAAATGGACTAATTAAATCTCAAGTAAATAAAATATTACCAAATGTGAAATGAACACCACAAATAAAATTAGTTGAGCTACAAACTGAGATTTCAGAATTGGTCTAAATCCAATATTCTGTTCACATTAAAGACAAAAATCTTTGTGCTTTAAAGTTATTATGACGTGGATCTCTGTATCAAAATTGTCAATATCTTCAATATAGTTATGGTTGCTTGCTCTATCTTCTGGTCCTTAAGGAAGGAATATTATAATTATATCACAATGACTGACTCAGTCCTACACCTAAAATATAAGGGTCTGACTAGTCAGTCATATCACATTTTTAAAGGTTCCAGTAAGGTATTCTACCCACTACCCTATTTCCTGTGATACTTACAAATCAAAATTAGAATTTTAAGGAGTATGGAATATTTCAGGACCTTCTAAGAGACCAAGCAGAAAAATATACTACCTCTTTTCTGTACTCAAAACCAGCTGAATTATGCAATGAAATTTAAAAACTATTTCATATGACTGCTGAGAAAATTTGCTTAGAATCCCTTGAGTTCAGGGGTAATGCCTCTCAGGTATTGTATCTAATGTGCAAAAGGCTTAGAGTTACATATATTTGCCACAAGAAACATCCAGGATTACTACTTACACAACCTCCAGCAAGGATTTCTGCAAAAAGTGGAATGGAGCCATCTCTTCGCGTAAATTTGTCCCGTACAAAATCATTAACCTAATTAGAAAGACAACATTACTCAATCAGAATTCCCAACCAGTTTGCCAAGTCAGTAAAATGTTCGTCTAATAATAAAATTTAAAATTTTCAAATGTCTACAAACATATTTTAAATTTTACAAATGCCTCGATAAGTGTGCCAGTCTTGATGGCATCAGTTTTAATATTTTGGTTTAATGAAAATCTAAACAAATGGAATAAATTCAATAAAAAAGAAACTTACAGTCAGTTTAATGGCCTTTTCTGGAGCAACCCCTATAAGTTGTGGAATCAGACCTAGGTAAATGGAGAAAATCATTAGCAATTTAGATGTACTAGACATGAATACTCAGGCCCAATAAGGAAAGGTTTTCTCCATATTATTTACCCATCAAACATTTTAGGGTTTTCATTAAAATAAGAAAATGTATTATCCTAAAAACTGTGTAGGTATGTAATTATTATTTATGTCAATATAAAGTTATGATTTCTTGAGGCTATAAATTCTTTTTGTAACCATGCTTCCTATAAAGCCTAGTCATCCCACATCTTTCAAAAAGTACAGGAGGAAGGAACAGAACCGTTGGTGTTTTCTCTTCCTGAAACACTGCCAATAGATAGCAATGTAACCAAATCCCCTCCCTTTACAACCAGCATACAAACATACATCAACACTTCAGAGAAGCCAATGCTGTATGCATGGAAAAGTTCTGCAAGCAAGGTATTAAGCAGACCCAGATTTTGCCACAGATGATGCTACTGATGTAATAATATACAGGTGGGTAGGTTATCATAGAATACTAACTCCTATAATTTTCTCTTTAGAGAAACCTAGAATTCACTATTCATTTATTTAAAAGGAAATCAAAACTGCAAAGAAAAATGCAGCTTTAAGTAGCAGTTAATGGTATCTTCTACAAGCAAAAAATATGCCTATTGTATTCTTATTTACTAATACATGTCAAATTTAAGACATGTCAAAAGCACCCTATAAAACAAAGGAAATCATTTCTAGAAAGTTAAATTTCCCAGGCTGGATGCAAACTGGAAAAGAAAAAATAAATAAACAATTCAACATCTGTAAATATTCACAGGGCTCAGCTTTCTAAAGCATACAGATTATCCAAATTGATAGCATACATTTTTTGCATACCTTTTTAAAAGATGCTAACAATAAACATGTTAGAGCCTTTAAATCACCCAGCCAAGGGGAGCCATGTATGTGTTTACAAGCGCACTGCTGATCTAAGCCTACTTTGAGGATACTACTGAGTGATTTTCTATGAGTTGAGAGCCAGCAAGAAATCATACATACAGGCTACTGTCAGTCAAACTGAATTATCAATGACAAACACAAATCCACACACACCTTTAATGGGTAGCAGACTGATTCAAAGAATAAATCAGCAGATGGCAGTCTTAACTTTCTAACCTTCATGATTATCAGGTCCTATTACTTTTAATCTAATTCCCATACAACCATGTCAGCATGTGTATTTGTTTTACAACTTGCCTCAGTAAGGCTCGTGGAATTTTAATAAAGTACTGACTTATGTCATTTTATCATTATTGCCTGCAAAGAAATTTAGGCTAATCTGTCAACAATTTTGTCAATCATCTGACAGAATAATGGACCAGTTCTAAGCAATATATGACAATCTCAATAATCATAGTGTTCACATACAGGACTCCTACAATCTTCTTCCTAATACAAGAGTCTCTCATTTAAAGAACTGATTTTATCAGTTTGCATCCTGAATAAAACTAACGATTCCCCTGCTCTTTCCACTCCCAACTTGCTATATTGGACCCATTTTATTAACATGAAATTTCTCTCAAATGATTTCATGTAGGCATTCATCCATTGAGAAGGTTAAACTATGCCAGTATATATCTAGGTTTGTTCTAATAGAGGGGATTTTCTTTAAAAGTATACCAAGGAGGAGGAAGGGACATTATTCAACAAAGAAAGATGAAGATGTCAAGGAAAAAAGAAAAACCTTAGCACCACTCAACCCTCAGATTCACTATTACATAAAATCTAAATGTGCTGTGTTTTTTTTTTTTAAAGATCTATTTATTTATGCACACAAGAGCTGGGGTACAGGCTGGGGTACAGAGGTGTCAGGGGTGAGAGGATTCAGCAAAGACAGAGTGGGGAACAGAACAGGCAGATCAACTGAAGTACACCGCTGAGGGGAACAGTGGGCGAGTCAGAAGAGGTCTGCTGTGCCATGTGGTATCTCCCTGGCTGAGGATCAAACTCGTGCTTCAGTAGCTGTGTGGACAGCTTCACAGGTTGTGTCCTAACCCCTTGCACCACCAGGAAGGCCCCTAAATGTGCAGGGTTTAATACAGCTTTAAACTAGAATTCAGAAACATGGATCTGCAGCCTGGACAATGGAGTATATGCCATACAGCTGAAATTTACATAGGCTGGAGATCAACAGTTGAACAAAATAAACTACACTTATTCTTGGGATCAGGGTATTTGAGACTAGATTGAATTCAGAATACACTCTTTTATATATAAAATGCCAAAATGAATAGCCACATGACCCTCTCCTTCAAATATAAGTGTATCAGAACTACATTTTTCACTTGAATATCTGCACATTTTGCCAACCAGCTATGTTTTTTCTCCTATCCATGAGCATAAAGCTTTGTTCAGACCCAGTCTTTCCTTCCCGGGAAGAAATTCTAAGCCAAACAGTTCAACAGAGCTCAGAATGAGTTAGGGATAACTGTGAGTGCAAACAAACAAGTACAGTAAATTACATAAATGCTCTGGACTTGTGCATGTAGAGAGTATTTTCAAAGAATTCCAAGTGGCGCCCAAAGGGATTAAAAAATTAATCTCTCTCCCAAAAGGAAACCCTAAATTCTAATGTGAAAACATGTACATGAAAGTCATTCCCTCTTGAAAAGACAAGTTCCTACAAAGCCCAAGCGGGCAGGGAAAATCCTACATGGGGCTGCTGCCTCTGACGCCGACAGCTCTGTGCTCAGGCTAGAGTCAGTGGTAACATTTCCCGCAAAAGAAAATCTCTTTGCTTTCAGTCAGTGCCTCTACACTAGGAAGGAAAGGAGCAAGAATGAGACTTGGAATCCAAAGGTTTTCTTTTTCCTTTCTTTCTTTCCTTTTTTTAAAATTTCAGGTGACTAACTAAAAAAGATGTATGAATAGATGTCTAGGAAGAGAAAAAACATTTGATATTCCTAAACTCACCTTCAAGTGGCAGCCTAGCTTCTATTTCAGAAAGTGTTGTATCCTCTCTAATTCTTTGAGAAAAGAAGCTTTGTTTCTTAGCTGTAGTCCTTGTATTCCACCTGCAAACATGTATGTGCCTTAGTTTGTAGGAGCATGGTGACCACAGAACCTTGTTGGGACAAAAGGATTTGTATTCCAAGAAATATAAACAGCAGGAAGAGGAAAATGAAGAGCTTGTTTGAAGACTAATACTGCTAGTTACCAGCAACAAATGTTAAAAGAGAGACAAGTATCACAAGAAAAAAAAAAAAGAAGAAGAAGAAACAACCCTAGGTGAACAGACAGGCTATATATTGATTTTTATAGTGAGAGTTAAAAATCTTCTGTTGATGAGAGAAAAATCACTAATTTCAGCAGCTGAGATTTGCTTACTCACCCCGGTAGAGTCCAAAGAAGCCCTCATAACGCAAGACTTTCTTAAAACAGTCAAAGCTGTTTTTGTACATCAGCTCCCCCACAACAGAGCCAGTGCCACGCTGGTTTTGCATGCGAGTCTTCACCAGATCTATAGGATATACTGCAGTGGCTCCCACAGCTACAAATAGAACAATTTTTAGGCTTAAAAGAGAGCACAATTAAATGGAGAATTATCAAAACAACAAATCTCATCTCAAAGAAGATAAAACTAGTCTCAAAAAAAAAAAAAGACTGTTGTTATTTCCCCTTCTCCCATACTCAGCTTTAGAATGACAGGCTAACAACCATTGGGATCCACAAACACAGCTGTTTTGGGAACAACTATGGTGTATTTTCAACTCATCACCAACATTACATAATCAGCACTCAATTTTCTATAAATTAAACCATTATATATGGTATTTCTTTACATTTCTCAGTAAACATCTTCATGTTATATCCATTAATCCTTATAATGACTATAGAGGTATACATATATATGACTATAATTTTTAAATTTAATTAATTTTTTTTAAATAATAAATTTTATTGTTATATTCCCCATACAATTGCAGCCCCCCCAATCCCTCCCCTCCCGCCCCCGCCCCCCTAAAAGTGTCTCTGGTTCATAGTTTTTTGTTGATTTTGATTTTCACTTTCTAATAGTTATTCATTTTCCTGGTCCCTTATTTAAGTTTTCTAGATTCCTGTTATGAGTGAGACCATAAATTTAATTTAAAAGAAATTTTGGTAAATTAATCTTAGCGACAACCATAATTTTGGAAACAAATCTCAACATGACCCTACTTTTTTTTTTTTTTTTTTTTTTATAGAGGCATGTTTTTTTTTTTTATTTATTTGTTTATTTATACATGCACTGGGTACAGTCAGAAGAGCGGGAGGGCGAGAGAATTCACCAGAGCCAGAGCGGGGAGCAGAGCAGGCAGAAGGACCGAAGTACACTGCTGAGGGGAGCAGCGGGCGGCAGGAGAGGTCTGCGCGCCATGTGGGACCCTCCTCCAGTGGCCGGGGAGCAGCCGGGGATCGAACCAGCGCAGCAGAGGTGGCGGGCAGCTTCGCAACCCAGCGCTCAACCGCTGCGCCACCGGGGAGGCCCAACATGACCCTACCTTTGTGTATATAATTTGGTTAAAGCAGAAAAAAAAAGACTAGGGTTTAAAATTCATGGGCTAAAAAATTTATAACATGATCTAGAGTATTCTATTTCAACTACTGAAGACCAAGACATGCCTTGCAACTTCTAAAACTGATACTGAAAAGAAAAAATAGTTTCATCAGTCAGACTTGTTTTGAAAAATCATAAATATTTTAATCACAACTGCTAGGTTGTTCTCAAAAAAAGCAGATTCTACACATTTTCTATAGAGACTATTTAAGCGAGAAGAAAAAAAAAAGACTCTCAAATTCTGGCCAGGAACAGGGAGGGGAGGAGGATTTTATCACATAAACTACAAGCCTGGATATTCTTGAACTACAAGCAGAAAAGCAAAAGCAAATCACTTTGCGAGGTTGTTGTATTTGATAAGGTTATAGGATTTGTACCCCAAATCTTGATTTCCTACCTGTCCTTACCCCCAATTCCATAAATCAGTCTTGTTCTCCATTTCTTCATATTGGCTTTAACCAGTATAATTAAGTTGAGTGCAGCACTACACCCAAGACTTTCACATTATTACAGAGGTTTTGTCCTGAAGACAGACTGGAGCCAGAGGGGCCACGGCTGTGCTATGACAAGTCCTCTGATCATAGGTGAAAATAAAGAACACTTCAGAAAGCCCTGCAGCAGTGACCCACGGGAACAATGAACTGCACCTTTGCTGATCTGTCCCAGTCTAGTGAGGTAATATTACACTGAGACAAGCTTGAAACAGCACATAGACATGTCACTCACCTCCAGCAACCGAGCCCAGAGTGAATCTATAAGCAGACTCGGCAATCTGGAGCCAGACAGGCCTGCCTACACCATGAGATTGCTGTGGGGAAGAAAAAGAAACATGTAAGAAATTTTGGAAAAGCATATAGTAAGTGAAAAATGCCGCAATTTGGTTATTTTAAGATTGTAAGATAGCTAGCTAGTTTAAAAATTATTTTTTAAAAACCATACACAGCCAAATTGTCACAGAGCGCCTCCCACTCCCATTTTTTTATAGGCCTATTAACACCTCATTTATCTGCTACTATTTGGGAATACACTATCAATCTATAGAAGTGAATCTTTCAGGAAAATAAACATTTCAGGTATAAAATTCTTTCCCCTTCTTTAACTTAAATTTTTTATATCCTTCTAAAATGTACAAAAGCTATCTTAATTCTTATTATAAATCAGAGAATACTGATTACAATGCACCATCTCTAGTGACTCAAAGTCACCAAATTCATATGTCTGTCAGTTACTGCTTGGAGAGTTAATGCAATTGTGCAATCTTCCCATGTCTGACAACTATTACATCTTTAACCAACAGACTCCAATTTGATTTTGCCACCTCTCATCTATTAGGACTGCAGAAACAACATACCTACGATTATTAGAATTTCATGTAAAACAAAGTCAAGGGCTTATAATCAATAAGGTAAAAGCATATATTACATCCAAAATGGTAATTAACATAGGGAAAACCATCATAAGAAAAAAGCAGAAAATTATACATAGTAAGACTTATTCATGATCTTATAGGGAATACATTATTATTCCTATCAATGAGTTAGCCCAAGCAACTGAGTCATCTGTCAATTTTGGTCTATATGCTATAACAAGATCGCCATTTAATTTGAGATTGATATTTTTACTAGAAATCTAAATAGGAAAGTCTGGGATATTTTAGCAAAACCTTGAGTATAAGTCTAATTTTGATTCATTCACAGAACAGCAAAAGAATGTGCCATCCAAAAAGATAACTACTTTTTGTACAGTTTATTAGTAGCAGTGTAATAATACTAATTTTAGATTGCTTAGAGACTTGCTCTTTCCCAAAGATGAAAGTACTTTACCAACCACTCAGGACCTGGGCCCTCATGCAGCCTCAGCATCTGATGTGTTTCAGCCTTCTACAAATAAACGCCCCTGTGAGACCATCAGAAGAACGCTGACTCAGCAATGCCACCAACGGTTAGACTGCACCATATTCATTTGTCAGACAGTCCAGTGTACATAAAAAGGTAAGATGACCATACTATGAACAGGACAGGTGACTTTACAAAGGTCTCACTGTGAGCAGAGGAATAAGCAGATAGTCCTGATCTCGTCATTGCATTCTCCATTATTCTTTAAGTCAAAAATCTCCACTAATTATTACTGAACACTCCAGGCAAATATTCTAAGTATCTAACCCCAGTATTTGATTTTACTTATAAATTATATGCATATTCCACTATAATCATATATATAAAAATCTAAGTAATACATACTGTAAAATTACATATAATATACATTTTAAATGTAGACAAAAACTTATAAAAGAATGAGGTGGAATGAAATGGATTTTTAATTTTGTTTCATTTATTAATGTAGAAGCATTTTTGGTATCATCTTATTAAAGTATTATATTGACTGGCTATGCTTCAGTTAGTTTTTTTAATGTTGATTAAACACAGTGAGGTTAACTAGTTAACTCTGATACTGCTTCAAAAACAAAATAGTTGAAAACATAAACACAATCTGTACCATCAAGGGAAAGATGATGCTAACATATTTTGAACAAATTCAAATCATGGCATTTTGGCCTGGGTTTACAAGCCTTTTAAAGTTATTGTGGCTGTTATGTTACCTATTAAACACATAGCATATTATTTTTAACTTCTGAAAACATGCATAAATTTTTTTTTTTTTCAGAAATTGGAGCTCCTGGATCACAAAACAGGATGAAAATAAACCTCATTTGTATGAGTTTATTTTTAATCATGTCTCCTTTCAAATTCTTTAATTAATTCACAAAACGAAAAGGCTATGATTCCACATAAGAATCAGGTAACCATTAATTAATTCCCTTATTCACCTAAAAGGTTTCTCCTGTGTTCAACCACATATATTTTCTTTATACACTCTGCCTTTAAAGAATGTTTGTAAGTCCTACAAAATCTTATGAAAACTGAAGGATTATACTATGCTTTAATTCTTAGCTAAAAACATCTCTAACTATAAATACCTAAATGCCTTTTGAAAGAAAGGTCACCTCCGCCCTCATTAAGTAGCAGTTATAAAACAAAACATACAATATATGGTTACTAAGGGTTTGGTTTTTCTTTTTTTAGGCTTAGCTATCACTTTAACTTATGGTTCACTTGTATTCAGGTATGTAAATTAATGTAATTAATGCTATGGATTTCGCTTCATGAATATTCATAAGCAGAATGCTACTGTAGCTGTCATCTCTATTAATGACTGTGTACTGAATTTCTAGCATTTAGCCTGAAAGAAAATACTCAGCACTAAGAAGATCGCCTACCGTGAGTAAATGGGGCCAAAGGAAAAGGCACTCTTTCCCTTAAGGTTATGATTATGATCATGAAGGTGATATTTAACAAGATTAATTAAGTGTTTTTCAAAGCAAAACAAGAGTTGAGAGCCTTAAATGATTTTTAACCTGCTCCCTAAGCATATGTGTAAGATAGGAAATGATAGGAGTAAAACAGTAACTTTAAAATTAAAATAATAAAATTAAAAAGTACCCCAACCTATAAATGAAAATTAGATAAGGCAAGATCATGTCAGTTAACAAGTCAAGCAATCTACCCAAACCCAGCTGCCTCATGTAACATGCCAAACCAATAAAGAGAACTGCCTCTTCCAAATGGCACAATATCAATGGAACGAAAAGAAGGAAGGAAAAGCAGAAATCTTATATTGAGCATAGAAGGAAAAGGAAAAAAAAAAAGGCTAGATTTTATACCAACTAACCAACTAAAATATATGATTAGAATGACAAAATAAGGCTAGGAAAAATAAAATTCTTATGTCTACAGATCACATCTAAGAATTTAATATGCCTGGATTTGAATTTAATTTTTTTATTGAAATAACAAACATTCTAACCTTCAGGTGTGCATCATAATAAATCACTGTCTATATATACAACATTAAGTTCATTAGTAAAAGTAAGTCCCTTTACCATACAATACTATACCAGCATAAAAACATCAACAGAGCCATTGAATCAGGCAAATCATCTTCCAGTCTGTCTTAAGAATTCAGAGCAACACCAAAATTACACCGTCTTCCTAAGAACTAAGAAATATGAGGGTACTGCATATGCAGATCACCAAAGAGTACAAAAACAATTTTCAGATATGGTCTCTGATAAAATTGCTAGGGATAAGAGAGGCAGGTGAAATGAAAAGTATGAGCAGCTGAAAAGCTAAGAAAGGAGGAAATGAATTGGGATTTTAAAATCAGGTTTTTAATAAGCTAAGTGAATTATTTACCAATAACAAATACTACGGATAGTCCCAGGGAAAGTTATATTAATAGATATGTGACACGTTAATGCCATTCTTCCAACTTCAGAAACAAATTTTTGTAACTATATACTAAAAAAATATATAATTAAATTTGGTAAGAGTCTTTTAAATATTTGAATGTCTCAAGTTTTTAATAATTTTATTAAAAGCCAATTGATTAGAGTAAATCCATCAATTTTTTAAGGAGAACTTAACAATGGAAATAAACTTTGATGGCAGCAGATTAAGGTTTTTCTCACTCAAGTAGCTAAATTGCGATGAGTTACAGATGTATTTTAACCTGCAGGATATTTTATTACACACCAAGCAAAGTATTACCACAATATGTAGATATAAAAACAATTATTTTCTTTTTCCAATTTACTTCAACCTGACTACAGAAGTTATTTATTAAGTAAAGTAGAACTGGAAATCCTAATTTGCTTTAGAGGGAGAATTACCATCCTTTGGAGCTCAAGTAGAAGAAAGATTTACTACCAAAACTTCCCAAAGTGAACTATACTTACATACCATGGTTTTCAACAGCATGTCTGGCTGTTCACCAACATAGCAGCAGTGAAGAAAACGTTGGGCTCCTTCTATAGCAGGCCCAGTTAGCTTTTTTCTTTTTGTAAAGTTTTTTTTATTTATTTATGCATACAAGAACTGGGGTACAGGCCAGAGGTGTGGGGGGGTGAGAGAATTCACCAGACGCAGAGTGGGGAACAGAACAGGCTGAAATACACTGCTGAGGGGAGCAGCAGGAGAGACAGGAGAGGTTGCATGTGGGTTGCTCCCTGGCCTGCTGGGGATCAAACTTGAGCTGCACAGGCTGCGGACAGCTTCACAGTGCGGTGCTTAATATTAACCCCTTGCTAGACCAGGGAAGCCCAGTTAGCCTTTTTCTATTGTCTCCCATTTTCTTTCTCCTATTCTCTTTCCCCCAATATTCATGCCTTCCCCATGTGTCCTAGCCTCAAAGGGCATCAGTCTCCTAAAGAATCATGAAGGACACAGGCCTCATATCTATTAGAGCAGAGAAATACCAGGAGAACAATGACAAGCCCTCCTAACCCTCACCCTACCACACACAAAGTCATGTGATCATTTGTTAAAACTGAAGTTTCCTTTAAGCACTACGGAAACAGGGATTTCTGCTTAAAGCAAGATTTTTTTTTTTAAATTGTCCCATTCCACTTTTCCTACCAACATATTTATTTTCCTACCAAGATATTATTTGGAAATAAGAAAATGAGACTGCATTAACTATTTATAGGGCTCAGAACCTATTTTTCAATCATCTATAATATTAAAAAAATAGTATTTTATCAAAATGTAATAGTAGCCAAGGTTTTCTTTCTGATTCATTAATTAGACAGTTCTTCTTTTTTATTGTTGCGATCTGTAAGACACAACCTCAGTGAAATATTTTTGTTTCATTACAGGAATGTTTTGTATTTTAAAAACCCTATAAATATCAATTTAATGGTACAAAGTGAACTTAAATGTGACTAAACAAATGAAAGGAAAAGACCGCTTGTTTTAGGGGGAAGTAAGCCAAGTATGTTTGCACTCTTAATTTCCTTACCTTAATAAAGTAAAGGCAAAAAAATAAAAAAATAAAAAAACCATAAATCTATTTACCCCATAAAAATACTATATGAGGGTAGGGATAACAGTAGCTCTATAAAAGTAATTTTTGAGTCAAGTAAAATCTGTTTCTGGAAAGTAGTTCTAAATTTTCATAAAATTCAGAAGCTCGAGGCTGTCATGTACAAACTATTTCAGCATTTTTGAAAGTGATTCTATTTATGAGACTCCTACCTGTCTCTGAAGTTCTGCCAAGTTGTAAGGTAAGGCCCCCTCGGCCAATGGAGCTATTCTCTCAATATCTGCCAAAGTCAAGCGGCTTCAGGCAAAAATATGAGAAAGAAAGAAGTGTTAGACACTTAACAAACTTTATAACAGATCATCTTTCTTCAGAGAAGAGGGAGAATTATGGTTTAAAAGAAGTATTTTTTTATTTATCTCACACCTCATTTTAGTGAGAAAAAGTATCTTTAGACCCTATTTGCCACAACAAAAAATAAGGCTCCTGAAAAATAATATGGAAGAGGGCCTCCCCGGTGGCACAGCGGTTGAGCGCTGGGTTGCGAAGCTGCTCGCCGCCTCTGCGGCGCCGGTTCGATCCCCGGCTGCTCCCCGGCCACCGGAGGAGGGTCCTCTCCTGCCGCCCGCTGCTCCCCTCAGCAGTGTACTTCGGTCCTTCTGCCTGCTCTGCTCCCCTCTCTGGCTCTGGTGAATTCTCTCACCCTCCCGCACTTCTGACTGTACCCAGTGCATGTATAAACAAAACAAACAAACAAACAAATAAATAAATAAAACATGCCTCTATTTAAAAAAATAATAATAATAATAACAATATGGAAGACACAAATTTAAGATTCCAATGATATTCAAATGAAGAAATCATTCTTGCTAGAAGCAAAGTATAAATTTTGACAGTTCATCCAACTAAATGTAGTCTCTTGTATTTTATGTATGTTGAATGTATTTAATATACCTTGAGAAGGCTAAATACAAAGCTGATAATATTTGTTGCCTTCTTTTTTACCCTAAACTTGCATTTTGAACCATGTGAACATACTACTTTTCCCAAAAATTTTTATTTAAAAGTAAATACATTCCATGAACCAGTTAGCAGCTCACTTCAGATCCAGTTTTCCTTTGGAAAACATTTATTATCATGAAGGAGACTCAAAAAATCTGCTAAAAATGTGAATTCTAGAAGGATGAGACATGGCCTGTTATTTCAAGTCAATCACCAAAGACAGATCTGTATGTTTAATATTATCTCCAGCTCAACAATTCATTATAAAACATATACAATAATGTAAATCAACAATAAATAAAATAAATGTAGATCAATAAATTAAAATTTGCAGATGGAAACAAGTCTCTAGCATGAAGGCAATAAATTACCCATGTATAGCTTCTATAGTTCTCATTTCTAGGGTTAAAATTTTTTCAGATATTCCTATATTCAAAAACTACTACATACAACTGAAAAAAAATCTAATCACTTAATAAGTCATAAATCCCCTAACCCACAGATCCTGTTAGGTACCCACAGATAAGAGTTTTTCTTTTGGATTTGTACAAGATCGCCAATTAAATACGTGATATGTACTTTGGTTGTTTAATCTATAAAATAGAGGCATAAAACATCTGAGTTTGTCTGTGATGGTAACTATGATGATAAGATTACAGGCATATTTCAAGAAAATGATACTTTTCAAAACAAAATGGTTTATACATTTAGTAAAATGATCATTCACGATGAACCAAAGAGTGCCAGTTTATTTTATAAATTTTGGAAAATTTCCACAAATCTTTAAAAATTTGTGCCACTTCTAGAAAATCCTGACTGAATTAATTTTTTTTTTTTTAATTTTTTTTTTTTTAAGAGGCATGTTTTATTTATTTATTTATTTGTTTGTTTGTTTATACATGCACTGGGTACAGTCAGAAGCGCGGGAGGATGAGAGAATTCACCAGAGCCAGAGCGGGGAGCAGAGCAGGCAGAAGGACAGAAGTACACTGCTGAGGGGAGCAGCGGGCGGCAGGAGAGGTCTGCGCGCCATGTGGGACCATCCTCCAGTGGCCGGGGAGCAGCCAGGGATCGAACCGGTACGGCAGAGGCCACAGGCAGCTTTGCAACCCAGCGCTCAACCGCTGCGCCACCGGGGAAGCCCCTGAATTAATTTTTTTTTAAAGTTTTTTTTTCTTTCTTTTATAGAGGCATGTTTTATTTATTTATTTGTTTGTTTGTTTGTTTTGTTTATACAAGCACTGGGTACAGTCAGAAGCGCGGGAGGGTGAGAGAATTCACCAGAGCCAGAGCGGGGAGCAGACCAGGCAGAAGGACCGAAGTACACTGCTGAGGGGAGCAGCGGGCGGCAGGAGGGGTCTGCGCACCATGTGGGACCCTCCTCTGGTGGCCGGGGAGCAGCCGGGGATGGAACTGGCGCTGCAGAGGCCGCGGGCAGCTTCGCAACCCAGCGCTCAGCCTCTGCGCCACCGGGGAGGCCCTGAATTAATTTTTTAAAGATTTATTTTATTTATTTATGCATACAAGAAATAAAATTAATTATTTTATTTATTTATTTATTTATGGGGTGCAGGCCAGAGGTGTGGGGGATAAGAGGATTCACCAGTGACAGAGTGGGGAGGAGAACAGGGCAGATCTACTGAAATACACTGCTGAGGGGAGCAGTGGGCAAGACAGGATCTTCTGTGCCATGTGGCTTAGCTTCCTGTCCTGGGATCGAACTTATGCCACAGTGGCTGGCAATAGCTTAATAGCACTAGCACTTAATCCCTGCACTACTAGGGAGGCCCTTGACTGAATTAATTTTTACTTCTTATCATTTCCATCCCCTTCTCTCTCACTTTTCCCCTTTTCCCTATTTCCCTCTCATGAATCTTAACCCTTTATTTTTACCTCTCTCCTTCTATCTCTTCTCTCCCTTGCTCTTCCACTTCTTTCTGTTCTTTCCTCTCCTGAGCTTTCCCTCACCTCTCCCTCCACCACCTCCCACTCAAACTGTCACCATGTCTCATATTATCCTCTGTCTCTTCCTCCCTGTTTCACATATCTTCCTGTCTCTTGGAATCGATATACGTAAACTTTTGATGAGATGAACTGAAAGCACACCACTGCTTCACACATGTTAAAAGAACTTTCCTATAATAGATATCATGAAAAATTATTGCAATAGTTACCCTGTAGCATTATACAAGTCTGCGAGCTGGTATAGAATATCTATTTCTAGTGGGGTGACTTGTCCATAGCGTATAGCACTCTGGGCAAATTCCTCTGTAAGAGAAAGAAAATATTTTAAAATCTTAAAAGATTCTGAATATACAACAACCTTCTATCTTAACCAACTATAATCTGAAAGCTAAAGACATTTTAGTATTATTTAAAAAATTTACAAACGAATACCTAAATTCAACTGTATAATAATAACTATGAACTTCTGAAGGCTAGTAAAATAAAATCTTACAATAATAAAACAGCAATAACAGATAAATTAACTTCAGAAAGGTAAAACAATCTCCTTAGAATCCTCTCTTATCCTGTTTATTCACTTTGGTCTCCAGAGTTACAAGATAAAAGAATTGGCTATTCTCCAGTCATCTAAAACATAGTACTACAATTCAGTAAATGAGTAGGCTTGCCCATCTTTCTGTGGCAACTCCTTCCTAGTACAAACAAGCTGCTGCCGGAGTGCCACTGACCTGTTTGACAGACTGGGCCAAGGTTCTTTTCAAAACTGTCAAAGCCACTTCTCCATTCCTGACCTCAGCATTCCATTAAATCCACCTGGATTTTTTGGAGACCATTATGGTCCAAGTGAAGCATATACGTAGACATGGTAACATACTTTCTAGATTTGGCTTTTGTGTGGTAAATTTAACCCAATACCTTAAATGAAAAATGTGAAAATGCTGAGGTTCAAAGTAATATATATAATTTTTATATCTTACCCTTTGTGACTTCAACATCTTTCCTTGTGCCAGCTAGAGTGCTATATATCTTACGAACAAGCTCCATGTTATTCAGTAAGGAGTTAAATGCATTGAAGTAGGAGAAGCTAACCTGGTGTGAGATACTTCCTCCAGCTGCCTAGGAAATGACAACATAAAAAGGTAAAAACAAAAACAAAAACAAAAACCACAAAAGACACACTTATGAACCACTTTTTTCAAAGAGTCAAAGTCTTCATTATTAAAATAATTAACAACCTGCCCATAAACACAAGGAAAGCATCGTACTGAAACACTCAGAGCATTTAATGCCCTCAGGGAAGTCTATGTAATTTAGATTTTAAGGAAGAAAGCAACATCTGGAAGTTGGACTTTATGGTTCATCTACATATAAGGTCAGAAACAACAAACGTAATTATCACAGATCAAAAACAATGGTTATTTAAACAGGATTTTCAAGACCCTCAACTACAGAACTCCCACTAGTTCTGGTATAAAAAACCAAACATTAACGTACAATATAAGAATCATTTTTAAAACTTGTTTTTTTTCCCATTACATACATAGAAAAGCCAGTGGTAAATTAAAATTTTAAAACTATTACACTGTCAGCTTTCCTAATGCTTTCTTTTTTTTTTTTCCCCTAACACTTTTTTAAGGCCATTGTTATAATCAAGACATTTGATAGTCCATGTTGGGCTCAATCTATATCATGAAAGTTACAATTACCTAAACTAAAAAAACTGAAGATTAAATCTAGGAAGGATTTATTCACCATAAAGTAAAAGTATGGAACAGTACATAAAGGGTTCTCTTGTGCCTGAGGAGAGATGGGGAGCAATGTGGCCTTTATTTCCATTTGGAAATACATTCATAGAAAATATTTTTAATAGTTTACAAAAAACTAACTTCCAGGAGTCACAGGAACCCATATGATTAAAAACATTCTCTATTAAAAATTCAAACAGATGCTTATGGAAATACCAGTGTGACAACCTTAATCATAAAAGTCTATTAAAAATAGTATAGATGATAATGGGCAAATGAACCCACTCCCAAACCCCTCAAATATGTGATTTAACTCAAGAGTAGGTGACATTTGCATTACCCTGAATTTGGATACCAGTGATCCGAAAGCAAGATTCAAATTATTTAATACATTCGTCCAAGAATTGAAATGGCATTTGATAAATTGAGGCTATAATAGGTCTACCTAACCCACTTGGAAAAGATTAAGTGGATCCCCCTCACTCTAAGGTAGTATGAGAATCTTTCCCTCTAAGATTTGTCTTTTCTTCTTCCCTCTCTCCCTCCCTCTCTCCCTTTCCTTTTCTCTTTTATACTTTTGGCCTAAATATAAGGTGAGGGTAGAGGAGTGGGAGATGGGTGACAAGGAGGTGAAATGTATAGGAGAAAGTGACATGCTCCATGTTCAAATTCACCAAAGAAAAAGAACAGAAGTTGATCTTTCTACCCCAGTCTAAATCAGGGATAATGATCTTCAGCTGAAACAACAAAAGCACTCATTGGCTTCCCTCCATTTAAAACAAGCAGCAATCAAAAACTTATACATAAGTACAGCGCATAAACAAGAAAACTGGTAAGTGAGGCAAGTTTCACCACTCTTTGTGAGGAAGTGGATGACATCAGTTTGCTATTGGTCCAGATGATTACTTTACAGAGATTAGCAGTTTGACAGAACACAAAACTGTGTCTGGTCCATGCAGACTGAATGCACAAATGAAGGACAGAGAGAGGAGTGAGCCACCAAGACTGATGCCCACATATTACCTCCCTACCTTCTGCCATGGCCATGGTTATTAAAACACTGCAGAGGCCTGTGACGAACCCTCTAGCAAATAGCACCCTGCAGGGAACAAAGGAAGGAGCCATCCTTAACAAGGCTTTGGGAGCCTGATTGGGCAGAAAGAGGTCAAGGTGAAAGCAGGACTGTCTGGGAGAGGCAATGCCCAACCTTGCCTAAAAACTTCCTTGTTTCCTTTAATTGGACTCTAAAAATGGAAATAAACAACTTGGAAATAATTGAGAACAAGATAGTGGCTCATACAAAAGCTATGATCTGGGCAAGAACTGTTTACCATCACCCCCACCTCTCTTACACCTATTTACCTTCTACCAACAAAGCATAAAGTTAGAATAGTTGAGAGTCTGACGGGTCAAGGGAAGCAATCCAGAACCCAAGAGTACAAAAAATTTAAGGAAATACTCAAAGTTGAATTACTTGCTTTTTACTTACTGAAACTAAGTTCTCCTCCACAAAAGGAGTAAGCATGTGAGACCGAATGGTAACCATTATGTCACTGAAATCCAGACCAGAAATCATGCCACTTTTGCTTTTGTCTTTCAGTGCAAAGGCTTGTCTTGCATGTTCTAATTGTAGCTCCTAGAGGAAAAAGTTAGAAATAGGATTTTAGATAGGTTAAAGCACAAACCCAAGTGCATTTTGTAGAAATGGAAGACATCATTCCCCTACATGCACTTACTACAGAAATGAACAGTGTTCTGCTCTGAATTTACAACAAAACTTTTCTTTTTAAAAAGCATGTGTTGGGCCTGTGGTGCAGCAGAAATGAACAGTGCAGTTCTGCTCTCAGAATGCTCTACTGGTGAAAAACTGTACCCAGTGCATGTATTTCATTCTATTAAAAAGCATGTGTTGAGGGCCTCCCTGGTGGCACAAGGCGTTAAGCACTGCACTATGAAGCAATCCGCAGCCTCTGCAGCACGAGTTAGATCCCTGGCCGGCCAGGGAGCTACCCACATGGCGCAGCAGACCTCTCCTGTCTCGCCCCCTGCTCCTCTCAGCAGTGTATTTCAGTCAGTCTGCCTGTTCTGTTCCCCACTGTCTCTGGTAAGTCCTCTCACCCGCTGCACCTCTGGTCTGTACCTCAGCTCTTATATGCATAAGTAAATAAATCTTTAAAAATAAATAAATAAATAAAAAGCATGTGTTGGGCCTCCCCAGTGGCGCAGCAGGTTGAGTGCAGCGCTGTGGAACTGTCCCCAGCCTCTGCAGCACGGGTTCGATTCCCGGCTGGCCAGGCAAATACCCACATGGCACAACAGACCTCTCCTGTCTCACCCGCTGCTCCCTCAGCAGGGCATTCAGTCCACCTGTGTTCTGCTCCCACTCTGTCTCTGGTGAATCCTCTCACCCTCCCACACCTCTGGCCTGTACCCCAACTATTGTATAAATAAAACAAAATCTTAAAAAAAATTAAAAACATTTATTTTCAACTTTTAATTTTGAAAGTCTGCCCCCTACCCTCTCCAACAGAGAACACCTTTAAACAATTTTTTTAAATGAACCCAGTAAGAAACTCTACTGACTGGTAAGTGAAATATTTAGCAATTCTAACATCAAAATGATAAATAGCTAATGAATAACTAGTATTCGACTATTGCTCTGATTTGGGGTACGGTTACTCATAAGCTGTAAAACATTCAGAATATCTGAACTTCAGAACTACTAGGTATCCAAAATTTGTAACAAGAAACATCAATAAAAATAACAAAGTAGACCTCCGTGGTGGCACAGGGGTTGAAGTCTCAGATATCAACCTAGCTCCAGTCTCTGGAACATGAGTTTGATCCCTGGCCAAGCAGAAACCCACATGGTGCAGGAGACCTTTCCTGTCTCGCCCGCTGCTTCCCTCAGAACATCTGCCTGTTCTGCTGCCCAGTGTCTCTGGTGAATCCTCTCATGCCCTGGCACCTCTGGCTTACACCCCAATTCTTGTATGCATAAATAAATAAAAATAAATCTTTTTTAAAAAGTGTCATTAATACCATAAGTACTGTGCAAAAGTCAAAATTAGGGAATTTCTGCCCTGGAAACCCAAGACATAATCCAAACTAACATGTTACAACATAATTATGGCACCATTGGATGCAATTTTCACACAATTTGCAACCTTGGAAATAATATTCATATCTAATAGTGTATTATAAATACTATTGATTTGTATTGCAATTTTCACTCATATTTATCAAAACCTACAATTCAAAGTTGCTTTGCCTTTTTCTGATATTTAAAAGTTTTTAATAGAAGCCTTACATTTTATTAATTTATTTATATTTTCCTATGAATTTTGTGCCATCTCAATGGTAATTCAAACTATTTAGTAGGTGTTTGTTTCTATTTAAACTATAATTTGTTTTATATGACTTTTCTGTATATGTGTGATAGTAAACAATAATACACATTTTGAAAAGTTGTTTTCTTTTTCTTAGCAGGTTGATAGGTTAGAAACAATTATACTAAATCTTTCAGTAGTCTTAATGGAAGAAATCAGCTAAACAGTTTAACATCTATCATCCAACATCTAAACATTTGGATCTTCTTGCAAAAAGAGCAATGGAAATAGAAACACTATACTCAAGTTGAAAATATGTGTGACATAAGAGTACAAAAATAAACAAGCAGCATGATTTGACAAAGCTTTCTCTTCCCCTTCTACTTTTTTTTTTAATTTCAGCTTTATTAGGTTATAATTGAAAAGTCAAATTGTAATATATTAAAAGTATACATGACTTTATAGGCACACTGTGAAATGATTCCCACCATCAAGTAAATTAACACATTATCACCTCACATATTTAATATTTAATCTTTTTTTAAGAGAACACTTAAAGTTTTATTATCAGGAAATATCAATTATACACAAAAATATTATCAACATAGTCAACATTAGATATTTACACTTTATTTATCTTACAACTGAAAGTTTGGACCCTTCTTCCAGACTGTCACAATAACCACCCTCACCCACCAACCACACACACACAAACACACACACATACACCATACACTCACACAGCCCTAGCAACCACTGTTTTGTTTCAATGTGGTCAACTTTTTGTTGTTAGATTATACATACAAGTTCATCTATATTATTGTAGATGGCAGAATTTCCTTCCTTTTTTGGAATGACTATTTCATTATATATGCACAATAAGTATTATATATATTATATGTAATATATATAAATAAATATATATATATATTTATATATAATGACATTTTCTTTGTCCATTCATTTGCTGGAGGACAATTAGTTGGTTTCTATACCACAGCTATTGTGATAATGCTGTAATATACATGGGTATACAAATTTATCTTTAAGATAGTGACTTTGTTTCTTCTGGACACATACCCAGAAGTAAGATTGCTGGATCACATGGTAGCTCTATTTTTAATTTCTTGAGGAACCTCCATGTCATTCACCATGCTGATTGTCCAATTTACATTCCCACCAAGAGGGTACAAGAGTTTCCTTTTCTCTACAATCTTGCCAGCATATATGGTCTTTCTCATAATAGAACAAGTGTGAGATGCTCTGTCACTTTTGATTTGCTATCCACTGATGACTGGTGATGGTAAGCACCTTTTCACGTACCTGCTGGTCAACTGTATATCTTTTTTGGAAAAATGTCTATACAAAGTCCCTTGTCTATTTTTCAATTGGGTTATTTCCTTTTGTTATTAACTTGTATAAATTCTTTGTATATTTTGGATAATAACCCTTATCTGATATAAGATTTGTAAATATTTTCTTCCATTCCATTACCTTTTCATTTTGTTAATGGTTTCCTTTGCTGTATAGAAGTATTTTTTTAGTTGCGTGTACTTCAACTCATACATTTTTGGTTTGGTTACCTTTGCCTTGGTTATCAAATCCAAAAAATCATTGCCAAGACCAATGTCAAGGAGTTCACCTGCAGTTTTCTTTTAGGGTTTTAACATTTCAAGTCTTACATCAAGTTTTAATCGACATTGAGTTGGTTTTTTTGTATATGGTATAAAAGAAGAGTCCAGTTTCATTCTTTGAATGTGGATATCTAACTTCCCCAATTTATTGAGATTACTATTGTCCCCATTATTTATTCTTATATTTTATGTTGAAAATTGACCACACATGTATGTGTGAATTTATTTCTGGACTCTCTTTTGTTCAATTGACCTGTGTGTCTCTTTTTATGACAATACAACACTGTCTTGAATACTACCACTTTGTAATATAGTTTGAAATCAGGAAGTCCAAGACTGCTTTAGCTATTCAAGGTCTTTTGTAGTTCTAATATTTTTAGGATTTTAGAATTTTCCTTTTAATCTTTGTGGAAAATGTCACTTGAATTATGCTAGGAATTACAATGAAGATGTAGATTGCTTTGGAGAGTGTGAACATTTTAACAGTATTAATTCTTCCAATCTATAAACGTGGAATATCTTCTCAATTACCTGTGTCTTCTTCAATTTCTTTTATTAATGTTCTGTGGCTTTTACTTAACAGACCTTTCACCATCTTGGTTATATTTATCCCTAAGTATTTTTTTAATGTTATTGTAAATGGGATTTTTTTCCCTAATTTCTCTTCCTAACAGTTGTTTGTTAATTTAAGAAATGCAACAGATTTTCATATATTATTTTCTAGCCTCCAAATTTACAGAATTTATTAGTTCTAATAGTTTATTTTTGTGGAGTCTTTAGGCTTCCTTATATATAATACATTATCTGCAAGCAGGTACAATTTTACTTGTTCATTCCAATATAGATGTTGCCTTTTTGCTCTGGCTAGGGCTTCTAGTACTTTCTAACAAAGAGGCAAAAGCAGGTGGTGATCTTTGTTACTGATCTTAGAGGGAAAGCTTAGTTTTTCATTGTTGAATATATTAGGTGTAGATTTGTTGTGTATGGCCACTATGTTGAACTATGTTTCATCTATACATAATTTGTTAAGAATTTTTATCACGAATTTTTCAAATGTTTTTCTGCATTTATATCCATTGAGAGGATGAAGATTTTTATACTTCATTTTGTTAACGTGGTATGTCATATTTCATTATTTGCATATATTGAACCATCTTTGCATGCCAGGAATAAATCCCACTTGATCACGGTATCTGATCCTTTTATTGTATTATTGAATTTGGCTTGCTAATATTTTGTTGAGTATTTTTGCATCTATGTTCATCAGGAATATTGGCCATAAACAAACCCTAGAAATCTATATAACCCAGCAATTCCAATAATTCCATTTACATGAAATATCCAGAAAATGTAAATCCATAGAGACAAAAGCAGATTGGCAGTTGTCAGGGGCTGGGGAGAGGCAGAAATAGGAGTGACTGTTCAGTGGGCATAGGGTTTTCTTTTGAGATAGTGAAATGGTTTTAGAATTATATAGAGGTGGTGGTTGCACAACACTGAATGAACTAAAAATTGTACATTTTTAAGTGGTTAATTCTGTGTTATGTGGATTTTACTTTAATTTTTTTAAAAAGAGAGCTAGAGAATTCCAAGAAAATGAAATTAATATAATATTCATGGTGTTTTAAACATTAAGACAAGATTTTTATAACTGAGGCAGTTTAAGAATAAATCACAGCTTAATATATAGAAAACTAAACAAATAGAAATCTAGAAACTCTAATCATTTTAGTCACACATGACATTTATAAAATTATAGTCATTCACATATGATTACTGATAAAACTGAATCATGACATAACTATGGAGAAGGGGAGACAGATAATGTCCTAGTCTGTGGTAGAAAAGGGAAGTGAAAGAGCCAGTACTAATCCTCAATTCAGTTCAAATTCAATCAAAAATATCTAAGGATTAAAATGTAAAAGTATGAGCAAAAGTTTATTACGTAAAGCTATGGATATAAACACTGAAAGAAACAATTGAGAGTTTAAAGAAGTTGTCTCTGGGAGCAGAAAATGAAAAATGAGGTGAAATACCACAGGGATTCCTTTATTTTTGTATTAAACAATACATACAACTGGAAGAGAAGGAGGTGGAAGAGGATGAATTGTACTTACAATAGTTATAAAATGTAAGCTCACCTGGAGAAACTGTGTGAATTCTGTGTAGTTAAGATGCTTCTTCCGATTGTGCCCAAAATGTAAGCGGATAAATTCACAGTCCCAGTTAAAAGGGATATGATGATGAATAATAGTCTGTCCAAAAATTTCTTTGACATTTTCTTAAAAGGGAAAACAAAAATAAATAAATTATATCTGGAATAAGTAGTTTAGTCCACTGCAATGTTCCTACAGAAAGAAATTAAGAGAAATTTTAAAAGTCAAGATTATCTGCTTCTATTAACTGCAAATTTTTTGGTGCCCAGAAACCCATGCACAGGAACACAATTGATAAAATATAATTTTACACTTAAGATTGTGTACCATTACATATAAGGCCATGAGATTCTTAATTTTTCTTGATTTAATTTTAATTAGGAAGTGATTAATATTTTGCACTATAAATGGCTGCTACTTTGCATTTCAGTATAAAATCAATAGTGTTTTCCCGGTTCCTCAAGGAGTCGAATTAAGCCCTTTATCAGAAGCATGAATACCTAAATTACAGTATAATGCAATATTTGTCATACTAAGTATGGTTTGATTGAGACTTGATTATTACATTCACACTAGCCTGAATATGTCTATTGAAGATAGGTATAAGAAATACTACCAAAAGCATATCATTAGCTCAGCAGCAAGCACCTTATTAAAAGCTTCTGATATTGTCAAAAATATGGTCTTGACACAAAGCTTCAAAATTCCCATAAAAACATGATTATTAGTCTCAACTATTAAAATATTTTAAGATAAGTGAAATTAGTGATTCACTTTTAAATAAAGGACTAAACACAGCATACTAACTTTTAGATAGGAACTAGTCACACAGTAAAATAATACAACCAAAACCCTCTGACAGCTTGTCTTCATGCACTAACAATGTCATTCACTTTCTTACACAGTTCTACACTTACTATAAAAGTCAAGTCACAAATGACTGGTACTTTAACAAGCATAGACTGGATAGACTAATTTAGAAGCTCATGCCAAAAAAAAAAAAAAAATCATTAACAAAGTTAAGAAAGCAGGAAGCCTATTTTACTGATATCTTAAGAACAAAATTATTTTCAAATTTAAGCCAATTGTATTAGTAAAAGGGTTTACCATCATTAGCTACCAATTATACTAGAGAGTTAGTAAATTAAAATTTAATGTTTCATAATCTCCTGCAACTAATTCTAATTTCTGCAAATTCTTTGAATAAGATACAAATCTCACAATGTAAATGGCTTAATGGATTCCCTCTAGTTTTATATACCTTTTTTACTTGCTAAAAGCATTGTTGGGGTGGAGAGAGGGGGGCAATGTTAGAATCCTGAACTGGCAATCCTACCAGTCTGGACTCAATACAATATCTAAATAGGTCACAGCAATCAGGTAAGTAGAAGAAGGCATTGGATGTCACTGGGGAGATGGGATTCTCACTTTACTTTCAAATGGAATGTAGCATTTATTTCTTGCCTAAAGTAGCAATAGTGTTTCCAGGTTTTAAAATCATGTCAAATTATTATCACCTACCATAAACACAAAATAAATATATGGGGTTTTGTTTCTACTAACAAAGAATTGACTCAATAGCAATTCATGTGACCCTGATCAATACAAAAAGACACTTAAATAAGCAAGTTGTGAAATATGTTAAAGTTTACAAGATAATTGAAATTATAAGGGTTGCAAAAAGTCTTTCAAACTAAAAATGTTAAGGCAGCTCAGCAAAGATTTTTTTAGGATCCTTCTAATATAATCAATTAGCTGTTTCTATTCCCAAATTAATTAAATTGATTTCTTATTTTTAACATCTAGCAAATAAAGTGTTAAATAAAGGAAACATGAAGACATTATGGAAAGTAGAATAGGGTACCTTAACTTACTATAAATCCAGTTAAAATTAATTATTAAAGGGAAAAATTTAATTCAAGGATAACCTTTTTTTTAATGTTCACAACTCTCTCTTATTTGATGAGATGTATATATATATATATAGCTTGCTAGAGAAGTTTTATATAATGGTGAATCAAAAATTCCCTTTATATGATCAGAAAACAGCAGAATCTTAAGGGTCAAACTATATCAAATAAATCAAAGATCCAAAGGCTTTCAACAATGAAAATTTAATTTATGAAAGTTGTTTTCTGTCACAAAAAAATAATTATAAACTAAAATTATAGTATATAATTTATATTCATAAAAATAGCTCTAATAAAAATTTTAGCTAAAATCCTATATTTTGTAAACTCCCTAGCAACCTTCAAATAAGATCACAGAATATCTCTGAAACACTTAAAATGATGGCCAAATTACTCATAGTATCCTACACAAATATTAATTGTCTTTTCCCATGAGTATTTATTTGTACATTGTCTATTCTTCCATTGTGGTCATTTGGCCATTTTTTAATATGGTGTATTATGACATTATCATGTGCTGTGGTTTATTAACTGCCCCGACACCTTTAATTATTTTAACCATGTCACAGGCTACAACTTGAGTTACTAGGACTAACAAAATTTCAAACCTACTTTGGCACCTCTTGATATAATTCCACTTCCCTTCTGTTATTACTTCCACTATCAACTGCCGAAGGCAAATTCCGGAAGCTAACAGAAATAATTAGTACAACTATTGTTTTGAAATTCAATTCATAATTACCACTTTGCTTTTACCAGGATGTGCTTATGAAGGAAAAAAAAATGAACAAAAGCTCCAGAACTGGAGAGTTTATACTTGTGTGAGACAATAGCTCACATAACTGATGTACTCTTTGTCTTATCTGACTTTATCAGTTTTGCATCACAGAAAAGGGAAGACCAACAATCTCAAATATACCCAATCCATCTAACAAACTGCATAGTAAATTTTCCCTTTTTCCCCTCAGAGAGAATCCGTCTTTCCAGTGGCAAACAAGGGTGCTTAGTTGTTCACAGCACTCCGTAGAGTGTTATTTCAGTGGCCATAATTTGGGCCTGGATGATAGGGATATGACAGTCACATTATTGGCAGCATATGATCTAGTGTTTTATCCTAGGTTGGCATTGCTAAAGGAAATAGGAATCCATTTGTTTTCTGACATATAGAAAACAATACACAACTTTTTTACTTCCTGCAGAGCATGGGCTTAGGAAAGAAATGGTTTATAATTCCTTTGAAAAGGGAATTGGGGTCAGATACAAAAGTAGCCTGTCATTATCTTCTCTTTGCTCAAGGGAGAGGAGCACATAGATTTGTCAGGAGGGTAGGTAATAGCGATAACTGTGATTAAAATGTTCAGATTATAACCTTAGTCAGTTAAGCTGTATCAGTCACTTATGATGATTGGACTAGACGAAATACACACTGAAGCATGTACATTACATAAATTTGTCTTAACAGAGGTTTTAATTTCCCAGTGGCCCACAGTGTGTCTCCCCATCTCATCCACCCTCATCCCTCCCTAGTCCTTATGGGAGCTTCCTACTGGTCTTGTTCACCTTTCTGCAGTACAAAATTACCTCTGACCGGGGCTGGCACTCTTCTCCAAGACTGCCGCCATGCCTGTTCCATGAATGAGCCTGGAAGGAGCTGCTGTACCAACGGTGTGGCCAGAGAACTCCTCCTGTAGGTATACAAGCCATCAGCCCTGTGACACAGCCCACCTACCATCAGCCCAACGACATCCTGATTCCAAGGATTCCAGCCCAGCAGGAGCCACTGCTTCCAACTTACAGGCTTGAGACCAAACATTTTTATTGTCAGGGGAAAAAAATCCTTAATAGCTGAGATTCACCAGCACTGTTCTTTAAAGTAAAGTCAGAGAAGCTTTAGAAGGACTCCCATCATGAACAATAAATATCCTTGTGTATAACTGAACAAAAACAATGGCGAGACTTAAGGAAGTAAAGAGTTTTTCAGTGGAGGAAAACTTGGGGGTAAAGAGAGGAACAACTAAGAGACCAAAAAAAGAAAACAAAGGAAAACAAACAACAACAACAAAAAGATCAACAACAGGAACTTGCAGAGGAAGTCCCAACCAACATAGCATGTAGACTCAGTTCCAGACTTCTAGGTTCTACCTCCAGGTAGGTCTTTAGTTCCTGAATGACCTCCTCTGTTTTTCATAAGTATTTCTAATAAGCCTTTACCTACCTCCAGAAGGGACTACTGTACAGTCAGTCAATAGGTAGTCCTGCTGCCAAATAAATACAAAGATCCATTTCTCAGGAAAGATGAGTTTACATTTAAAGATAATCTGTGACTACATTAGCTATATGCTTCAAAAGCCCATCACCAAATGGCATAAAAACTAGTAACGCCATATTCATTTATTTTTTTTTAACCTCAAACACTAAGCTACTCAAGTAGCCATATTAATATAAACTTCTCTGCAATATCTGAAAATTCTTCCTGATTTAATTTTTACCCAGGTGAAGCGCTAACCAGATTAAACTAAGTATTTTTTAGCATTAGAATTTCATATTATACCATGTCCATAGCTTCATTTCCACTGAAGAAGGTGTAACATTTTTCACATTTAGATCAATCTAATGTGCCTAAAACACCCAACAGTCTTCCCTTTAGGGAAAAAAATCTACCTTACAGGCACAAAAGGAACACATTTTTTATTGGCAGTACACTCTGATGATCACACAGTACAAAATCAAAAGCAATTCCTAATTTTTGAGGGTTCTACAGTCAGGGGGTAAAGGTGTACCCTTAAAAAAGTTACTTTTAGAGAGTTCCGATTCCTACGCATACACTTTGGGACACAACATTGATAAAATTTCAATGGAAAACTTACAATGTATTTAACACTTTATATTCATTTATTAGTTAGTAGACTTTGATGGAACTTTTTTAGAATGATTACATCTCTGTTAAAGCAACAAGCTTTTTTTTTTAATTTGGAGCAAACGCATGGCAGCTATTGACAACACAATGTAGAATATAGCTGTACTTTACAATCTCAACTAATTTTACTGAGCAGAATATCCAGTACACTAATGAGTAGTATTGAAACCAAAGCAAGTTTATACTGTATCTAACATACACCACTCATGCAAGGGCCTCTACAAGGCTCATGCCACCAAGTAGTAACAGATATACAGCCATTAAATAATTATCCACAGCATGCATTAGAAGTTTTATTACGGGACTACTAAAGAGGAAACAATTATCCAAAGGCTTTATTCACTCTTTTAAAAACTCCAAAACTCTCTCCTGAGCTTGTACATTCTGAAATGAATTACCAAGTTCTCAATGTAAGTCCTCTCCCCTAGAGTAGAGACACTTCTAACAATAAAAAAAATAAAACTTATCCAGCACTCAAGTACAAGTAAATGTTACTGCTATTTATATAAACACTTGCAAAGATGCAGACAATTTAAGTATATAATTTCATGTGTATAAAAAGGATACCTTTTATAAAAAAAGCACAGATGAGAACAATATATACAAGTACACAGAAAACATTATCAATATAGTCCATGAGGGACTATACCAAAGAGGGACACCGATGGCATAATAATCTCTCCCCACTCCAGTACACCTTGCATCCAACATTCTCTCCTACTTTTCTCTTCTGATGTATACAAGAGAAAACTATACTTAAATAAGCTTCAAACTAGAAAACATAAGACCATTTGGTAAAAAGGATTTAGAGTTAGAACGGAACTAAAATTTCCTCTTACCTAAACGTGTATGCACATACACAAGTACAATTCATTATTTGTAAGTGGGTACAAACATGAAAACTGACCTTTATCACTGATCCAAAATCTTATAAAAATAAACTCCAAGTTAATTATTTCCTTATGCTGAAATTCTATAGTCTTGAATACAAGGTAAAATTTCTAAGAAGATCTTAGAAATCTTGGTAAGTAGCATTTGTTACATTTCAATGATTTTCCTATTTTCTTGAGAATGTAAAATTAAACATCCAATCCTTCATTATGATTTTCATTCTGGTTAATAAAATTTGTCTAAAAATGGAATCTCAAAACTGGGAAGATAAGGTAGGAAGGAGAATAGGTCAAGGTTCCCAGGAATCAGGTAAGCAACATCAAGAGAACCATCCATCTGGCCTGGACTCCAGGAACAATGTCAAAAGGGGGTAGAGCTTTATCTCATAAGAATCTTCCTATCTCTAGATTATGAGGAAGAGTGAAAGCAGGATTCTGCATGGTTTATATGTTCTTTAGTTCATTCTGGATGCTATAAAAGCTAAATCTGATTTCTATGCTTTTTAAATCCCAATTATATTTTCTTGAAATCCTAACTCATAAATGACATTCTGAGGGAAAATCTACAAAATGATGAAGCTGGGATCAAATAACTACTAGCTCACATCTGCATGAAATAATAAGGTATACATAAACCACTCAGCTTCTTCCTACATCAGTTTAAACTACTCATCAACAATGGCATGAGTCTCTAATGTTAGTCTGTTGGATGAACTGACTTGAGTGATTTATTTTTTAAAAAACAGGGAAAAATCAATCAAATGGAGTGGACACAAGAATAATGATGCCAAGATAGGGGGGGACAAAATAAATTACCATTTGTTTTTGGGAAATCCAATTCTGAAACAATGAGCACGTGACAGAAGCACCAGGATACTGTCTCTAACCCAGATACTTGTATCAAGTTATTTTCCACTCATTTCTACATATTTGGAAATAAAACATGTAAGCATGTGTGATATCTATGGGAAAAAATGCAGCATTACTAATTGTACAGATTCAATGCTGAATGATGAGATGATAAAGGTTCTATGCTTTAAATTATAGAATCTAGGTGCTTCTGAGGGAAGTCAACATTCTTTAGGAGACAGAGTAGCCAGAGCTTGCTCCAAAGCAGGAAGAATGCCAAGATAAGCAAAGAAACCTAAAGGACTCCGCATAGGTATTTATTTGGGAAAATCTTCTCATACAGAAGACAGCTGGGTCAGTGGCAGAAGGAAGGTAATGATCAATACCAAGTTAGAACATGTGTCCAATAAGATCACTACTGGTTCTTCAAGTACTGGTACCTTCTCATCATTCTTACCACAGCAGTGATACTTCTTCCTTCAGGTTTAGCTAAAGGATATTTGTTTTAGAATTCTACTGTGAATATTTAGCTCTGTGGCTCAGAAAAAGCCTGATTTTCAAGAATTTCTCTACCATGCATTGATGCCAATTCACAGGATAAAAGGGGCCCACATTCAGCTTTATAAGTGAAAAATTTCTAGAATCTGTTCCACAACAATATGAATATATTTGACACTATTGAACTGTACACTCAAAAATGGTTAAGATGGTAAGTTGTTTGTTATGTGTTGTTTTACCACAATAAAAAAATACAAGTATTTTAATTTAAAAAGAAGGAGGAAGGCTCAAGGTCCTTGAAAAGAATTTGTCTTTTCAATTAAATACATTGTTTTTATTGAAAAGCCTGTTGCAGGAAAAATTAGCTGATACATTTACTAAACACAAATTCATTTCTGCAAACACATATCTTTAAAAAATTACTATGTGGCTACAGTTGGAAATCTAATTTATTGGCTTATTAGACATCCACAATGTGATAGACTATATGCCAAGAGAATTTCTACATCCAACTCAGATGGCAATTTTAATATTTTAGTCTTTTGTTTCCTAAAACCAAAAACCTAAAATAGAGGTTCATAGAATACTAGAATTATTATTGCCTTAACTCATTCCTTTATCCTATTCTTGGTGTTACAAAGTTCATAGTTGCAATTTTCCACAAGATGCTACAGAGAAGCTCTGAACTCTACCCAAAACTCTTAAAGAATGAGACGAATACTCCATGTTGTTCATGCTGTTTCATAAAGAGATTTGTCCAGGCTGGCCCCAAACAAGAAAATTTTACACCACCTAGTTTAGGAATGTGTAAATGACTCAATGAACTGAAGGATCAGCATTCCTAGATTCCTTCATTTTGGCAAGAATCTAATGCTTTAAAGAAAATAAAACCACTTTACCTGTGCAAATCCTTTTAGGAAATTAATACTTCACTTATTGACTAGGTCCTAAGTAAGGTCATAAATAATAATATATTCAGTTATTAGATTTAGTAGTTATAGACTGGAACAGCCTCACTAACTTCACTTATCACTTAAAATCTTTTTTTTTCCTTACCAAATGTCACCTCTCCATTTCCACTCTTGTCAAACAATTGGAAAGCCACTATGAACATGGAATCTGGAGCACATAAAACAGATTCAAATGCCAAAAACTCTTGATAGGAGATCAACCTGGAATAAAATGTAAAATGTGACTAGCTGAAAAAGAAAGGGGAAACATCATTTAACTTGCCTTTACATATGAGCTGTAGTTCAGGATAACCAATTAATTGAGGTGACATTTTTCTTTGTAAAGGTATTCCAGATAATAAAGAAAGAAGGAACAAGAGAATTAAGAGTATTACCCTTAAGTGAACCCCTAAGAGATTAATGAGCCTGAGCAATAATCAAATAAGCCCTAATATCACAAGAGAACTAGACTGAGAGTAATTAAACCTGAATCTGATCAGGTCTCTAGATTAGAGTTTCTCAATCTTGGGACTACTGAATATAAAGACTGTTCATTCTTTTTGGTGGGAGCCTCCTGCACATTGTATCATGTTTAGCATCATTCCTGTCCTCTACCCATGAGATGCCAATAGTATCCACCATATTGAAAACCACTGTTCTAATCTAATCATCAATTTACAGAAAATGCAAAGGACAAAGGAAAATGTAGGGAACTACAAAGAAAACATACTATAGTTACCAAAAAATAATTTTTAAAGACCTAAATGACATAGCAATTAATTACAATATACAGATCTTATTTGGATTCCAATTCAAAGTAAAACAAAAAAATTTTAACTTATTAGAAAATCAGGAAATGTAAATACTGATATAAACATACATACTTGATGGTCTTAATAAATTTCTGTTTATGTATTTTTTTAATCATTATACAGATATTAGGGCAGTAAAAACAGTTATAATATACTGGGTATCACAATGATCATCCCTAAAAAGCAACAAGTAGTACATAGTTTTAATCTGTGAACTAAACTAAATAGTATGGTATGATCTGAAAGTATGAGAATGAGTAACATAGAGTACTAAATGAGGGAAGGAGTTACAAAAGATCTTTATTTCTACACTACATATTTCTGACATACTTGAAATTCTTTTTTTTTTTTTTTTAATATTAAATTTTATTTTTATATTCCCCCATACAATTGCAAACGCCCCATTCTGACCCCAATCCTTCCCCTCCCGCCCCCCACCCCCCAAAAAGTGTCTCTGGTTCATAGTTTTTTGTTGATTTTGATTTTCACTTTCTTATATTCATTTTCCTGGTCCCTTATTTAAGTTTTCTAGATTCCTGCTATGAGTGAGACCATCCGGTATTTTTCTTTTTCTTTTTGGCTTATTTCGCTGAGCATGATCCCTTCCAGTGCCATCCATGTTGCTGCAAATTGCATGTGTTTATCTTTTTTGAATGCTGAGTAATATTCCATGGTATATATGTACCACATCTTCTTGATCCAGTCATCTATTTTTCATACTTGAAATTCTTATAAAATGAATTATTTCTTGAATATAAGAATGACTTAAAGAATAAAAATAGAAAGTTGCTGGGCTAATTATGAGTTTTTAAAATACCCACAACATCCTGTTTTTTTCCAAATCAAATCCTAGGAATTAGACAGCAAAAATACAATTGCCCTGAAATATAGAATGTGTAGCTTTAAAACACATTTCAAGCCCTGTAGTAAAACTTCTTGTAGTTATTTGAAGTCAAAAACTTTTTCCTTAACTAGCAAAGGTCATAAACTGTCCACTGGCAGACTGAATTTGGCCCACAGATGTGTTCTCTTTGGCATACGAAGTATTACTTCTTAACCTCATTCTCTGCCAACATTAGGAAATCATAAGACTTCAACTAAATATCCAGTTTCTGGCTTCTCTTGATAAACTGTGAACCAGGGAAAAACTAGGTTTCTGTTTTCAAGAAGCATCAGCACCCAAAGATCACAAACTGGAGTAAAGAAACCACTGCTTAGTACACACTTTAAGAGTTTGTTTTCTTTTAATGAGGATGAAGGGGCACTTTCACTTTTGAACCATACCTGCTCTCTGACATTTTATGAAGAATACATATCCACTTTATAATTTTGATGTATTGTATAAATATGACTTTTTTTTTAAATCTTGTACTTAGTTCCTTTCCATTCATTGAATGGAAACTAACCGCAAAACATTAATACCTAAATTTTACAATTTTTAAAACTGCCAATACTTCTGCATAAAGAGCTCTCTATATGCATGGAGAATATTAAAGGAAAACACTTGTGAAAAAGCTAAAGATAGGAAAACTATAGTTCTCCACATTGTAGGAGAACAGAGCCTCTAGATGAAATTTTGACTAGAATTAAATATAGAAACTCCAGTACTAGAAGTTAGTTTCAAACAAGCAACTGTCTAAATATTTGAGATCAGATCACACAATAATAGTTCCTAAGATCTGTATTCACTGCATAAAATCATTTCACTTTCCCTTATACAACCAGAACTTCAAAGTTTAAGCCACAATCTCACAAATACTTGGTGAATAGATGGTTTTTACTCTTAGACAACCCATCATGCTATTTATATCATACAATACTGCCTCTATATGACTCTCCACAGAAAGTACCTGTATCAAAACACTCTTATTGTACTATTTATTGGAAAAAAGAGACTGCGTAAGAGGAGAAAGAGGGAAGTTTCCATACTAAGAAAACATGTCAGGGGGTGGCACAACACAAAAGGGTATGGTATTAAACCATTCCAAACCTACTTTTCCCATACACTTATCTAAATTATTTAAACTTGTTTATACTACCTCTAATTCAGATTTGATCTTGGGTAATTATAAACAATATTATAATCATATTCATGGTAACAGAAATAATTTTTAAAGTCTCCTTATTTCCTACTTTTTCATAGGAGCACCTCAACAGGTAGGAGAAAGTACCTGCATCCTCCTGGAAGTCAGGGGATGTCTCTTGAGAGTCACAGAGAAGGCAAAATTTTCTTCCTAATTCATACAAATGTCACATTCACTCCATCATAGTCATATTTGATTTTAATATAAATATGGTATGCTTTTTCTCCTTTAAGTAAACTGACACTCTAGTAAGATGTACCTTGTTATTTCTGTTACCGCACACACCCAGGCTAAAAATATCTCCAAGACAGAGAATCACAAGCCTACAGGATATAGTCAATGTGTAGCACACAAGGGACCAGCTCCACTCCAACCACAGCTCCAACAGCAGCAAAGCTATGCACAGCCACACCGAGTATTTGCAAACCCCTCCCCATACACACACTGCCACTGTTCAAAACACACACTGGTACTTTATGCCACTGTTGTTCCTCTTTCCTAGAATTTCCCTCCCTACTTGTCCAACTACCGGAAGCTCCTACTAGTCTTGTGAGAGCTTACTCAAGCACCACCTCTATGATACTCCTGTCCTAACCACCTAAAACAGTTAATCATGCTTTCTTAGGTGCCCGCTATACATTTTATATACTTCTGTGATAGAACCTGGATTCAGAAGCATTATTCTTTTGTTTTTCTTTGCTTACTCATCCTTTCTCACTAGGTCATGAGCTCCTTCTTAAGGCCAGGGATCCTATTTTATTAATGTTTATATTTCTAAGGTCCAACAGTACCTGGCAATAGTGTTATTCAGTAAATATTTGTAAATGAATAGACAGATAAATTGTTATTCATTAAATAGTTGTAAATGAGTAGACAGATAAATGAAAAAATACCACTCTTTAAATTCTTCTCTGATTTAATTTTCTTCATAGAATTTATAACAAGTTTTAATTTGCTTTTTAGTTTTGTTTCTGTGAATTCATTCACTGAAGTAGTTCAAACACTTAGAACAGTACCTAAAATATACTACATACTCAATGTTTACTGAATGACTTAATGAAAGAAATACACTTCATTGAGCCTCCCCTGATGGCGCAGGCGGTTAAGCGCTGTGCTTTGAAGCTATCCACAGCCTCTGCAGCTCGAGTTCAATCCCAGCCAGCCAGTGAGGGTCCCACATGGCGCAGCAGACCTCTCCTGTCTCGCCCGCTGCTCCCCTTAGCAGTGTATTTCGTCTGTCTGTCTGTTCTGTTCCCCACTCTGTCTCCGGTGAATACTCTCACCGTCCCGCGCATCTGGCCTGTACCCCGGTTCTTGTGTAAATGAATAAATAAATCTTAAAAAAAAAAAAAGAAATACACTTCATTATCTGAAAACTATTCTACTCAAATTATTTAATATGATATATGATTTTTCTCATGTAACATAAAAGAAATACATGTCAGTATCATTGATAATAGCAATAAATAACAGTTTTTATAAACTTCTAAGAAAAAAAACAGGTTATTAAGATTACAATGCTAGATGGTCATAGGTAACTTATGGTTCTTCTATTTTAAATAAGATATTCAGAACATTAATTATCAAAAAATGTATAAAGGCTTTTACCCATCCTTGGTTTGATCAGCGACTCCTGCCAAGAGCTGCACAATCTTCGGGTTGCTATTTGGATCATTATATAGTCCAAGATAGCGCTGGACAAAGTCTTCAGGGGTCATATAATGTTCTCCATCGACCTCAGTACTGGCATACTAAAAAACAAGTAAAAAATGTATGCTTAAAAAATGAAATTATTCTGTATCTTTTTGCAGCTTATGTTTTGTGAAAAGATAAATGAAAAGCCAGTGTCAAGATCAAAGTAAGGATAATAAATGCAGAATTTTTCTATAGACAGTGAAACAACAAAACTCCAGGGCCTGATTTGAGAACACTGGTAAAGTATGCTATCACATGTATGAACCTTAAAAACATTATAAGCTAAAGAAGCCAGACACAAATGGCTACATATTGTATGATTCCACTTAGGTGAAATGTCCATAATGGGCAAATCTATAGTGACAGAAAGTAGAAGAGTAGTTGGCAGGAGCTGGGAGGAAGGGGGAGGATGGAGAGTAATTACTGTAAGGTAGATGGGATTTTTCTCTTTGGGGATAATGAACATGGTCCAGAAGTGGTGGTGATGGTAACTGAACACTGAAAACACTGAAATGCATACTTGAAAATGGTTTAGATGGGTGAATTTTATCTCAATTAAATATATATGAGAAGTGTGTGTGCATGTATATACACTAAGAAAAGGTAAAGAAAAGTGAAAGGGCAGCTAAGGTAACCAAGACTTGAAAGTGAGAAAATATTCTGCCTCTCAGAGGCATACTGCCCATAGGAATAGGGGGGAAACACAGGGCCAGCCAAACCATAAGAGTGTAATGAATGAGAAGAGCATAAGAAACAAGACCTTCTAAAATAGGTATTGATTCCAAGTTCTAGTAGCTAGAAAAAAAACACCAAAAATATTCTACCACTTATGTCAACAATTTTTAAAAGCAAAGTAATACCTGCCTAACAAGTAAATGCCTTATTATTAAAGGGTTTACATATTATGGCATGACCAAACATAAACAACCAAAGTGCTCCTCTTTGGGATGCAATTTAGCAACTTCAATCATCAAATAGCAACATGAGAAAATTTCCCAAAATTGAAGAACACATGGGTGACTTGTGCCTAGCACAATATATTAAAACAAGCAAAACAAAATCCACAACAGGACCTGGCCCATTATCATAAAATTACAAAATATTAAAATAAAGAAAAGCAGGTCACCTATAAATAATTTTGAATCTCGGGCATCATGCTCCTCAACAGAAACACTGGAAGCTTGAAAGGAAGTTCTTGAAAATTTTGAGAGAAATGATTTCCAAACTAGACCTCTAAATTGAATCAAACTGGGGCCTCCCTGGTGGCGTAAGGAGTTAAGCACCGCACTACGAAGCAATCGCAGTCTCTGTAGCACGAGTTTGATCCCAGGGAGCAACCCACATGGTGCAGCAGGACTCTCCTATCTTGCCCTCTGCTCCCCTCAGCAGTGTATTTCAGTCATTCCTCCTGTTCTGTTCCCCACTCTGTCTCTGGTGAATCCTCTCACCCCCCACACCTCTGGCCTGTACCCCAGTTCTTGTATGCATACATATTTATTTATTTAAATAAATAAATCTTTTTTAAAAAAATGAATCAGACTTTCAAAAAATTGTCAGGGTAGGTTAAAGAACTTTGAGATATACATGTTCTCAACACTTTTTTCTATTTGTACCCTTTCTCAGAAAGCTAGAGAAGAATTTACTCCATGAAAAAGAGAGCATGAACCAATAGGAAGATACAGGATCTAGGAAACAGAGGCTCCAGCCCAGGAAAGCAGCCAAGGGAACTCCCGAGATAATTGTGTTGCAGGCCTCTTGGGTAGCTAGTCGGGGCTGGGCAGACAGAGGACTCCAGGAAGGAAAACCATTGGGGAAATAGAATGTCGGGTTATGCAAGGCATTTGGCTTATATGGAAAGTAACACTGGGAGGAGTTTAAAACTTGGCTCATATGTCACCTTCTCAATGAGACCTACACCCTTTTACCGTATTTGGAATTACAACTCATGTCTGTATATGTATTCCCAATGCTTTTATTCTCCTCTTCTCCCCATGGGACCTATCACATTCTAATATATATTTTACTGATTGAAATATTTATTGTCTACCTCCCAGCTAGATTGTGTCACAAGGAAAAAAATCTTTGTATTGTTTACTGATGTATTTAAAGCACCAAAAATAATACCTGGCACAAAGTATATACTTAGCAAATGTTTGCTAAATTAATGAACTGGTAATGGATATACAAATAAGCAAATGAAAAGATAGGTAAATTTTTTTTTTTTTAAATAGAGGCATGTTTTATTTATTTATTTATTTGTTTGTTTTGTTTTGTTTATACATGCACTGGGTACAGTCAGAAGCGCGGGAGGGTGAGAGAATTCACCAGAGCCAGAGCAGGGAGCAGAGCAGGCAGAAGGACCGAAGTACACTGCTGAGGGGAGCAGCGGGCGGCAGGAGAGGGCTGCGCGCCATGTGGGACCCTCCTCCAGTGGCCGGGGAGCAGCCGGGGATCGAACCGGCGCCGCAGAGGCCGCAGGCAGCTTCGCAACCCAGCGCTCAACCGCTGCACCACTGGGGAGGCCCAAGATAGGTAATTTTTAACTATAAAAAGTAAATTTTGAAAAAGCACTTTTGTTACACAAAAACAGTAAACACTATCATAATATACACAACCTGGCTCAAAATAAACATATAATTATAATGTATTAATTTAATAACAATTATAAATAAAGTGAGAAGAATGGAAAGAGGAGAAAGGGGGAACAAGTACAGTATAAGGAAACTAAGGCTTCATCAGCTACCTTAGAAGAAAGTCAATAATGTCTAGAAACAACAGTACAGAATTCTGGAGGTAAATAACCAAAATATTAGCTAAAAGTTGTAAGTGGTTGCTTCTGACAAACAAGACAAAGACAATATGGATCTGAGCAAAGGACCACTGGTTTGCTTTTTGGTTAAATATTTTAATGTTTTCCTTTGTAAATGTGACTACTATACCAACCTACCAGCTGTCTCAACAAGGAAAGAATTAAATTAAAAATGTTTCCTTTGTTGTATTCTGAGAAACACCACAGAGACTATCACAGTAAGTACTCTATGCACCTACAATAAAAAGTAACTCAATGTGGACTGTGAATCCTTAGAGAACTCCATTCTTGTCCCAGGCCTCTAGATATTTCATATATTGACAAAATAAAGACTAAATAATCTTTAATGTTTAAAAAAATGGATATGCAAACACAGGGTTAAGAAAAGAATAAACTGTATGGTATTAAATTTAAAAGTGAGTGGATTCTACCTGCCAATTGTTTCTTCTCTTCCTTGTTCTTCAATGTCTGACATGTTTTACCAAAATCACAAAACCACCAGAGTTAAAAATGAGAAAGGCACAAAGGAAGCTTCCAGTCTCCCTGAAGTCTACTACAATTGGAAAGAGGGATCAACACAGGGAAGTATAAAAATAAAATTTAAAAGAGACTGACTAGAATATGAATACCAAACAATGGCATGCAAAATGTAGTATGAAAATCAAAAAACGAGTGATTCATTCTAAAAAAAGGTGGGATAAGATGGAATGGGGGTAAGATGAAGAAAATTATATTCACAATAGATCTTGGAAGTAAATTTCAATTTCAACTTCAAATGGAGAGAAAACGTTTTTCAGATTTAAAAAAAGGATAATGTGAACAAATACAGAAATAAGGAAACACATTTTTTATTCTTTTTTGGTGGGTGGAGTTAACTTAAGAGAGAAATGGTAATAAAGAAGTTATACAGGGGCTTCCCCGGTGGCGCAGCGGTTGAGCGCTGGGTTGCAAAGCTGCCTGCGGCCTCTGCCGTACCAGTTCGATCCCCGGCTGCTCCCCGGCCACTGGAGGAGGGTCCCACATGGCGCGCAGACCTCTCCTGCCGCCCGCTGCTCCCCTCAGCAGTGTACTTCGGTCCTTCTGCCTGCTCTGCTCCCTGCTCTGGCTCTGGTGAATTCTCTCACCCTCCCGCGCTTCTGACTGTACCCAGTGCATGTATAAACAAACAAACAAACAAATAAATAAATAAAACATGCCTCTAAAAAAAAAAAAAAAAAAAAGAAGTTATACAAAGATGTGTAGAAGGTGAAGCTGAAAAGACAGTTTGAGACCAGATGGTGGAAGACTCTGAATGCTAAACTGTGGGCCGTGGAATACCATTAAAAATTTCAGCAAAGGAGAAAGATACCATTTGATCTGTGCTCTCCCTGGTGACAAGGTGAAATATGGATGGGAAAAGAGAAAAACTGGGGGCAGGAAGACCAAGCAGTGGCTGCTACAAAGATCTAGAGAGGTTGAGGTCTGAATCCAGGCAGTAGAAAAGGGACAGAAAGAAAATGATAGTTTTTACCAACTGTTAATGGCTTTCTATTACTGTTTATTATTTTAATAGTGTTATAGTCATACCATTCAAAATTCAGAAGCTACGAAAGGATACACAGAGAAGTCTTCCTCCCACCTCTGTCTCCCAGTCACTTAATTCCCTTCCCCACTCCAAAGGCAATCAATTTTTTGCATACGCTTCCAGAGATGTTACATATAACAAACAAATTTTATTTATGTATATTTAACTTATATATAATTTATAAGTGGATTCTATCAATTTCTGCAAGTTGCATCTTCTCTTTCTCATTCTTCAATGTATGAGTCTGTTTTACCTATATCTATAGACACACAATAAAATAGACAAATAAGGGCCTCCCCAGTGGCGCAGCGGTTGACTGTACCCAGCGCTTGTATAAATAAGTAAATAAATAAGTCTTTTAAAAAAAAAGACAAATAATGTGTGAATATTCTTATCTATTTCTCTTTTTTTTACACAAATAATCACAGACTGATTACACTGTTCTTCAAATCTTGCATTTTTCAAATTTGGTCCTTTTGAAAAGCAATTTGGCAACATATAAGTACATATACCCAAATACACATACATATATAAAGAACCATTAAAAATACTACATACTTTGACAAGGAATTCTGGGCCTGACTTCTATGAGAAAATTTTTAATAGGGAACTAAACACAAAATACTAAATAAGAAAATATAAGATATGGGTTATGATGATCCTTGTTCTCTCTTTTCACAATTGCTTGAGTGATAATTTAAGTAGCAGATGACAATTTTCAAAACAGGAATAAAATTCTGAAAACATTTCAGAGTTAGTATAAACAAAATTTGGCAATTCTTGTCCAAAGCTTGTCCATTCTTTTTGCCACAGAGGTATTTAATGGATTTGATTGCCATACTACCACCACTATACACACACACACACACACACACACACACAGAGTGTAAGTATACTGTACCTACTGAATCACCAGTTTTTCACAACATTCTTGCCTTTAAAATGATCAGGAAATAGAGCAGCCTTAGCACAAATCACCAAGGACACAGCAGCCAACAAGGAAGACAAATGCTTTTGTTGACATGTACTGGAACAGGCTTTGCCAGTATCTGGGGTGTTATAAATGATGCCAGAGAATCACTTACCCTGGGGTATTTTACTAATGTTTTCCCCAGCTCTCTTAGACTATTTTAACTGAAAGATAAAGTGGATAGCTCAGAGGGAAAAAGCACAATTCTCAGCCACACAGAGTCAATAGTTGACTTCTACAGGAGACAGTTAACTAATTAACTCATTAAATTAAAGACAATTACTTGGCAATGTCACTGAGCCTGGTGCCTGAACAGACAAAGCAGATGAGGGAGTTTAAAACTGAAACTACAATCTACCCATGGTTAGTAAAGATGCTGAAACATTTTCTGTGCTATGTTCACCAAAAAAAGCAGGTGCCTCAAAAACTGGTGATATATTTAAAACTAAAGTTTTTAAAATGCTACTAAAATAAAAATGATACATTTATTTTAAACACTTTTAATGCAGCATATTTTAATTGACTGAATAGTTTAAAAAGACAAAAAAAAAGTAAATATGGCTTCGAGTAGCACATAAATCAAGAAGTAAGAAAAGGTAAATGTTCTTATTGAAAGCTTCTCTTTCTACTATTGAAAGTGAATTGCGCGTTTGCACTAAAAATAATAAATAACAACTTAAAACAAGGTTTTGGGTCTCCCAGGCTAAAATTTTTATTTCTCAGGTAACTTAGTTGTACCATAATATTCTTTCAATTTTGTTCTAACCAGAGTGTGAGTTAAAGTGATTTTAAATGAAATTAACCAAATATCACATCCATACTCCAAATAAGTTTAGAGTTAATCACTTGACATTTCAAAGATGTTTCTTAAGCACTTGCAAATCCCTCTTGGGCAAGGAGTCAAGGACACATGAAAGACACAGACAAGAAGTAGCTGACAGTATCTGAACAAAAATAGGTGGTCTATTTCTTGACTAAACTTTTTTCTAAACCAAATTCAAGTATTTGAATGTAAAAGTGCATATCACTTTCCACGTCTTTCTAGATATGGCTAGAAATATTAAAGTTTACATTGACTACAGTTCACATGTGTTTCAAAAAGCCTTGACATTATGTACCTTAAGAAATAAAATAGATGTTATGAAAGATTAAAATCTTTATACATTTAATCAATATTATTGCTGGTAAAAGATGGTAGGGTTTCATATACAATAAATGTTGTACTTATACTGAACTACCTCTAGCTTCAAGTAAGAATATCATATCATCTAGAAAGTCAATCACAAAGTAGATTTATTTTCATATAAACCTAAACTTCCATTGAGTAAGGGGGGGAAAAAAGGTCAACTTAAACTTTAATGACATAAAGAGTAAAAAACCCAAAAAGTCTAAATGATAAATGCTACCTATTTATTTTTTTTTAAAAGATTTATTTTATTTATATAAGAGCCGTGTACAGGCCAGATGCGCGGGAGGGTGAGAAGATTCACCAGAGACAGAGCAGGGAACAGAACAGGCAGACTGACGAAATACACTGCTGAGGGGAGCAGCGGGCAGGACAGGAGAGGTCTGCTCGCCATGTGGGTTGCTCCGTCCGGATGGGGATGAACTAGCACTGCAGCGGCTGCGGACAGCTTCACAGCGCTGCGCTCAACCACCTGCACCACCAGGGAGGCCCAATGCTACCTATTTAAATGGTTTAAGTTCAAAACAGATTCTTTGATGTTTTATATTTGTAAAAGATTTTTCAGAGATTATAAAGGAAAATTCTGATCTCCTGTGACCAGAAAGCTGTCCACTTATAAAAATTATAGTGCATCAAGATAAAGGATTTTATTTTTAAGCATTCACACCAAAACCAAACTAATATACTTGTGGCACTACTTTTTAAGCCAAAAATTTGTTAAAATCAAATATTTGGGGTTATTTTTTCATTCACTTACAAATATTTATTAAAGAAATATGACTGCAGAATTGAGGTTCCTGGAGGGGGCATGTGGGAGTGAGAAGCAAAAGGGGTAGGGGGCTCAATGCACTATGGTGGAGGATTAGGTGCTTTAATGGTGGGTGTGGTGTGGTTAGTTACATCAGAAGACTAGTGAACCTAGACAGCTAAAAGGTATGCAGTGTTGTAAACCAATGTTTCCTCAATTAAAAAAAAAAAAATAGACAAATACTTGGTTGTTCCATGTATCTCAAAAAAGTAACAATTAAGCACCAACTGTGTGCTGTGTACTACATCTGGTGCTAGGGATGCAGAGATCAATAAAACATAGTTCCTACCCTCAAATAACTCAGAGATACAGCATGATGGATATGAAGCCAGTGTCAGAAAACAGGTTCTATATTTCCTGTGCCACTAACTAGTTGAGCAAAGCACACAGCTTATCCAAGCCTCTTACCTAACAAGAAGCAGAGGAAGACAGCTGTCCTATTATGAGGGTGGAAAAATGAGATCTTGAACACCAACATACTTGGAAATTGTAACACTAATGCATATTGAAATAGGTTGTTCCACTCAGAAAAGCACAGGATCTCAGTTTCCCTCCTTGCTTATTCAATTTTTCTGCTTTTGCCCAAATATGAAGGAGTGGCTGTTCTAACTCTTCATCTTTCTCCAAACTAAGGTTTCCTTGGAGTTAACTTCTATTCTTGGTTTTACCAGGAGAGCGGCCCTAACTGGTCTAGGCAGCTTCCCCTCTGCTTTTCCCACATGTGGCTGTAATATGAGTCAAAACAAACTGTTCCTCCATAACTTTGTTCTAACTGAAATGAACTGACATTTTCAGATCTTAACATCCTTTCAATTTCAGTAACTCAAATGACAATGTCACAAAGTTTGGCAACTAAGATATCACACTGAGTATTTCCTTTATAGAAAAATGAATTACATGAACAATAGAAGAGGAGGACATGTACCAAGGTAAAAGCTGAACATGCGAAGTTAATTCTCTTGCTGTCCTTCACTACTATTGCTATTACTCCTAATAGAAACCAAATTTAGTCAGGAATGCATGCCCTTTCACTACACAAGCACTGTGCATAGTGAACTGAGACTACAAAAGATCTGACACACAAACCCTGTCACAACAGTATAATATGGACTTCATCTATCAAAAGCAATATTTTAATGAGAAATAATAATGGTAAACACATAAAAACACAATAATTTTAAAAATTCTATTGAGCCATATTAATTTTTAAAAACAGATATTTAAATTAGTGATGCAAAATTCTTCTGATACTGACTAAAATCAACTACTCATGCATTAGGAAAAGACAGTTTTAAATATTTAGCATTTTCAGTTTCATATTTCACATACACTAGAAATGAAACTGTCTATTTGATTTTGTAAAGAAAATTCTCCAGAAATCTGTCTTTCTAACTAATATTGCTTCCATGAAATACTATGTGCTTACTTTTCTGTTTACTTTAATATTCTTAGTTTTTCTATTCGTTATAGCAAATCCTGTTAGCTGCTAAGCAATGCTATTCCTAACAGAGTAAGAGTCACTGAAATCAGCTGAAGCTACTAAAATGAACCATATCTACCCAAGTTTCCCCCCAAAATTGCCAAAACCTTGGAAATAAAATAATGATCCAGGGAACTCAACAACGGCAACTAAAATGTTTCTTAGAGCCAAGAGGGTTGAAAAATTAATTTGCATTGTTCTTAAATACTTCAATATCTTCATGTAAGTAGTAACCATGGGAACATACAATGAGCATATCCATAAGTCCAAACAAATCATGTCTTAGACAATCAAGGTGCATTTCCCAGGGGGAGAGAATGCTTTTCATGTTAGTAAGCCTTGATTAAATACCAAGATTTTTGCCATAAAGAAAGAAGGATCTTAATCCTGGCAGGCAGTGGAAAATATTAAAAGATTTGAGAGACAGATCAACCAAAAATGAAGTATAGCCTGGCTTTGATCCTGATTTTAATAAAGCAACTTAAAAATCTCATTCAGGAAAACTGCAACACTGAATGGAAATCCATGCTATCAAGGAATATTTTTAGGTGTTATAATCATATAGTGGTTTGTTTGGTTGACTTCTCAGTGTTCTTATCTTTTAGAGATACATACTGAAGTATCTATGGATGCAGTGATATGATGTCTGGGAAGTACTTCAAAAAGTACATTATATGTACTATTGTCTCTAAATGTATGTATGTTTGAAATTTTCTATAGCAAAGGTTTTATAAAAGGCTACAGAAAAATTACAAGGTGATTTTATATGTATTACCATATTTGTATCTCTAATAATATTACTCAGAAAAAGCAAAATGCATTAAAATAAAAGCATCCTGGGCCTCCCCTGGTGGCGCAGCAGTTGAGCACTGGGTTGCGAGGCTGCCCGCAGCCTCGCCAGTTCAATCCCCGGCCACCGGCAAGGGTCCCACCAAAAAAAATAAAATAAAATAAAATAAAAAATTAAAGCATCCTCCAGTTACTATACACCCTTACGCAAGTTGCTTACTCTTTCTGGGGCTCAGTTTCCTATCTGTAAAATTGGAATACTAATCATACTTATAGAGTTGTTCTGTGGATTAAATACAATAAGGTGTATAAAATAGTGCCTGACACATAACAGAGACTCAGTAAATAAGCATTAGCACAAATCTAGAAGTCCAGTAACTGGTTTCAATGACAGATGCTTCAGAAATTTCAGCAGTACTAAATAACAGAGAACTGGACAGAACAGGGAGATGATGATTAAAGAACAAAGTTACACACATAAAAAGTGAATTACAAGTCTCCACCAGAGGTCTTTATCTTGGTATTTGAGAGTCTATCACTGGAACAGTTTTTTCTTCTCTGATCCAGAATGAGCAGTTGAAGCATCAAAAGAAAAATCTGCACATACCTTCCACAGTCTCTCAGTATTAGGTCATTGCTACTCCCCTTTCTCAGCACCTAGAGACTTGAGAGAAATTACCTTATCATGGTATTTCTGAATATAGGGATCTTTAGACATGTCTCAAGAATGAGAGTAATTAATTGACTACATGTACATAACACTAAACACATATTAACATTTTAGTCACTTTATAGGTCCTGCAAAGTTACCTAAGGAAGACAAGCGACTCAGATCCTATTCAGGAAAGAAAAATGCTCACCTCATCTTAGAAGAGATGGACAGAGACAAGGGACTAAGTTTTTATCAGTTCTCCATGTATCATGCACCATTTATACATTATATCATTTAACCTTTATAACATCCCTACCCTATATTAATAGAAACAGGCTCCAAAAGTAAGTGGACACCTACAAAGAGGTATCAAATGAGGATTCAAATCCAGGTGTGACTACAAAGTTCATGAAGGCTCCTATGACACTCTGCAGCTTGGTGGATAAAAAGGATTTAACTAAGACTCAGCTCAAGATATTATAAGAATATTTTGGAGGGCCTCCCCGGTGGTGCAGCGGTTGAGCACTGGGTTGCGAAGCTGCCCGCAGCCTCTGCAGCGCCGGTTCGATCCCTGCTGCTCCTACTGGAGGAGGGTCCCACATGGCGAGCAGACCTCTCCTTCCGCCCGCTGTCCCCCTCAGCAGTGTACTTCGGTCCTTCTGCCTGCTCTGCTCCCTGCTCTGCTCCCTGCTCTGGCTCTAGTGAATTCTCTCACCCTCTCGCGCTTCTGACTGTACCCAGTGCTTGTATAAATAAATAAACAAATCTTTAAAAAAAAAAGTGTTTTGGAGAGGAAGAAATTAAATTGGAAGAAGTGATGTACTATCAAAGCAATCATCCATGAAAAAGCATAGAAATGTATAAAGCTTACATTTCAATATAATCTATTTCAATATGATCTATTTAAAATAGATTGAATCATTCCACTTCCAAATCGAAAGATTTTCAGTAATTTTCACGATGAAAGCAAAAAAAAAAAAAAAAAACCAAACTTCTCCATGGCCTATAAACTAGGCCCTACTTGATATAGCTCCTTTAGTCTTATTTCTTACTGGCCATTCACCATTTATCATCACTCACTGACACTTCAGGCACTCTGGCCTCCTTTCTATTTGTAGAACATAACATGCCCAGCTCTCATGAACACCTTGGCTTTTAAATCTACAAACTGTCGGGCCTCCCCGTTGGCGCAGTGGTTGAGCACTGGATTGCAAAGCTGTCCGCAGCCTCTACAGCACGGGTTCGATCCCTGGCTGCTCCCCGGCCTCCGGAGGAGGGTCCCACATGGCGCGCTGCTGCCCTCAGCAGTGTGCGTCAGTCCTTCTGCCTGCTCTGCTCCCCACTCTGGCTCTGGTGAATTCTCTCACCCTCCCACACTTCTGACTGTACTCAGTGCTTGTATAAATAAATAAATCTTTAATAAAAAAAATAAAAAACATATGGTGTAAATAAATAAATCTACGAACTATTTGGAATTCTCTCTACCCACCTTTTAGTTTTCAGCTCTGAAATCACCTCCTCAGAGGCCTTCACTGACCACCCTCTTGAAAAATGATGCCCTTTTCCATCATTGTGTTTATTTCCTTATTGAAGTTGTCATAATCTAAGGTTTTTCTTTTTTTTTTTAATGTGTAGGCTTTATTATATCTGTCTCACGCCTATCCAGAATGTGAAGTCCTGCTTTCACTAAACTACACCCCAGGGGACCTCCCTGGTGGCTTAGGAGTTAAAGACAGCAAGCCGCAACCTACATGGGCAACCCACATGGTGCAGCAGACCTCTCCTGCCTCACCCACTGCTCCTCTCAGCAGAGTGTTTCAGTAGACCTGCCGGTTCTGCTCCCCACTCTCTCTGGTGGATCCTCTCACCACTCCCACACTTCTGACTTAAACCTCAGTTCTTGTATGCATAAATAAATAAGCCTTTTAAAAAATAATAAAAAAGAAACTACTCTCATCCCTCACTGAACTCATCTCTAATAAAGACAGAATCTAGTACAATGCCTGATCTGATACATGGTACACAATTAAAAATGTACTGCTTGGTAGTTGAACACAACATGATATTTAATAACAGCAATTTTCTTATCTTTTTAAATCTTTCAATCCTTCCAGTGGATATAAGGATTCAAATCTCACTGTGGTACTAATATGTCCTTAATTCCTCATACTTTTTTCCAGAAAACTCTATATAGTTTATGGCAAATACTGTATAAACTGAAGATTCTAAAGATGTGGTGAAAATTCTTAACCAGAGCAGCTAAGAAACTACAGATCACTTTCTGTGTGTCCCATTCTGGGCTCATGCAATCCAATTTATTCTATGACATTCTCTTAAAATTTTAGGTTCTGAATTGATAAATTATTATTTTTTAAATTATTCAATTTAAATTATGCAATTTTAAACTTATTATTCAATTATTCACTTGAACAATATTAAATTGTTTGACATTTAATATATGTACTTTTTAAAAAAAGATTTATTTATTTATGCATATAAGAATTAAGGTTAGGGGCCTCCCCGGTGGCGCAGCGGTTGAGCGCTGGGTTGCGAAGCTGCCCGCGGCCTCTGCGGCGCCGGTTCGATCCCCGGCTGCTCCCCGGCCACCGCAGGAGGGTCCCACATGGCGCACAGACCTCTCCTGCTGCCCGCTGCTCCCCTCAGCAGTGTGCTTCGGTCCTTCTGCCTGCTCTGCTCCCCGCTCTGGCTCTGGTGAATTCTCTCACCCTCCCGCGCTTCTGACTATACCCAGTGCATGTGTAAACAAACAAATAAATAAATAAAAATTCATGCCTCTTTAAAAAAAAAAAAAAAAAAAGAATTAAGGTTAGGCCAAAGGTGCAAGCAGGTGGGAGCAGAGCGGGGCTGTGAGAGGATTCACCAGAGACAGAGTGGGGAACAGAACAGAAGGATCTACTGAAATACACTGCTGAGGGTAGAAGCAGGCACCATGTGGGTATCTCCCTGGTCGGGGACCGAACTCATGACACAGTGGCTGGCAATAGCTTCATAGAGCTGAGACTTTAACTTCTGCGCCACCAGGGTGGCACAATACATACGCATTGAGTCTTTGTTTTTATTTCTCACTAATTCTTTCCCCTACCCAAGTCTTTTCTCACCTAATAATATACTGGAAACCCCTATAAATTACCTGGAATAAGTCTAACTCAGTCGTTTCAGTATTTGTGTAATCCTGATGGAGCAAAATTGGGTCAATGACAGTGTGGGACTGAGAGAAGTAAAAATAAATAAATAAATAAATAACAGTTGAAGGATAGTAAAATAAAATCCTAGTTTGACAACTCATTGTAAAGTGATAGCACCGTCTAATACATAAGAATTCATTTGTTGTGTGCCAATTTTATAAATTGGAGGGAAAGGGGTATAAAAAGGCAGAATCCTAGTGAATAGTGTTTTTTTAACTAATAGAAAATAAAGCTCATTAAAATGTGAGAAGCAATGAGCACAGAAAAAATAAATCTATTTCCTTATAATCAAAACAAAAAAGACTCTTACAAAGTCTTTCTTAGGAACATGCATACATAAATGTCATTAAATATGCACATACCAGTATTTTCAAATTAGAATATCTTTCTATTTACAAAACAAGTTACTATTTGTGAATTTAGACAATTAATGGCATGGATCTAAAGTTTATAAGAAGAGTTATCAACTGCATTCTAAAATTCAAAATTAAATCTTCTCTGTGGTGCTTAAATAGCTAAAACAGTCCTGAACTCAAGGAACCCCAAAATTCTATCAAAACCAAATCAGACTAATAACAGAATAATCTATATTTTGTCTTTAGCTATATCCTTGTAAAACTCTAAACTCCTATAGAAACACTCCCTTAGTTCTCCTCTTCCTTTCTTTTTCAATAGTAGATATCATTAATAAATCAATCCCTATTCTCTGTGCTGTCTAGTTTGTAATCCCCCAATCATAAGGATTTGCCTACCACCTGTACAAATTTGTCTCTATCTGAACTTGACTTTAACTTAGAAAGTCAAATTTATTTAACATAACCCCCCCAACTCCCCAAATAGATGCTTATCAACTAACATCTATCCAAAATGCTATATTTACTACTTCCTTTCCTCTATATTTAATACCAAATCTAACAGATTCATCCCTTACAAAATCCCTGATACTGTTCTTCCCTTCCATTTCCCCAGTCATTAGCCACTCCAGGTCATTATCTCCCACATATATTATTTCAATAGCCTCTTAGCTCATCGCCTTCCCTACTTTCAACCTCTCTACACTTTATCCAACATACACAAAGAGCTGGCAGAATTCCCCACTTTCAATTTGTCCACTCAGAATCCCACAGTGCCTCCCTACTGTTTCAAATCCAAACTCCTTGGACAAATGTCCTAGATAGTTACAGTGCAAAGGTACTTTCTGTTTTTAATCACCTAAGTAACCATATTCTTATCCTTTAACTTCTTAACAAACATGGCTGCCAGTAGACTTTCACATACCTCTAGCTTTCAAATTTTACCATTTCAAGATCCTATAAGCGGTATTTGGTGTGAAAGTTAAGGGTATGGGTTCTGTAGTTTGATGAATCCAGCCTCTACTACTTATGAAGTAAGCAACATTAACCAAGTCATTTAAATTCATCTATTAAACAAAGATTCTCCTAAGGTAATGAAAATTAACATAATACCCTTAAAGCACTAGGCTGATGTTCCAGCACACTAAAGAATGACCAATAAATGTTAGCCATTGTCATTATTACATGGCCTTTCAATCCAGGCAAGTCAATATGATTTCCCTACTAGCAGCGATACATTTGCCTTCACTATTCTTGACTCTCTCAAACACAGATCAAATGGATATCAGAGAACAGATAGTCACTACCATTCAATCTTGGCTCATTCTTCCCTGAGATTATCCAACTTGTTATCTACGATTAAACTGAACAGAAGTACACACACGACACACAGCAAAAAGTCCTCAGTAAATGTTTGTTGGATAAATATGTTAAGTGCTAAAGAAATAAGTAGTTAGTATGTATTTTTGCCTATTATTTCTAATAAGCCATTTACATCTATAACAAAATTGTTTCTAAACAATGCTTTATTAGCTTCAAGTAACTATAGTTTGAAGTACTCAAGACAGGAATAAAAAATGTAACCTATAACTTGGTAACTGTCCTCAAACTGATTCAACCAGCTCTTTTGTGTTTTTTTTTAAAGATTTATTTATGCATACAAGAGATGGGGTATAGGCCAGGAGTGCGGTGGGTGAGAGGACTCATCAGAGACAGAGTGGGGAACAGAACAGGCAGACTGACTGAAATACACTGCTGAGGGTAGCAGCAGATAAGACAGGAGAGATCTGTTGCACCATGTGGGTTAGCTCCTTTGCCAGAGATGGAACACTTGCTGGCCAGAGGCTGCGGATAGCTTCATGTGCTGGATAGCTTCTTGTGCTGACACTTAACCCCTTGAGCCACCAGGGAGACCCTACAACTAGCTCTTTTGTATCTTTCTAGCTGCTCTATGCATTCCTGAGGTATTTATGCTCTATCTCTCTCTTACCTATCAATAATTCTTATCTATCAGTAATATTTTATATGTAGTTAGTGCTAAAGAGAGTATGAATTCCACAAATTTTCAATATAAACATAAAATAAAGGCACCAAAATAACATGTAAGAAGAGAGTAAGATTTAAAAGTTGTCAAAAGCTAGACAGATTCCAAGTTGTCTCATTGTACTCCCTCCCACAGATTCACAGATTTTTTTCTATAGGATTTTTAAGGATGGAAGTAATTCAATTCCCATCTCTTTATGTCCTGCTGAGTTCTACACCAGAAGATAATGTCTACAAAGGCCAGATAGTAAGTCTAAGGATAAAACAACCAGTTTGAGGCAGGATTGGAAATTGAACCCAGTATTCCTGACTCCCAGGTCAGTGCTCTTTTCCACAGTGTCATGCTTCATCTCTACTGATTTCTTCTATGCCGACTTAATCAACAAAATAAAATTAACTGTATCACTTGAACTTCTCATAAAACAATTGAGTTAATCACATGGTGTGGTTAATACTGACATATTTTTGGCTGTTTTTAAGAAACTTGTGATGAATAAAGGTTTCAAGTCAGAAATAGAGCCCTTCTTTCACAATTACATTCATTGTGGAAATGATGCTTCACTTAGCAGATTTTATAAAATTTAGGACTTACATTTTCACTGTTTTTTTTTTTTCATGAACTACACATGTATATGGTCATCTATGTAGCCTCCTCCCCAAGAATAATTTAAGTAATCCACATGTCTCTGATAAAAATGTCATCTATTCCAGGCTCATCAGCATATGTTAGTATCTGTTCCTAATATAGAACCAGACTTTTGGAGTTGGAAGGAACCTTGGAGATCACCTCTCATTTTACAGAGGAAACTAATACCCAGCAGGGACCTGACCAAGGTCATAGTTTCTATATAAAAACCCAGCTGCAGAATAGAAAGTTCACAAAAGACAATTTCTGAGAAAAACAGTATTTAGAGAAACATTTAGTTTGTCTCCCTTTACAACAACTTCTTAAAGCACAACTTCCTGCATGAGGAAATTTTGAAGTTTAAGGGAAAAAAGCAAAACAAAAAACTAAGTCAACTTTTTTTAAAAGTCTACAGCCAAATCACTGATCCCAAAAATTTAACAAAAGGTCGATCCTTGCAAGAATCACATACAGTAACATTTTACAACAAAAACCTACAGATATGAAAGAAATAAGTAGAGGTAGGGAAGAGACACACAAATTAAGAATAACCACAATATCCTTACCTCTGTAACAAATTATGTACAGAATTACTGACACCTACAAAAGCTAAACATGCAACTTCAAGAAAAAAAAATTACACCATACTTATTAATTATAAAAGACAGTCAATACATTTGAAATTTTATCTTAGTCCCTTGTACTTAAGGGAAGATGGCAATTCTTTTTTGGTGTTCTTTCACATGTTTTAAGTAACATAAAAAACAATAATTTGCAGAGAATATTTTGTCAAACCTAAATAAAATAAGTATGATCTATTTGTCTAGCCAAATTTATAAGAATACATGAAAAATGAAACGATCCTCAAAGTTAAGGCCTGAAAAGTACAAGACTTAATACTTTCCCCCCAGTGAAAGAGCACACAACAAAAGCTAATTTACCTGTAGGAATATGTTTCTTAACTCATGAGGATCACCTCGCCTAGTTGTCTGTACCTGTAAAAAAAAAAAAAAAAAAAAAGCCAGTTAATGAGTTCATAATGTTTCACTATACCCACATTATCTCTATAGATTAGAATTCAGAAGCTAACAATCGATGCTGTTATCATTTATAAAGCCATTTAGCTTAAAACAAACCAAAAGCACTAATACTGATAACACCTGTCCAGGTGTTAAGATCTGTAAGGACAGGATGGAAAGACCAGTGAGATAACCCAAAATAGAGCAAATCTACCAGACAGAGTTCCTCTGGACTGGAAAGAGAAGGGAGTGAAGATCAATCTCTTTATTCCAAATCTACTAGCAACACCCACCTTCAAATCAAGAGGCCCACAAGAATAGAGCAACAGGAAAGTTGACAACACTGAAATTAATCACATGGCCTAGCAGCCTTTCTTCCCAAAGCATAGCAGTCCTGAATATAATTATCTCCGCGCCCTTCTTTATTCACCCAGACTGAAATATGAAAGCTGCTATAACGTTTCCAAATACTTTCGACAACCTTCCACCTGCAGCACAAATGCCAACCATTGCCCCCGCCCCACGGAGGCCCCAAATTACCCAATTACCCACCCCCTCCCCCACCGCAACATACAGATGTCTTAGGCATCCCCGGCTTTACATGCCACTTCCTCCGCTCGCTTTCCGACGCCCTCCAACTCCAAGCTCCCAATCCCGTGCCCCTAAGGCAGGACATTACTCTTTCTTCACTGACCTGTAGTCCTCACCAGCCCCTCAAACTCACAATCCCTCTTCCCCTCCCCCAGTCGGGCATCCTCTCCCTCGGGTGCAAGCCCCGCACAGCAATCCCTCCCGCGAGCTGGAGCCCTAGGAAGCTCTATCCAAGTACAAGGCAAAGAAAGAAATGGGAAGAGGTGAGGGGGCTGCAGGCAGGGTCCCCAGAATGTCTCCTATGCAATAAAGGCAGCAGCAGAGAGTTGGAGTCACCTTGACCGCCATGCTGTGCTCGGAAGCCGGGGACGAGCGAGTGAGCGAGCAGGGCCGAGCTGTCAGCGCGCGCGCGCCTCCCCCCAGCCGCGCCCGCCCTCCCGCTCGCCCGCGCTGCGCGCGTCTCTATGCAAATAGGCTGGGGCGGGCAGGGCCGAGAAGGGGCTGGACGTCCTGGGCTGGGCCGGTGGCTGGCGGCGGAGCTGGCCGGCCCGCGACCCGCCAACTGGCCGTGCGGAGGAGGGAGATGCGTCTCCCTCGGGGAAGACTCAAGGGCCCGCCGTGGGATTCCGACGCGCCGCTTGGAGGCTGACAACTCAGTCACCGCCAGGAAAGCCCCAGATTTCTTAAGGCCTCTTAGTGGGTGTGGCTTTGGGCACCGGCTACGGGCGAAGTCGTTTCCCCCTGTGATTTAAAGGAACACTAGCGGCCTAGATTGGGCAAGATTTCGCAGGATCAAAGAACATGACCCAGTCATAGCAACTAATGGTGAATACTGACAATAAAAAGGATTGGGAACCACTTACTCTGGGGAAAACCTAAGTAAACGTAACTTGAAAATAACGCCCCTAAATTGGCATGTATATTCTTAATATAGTTTTGCTTCGTGACTATTATCCAGCTTTATTTGTAGACTCATTCCACATTCCTAATCACCCATTGCCTTCTCTGGCAACGAGGTGTGGCACAAATGCATGGGTGGAAGGCGGGATCCATTTATCTCCTGCAAGGCCTGCACTCAATCCTGGCCCAGTTTGCCCCTACAAAAACATTTCCAGCCATACCTAAGAAATAATAGCTCTAACTTGAACAAAAAATAATGTCTCTAAAACGGAATCTTGCCATTATGACCATGATGAGCCACATATTGATTCATTCAGCAGACATTTACAGGGAAGATATTATATGCCAGAGACATTTCTGCCTCTAAAGTATACAAAGACAGTACGTAGGTCCCTACCCTATAGGAATGTAAAGCTAGTCAATGCTTCCCCACAAAACCCTTAGTGTATTTTTGTTTGTTTGTTTGTATGTTTAAACTAAGTATGATACTGTTTCTTTTTTTAAAAAATCTAACAACTCCAAGATTTAATCTTATTGTCGGCTCACAATCCTGAAGCTGACCAATTTCCTTTTCTGTAGTCTTTTTTTTTTTTTTTTTTTTTAAAGATTTATTTATTTATTTGTTTGTTTGTTTATTTATACAAGCACTGGGTACAGTCAGAAGCGCGGGAGGGTGAGAGAACTCTGCAGAGCCAGAGCGGGGAGCAGAGCAGGCAGAAGGACCGAAGTACACTGCTGAGGGGAGCAGCGGGCGGCAGGAGAGGTCTGCCCGCCATGCGGGACCCTCCTCCGGTGGCCAGGGAGCAGCCGGGGATCGAACCGGCGCTGCAGAGGCTGCGGGCAGCTTCGCAGCCCAGCGCTCAATCGCTGCGCCACCGGGGAGGCCCTTTTCTGTAGTCTCTTTATTCCTTTCTTTAATCATAATATTGTACTAAGTACCCAAAGTAATAGAAATGGCAAATAACAATTATTGATGAGGAATGCTATATTATCTAAAATGAACTTTCCTGTTGCACTTAACTGTCTACCACCATTACATCTTTCTTCAGTCTGTTCAAAGCTCTTTTGACAATGTAACTGGACATACAGATTTACAAATTCATATTTTGTTCTATTAGCACCTTATGTCCTTGATACTCTGCTCTGTCTTATTTTCTGAAGTTTCTCTAGTCATCTAAGATGTTTAAGTTACTTTACAAGAGAAGGGTGTCAATTCAGTAACCCAAAGTCTCTCGATTTGAATAAAAGTACTTAAGGGAAAGAAAGGCATTTATTTAAAATGAAGGGATTACTTTCCTTTAAAAATGTTGGTATTAACCCAATCCATATCGTTGAGGTGAACACTTAGGGTCAGACTGACCACTCTTAGAGAGGAAGAAAAAATTACAGTTAAAGAAAGCCTACCACAATAATTCAAAAGTATAGACATGAAGCTGCAATGAAAATCTTCTTGAAAAGTATATCTGATATTTGAGCAAGTTCAAGGGTTTCACTGGCACCAATCTAGTTGCAGTGAAAATAATATAATTTTTTTTAAAGATTTATTTATTTATTTATACAAGCACTGGGTACAGTAAGAAGCACGGGAGGGTGAGAGAATTCACCAGAGCCAGAGCAGGGAGCAGAGCAGGGAGAAGGACCGAGGTACACTGCTGAGGGGAGCAGCGGGCGGCAGGAGAGGTCTGCGCGCCATGTGGGACCCTCCTCTGGTGGCCGGGGAGCAGCCAGGGATCGAACCGGTGCTGAAGAGGCTGCAGGCAGCTTCACAACCCAGCGCTCAACCGCTGCGCCACCAGGGAGGCCCAATTAATATAATTTATAACAAAATAATAAGACTGCCATGGGAGAAGTAGATCGAAGAGCTCAGCTACCCTAAATGTGAATTTTGCTAGATTTTTCATCTATGAAGTATAATAACAAAATGCACAAAGTTATTAAAAGTATGTGCTATAGAATGAAGGAATATAAACACATATGAGTTAGAGCTCCTAGCCGAAAATTTTTGCAGCCTCTGCAGCACAAGTTCCATCCTGGCTGGCCAGGGAGCAAACCACATGGTGCCGCAGACCTCTCCTGACTCGCCCGCTGCTCCCCTCAGCAGTCTACATCAGTCTATCTAACTGTTCTGTTCCCCACTCAGTCTCTGGTGGATCCTCTCACCTCCCACATCTCTGGCCTGTACCCCAGTTCTTATTATCATAAATAAATATATCTTTAAAAAAAAATGGTACAATCACTTTGGGGAAAGATCTAGAAGCTCTTATAAAACTAAACATACAACTACACTATGATCCAGCAATTCCATCTTTTGGTTTTACCCAAGAGAAATGAAAATATATGTCAATAAAAAGACTGGTACAAGAACATTCAAGACTACTTTATTCATAAAAGTAAAAAACTGGAGAGAGCCCAGATGTCTATCAGTAGGAGAATGGAAAAATAAACTATGATCTATTCACAATAAAAAAGAGCAAACTATTAATAAACTATTGGATGACTCTTGTAGAGTGTCATGCTAGAATGCCTACAAGAAATCATACAGAACAAAAGAGCACATACTGTATGATTACAGTCATGTAATGTTTTAGAACAAACAAAATTAATCTATGATGGAAAAATCAGCAGAGGAACTGATTGGAAAGAGACATAAGGTAACTGTCTATGTCTTGCTAAGGGTTTAGGTTACAAGTGCAAGCATTTTTTTAAAACTTAGTGAAAGTATATTTAATGTAAACACATAACATTGTACATAAATATTTCCTCAAAAATAAAAGTTTTTTCGAAAGAAAAAATATTGAACACTAAGAAATTATATTAAGTATTAAGGAGAAAAGTTGGTATTTTAATTTTACCTTGAAATGCATCAAAGGAATAAAAAGTTTGATGGATAGATGAATGGATGGAAAGATAGAGGAAGTGAGGGAAAAAGGGCAGTGTTTAGAGAGATTGAGAATTTAGTAGCTAACTGGAGGAAAATCATTGTACAAATCCAGCTTTCCTATATATTTGAAATCTTTATAATAAAATATTGGGAAAATTATGCTGGGGTTTGTGATACTAAGTATGACTTCAGGTGTGTTATTCCATGGTTTAGCTAGAAATTGTATTGGGACTTGTTTCTTAAACATTGATAAATCTCTGCATTGTTGTAGACTTAGGGGAAAAAAAACTGAAAATAATATATTTTGAACAGGGGAATCTGTGAAAACATTATTGCATGGAGGAAACAAACATGTTTTCCTTTACATGGATTTAGACAGTAATTAAATCTCCCTGGGAGTTATGTTTGTATGTTTGTTTGGTCTAATAGTTACCCACAGGAAAAACTAGAGGAAAAATGTGAAAGTTCATTTGCATAAGATACTGACAGAACTCTTGGAAGCTACCAGATTTGGAATCTGGAAGCTGATTCTGGAATTCTCCTGCTTAAGTGCACTTAGTGTGTGAGTTGTGAACAATATTTAGAATCCTACCCAAATTAGTTCAGAAGGCTGGAAAGAGAGTGCCCATTCATGTGTAAATCATCAAACTACAAGATCCAAGATGCCTGGAATTTTTTCCCCTCTCAAATGAGGGGAGGTTCTCCAGAGTATTAGGGAGTTCTTAACCTTGGATTCGGGGAAGTGCAAGCGGATCTTGCTATGAAAGTACTATCCAATCTACCCCCTCTTCTGGTATTGTTTATGTGTATGTTTGGAATAAAAATAAACATATATAAAAGCAGTCAACTATCACCTGCACTTTTGAGGAAGCCTCTGGGTAATGCTGATCTGCTATTTCTTCCCTGGCTTTGGTCAAAGTCAGCATGGGTAATAAATTATGGAGTAACAGACCTACATGGTCTCTTCTGTAGTCCCAGACAGTCACTGTTTGCTCATTTTGCTCATCTATAACCCTTGATTGATTGATAAGTTTTCTGGATACTTTAGAATGGAAATGGAGAGTAAAATAGGGAGTCAGCAATAATGTTCCTTTGATCATCACCAATCCTTCAATAAAGCATTATATGTAAACAAGTTTTGTGTTTATGATATGGAAGAAAATTAACGTTCAGTAGTAGGAAGCATAGCCTTCCTCATTTCACCCCTTCACTGAAATCCATGTGGCAGTAGCAGCAACATCATTTTATCAAAGACGTAGGTTCAGCGTTCTAGGTGAAAGGAAGCAAAATGAGAGTAACCCATGGTAATGATGGATATGGGTCACAGTGGCAGGTGGGGCAAATCCCCCTTTACTTAAACATATGACATTACCTTAGAGGGATAGAGGGCATTTCATTATAGAATTATACATAATTATGAAGTTCTAATTCATCTCTTGACATAGGGTGTGCCTTATTATTTATATCTTTAGTAGGAAATAGGAAGGAAACAATTATCCTTCTCTATAAAAGTCTTATTTTTTTAAAAGATTTATTTACTTATGTATACAAGGTCTGGGGTGTAGGCCAGAGGTGTGGGGTGTGAGAGGATTCACCAGAGACAGAGTGGGGAGCATAACGGACAGATCTGCTGAAATACACTGCTGCGGGGAGCAGCTAGACAGGAAAGGTCTGCCTTGCCATGTGGGTTAGCTCCCTGCTTGGCCCAGGATCAAACCCCTGCACCTCCAGGGAGGCCTAGAAATCTTATAATATGTTGGGAAGACAAAACTTAAGCAAAACCATTAGTATAATGTATATATTAAGATGCTTAATTGTGTGATAAATGTGAGCAATACAGGATTAAGAAAAGAAAAAATCAGTGTAAACTGGATCACACCAATGTAAACTGGATTCACCACTTCTCTTGTTCTTTCTGGAGTGTGTCTTATCAGTATATCCTTGCTTTTTTCCTCTACACCCCCAACTAACACTTATCTCAGTGCCTGACATTAGCTATGAAGGTACTAATTGTTTATTGAATATTCCTAGCTAATTTCTCTACCACTAATCATAAGTTTTCTTACATTCCCTAAGTGAAGGCCATTACTATTGTCTTAGTTGCTCAAGTTAGAAAGTTTAGTATCAAGGCTCTTCCTTGCCCTCACATGCAAGGAGCCACCCAGTTCCTTAATTTCTATTCTTTGATTATAATAACCTTTCCATTGCTCTCCAAGTCTCCAGTTCTCCACTTTCTGCCTCCTGTCACTATCTTCCAATACATTCTCCACAGTGCTGTCAAGTGTTCCAGGTAAGACAGAGAGAAATTAAATTTTGTTACTTCTCCATCTTCAGTTTCTCTCTACTGACATCATTATAAAATCCACACTCCTTAGTGAAGTCAAGCAAAAGCTTTCTGATCTGTCTTTTCCTTTTATTTTATCTTATATCTTATGCATGTTTCTTTAGGCATAAGTATTTTAGAATCTTTTTTTTTTTTTTTAGTATTTTCAAATCTTTGAGCTAATTCCTTTGCTGGGAATATTTTACTACACATCTACTCCAATTTATCTCTCCTTTATGCCAGAGTTCAAGAATATCCAAAAAAACAAACCTAGTGCCCTTTCTCCACCTGGGGAATGCCCCACTCTGTGCATATAGTTTTGGTATCCCTAGCAATTAGCTAGCAATTAGCACAGGGCTAGATGCATAGCAGTGATCAATAAAAATGCTTGCTAATGAATAAAAACAGCTCTCTCTGGCTCAGAACTAGCTTGTGGCTTCTTCGCCAAATGCACCAAGAATGTCAGGGTCATTGGCGAATTTGGGATCCATTATGATGCCTCCCTCAGGAAAATGGTGAAGAAAATGGAAGTCACCCAATTTGTGTTGCCAAGTACACTTGTTCCTTCTGTGCCAAAACCAAGATGAAGAGGTGAATTGTGGGAATCTGACATTGTAGTTCCTGCATCAAATAGCAATTGGGGTACTTGGGCCTATAACCCCACCTCTGCTGTCACAGGAAAGTTGGCCATCAGAAGTCTGAAAAAATTGAAAGATCAGTAGAATCTCCACCATTTCAAAATTGCTAGCTTATAATAAATGGGTTAAGTAATATAACAGAATAATTTTGATTTGCTAATTTTGTTAATTAATGTTCTGATATGCATTGCATTAATTTTGCTTCTCAAAAGAGACTTGGAAATTAAAATCTTTGTAAGTTCTACTGGAAAAAAAAGAATAAAAACTTATGTTAAAGTAAAATGAAATAAAGTAAAATGAAAACATAGACATGCAAGCACAGATAGACAAAATTGGATGAGGAGATTTAAAAACTACTGAATTTGAAGGGCATGATGAGATAGAGGCAGGAGACTAGTTATGAGGTCTTCAAAAGAAGACCTAATGTGGGGTCTCCTTGGTGGCTCAAGGGCTTAAGCATCAGCACTATGAAGCTATCTGCAGCCACTGCACCAGGAGTTCCATCCCCCAGCAGGGAAATGACCCACGTGGTGCAACAGACCTCTCCTGTCTCACCTGCTGCTCCCCTCAGCAGTGTATTTCAGTCAGTCTGCCTGTTCTGTTCCCCACTCTGTCTCTGGTGAATCCTCTTACCTCCCGCATCTCTGGACTGTACTCCAGTTCTTGTATGCATAAATAAATAAATCTTTAACAGAAAAAAAAAAAAAGACCTAATGCGGTGAAGTCACCAATATCCAAGATCTGGTCATCAGTTCTATAGGTCAGAAATCATCTTGTAAGTGGCCCAAAGATCACTAAAGCTAGCCTAATTGATAAGATACTGATAGTCACTACTAATTAATATTACTGAATACTTGTTATTGTCCCACAATATTCTAAGTACTTTAAGAGAATCTGTCTTCAAAACACTCTCTGAGGTAGGTTGTTTCAGGTTATTATCTCTAGTCTAAAGATGAAGAAACTGAAACACCCATAAGCAACTTTTCCAGGGTTATACAGCTAGTAAATGATAATTTAAAAATTAGTAAAGGATTGTAATTAACATTTTGTAAAGAAATAATTCTCAGAAAGCAATACACATAGAAAGGGAGGAAAAAGATTTAAGTATTTAAGAACTAGTCTATGAGCCCAATAACTGACTAGTAGGCATTCCAGAGAAAATAGATTTAAAATGAGGGGGAATAAATTATCAAAGAAATAAATATGATTTTCATATAAAAATGAGTTTTTGAGTTTCAAAGTTCTCTGTGTACTCAGAACAATGAGTGAAAAAGTTTCAATACCAAGGCACATTATGAAATATCAGAACATTGGAAGTAAAAAGAGGATCTCCTGTAGCCAGAATGCACAGCTCTATGAACAAGAGGAGAAGTTAAATAAGTAGGTCTATGATAAAGGAAACAATAGAAGCAAGGAGCCAGTTTCCCCGCTTGTCAGGGAATTGGTACAATGTGGAGACCCTGTGTCAGCTCACCAAAGAAATTAAGAATGCATGTAAGACCACTGATGGCTGTCAATGTCAGCTAAAGAAGCAGAGATGATGAAAACAAAGTAGTTAAGTAGCAAGACTGATTTGTCTTCTATTCCTAATTTAATTCTCCAAACAGAGGAGTTAGCCTTGAAAAGGAAGGAGGGAGAAATATCCTAGAATTAGACACTTTGCCAAGGCCAGTCTTTAAGGGTTTGGAGAGGGAGAACGTGTGAAAAACTGACTTTATTTTACAGATTCCTGTGGCTATTCATCAGTGGCTACAAGTCTGACCAACAGTGGAAAATGTTATAAAACACTGAAAATTTTAACATAGGCTAAGCTAGACTTTGATAATTTAAAAGATCAGAAAACTAAGGAATCTTCCAGAGAGTTGTTATGTGAAAGGGGGTTTGAAGGAAAGGTATTAAAAAGAATACACTGGAAGCATTGACTACAGAAAAAAAAAAAACATTTTTTGTTTATATTCCGACCAACGTCAGGTTCCTTAGTAACTTGATCACACAAAAGTAAAAGTAGCTAGTAAGTAGTTTATAACAAAGTTAAGTGAATAAGTAAGAACTGAAAATTGTATGTACATGGAAAGTACAATTCTGAGTAATCTGAATCCATTAAACAAAGCCTGGAGCAGATAACTTAATTTTCTGTAAATCGCAGTTTTGCATACAGTCAGCAAAGACTGTGTAACTAACCAAACCTACTATTATACTTCTTTTTGCCATTTATTTAAGATGTATAAATAAGTTTATTTAGTAAGATTGCTTTTCAAAAATCCATGTTGAATGATGGATAATTGACCACCTTCTGTGGACTTATAAATTATGGTCTTTTTTTGGGGGGAGGGGAAGTTTGGTTATTTTTGTTTTTGAAAGATTAATGCCACAGTAGCTCAAAGAAGAAAACTAAACAGAGTGTGATCTCCCAGTTCCTCCCCTTTCCATTAAAAACTGAGTATTATACTTGACTTTTCCCATTATCTGCAATCATTCCAGTTTGCAGGGAGTCCATACATATAATTGTTAATAGTGCAGATATTTCAGAGAACATGTCTTTGAGCCTTCTCGGGAAGATTCTTTTAGGCCCACCTGATGTGAAATCATCTACCCCTATTCTATCTCTAACTCCAGTTTCTATAGCATGGTGTTGGTAATATCTGTATGAGGACTCTAATTTGTGAAGTCTTCCTCTCACATTGGAATATTTTAGGAAAGGGTAAGAATCTCCTGGAATTATTAATCTCATACCTAGAAATGCACCAACCTCTTCTTAATTCATTCCTGGTAAGTTGCTGGTAGAAATCTTTTTTTTTTAATTTATTTATTAAAGATTTATTTATTATGATTTATGCCTGCAGGAGCTGGGGTACAGGTCAGAGGTGTGGGGAGTGAGAGAATTCACCAGAGACAGAGTGGGGAGCAGAACAGGTAGATCTGCTAAAATACACTGTTGAGGGGAGCCATACGCAAGACAGGGGAGGTCTGCTGTGCCATGTGGGTTGCTCCCTGGCAGGGTAGGCCAAGATCAAACTCACCCTATAGTGGCTGTCAACTGCTTGATAGCACTGTCTTTAACCCCTGCACCACCAGGGAGGTCCTCTTTTTGTTTTTAAATAGCAACTATACATGACCCCAATGGACAATATACTTGGCCTACATAGCATAAAAACCACCAGAGACTAGCTCCTTTCAATTATAGCTGTTGCAACCATGCACATCTGAAACTTATATGATATAATGCAATGTTATTTTAACTTTTCAACATTTCAGATATTTTCTAAAAAAGATTTTATTTTTATTTATTTATACATATAAGAACTGGGGTAGGCCAGAGGTACAGGGGATAAGAGGATTCACCAGAGACAGAGCGGGCAGTAGAACAGGTAGATCCACTGAAATACACTGCTAAGGGGAGCATCAGGCAAGACAGGAAAGGTCTGCTGTGCCATATAGGTTAGCTTCCTGGTCCAGGATTGAACTCAGGCTACGTGGTGATAGTCCTGAGACTTAAACCCTAGGCCACCAGGGAGGCCCCCATGACCATTTTTTTAATAATGTGTTAAAAATTTTTTTTTTTCTGGAGGTTTTCAAGGCAGGATGACAAAATTTACAAGTCCATATGCATTTAAACCTGTATCAAACATACCTGCCATTGTAATGCTAGTTCATTCCTAACAGTGTAATACAGCCTTTTTCTCTGGCGAAAAAAAATACCTTCTCCAGATATTTTAATGTAGACTGAATATCATACTAATACCATCCATATTAACATAGAATTTTAAAGTTTACCAGCCTCTTTCATAAATAATTGTTTTCACAACAACACATTGTGGTCACTGGATTTATTATCTACTTAATAGATGAAACAAGGTCACACAATCATGAAGTAACAGAACTGAGGCAAATAGAACGCTGAACTTTCCACACTACTAAGCTGTCTCTTCCATATACATCAGGACAGCATATCCCTCTTGTAGAGCTTTTTTCCCAAGGTGATAATATTCACTTCCTCAATCTCCTTTAGAACAAAATAAAATACAAATTTAAATAGAAGAGGAAAACCCTACAAAATAGCTCTTCCTTTTTGATAAATTTACCATTTCCTTTCTGAAAGAAATTATCCTTGTATCACTTAAACTGCACCTACACATACAATCTGTGATATTTTAACAAATATGTGGGAACAGTTCTAAGACAAGGAAATTCAAAACTGTAACCTCAGTTCTGCAAGCAGATCAAGTTAAATGCTAGTCCCATGACCTATAGGTTTCATATTATTCATATTCATCTTAGTACTTATTCATATTTATCATATAAAGGCTTTATCTTATTTTTTCTCTACTAATAATCAAAAAGTCATAGACCCAATCTGTTTTATATTTGCTGCAGTTAAGACAAATTCCTCTTTATCTCATATTAAAAGGATCATAGTTGTGGGTCAACTACTGGCTGATGTACAGATAAAACGGCTTTGGAAAGAAATGTCTTGCCATTTTGAAAAAAACGATTATTTAATAAAAAAGGTTTTACTTTTTTTTTAAAAGATTTATTTATTTATGCATACAAGAGCTGGGGTATGGGCCAGAAGAGGGCGGGGGTGGGGGGCGGTAAAAGGATTCACCAGAGACAGAGCAGAGCAGAACAGGGGAGCAGAACAGGCAGACCGACTGAAACACACTACTGAGGGGAGCAGCAGGTGAGTAAGGAAAGGTCTGCTGTGCCATGTGGGTTGCTCCCTGGCCGGCTGGGGACTCTGCCCTGCAAAGGCTGTGGACTGCTTCACAGGCTGCGTCTTAACCCCTTGCGTTACCAGGGGGGCCCTAAGTTTTCCTTTTTTGATCCATGATGTTATTAGTAGCATTGATTTCAATATTAACATTATTACCAAGGTAATTTCTTGTGTTTCATTAAGGTTAAGAGAAAAAGGATCTAAGCATTCTCAATACCTTTTCTGATCTTCAGGAGGGCATCTCAATGTAGTTGGAAAAAATACTTGGTTGAATATCTGGAGAGGAGAACTGGGCTCTTGCACATACTGTATAGAGTGTGAGCTGAGCAATTCCTTTTTTCTGGGCTTTCCTTTCCTCATCCCTAAAATGAGGAGGCATATTAGTTCTAGATATCATCCTAAAGGTTCACTTTAGCTCTAGCTCGTCATCGTAAAACCTATTAACGTTTCTTGAGACAAGATATTCTAGAGTATAGACAACACTGGGAGTGTGCGGACACCTAAATAATGTTTTATCGGCTGGGGCAGTTACAACTACTCAATACTAAAAAGCCCTAGGATCCAAATCAGGTAGCATCCGGTAATGCAGTTCAAGTCATAGCCCTTAGACCCGTGGGGCTGTTATTAGGTCATTTGAAGGATTAGAGGTAACAATTTCAGTGCACTAAATGGTTGCCTGAATCACTGTCAAGGATCCCTGAGAGTGAAAGCAGGGTATGTGATGTTTGAAAAGCACTTACAGCAAAAACAGAAGCCAATAAAATAAGAAGTGAATATTCCTCCGTAGTTGCAACTCAGTCCCTACATTTTACCTACGTAAAACCAGGAGTTTAGATCTACTCTCAAGGCTAAGGGGAAAGTTTTTCCACCAGTTTCCAAGACACGGCTGAGGGTCAGGAGAGGAACCAGCATACAAGATCTATAACATTCAAAGCAATTCCAATGACACTCTCCCGGCCACCGCGCGTCGCGGTACACAAAACCGCATTGGCGGCCTCCCGCTCCCGCTCGGGCCTACAAAGCCGCCGACGGCACCGGCGGAGCCCAGACCACAGCCCGAGCCTACCCGGCCGCGCTGGCCCCACCTCTTGAGGCGCTTCCGCCGCCCCGCGCCTCGAGCTCCTCCTCTCATTGGCCAACCGCAGCCCAGGGGTGGGCGGGGGAAATGCGTCAGTCAGTGCGCTCACTTCCGGCCAGGGAGCGCGCCGGTTGATTCGTCCTTCCTCAGCCGCTGGTGCTCGCAGCTCGGAAATGGCGGGTAAGTTCCCGGGAAAAGTTTACCGAGGGGAGGGGGCGGGCAGGTCGGGGAAAGAACGTCGAGACGGTGGTGACAGTGCCCGCCTGGAACTTTCCGGCCGTAGCCTGGGTTCTGGAAGGCCTGCTCCAGCCTGGGAGCCCCGAACTCCGAATCCAGCTCCTTGTCCGCCGTGGTTCGCGCCCCCGCCCCCAACTGCCGGGGGTTCTGCGCCTTTTGCGAGGGATTCGGCCCTTGGCGAGGGCCGGAGAGGCTGGGGGAAGCGTCGCAGTTTGGGCTTGTAAGGTGCCAGGTGCCAGGAAGCTTGCTTCTCGTCGCCTTCATCTTGCCCGACACTGCCTCAGCTACACTGCTTCTGTCTACTTCCCGCCAGCTGATTGTAATGCTCGGATCCTCCTCCTCCAGGTTTCCCTCCACCTTCCGCTACAGGCACCTCGGAGCTAGCGCCTTGCTGGCTGGCCCTGCGCTGGGACTGCCACTTACTCTCACTGACTTCGTAATCTTCTCCTTACTCTCTCACTCTTGAACATTCCTTGGCTCTGTTTAGATTTCCCTTGAAAAAATCGATTCTCGCATCCTTTCTTCATCTAAACTTTCAGAGTATGTCTACTATAATATAATTCTCTTGTGTTCATTCTATTCTGCCCTTTTCTTTACTGAGTTCTCTTCATTTTACAATATTAAATTTGTCATTGCTATTCTTTTGAATGTGTATGAAGACGCTTTGGGTATATCCCCCCCCCCCCGCCCCAGTTGCGTATCTTTTGAACTGATGGATGGTTTCTACTTTATCTTTTGCCAGTGTCTTCATAGTAGTCTGATTACATTTTTATGGATGTATTGCATAGACAAGCTCTATGACTGTAGGATCTTGGGAATACTCTGGTACCGTAAAAGGGCGGGGGTGGGAGAAAACACATATTTTGTAAAATGTACATATAATAAGAATTTACACCTAAAATGAATCTTAGCTTCACCACTTGGTTGTTGAATGCCTTTAAACAACTAAACCTCTTTCTAGACTTTTGATTTTGAATATGAAGTTGGACAGATGATACCTATTTATAGCATTGTGGGGATTAAACTAAAGTATAATTTCACAAGTTAAATTTGATTGCTTGTATTATACATAAGTTTCTTGAGATAGATTCTTTTGTCTCAATTTTGTATGCTGTGGTCAGAGAATCAATAGTAGCTCCATTTCACAAGTCTGGTAAATAAATGGTGACACCTGTATTTGAATCTGAGAATTGTGACTCCAGACCATTAATCTATACAACTTGTGTTTCCCATTCCCCTGTGCTTTAAGCACTTATTAAATTTATGGTATCCCAATACCCCTTTTGTTTCTGCTCATGATCCCCTCCCCCCGAATTTTTACTAATATTTGTGCTCATGTTGTCAGGAGTTTCACTGTCATCTTTACTTGGAAGTTTCTCTTGATATATGACTAATTCCATTGGTAATTATGTATGGTAGCCACATACAGTAAAACCATTTGGTCATTCCCCTCGCCCATATTTTGACTTTACACTCACAAGGTAAAAAATAATTTTAATACGGAAAAATTTTCTGTCCCCACTCCTGTCCCTAGTACCCATTCCTTCTCTCTTAGCTTAGAGGTGACCATAGTTAACAGTTCTTGTTATTCGTCCTGAGATAAAATATGCATTATCAGCGGATGGTTTTTTAATATTTTATATGTAGAATTTTTCCAGTGGTAGAAATAAAATGCTGTTGTAATTATGAAAGAATATTTTCAATTTGTTTCTTAGTGGAACAGTGGCATCCTTTTTATTTTTCTTTTGAAAAGGCTACTTAGCTATACATCCTACCAGGTAATTTTATATTAGTATTAAATATTTGGAAAAGTCAATCTGTGAGGTTAGTTTTCAGGTTTACTCATTTATGTAAAGCAGGCCTACTTCTAAGTCTCTCAAAAGTGATGACTTTTGTGGTTTGTAATGAGGCATTTACTCAGTACATTTATGTGGAGTATATGAAAAGTGAACTGTACTTGTGATCTGTTGGATTGTTTTGAATCTTATTTTAATTCATTTTGAATAAGAACCCTACTGTAAGTTTGACTATTTCAACCACTTCCAGCAGATCTTTAAAAAGCCTTTTCTCTTAGGATTTGGTGCTATGGAGAAATTTTTGGTTGAATACAAGAGTGCAGTGGAGAAGAAATTGGCAGAGTACAAATGTAACACTAACACAGCAATTGAACTAAAATTAGGTATGTATGCCATTTCTAAGTGATAGTATATATGTACTGTTTGTGTATGTATAATCTTTATAAATTTAAAGTAGAATCATATGTAAGAGTAGTTTATGTAAATGTATGGTGTTCTGTACTTATAAAACATGACTTTTACTCTTGATTTATGTCATTGAGTGGATACGTGTTTGAGAGGTGGCAGAGTTTACCTATAAGAAGTACACTGTGGCAAAGGTTATAGCCTCTGCCTTCCCTTTTTTGCTTATAAAAATAATAAACAACAAATGTTGCTGAGTCTAAATTTACTGTATGACCCAATGAGTCTACACCTAGAAAATAAAAATGCATATTGATACAAAAACCTGTACATGAATGTTCATAACATTTTTCACAATAGCCCCAAATGAAGACAACTGCATTCTGTCAGCTGGTACATGTACCAGTTGTGTGTATGTGTACATGCATGTATATGTATATACATACATGATGAAATATTATTTGATAATGAAAAGGAATGGAGAGCTGACATTTATTATGAGACAGATGAAATTCAAAAACATCCTAAGTGAAACAAACCAGATGAAACCCTCCACATGTTGTATGAGTTCATTTATACACAATGAAAATGTTTAGAAAACACAATTACATGGAGCTAAAAAATGGATTACTGGTTGCCTGGGGCTGAGTGTGGTTGTACATGGGCAGATTTCTTGAGGGATGATGGCAATGTTTTAAAATTAGATTGCGGCAGTGGTTGCATAATTCTAAATTTACTAAAAATCATTGACTTACACAGTTAAAACTAGTGCATATTATGGTTTGTAAAGTATGCTTCAATAAAACAGTTTAAATAATAATTACATGCTCATGAATCCTGATCCCATCACGTTTCTTGCTTCAGCTTCCTCATCTTTATTTTATTTTTCAAAGGTTTATTTATTTATGCATACAAGAGCTAGGGTACAGGCCAGAGATACGGGGGGGTGAGAGAAAGAGTGGGGAACAGAACAGACAGATTGACTGAAATACACTGCTGAGGGTAGCAGCAGGCGAGACAGGAGAGGTCTGCTTTGCCATGTGGATTGTTCCCTGGCCAGCCCAGGATCGAACTTGTGCTGCAGAGGCTGCAGATTGCGTCATAGTGCAGTGCTTAACCCCTTGCGCCACCAGGGAGGCCCAGCTTCCTCATCTTTAAATGTAATTATATGTAATAATATGTAATAATATTTCTTGGTGATTGTAAAAATTAAATGTGAGATTAAATGCTAATAAAGTGCTTAAACAGTGACATTATAGGCAATCTTACTAAATGTTACTATTTTTTTTAAATATTTATTTATTTATGTATTCATATAAGAACTGGGGTACAGGCCAGAGGTGCAGGGGGTGAGAGGATTCACCAGAGACAGAGTGGGAAACAGAACAGGCAGATTGACTGAAATACGCTGCTGAGGGGAGCAGAGGGTAAGACAGGAGTGGTTGGCTGCATCATGTAGGTTTAGCTCTCTGGGGCTACCGATAGCTTCATAGCGTGTGACTTAACCCCTTGCGCCACCAGAGAGGCCCAGCTACTATTATTTTTTAAAACAATGCACTTAAAACAAGTATATTAGAAATACAGAGAAGGTGACAAAGAAGGTAATGGTCCCCTGAACTCTCACTGCAAAGGTTATACTGAGCTAGATTTTTATCTTATGCGTGTATTGATTTTCCTAAAACAAGGGTCCTGTTTTGAGACTATTTTGTTATTTACCTTACTGTATTAACTATCATTCCCTCTAACTCCATATAGACCTACTTTATTCTTTTAACTTATGTAATAAAGTGTTAAATAAAGAGATAACTGAGGCACATTCAAAATTGTCAAAAATGAGTTTATTTGGGAATATAAGAGCAATTGCATTCAGGACATTCAAAGTATTAGGCTCTAGGTAAACTGTGGGATAGGCTGTATTTATGGTCAGGCAATGTAAATAGGGAAGAGTTCAGTATGAAACCAACGGAGACCAGCCCTGAAAATTCCCGGAGCAGACAAAACTAGCCCCGTCTAGCTCATGTTATGAGACCAACCCAACCTGCATCATCTATTTATGCCTTTGGGAAAAGTTGTCTGTAAATCATTGATTTATGGGAGATCAGTCTCTCAGTTCTTTTCCTATTTTCTTGAGGGCACATGTGTGAGATTTTCCATTTTATAGTCTCCATTTCCACCTTAAATTGAAATTCTTTCATAGCAGTATGACTGTATCATAACTTATTAAGTGTTCTCTATTGGGGATTTTTAGGTTGCTTCACCTTTTGGTGTTAAAAATAGTTCTCTGATAAATATCCTGTGTGTATCTTTTACCAACTTGTTCAATAGACTGTGTATCTAGAAATTGAAATAGTAGATCAGTTTCTCAACTTCAACACTATTGACATTTTTGGATTAGATAATTCTTTGTTGTAGGGTGCTGTCCTAAGCAATGTAGGATGTTTAGCAGCATCCCTGGTCTGTACTCCTAAATGTCAGTAACGTTCTCCTACAACCAAACTGTCTCCTGACACAGCCAAATCTCCCCGGCAGGGGTGAGTAATGCCCCTGTTTGAGAACATTTATGCTAGGTCAAAAGGAGAGGAACATATTCTACTTTCGTAACTTTTGCCAAATTGCCTTCCAAAAAAGTACCCATACTTAATCCAGAATTTTTTGTGATTGCATTTTTACCTTTATCTTTGTCGGTATCACATATTATCATTATAAAGCAAAACCCTGCTCCTTTGACTGGGAAAAGGTGCATTTTGCATTTTGTTTAATGATTAGAGAGATTCATCAGTTTTTCTTTTCTCTTTTTGGTCATTTTTATGCCTTACATGAATTGGTTCTTGAAATAGACTTTTTATTTAATTGTAGGAAAAAATAACTTAGTATTTTTACTATTTTTAAGTGTATAGTTCTGTAGTGTTGAACATATACACATTATTGTGTAAGGGATTTTTAGAATGTTTTCAACTTGTAAAACTGAAATTCTGTACTCCCTAAACAACTCTCTGTCTCCTCCACGTGACCATCATTTTATTTTCTATTTCTAGAATTTGATTACTTTAGATAATTCAGTGAAATCATAGTGTTTGTCTTTTTGTGACTGAAATTTCACGCATCATAGTATCCTCAAAATTCATCCATTTTATATGTGACAGAATTTCTTAACTTTTAAGACTGAATAATATTTGATTGCATGCATCCCCCATATTTTGTTTCTCCATTCCCAGGTTAATAGATACTTGGATTGGTTCCAGGTTAATAGATACTTGGATTGGCTGTTGCTGTTATGAGCCTATTGGAGGAGTGTGCAAATAGATATTCAAGATTCTGCTTTGAATTCTTTTGGATATATATATGCACATAAGTGGGATTGCTAGCTCATATGGTAATTAATTTTTAATTTTTTTTTTAAGAATCACCATGTCATTTTCCATAGTGGCTGCACCATTTTACATTTCACTAACAATCACAAAAGTTCCATTTTCTCCATGTCCTTGCCAACACTTGTCATTTTGTTTTGACTGTTTTTTGGAAGTTAAAAATTTTTATCAGAGAAGTATATCCTTTATATTTTAAGAGAATTAGCCCTTTTTTTGGGTCGTATATTGCCAATACTTTTTCCTAGATTTGACTTTTGTGACTTTGTTACATTGAACTTGAAAATTTTTATCTAGAGCAATTTGTTTTTCTTTTATGAGTTTTAATTATGTCTTATAAAAAGGTCCTCCTCTTTCTAAGATTATAAAGAAATTTATAGTTTGTTTTAGTATTTTTTGTGTTTAAAAAAAACTTAAACCAATCCAGCTTTATGCTTCACCAGATGAGTTAGCCCATTATCCACCTGCCAATTTGATGTCTTTCAATGATAAAAAACTTAGCTTTTAGGGCCTCCCTGGTGGCGCAGCGGTTGAGCGCTGGGTTGCGAAGCTGCCCGCTGCCTCTGCAGCGCCGGTTCGATCCCGGCTGCTCCCGGCCACCGGAGGAGGTCCCACATGGTGCGCAGACCTCTCCTGCCGCCCGCTGCTCCCCTCAGCAGTGTACTTCGGTCCTTCTGCCTGCTCTGCTCCCCGCTCTGGCTCTGGTGAATCCTCTCACCCTCCGCGCTTCTGACTGTACCCAGTGCATGTATAAACAAACAAACAAACAAATAAATAAATAAAAAAAAACATGCCTCTAAAAAAAAAAAAAAAACTTAGCTTTTATCACACTAAAGAACCGTGTATTCTTAGGTTCTTTTGGGCCTTTTTTTTCTCCCTGGCTGTTAGCTATAATAAATTTTGTGATTAAGATAGGGTGTGATTTGTTCCCACTCATTACTTTTTCAGTATTTTCCTACATTTTCTCCAATGTTTATTCTTTTAGATGAACATTTTGTCAAGTTCCAAAAAGACTTTTGTTGTTTTTTTAAAAAAATAATAACTTGTGTATAACAAAATCACTTATGTCAAGACTGGATGGGCCTCCCAGGTGGCGCAGCGGTTGAGCGCTGGGTTGGGAAGCTGCCCGCAGCCTCTGCAGCGCCAGTTCGATCCCTGGCTGCTCCCCGGCCACCGGAGGAGGGTCCCACATGGCACGCAGACCTCTCCTGCCGCCCGCTGCTCCCCTCAGCAGTGTACTTCGGTCCTTCTGCTTGCTCTGCTACCCGCTCTGGCTCTGGTGAATTCTCTCGCCCTCCCGCGCTTCTGACTGTACCCAGTGCTTGTATAAACAAACAAACAAACAAATAAATAAATAAAATAAATCTTAAAAAAAACAAGACTGGAAAGCCACATGTAAAAAAATGGAAGTTGGATTACTAATCCATGCCAAACATTAATTCAAATGGATTAAGGATTTGGATATAAGTCTGCAACAATAAAATATATAGAAGGAAACATGGGCTATATATTCTATTGCATTAGTGCTAAAGATATTTTTGGAGATTTGGCCCCTTTGGCAAGAAAAATAAAAGCAAAAATAAGCAGTCAGGATTACCACAAATTAAAAAGATTTTACATAGCAAAAGAAAATATAAATAGTTAAAAAAGACATGTTACTGAATAGAAAAAAATATATATTATATAACTGTCAAGAGATTAATGTATAGAATTTAAAAAATGTATGCAGTTTAACAGAGAAACAAATAAACCCAATTAATAAATGGCAGCAGATCTAAACAGACAACTTATCAGAGAAGATACTTAGAAGGCCATTAAACACATGGGAAAGTGTGCATCATCACTTTAAATAGGGAGATGCAGGTCAAAATCATAGTGGAATACCTCATATCCATGAAAATGGGACATATTAAAATCACCCCCAAGAAGTGCTAGAGAGGATATGGAGAAAGAAGAAACCTTGTTACACTGTTGGTGGGAATGTAAACTGGTACACCCATTTTGGAAATCAATCTAAATTTACCTTAAACTGAAAATGGACCAGCAGTCCCACCCATGGCATGTATCCAAAGGACATAAAACTCTTTCCTATTGTACTTAATGGATTATAGCCTGTCATTACTACTGTCATTACTTTGGTGCTGAAATTGTCCTGTCTTGGCCAGTGGGAGCGCAATTCAATTGTCTTTTTTATGTGTCCTCCTCATTCTTTTATTACTTCATGCTTTGATTGCTTTCTGGAACACCTTGTTCCAGGATCATGTGAAAAAAGGTATTTGAAGCCAAGATCTAGATGCCGGGTGAGCTCAGTGTTGCTGCACTAACATTAAGGAGAGTAGACCCTCTCAATAGACAGAACTTTGGCTCCTTAGCTTAGGTAATTTTGTCTTTTTTAAAGGAATTTGCCCATTTTAAATTTAAAATGACTGAAATAATCTGGTGAAATCAGTAACAGTAGCTGGTAAAGCCCCAAATATTTAGACAAATATTTGGACTTGACAAAATGTTCATCTAACTTTCTTGACAGAATATTCTTCATAATACTCCTCTATTACCTTTTTAGTGAATGAGTTTATCAGTCTTTTTTTCTTTATAAAGATTTTTATTTATTTTATTTATTTTGCATAGAAGAATTGAGGTATAGGCCAGAGGTCTGGAGTGGGGCATGGAGAGGTGGAGAGGATTCACCAGAGACAGAGTGGGGAGCAGATCAGGCAGATCTACTGAAATACACTGCTGAGGGGAGCAACAGGCAAGACAGGAGAGGTTTGCTGTGCCATGTGGGTTAGCTCTCTGGCCTGGGATTGAACTCAGGCAGCTGTGATAGGCCATCACAATGGAAGCCCTGAGACTTAACCTCCAGGCTACCAGAGAGGCTCTTGAGTTTATTAGTCTTACCAATATTTTTAATAATTGCTTTTCTTATTATCTTTTTAAAATTTTGCACACTTAGTCTTTATTATTATTTAAAGACTAAGTGTGCAAAATTTTAAGACTAAGTGTGCAATCATTTCTTTAAATGATAATTACTGTATAATTATTTATTATTTAAATAATAAATAATAATTTTCTCTTTAAAAAGCCCCCCCTTTTTAGGTAGATCTTTACATAACTGATTTTAAACTTTGCCTTTTTAATGCTAGCATTAAAATTTACCTCTACTGATTTTGTGATATTGCACCAATTCTTTATTATTCAATTGAAAATATTTTCTAATCTCCCTTGTAATTTCTTCTTTGATCTATTGATTATACAGAAAAGTGTTGCTTAATTTCTAAATATTTGGAGCTTTACCAGCAACTGTTACTGATTTCACCAGATTATTTCAGTCATTTTAAATTTATTGAGACTTGTTTTATATAGCCCAGCTTTAAAACCTGTACTTTATATATATTGCATGTTTTGGTGAATATCCCAAATGCACTGGAAAATAATTTATATTCTGTATTTTGTACAGTGTCTATAATGTTAATTGGCTTAATGTTCAAGTCTTCTATATTTTTATTGATTTCTGTCTTTTTAAGACAGTTAAGAGAAAACTGTTGAAATCTTCAGTGTAATTGTGAACTTGTTGATTTATTTAGTATCAAATTATGCTTTCTGTATTTTCAAGCTCTAATATTAGGTGCACACAGATTTAGACTTGTGTCTTCTTGGTGTGTTTGCCTTTTAATCATTATAAAACGTTCTCATTATCCGTGGTCATGTAGAATGTAGATTTTTCTTTCTCTCTGTCTCCTCTAATTCTTCATGTTGCCTTGTATTGAAGTCTGCTTTGTCAGATGAATATTAAATTGAGAGTTTCTTTTTTTTTTTTAAAGATTTATTTATTTATGCATACAAGAACTGGGGTATAGGCTAGTATGCGGTGGGGGGTGGGTAAGAGGATTCATCAGAGACAAGGTGGGGAGCAGAACAGGCAGATCCACTGAAATACACTGCTGAGGGGAGCAGCGGGCAAGACAGGAGAGGTCTGCTGCGCCATGTGTGTCAGCTCCCTGGCCAGGGATCGAACTTGTGCTGCAAGTAGCTGCAGATTTCTTCATAATACTGATGCTTAACCCCTGGTGCCACCAGGGAAGCCCCTAAGTTGAAAGTTTCTTAAGCATGGAAGAAATAACAGCGTATTTGGTATGTGGTTGCCTTTGGTTTGTCATAAAAGGGGAAAATTGATACATGAGTTGGAAGGGTAATCTTTGTGGAGTGATATACTTGAGAATATGAGAGGGGAAAGGATCTTACCTATCTGTGGACATGTAAGTCTTAGAAGTTTGGAACATTTTTCTACCATTGCAAGAAGACAGAGTATGTGATAGTGATTGCAAAAAAATTAGAAAGTGTAGAGGTATCAGTCTGTACAGGTTCTCTTCTGAATGCTTCTGTTTCCTAGTTGTTATTGAAGATTTGAGGAAATAGTTATCTTGTCAAAAACAAGGGGGTGAGAGGACTTGAGAACTATGCTACTATTGTCAGATAGCATTAGTGCTCACACTTTTAAGTTAGTACTCATGAATAGAATGTGTGGTCAACCACATCCAATGCAAAGGCGAGGCAAAGAGTTGGCATATAGTCAGAGTTAACTAGAGTTGGGGTTTTAGCAGACTAATATGATGAAGATGGAAGCAAAGGAGTTGAGAATGTTTACAAAGGAGTGGTAATTATTGGTCATGGAATTCTACACTGGAAAGGGGATAGGAAGGAGGGGAAGGACTGTGAAAATGTGATGTTTAATGCATTGTAAGTCCTGGTAGGGTTTGAAGAATTGTTAGAATTAGGTATTACAGGGAGTGAACTAGGAAGAGATAGTGCTAAGATTGTACAATATTTGAACAGATTAAGGGGGGTATGGTTATTGGTAATGATAAATAAGTATATGTTATGAGATTAAGAGGCTAAAAATACAATGAAGTGAAGATTTTTAGAGGAGGGATCAAGAAATGTAGTGGCTGGGTTAATTAATGTTCATCAATTTTTTTTAACAGTATTTATGCATACAAGAGCTGGGGGACTGGCCAGAGGTTGCGGGGTGGGGGGCATGAGGTTTCACCAGAGATAGAGTGGGGGGTTAAGTCTTAGCACTACCACCATGATAGCCCACTGGAGCAGCCTGATTTTGATCTCCAAGATCAGGGAGCTACCCACATGGCACAGCAGACCTCTCCTGTTTCGACTGCTGCTCCCCTTAGCATTGTATTTCAGTAGATGTGCCCATTCTGCTCCCCACTTGGTCTCTGACGAATCCTCTCACACACCCCCCCACCTCTGGTCTACACACCAATTCTATGCAAAAGTAAATAAATCTTTAAAAATAAAAAAGTTGAGAGAATAACAGTATTCACCCATCTAATTCCTAAATTCAACAATTGACATTTTGCCATATTTGCTTTAATATATGTGTATTTTTGCTGAGTTATTTGAAAGTATGTTTCTGAATATCCTGACATTTTTCCCTCATAGCATAGGTCTAATATGAACATTCACATTTATGACCATAATGCTAGAACCACACCTAAAATCTTTAGTGGTAATTCTTTGATATCATGTAGTCTTCCGGTTTTCCTGGTTGTCCTCAAAAACCTTCAGTAGCTTTAAAAAACAAATCATTTCAGCCAGAACAAATCAAGGATTGTGATTATATTTGGTTGTAATATTTCTTTCCTCTCTTAAACCAGAACAGTCCCTTCTCTATATGGAACTTTTCCCCTCTAGGACATTGATTTATTTGGAAAGAGTAAAGTTATTGTGTAGAATTATTACACAAATCTACATTCTATATTTGTCTGTTTCCTTTTGGTAATATTTAACTTGTTCCTGTATCCTCCCTATTTTCTGTAAATCTGAAGATAGAAAGATGGATTAGGGCCTCCCTGGTGGCGCAAGGGGTTAAAGCACTGCACTATGAAGCAATCCGCAGGCTTAGCAGCATGAGTTTGATCCCCAGCCGGCCAGGGAGCAACCCACATGGCGAGGCAGACCTCTTCTGTCTTGTCCACTGCTCCCCTTAGTAGTTTATTTCAGTCAGTCTGCCTGTTCTCTTCCCACTCTGTCTCTGGTGAATCTTCTCACCCCCCGCATCTCTGGCCTGCACCCCAGCTCTTGTATGCATAAATAAATAAATCTAAAAAAAAAAAGATGGATTAGATCTAGGATAAACATTTTTGGTATGATAACGTCACAGATGATGTTCATTGAACTAGAAGGAACATAGTGCTGTCTATACAACAGGGTGTGGTTCTGAATTAGATTACTTGGGAGAGGTGTGTTACTGCAAATCTCTACAGAGAAAAGATATCTTTCCTTCTGAAAAATCCCTTTTTTTTCAAGATTTATTTCTACAAGAACTGGGGTACAGGCCAGAGGTGAAGGAGGGTGAGAGAATTCAGCAGAGACAGAGTGGGGAGCAGAACAGGTGTATGTACTGAAATACACTGCTGAAGGGAGCAGTGGGAGAGGCAAGAGAGGTCAGCCGCGCCATGTGGGTTGCTCCCTGGCCAGCTGGGTATCAAACCTGTGCTGCAGAGGCTGTGGACAGCTTCACAGGGCCGCGATCAACCTGCTGTGCCCCCAGGGAGGCCCCTGAAAATCCTTTTTTTTTTTAATGAAAATCTGCTAGATAATAATTTGGCACCCTGAGAATGACCTGTTGGGTGAGGACAGTATTAGAAAGTTTTCACCTACAAGTTACTTGCCTGTTCATCAATTGCATAGGGATATTTATTTGTTTATTTACTTGTTTGTTTGTTTGTTTGTTTATACAAGAACCGGGGTACAGGCCAGATGCGAGGGAGGGTGAGAAGATTCACCAGAGACAGAGCTGGGAACAGAACAGGCAGACTGACAAAATGCACTGCTGAGGGGAGCAGCAGGCATGACAGGAGAGGTCTGCCACGCCATGTGGGACACTCACCGGCCGGCAGGGATCGAACTGGCGCTGCAGAGGCTGCTGACAGCTTCACAGCGCTGCGCTCAACCGCCTGCGCCACCAGGGGAGGCCCTGCATAGGGATTTTTTTTGGTAAAATTTTTCTTCATAAGATAAATTATATTGGGAAAATACCTAATAATGACAGTATCATAATAACTGTAAATAAAAATAACATGTGGGTCACCTCCCTGACTGGGGATTGAACTCCTGGTGCAGTGGCTGCAGATAGCTTCATAGTTCTAACGCTTAACTCCATGAGCAACCAGGGAGGCCTGGTGTAGCTTTTCCTATTTCAAAATATCTTTTTCAATTTTGTGCTTTCTTTTCCTCTGCATTTTGTATAAACATATGGAAGAAAAACTGTCAGATGCCTCTGCCATACCTACTTTCCTAGTTCATAAAATCAGTAGGGTTTTGATGATGAAGTACTTAGTGATATCTAGTTCATTGCTCACTTGTCTCATGAGATTAGTGTAAATCATATAATGGAAATGTGACATTTTAAGTAGGAAAAATGTTGGCTGTATCCTAGTTATAGTGAAATTTTTGAATTGAAAATATCTGTTACCTTTAATATCTTCTAATATCTATATTTCTTATTCTTTTAAACAGTTCGTTTTCCTGAAGATCTTGAGAATGACATTAGAACTTTCTTTCCTGAATATACCCATCAGCTTTTTGGGGATGAGTAAGTAACTTAGTAAGATGTTTACTGATTTTTATAGTGAAAGAGATGCTTAGTAATTTAGTATGGAAACAAATCCATTTTTTCTTTAAGATCTAGAAATCATAGTTTATTTTTTTACTTTTGTTTTTCATTTGATTTAATTTTAAATTTATATTGAATGGTCTTTTTGATAGAGACACCAATCTACATAATACCTTTCATCACAACAGTCTTAGTGATGGTGTATCATTTGCTACTTTATAGATTGGTGGGACTGGATAATTGCTTAAGGACATATGGATGCTGAAGTTCAGATTCAGGCAGTATCATAGAACCCCTATTGATAACTACTATTTTTTTCCCTACCACTTTGCTACTTCTGGAACAGAATATGCTCCTGTTAGCTAGAAAGCTCAAGTTGTTAATTCTGTGACAAATAAAAAAGCAACTTAGGAAAATTTATTTTTTAAAAGCAACTTTGAAAATATATCTTGGGATATTCAACACAATTCTTTAATTTCCTATACTTTTATTACATTATTAGAATAGTTACCTTTTTACTTAAAATTTCCATTTTGCATTGTTTCAAGAATAGTACTATAAACTGTGTATTCTTTATCTAGATTAACAGTTGTTAACATTTAGTTATATTTGCTTTATCAGTCTCTCTTTTTAAATATGTTGACAATGTTGTTGTTTGTTGAACCATTTGAAAGCACTTGCAAATATGTCTTGATCCCCACTCCTAAATTATTCAGTATACATTTCCTAAAAACAAGGACAGTCATCATAGTATAATTATCAAACCTCAGGAAATTTAACATTGATACAGTATTATTTTCTAATATATGGTTCATATTTCAAATTTTGAGAACTGAATTTCAGTAGTTCTTTTTTTTTTCCTTTTTTTTTTTTTTTAAATAGAGGCATGTTTTTATTTATTTATTTTATTTGTTTGCTTGTTTATACATGCACTGGGTATAGTCAGAAGCACGGGAGGGTGAGAGAATTCACCAGAGCCAGAGCGGGGAGCAGAGCAGGCAGAAGGACCGAAGTACACTGCTGAGGGGAGCAGCGGGCGGCAGGAGAGGTCTGCGCGCCATGCGGGACCCTCCTCCTGTGGCCGGGGAGTAGTCGGGGATCGAATTGGCCCTGCAGAGGCTGCGGGCAGCTTTGCAACCCAGCGCTCAACCGCTGCGCCACCGGGGAGGCCCAAATTTCAGTAGTTCTTTATAAAACTTTTTCCCTGTCCTTGATCCAGTCTAAAATCACATACTGCATTTAGCAATCATATCTTTTTAGTCTCCTTTAATTTGAAACAGTTCCTCAGCTTTTATTTTTTAATGATGTTGCCTTGCTATTTTTATAGAATATAGACTCATTTTATAAACCAACATCATGTATTAGTTTGTTTCTTTATCACTAAGTTCAGCGAATATATATTTTTTTAGTGCCATTACAGAAGTTGCATATATCCTTCTGGTGTATCACATCTGAAAATTCATGATACTAGGTTGTCCCATTGTTGCTCTCTTAGTTTAGAGGAGTCTGCCAGGTTTCTCTGCTATAGGATTTATATTTTCCCTTTGTAATTTATATGTAATCTGTAATGTATATATAATTTATATGTAATCTGGGAAGATACTTTTGAGACTGAAAATATCCTTTTTCGCATCAAACTTTTACTTAGTAGTTTTAAATCCATTGATTCTTGCTTGATGTTAATGAGAAATTATCAGTAAATTTATTTTACTGTGATTGGTGAGAAATTACTGTAATTTATTTTACAGTAATTTTACTGTGATTGTAACATGGTAATTTTCTGTGTCAGGCCTTCTACATTTATTGGTTGGCATTCTACTTTATTTATTTTATTTTTTTTTAAAGAGGCACGTATTTTATTTATTTATTTATTTGTTTGTTTGTTTGTTTATACATGCACTGGGTACAGTCAGAAGTGCGGGAGGGTGAGAAAATTCACCAGAGCCAGAGCGGGGAGCAGAGCAGGCAGAAGGACCCGAAGCACACTGCTGAGGGGAGCAGCGGGCGGCAGGAGAGGTCTGCGTGCCATGTGGGACCCTCCTCCGGTGGCCGGGGAGCAGCCGGGGATTGAACCAGCGCCGTGGAGGTCGCGGGGAGCTTCGCAACCCAGCGCTCAACCGCTGCGCCACCGGGGAGGCCCTCGCATTCTACTTTAAAGAAGAGTTTTTCTTTTTCCCTTTATATATTTATTTGTTTATATCAGAAATTCAAGGATTCTTTTCTAATTCAGTGAGCTGATTAATGCTGATGCTCAGATTATTGTAGATTCAATAAGTGGCTACTCTTTCACTGTCTTTTGAGTCCTTTTGATATATTTTGGGGATACCTCTCTTTCTAATGCAGTAAGATGTTATGGTTCATCTTGTATTTTCTCTTTTAGTTCTTTAGTAGCTATTTTCTGTGGGACCTCTGGTTGATTATAGTAGGAAAGGGTATTTAGACAGTTGATATGTAGAATTATTTCCCTTCATGGCTGCTTTCCTTGTACAGTATGTCAACAATGTTTTAATGATTTAATGAGCTTTAATGTTTAACTGATTTAATGAGCTTTAACTTGACAAATCTCTTTATGGAAGAAATTTACTTATAATTTCTCATTAATATATCAGAGGAGTATTTTTTTGGCTTTTAAATATAATTATATTTTATTATATTGATTTGTGCCTTTATTTTTGAGGCAATAATTTTCGCCTATATATTAAAGCAGTTTTTATTTTAGTATAAAAAAATTAATGTTTTCTCTTTGGACTTCTACCTTTGAGGAGATATTTATTTTATTTTAATCTCTTCATGTGGTGGTTTTTTTTTTTAAGATTTATTTTATTTATACATACAAGAGCTGGAGTGTAGGTCAAAGGTATGGGGGGAGGTGAGAGGATTCACCAGAGACAGAGTGAGGAGCAGAACAGGCAGATCTACTGAAATACACTGCTAAGGGGAGCAGTGAGCGAGAGAGGAGAGGTCTGCAGTGCCATATGTGGGTCAGCTCCCTGGCTGGGGATTGAATTCAGGCTATAGCTGTGATAGCCCTGAGATTTAACCCCTAGGCCACAAGGGAGTCCCTGCCTCTCTTTTATAATGTACATAACTTTCAGAGTCCTGAAATGAACACTACTCGTATTTTATGGCAGCAGAGCAAATACCTGAAAATGATACTGCATCTTTCCGGCACTCTTCTTTCAGAATTTGTATTTTACAAAAAGCTTTATTGAGATTTAATTTATGATACAGTAGTAACTATTTAGTAACTAAATAGTAGTTTATTTAAAGTGCACAATTCATTGGTGTTTATTTATTTAGTTATTTTATTTTTTTTTGTGGGACCCTCGCCGGCGGCCGGGGAACAAACCGGCACTTCAGAGGCTGCGGGCAGCCTCGCAGTCCAGTGCTCAACCGCAGCACCACCAGGGAAGGCCCTCGTTATTTATTTTTAAAGATTATTTTATGCATAGAAGAACTGGGGTGTAGGCCAGAGGTGTGGTGGGTGAGAGGATTCACCAGAGACAAACTGGGGAGCAGAACAGGTGGGTCTACTGAAATACACTGTTAACCGGAGCAGCAGGTGACACAGGAGAGGTCTGCTACATCATGTGGGTTAGCTCCCAGGCCTGGGATCGAACTCAGGCTGTAGAGGTGACAGGGCTGAGACTTAACCCCTAGAGCACTAGGGAGGCGTCCAATTCATTGGTTTTTAGTAGATTCAGAATTTTGCAATCATTACCACTATTTGAGAACAATTTCATCTCTCACCAGAATCCCCGTTACTAATTAGCTGTTGCTCTCTTTTTCCCCTCACCATCCTCAGTCATAAGCAATCATTAATCTGCTTTCTGTCTTCATAAATTTACCAGTTCTGGATATTGTAATACTCACTTTTTAGAAATCTCTTTTTAAGCTATTAAAGGAATAGCAGTGAATAGATAGCAGGGGGAAGGGTTGGAAAAATAGTAGCTCCAGATCTGCTTTCTGAGTTCATAGAGCGTTGTAACTAGACAGGTACCTATCACCACTTTTAGCAGCTCTAAATGTTGGTGATGAAAGTGAGTAGTAAGTTGGAAAGACTGAGCCAAGGCTATTTCTTAGCTGCCTTCCTAGCTTGGGCCCATTTTAACATTACTTGTCTCTGATTTGTGATATCTTCTAGTAATTACAGCAGCAGCAACAGTAGCAGTTGTATGGTTTATTATTGAGTAATTGTATAGTGTACCAGGCAGTGTTATAAAGGCCTTTACATGTATGACCTTGCTCTTTTAACCCAAACAACATATCTGAGGTAAGTATTTCATTCTTTCTCACTTTATAAATGAAGGAAACTGAGGGCCTTCCCTGGTGGCGCAGGTGGTTGAGCGCAGCACTGTGAAGCTGTCAGCAGCCTCTGCAGCGCGTGTTCGATCCCGGCCTTGCTGGCTGGCGAGTATCCCACAGCAGACCTCTCCTGTCGCGCCCGCTACTCCCCTCAGCAGTTTATTTTGTCAAGTCTGCCTGTTCTGTTCCCTGCTCTATCTGGTGAATCCTTTCACATTCCTGCGCATCTGGCCCATACCCTGGTTCTTGTATAAATAAATAAATAAATATTTTTAAAGAAATGAAGGAAACTGAGGCATAGCTTTATTACAACTATATATATTTTTAAAAGATTTATTTATTTGTGCATGCAAGAGCTGGGGTATAGGCCAGAGGTGCGGGGGGTGAGAGGATCCACCAGAGACAGAGTGGAGAACAGAGCAGGCAAACTGAATGAAATACACTGCTGAGGGGAGCAGTGGGCGAGTCAGGAGAGGTCTGCTGCGCCCTGTGGGTTGCTCCCTGGCCATCTGGGGATCAAACTCCTGCTACAGAGGCTGCAGATTGCTTCATAGTGCTGTGCTTAACCCCTTGCGCCACCAGGAAGGCCCACAACTCATTTTTTTAATGAGTTTAATTTAAAATCTCAAAACTACAAGTTAAACCTTTTTGTATGCAGGGGTTAATATTTTGTAATGATTTTGCAAAGATTTGTTTTGCGGTCTGAGATTATTGCTGTTTTCTCCCCTTTCAGAGAAACTGCCTTTGGTTACAAGGGTCTGAAGATCCTGTTATACTACATTGCTGGTAGTTTGTCAACAATGTTCCGTGTTGAATATGCTTCTAAAGTTGATGAAAACTTTGACTGTGTAGAGGTAAGAACAGAAAAAATTTAATTTGTTCTTTCAAAACCCTTTATTCTCAAAAATCTGCTGCAGGTAGGGAAGAAATTAAAATGCTAACTCAAAAACCATCCTAATATATAAACTGATTTTCTTAAATAAAATTCCTGATATTTTCCTGGTTTATGTGTATATTTTAGTGTTTCATGCTGAGGTTTATTATGTGAGTATTTTTGGTTTTGCTTTTATATTCATTTTGCCAAGTATCTATCTTTTTTTTTTTTTAAGATTTTATTTATTTATGCAAGAACCGGGGCACCGGCCAGAAGCGCAGGAGGGTGAGAGGATTGACCAGAGACAGAGCGGGAAACAGAATAGGCAGATTGATGAAATACACTGCTGAGGGGAGTAGCAGGCGAGACAGGAGAGGTGTGCTCGCCATGTGGGTATCTCCTTGGCCAGCGGGGATCGAACTGGCACTACAGAGGCTGCGAACAGTTTCGCAGCACTGCGCTCAGCCGCCTGCACCACCAGGGAGGCCCTATCTTTTTTTTTTTTTAAGATTTATTTATTTATGCATACAAGAGCTGGGGTACAGGCCAGAGGTGTGGGGGGTGAGAGGATTCACCAGAGACAGAGTGGGGAACAGAACAGGCAGATTGACCGGAGTACACTGCTGAGGGGAGCAGTGGGTGAGTCAGGAGAGGTCTGCTGCGCCATGTGGGTAGCTTCTTGGCCGGGGATCGAACCTGTGCTGCAGCGGCTGCTGATAGCTTCATAGGTTGCATCTTAACCCCTTTAGCCACCAGGGAAGCCCCTCTTTTTTTTTTTTTTTTTTATAGAGGCATGTTTTATTTTTATTTGTTTGTTTGTTTGGTTTTTGTTTATACATGCACTGGGTACAGTCAGAAGCGCAGGAGAGTGAGAGAATTCACCAGAGCCAGAGCAGGGAGCAGAGCAGGCAGAAGGACCGAAGTACACTGCTGAGGGGAGCAGCGGGCGGCAGGAGAGGTCTGCTCGCCATGTGGGACCCTCCTCCGGTGGCTGGGGAGCAGCCGGGGATCGAACCGGCGCCGCAGAGGCCGTGGGCAGCTTCGCAACCCAGCGCTCAACCGCTGCGCCACTGGGGAGGCCCTCCTCTTTTTTTTTTTTTTTAATTGTATTTTTTAGAGTATGTGGTAACGGTTTACCACACTATATGGTTCTGACACGTAGTTTCACTCCTCTTCAGATGTATATTGTATGTTATCATACAACACCCACTACCGAGGCACCCATAGTCCATTGGGCCTCCTCCTCCTGCCCTTTGCTCTCTGCTCCCCCTGCCACACACACACACTCACAAACCCCATAGCCTCAATTTACAGTCAGATTTCTAGGGTTTGTTTTGGTTTAGTATTATCTGTTCCTTTGTTTTGTTTCTTTTTATTCACATGAGTGAAATTATCTGGCACTTGTTCTTCCAATTGACTTTGCTTATTGTTATCCCCTCAGGTTCCATCCATATTGTTGCAAATGGCGAGAGTTCGTGGTTTTTTTATAGCTAAGTAGTATTTCATTGTGTGTCTATGCCACATCATCTTTATCCATTCATCAGTTTTTGGACACTTAGGTTGTTTCCATGCCTTACTTAGTATAGGTAGTACTGCAGTGAACATAGTGCATATTGTCTCTTTGAATTAGTCTTTTTGCATTCTTTGGGAATGCTAGAAATTGAATGACAGAATTATGTGGTAGATGTATTTTGATTTTGTTAATTTATTTTTTTCCTCACTGCCATCCCTATGTCCCATATCCCCTTGTTGCTTTCCCTCCCCATTCTCTTTAACCTCACAGTGTTTTTGATGTCCAGATTTGTTTTTAAAAGATTTATTTTTATTTATACAAGAACTGAGGTATAGGCCAGAGGCCCTGGAGGGTGAGAGAATTCACCAGAGACAGAGCGGGGACCAGAGCAGGCAGAAGGACCGAAGTGCACTGCTGAGGGTAGCAGCAGGCAAGGCAGGAGACGCTTGCGGCGCCATGTGGGTATTTCCCTGGCTGGCCGGGAATCAAACCTGCGGCACTGCACTCAACCTGCTGCGCCACCGCCACCAGGGAGACCCTGATGTCCAGATTTTTGCAAGTGTTTTGCCTTATTGAATTGCCTGCTATATAAATGTCGAATATTTTTTTTTTTCTTTTTAAGATTTATTTATTTAGGGTCTCCCCGGTGATGCAGTGGTTGAGCGCTGGGTTGCAAAACTGCCTGCAGCCTCTTTATCTTTATTTTTTTTTTAATTTATTTATTTATACAAGCACTGGGTATAGTCAGAAGCGCGGGAGGGTGCGAGAATTCACCAGAGCCAGAGCAGGGAGCAGAGCAGGCAGAAGGACCGAGGTACACTGCTGAGGGGAGCAGCGGGCGGCAGGAGAGGTCTGCTCGCCATGTGGGACCCTCCTCTGGTGGCTGGGGAGCAGCTGGGGATTGAACCGGCACTGCACAGGCTGCAGGCAGCTTCGCAACCCAGCGCTCAACCGCTGCGCCACTGGGGAGGCCCAGCCTCAATATACTACAAATAATTTTCTCAAGCTCCATCCATTTTATTGAAAATGATTACATGTCATTCTTTTTAAAACTTATATAGTGTAGATATTACCAATCTTTTTGATCCAGTAGTCTATTTGGGTTGCTTCCATGTCCTATTGTAAATAATACTACTATGAACATCGTGGAATGTATGGATTTTTGTATTGATGGTTTTATAGTCTTTGGATATATGCTCAAGAGTGGGATTGCTAGGTTGTCTGATAGTTCAGGCTTTTAAGGTGAATCCAGATTGTTTTCCATAATAGTTGCACCAGTTTACATTCCTAGCAATGATATAATAGGTTTCCTCTTTCTCTCCATCCTTTCCAGTGTTTCTTGTTAGGAATCTTTTTAATATGTGCCATTCTGAAGGGCATGAGATGGTATTTCATTGTGGTTTTAACCTGCAGCTTTCGTACTGGAAGTGACGATGAGCATTTTTTTCACATGTATAGGTGCCCTTCAGGATATCCTTTTTGGGGAATTGTCTGTTAGTATCTCAGATCTGTTGCCCATTTATTCATTGGGCTCCTTCTTTTTTTTTTTTGTTGAATTGTGTGAGTTTGGTTTTTTTTTAAACTTATTTTGGATGCTAATCCCTTATCAACTATATATTGGGTTGTCAGTAAAGTCATGATGTATTTTTTTCTGTTTTCTATGAAAAAATGCATCATGACTTTTCTGACAATCCAATATTATTTGAAATTTTTCTCCTATTTAATAGTATCTTTTTAATTATTGTGTATTTTCTTTCACTGTATAAAAACTTTTTAACTTGAAGTAATTCCAATTGTTTGTTTTTATTTCCCTTGCTATACGACTCAAGTCACCAAAAATATCTTTATCATTGATGTCATGGAATATATTGCCAGTGTTTTTTCTATACACTTTATTGTTGTGGGTCTTATATCTAAGTCTTTAATCCATTTGGAGTTTGTTTTTGTCTATGGAGTTCGCGAGTTACCCAACAACTTCTTTCACGTATGTATTTCCAGTTTTCCTGGCACCATTTCTTAAAGAGACTGTCCTATCCCCATTGGATGGTCACAGCTGCTTATCATAAATTAGGTACTGTTATGTACATGCATTTATTTCTGGGTTTTCAATTCTGTTCTGCTGATCCATGTATCTATTTTTGTGCCAATACTGTGTTGTTGTTATTACTGTTGTTTTATAGTAGAATTTGAAATCAGGTACTGTGACACCTCTGTTTTGCTCCTTTTTTCTGAAGGCTGCTTTTGCAATTTGAGACCTTTTGTGGTTCCATATAAATTTCAGTATTTTTTGGTACAATTTCTTTGAAAAATATTGCTGTTATTTTGGTGGGGGTTGCATTAAATTTATGTATCATTTTAGACAGAGTGTTCATTTTGATTATATTGATTCTTCTTGTCTGTAAGCATGAAATTTCCTTCCATCTCCTTATGTCACATTCTAAATCCTTTAATAACATCTTGAGGTTCTCATTGTGTAGGTCTTTCAGCTCCTTAGGTTATTTCCAAGGTATTTAATTCCTTTGGATGCAATTATAAATACAGTCATTTTCTTTTTTTTTAGAATTTATTCTGGGTTTTTGGTTTTTTTTTTTTTAAAGATTTTTTTTTTTTTAATTTATTTTTATTTATTTATACAAGCACTGGGTACAGTCAGAAGCGCGGGAGGGTGAGAGAATTCACCAGAGCCAGAGCGGGGAGCAGAGCAGGCAGAAGGACCGAGATACACTGCTGAGGGGAGCAGCGGGTGGCAGGAGAGGTCTGCGCGCCATGTGGGACCCTCCTCCGGTGGCAGGGAGCAGCCGGGGATTGAACCGGCGCTGCAGAGTCTGCGGGCAGGTTCGCAACCCAGCGCTCAACCACTGCGCCACTGGGGAGGCCCTTTTTTCTTAATACCTTTTGCTTTTTTCATCATTTGTATATTAAAAGGCTGTGGATTTTTGTGTGTTGATTTTGCTACCTGCCTCTTCGCTGTATTCATCTCTTGTTTATAATAACTTTTTGATGGAGTCTTTAGGAACTTCTGTATGTACTATATTACTTGCAAATACTGATGGTTTCATTTCTTTTTTTCCAACTTGAATTCTGGTTATTTCCTGTTTTTGTCTGAAAGGTCTGGCCAAAATCTCTAATACTAACTTAAACAGAAGTAGTGACAGTGAGCATCCTTGTTTGGTTCTTAGTCTTAAAGAGAATGCTTGCATTTTTGCATCATTATTATATTGACTGTTGGTTTGTGATATGTCCTTTATTATATACTGAGGTAGGTTCTTCCTTTTCCCTTCTTGTTTGGAGTTTTTATTGTAAATTGTTACTGAGTCTTATCAAATACTTTCTCTGCATCTATTGATATTGTCATATGATTTTGTCATATTGTCATGATTTTTTTTAAGATTTATTTTTATTTATGCATACAAGAATTGGGGTGTAGGCCATAGGTGCAGGGGTGAAAGGATTTACCAGAGACAAAGTGGGGAGCAGAGCAGGCAGATCTACTGAAATACACTGCTGAGGTGAGCAGGGTGAGAGACAGGAGAGATCTGCTGCACCATATGGGATATTTCCCTGGCCTGGGATCGAACTCATGTTGCAGTGGCTGGCAGTAGCATGATAGCACTGAGACTTCAACACGTGATTTTTATCTTTACTTGTGTTGATATGATATATCACATGATTGTTTTGCATATACAAAACTGTCCTTGCAACACCAAGATAAATCCCAGTTCATCTTGGTGTATAATCCTTGTGACATACTGTGAATTTGATTTGCCAGTATTTTGTTGAAGATTTTTGCTTTGATGTTCAGGGATTTTTGTTTTTAATTTTCTTTTCTTGCCTGTCATTAGGGAGATCTACTTTATTATTTTGAGAAACCTCTGTACTGTTTCCCATAGGAGCTGGACCAGTCTAAACTCTCACCACAGTTTACTAGGGTTCCCTTTTCTCCATATCCTCACCAATACTTCTTTTTTTTTTTTTTTAAATCAGAGGTCATTCTATCAAATCAATAATAAAAACAATATGGTGTTGGCATAAAAAAAGATAATGGACCAGAGGAATAGAATTGAAAACCCAGAAATAAATCCATATACATAACAGTATCTAATCTGTGATGTAAGGTGATATCTCATGTGGTTTTTATACGCATTTCCCTGATCATAAGTGATAATGAACTTTTTTTTATGTAACCTATTGGCCAATTGTATGTTATTTTCCTTGAGAATGTCTTTTTAGTTCTTCTGCCCATTTTTTGATTGGGTTGTTTTCTTTCCTTCTTTCTTTTTTTGGAGTTGTGTGAGTTCTTTGTAGATCTTGGATGTTAGCCCCTCTTAAGATATATGAAGTGCACATATTTTCTCCTATTTTAAAGACATTGAAACCTTTCATCAAGAATTACTTCACATAGTTGATTTTTTTATTAAATGCATTTTTGTCACCAAATACATTTAGAAAAGTGGAAATTGCATTGTTGTAGTAAAATCTCTTGTTCTGTGGATTTATATTCCAGCAAGTTAATAATCTGTCATCATTAATAGTACTGTGTTACACACAACTAGGCAGAAAAAAATGTAGGAAATAAAGTCTTATGTATTACTACATACTGAATATCTTAACTTTGTTCTCTAGAAGTAGCAGTTCCTAAAGCATTAACAATGAAACAAACTTTTCCAAGCTTTAAAACTGAACTCTAATCTTTAACTTTCCATCTTTTACCAACCTTATGCTCCATTATCTTTTTGTGCAACTTCCTCTGATTACTTGGACTGGTTGACTTGGTACTTTTTATTATTTGTTTTATTTTATTGTAAAGGGATTGCCCAAAGTCACACAACTAATAAATTATCCAGATTGTATTTGGAAATGATTACTTAGTCGAAGTATGTGCAGTATAAACTATTTAAAGATGTTAGGACTGTTTATGACCTGTTCTAAATGCACCCCAGCTTCTGTATTTGTTAGTTTTGATTTCTGTTTTTTCAATGTGTATTTATTTTTTTTCCACTCCCGTAAGTCTATGCTATTATCTACCAATTTACTGCTGCTGTTGTGGGGTGCTTACCTCTTATAAGCAGTCTCCTTGTGTAGGTAAAAATACCAAATTGGTAAGCTTCATGCAATTGTAGAATGAATTATATATAGCATGAAGGAGGTCTGAGTCTCTTATATTTGATATTCAACTTCAGTGTCTTATTAAATATTTTGAGTACCAATTTCATTTTGTTCCCAGATCCCAACCCTTTTAGAAACAGACTAAGTTTGTCAGAGAAATAATATATAACTACAGTTAATATTTGTTTTAATCAGTGGCTTGTATATAAAAGTACAGATATAAAAGTGATTCTGAGTGAAATTATAGTTGTGGTAATTTGATGTTTGAAAAGATAATTTTAGATAAACTAGCATTTAACATGGGTTTATTAAAATGGGATTTTTTTCATAATCAAATCTCTTATTAGATTGTTAAATTCCCTAAGCCCAAGCTCGGCCGGATAGTCTTATTAAAATTATAGATAGTGTTTTTCCTTTTGTTGTATAAAATTCACTGTTACTTAAGGGTCTTTTTTTTTTTTTTAAAGTTCTACCTGATAGTGCTGAATTGATATCTTCCAAAGAAACTGTTGATTTAGTTATTGATAAATCTTTCAAATACTATGTGCAGTGAAAATAACTACATATTTGCATTGCCTTATAATTGTTCCATTCTTTAACACCAGCTTTTTCCATTTAGAAGTACTATGTTAGAAGTGAAGAATCAATCTTCTGTTACGTTTTTTTGTAGGATTATTTATTTATTTCCTGGTTGAAGATCATTTATTTAAATTACATGTTGAAGACTTTCCCCCTCCCTTATTGAAAAATAATGGATAGTAGATGTCGGGGGAATGGACTTGACTCTTCAGTTTGCAGTGAGAATGTTCATTTCACAATGCTTTCTGTGTTCTTCATGCCAGGGATATAGTTGCCAACAGTATCCATGTTCTCATGAGCTTTATTCTAGTCAAGAGGAAGAGTCAGTAAGCAAATAATAAACAAATTAGAGTCAGACAGGGTTATGAAGAAACATTTCATTAGTTTCCTGAATGAAGAAGAGCCAACCATAATCAGAGGGAAGAATTCAGTAAACAAAAGGACCAGCATATGCAAAAGGCCCTGAACTGAGAGTACTGTGTTTTTGTAGTACAGAAAGTTCACTGTCATTAAATCATGGTGATGGAGAGAGAGTAAATAGTTGAAAGGGGTGGAAGAACTAGAAGCTCTAGCTTGTGGGGTAAGATGGTTGATAGCCTTAGATGTTTTAAGTAGTTGGGATTCATATGATATCGTTTACATTTTTATAAGACGATTCGTAGTTGTTACAGAGAACACACTGTAGGCAGCAAGAGTGAAAGGACATTGTAGAGTTATAGGCAATGAATACTGTATTATTTGTTTGATTGAGATATTTTGGAGACAGTCCTGTAGGGTTTGCTGTTGAATTAAATGTGATGAATAAGGAAAGTTGAGCAAGGATGACCTCACTGCTTAAGCATTAGTGGTGATACGAACATAGGAAAGACTGGAAAAGTAGATGATAAAGGGTGAAAAAAATCAAGATTTTTGTTTCAGATGTATTAGATTTGAGACTATCATATGTCATATTTGAGTTTTGTAGGCTATGCTTTGTAGTGTTCTTTTGGTGTATGACAAAATAACTGTTTTTGAGTGATCAGAAGCTTCAGCAAATCTGCTTAGAATTAGTTTGCTTATTAGAATTTTTCCATCACATTCTTTCATCACTCATTCTTTTCTAAGTTGAATTCTCCAATTGCACCTAAAAAATTTAGTAACAATTAAGATGCCTATAAAACATCTCTACTAGCCATCATCTTTAAAGGCAACATAATTCTGAATTTTTAAGTACAATAAACTAGATCATTCAGACGCTGATAGTTCATCTTATGTTGTCCCTGACCTTTTACCAATACCTCCTGCCCTCTTCGAGGTAATGTCATTATTTTTTTAATGTAAAGATTTGTAATTAATGTTCAGTTTTGCTAATTGCTAGCATTTCTGGGTAGTTTGGGTAGAGAAAGTTGAAGTACATAAGGTTTGTATTACATGTGAATTTCAATCATCTATCTTGTCTCCCATTGTTATGGATTGAATTTGAAAGTAGATGAGAACAGATTTTAAAATTTTCCTGGATTCCATAGCTTCTTATAGAAAAATACTCTGAACTTTTAAAAATTTAATCTTAAAAAAATGAAAAATAATTTTCAGTAAACTAGTAGTATTTCACTACTCTTTTTTGATAATTGTGACCATGTTCTTAATGAGTACTGTTTTTATGAATATAAATGCATTGAATTTAAGCTTTAAAAATTACATACTGAGATTTTTTTTACATATAGAATTTTGTTTGTGAGCAAGTTAGCAAGACACTAATCCAGTAAATATAAAACTTACTTTTCCAGCAGTGAAAGGTTCACGCTGTTATTTTCTCTACCAATACTCAAATTGGTACAGCTTGAATATTGTCAGAAAATGTAAGATTTAGCAGATTACGTAGACATGGAATTTTTTTGCTTATTTTTGTAGCATATCAGGTATTTTTAGAATTATTTTTAATACTACGTCTCTGCCATGCTAGCCAAGTAAAGGACATCATGTACCACCTACTTAACATGATTTTAAAATTGCTTCTTCAAAAATAACTCACCATAGACAAATTTAGACAAATGGTGCTATTTACGATAAGACACTAAGGAGGTAATTTGGTTTTCAAATGTGTATAAATACAAATATAAGTTAGAACATATTTATATTATAGCAGAATACCAAGTTATTCTCAGACACATTGCTTTATGCAGTGATGAGGAAAAGCAAAAATTGCCTCATAGCAATGTCTTCATATGTAACCAAGTATAGAACATTGGACGTTGAAGCCACCATAGTGAGACAAGTATATAATCTAAAACATTTCATCATGACTCACCTGACATAGGATAGTTATGTTTACCTTTCTTTTTAAAAAAGAAATTGCCATATGTTAGGACAGCATTTTCAAGGTATGTCAGTATACATCATGTATTCTGGATTCTTGAATTATCAGCTTAATTTCTTATCCTGTCTATAACTATATAGACATATAATTTTAATTGACATTTGGAATAATACTCTTGACTGTAGGAAATTTTTCAGTCATCTTCAGATATCTAATTCAAACTTCAACCACAAGCTTTGGAACTAAAAGGTTTCAGTCAATCTTTAATCCTACCTTAAATTAAAAAAGGTTAGATTGGTTTTTCTCTGGTGATGATTTTATTTCCTGGCCAGTAATCCAGTATGAAAAATGAACACAGTATTTAACTGAATGGGTGGCGCAAGGGGTCAAGTCTCAGCACTATCAAGCTATCAGCCACTGCAGCATGAGTTCGATCCCTCACCAGGGAGCTAACCCACATGGCACACCTGACCTCTCCTGTCTCACGCTCACTCAGCAGTGTATTTCAATAGATCTGCCTGTTCCGCTCCCCACTCTGTCTCCGGTGAATCCTCTCACCTCTCTGCTCCTCTGGCTTACACCCCAGCTCTTGTATGCATAAATAAATAACTCTTAAAAAAGAAAATATATTTATTCTTTTAGAAAAAAGTGCAAACTCTAAGACATGGTAGTTATAGGATCTTTTTTTTTTTCTTAAAGAAGAACCCATTTAATAGAGAAAAGCAACATTTTTCCTTCAGTGAAGCAAAGTTCTGAATTCTAGGTTTGAAGTACAGTACTAATTGGTTTTAAGTTGGGTATGTTATATAATATACCAAATAGATATTTTCTCTACCATTTATATAGAACAAATTCTTTGTTTTAAAATTTAGCCTTCCACTCCCTTGTAAAAGTTCTTAAAAGTAATATGTAAAGTTGCTCGGAACAAAATATTTGAAGGTACTTATTACAGTAAAGGTATCCTTTGAAGGCTAAAATTTAAACATTTGCTTTCTTTCAAGTGTTCAGCTCAAACTTTTGGGTTGCTCTTTTACCAGAACTGCTACTTCTGAAGACCTGAAACTTACAGTTTCTAAGAAATCTTTGAAGTACATTTAATGCAAGATATGTGAAGTTATTTGATCATGTTTTGCAATGCCTTGTGGAGAAGGCAAGACATAGGGAAAGTTTTTAAAGGTTAAAATTATATACACTGTAAATGTCTTGAAGTGTTTTTTTAAGCTGATAGATTTTAAATCTTTTTATTTAAAAATAATGTTCTTGCCTTTTTCTTGCCTTTTTAAAAAACTTGAACTAAAATTACACTGCTTTACCCATTACTACTTTGAATTTTATTTGCCACACAACAGTTCTATTAAAACTGTTCTTTATTATTACAATTTCCTCTTTTAATTGTTGAAATTGTACAGATTCTGTAAAATATGCTTAAGATGGTCTCTTCACATTAGATAGTAGTTTCAAGGAAAAATATTTATCAAATAGTATTTTTAAAATAAGCAAAAATAGTCCTATCAAATGCATTTTATTTGATCTTCATGGTGAATGGATTGCAAGGACTGATATACATATTAGAAATAAGCTTTTGGGCAAAAAGAGCTATGTTTTAAGTAATAGCTCTTTTTTATATAGCTATAAACAAGTTATATATAAATGTTGGTGGTACCAGAGCATTGAAAATTAAACTTGTTTGTGATAAACTCCATCCTTAGTTCTCTATTCTAAAATGTAACTGAATGATAATAAAGTGCTATTCATCTGCAGGTGCATTGCTTCTACTTAGTTAAAAGATGGTTGAAAGGACAGGAATTAGTAGCATGTTGTATTAGCCTTTTGTAGTATATTTTGTCCTAAGCATCTTAATTTCCCTGTTTTGAATGCTAAGTAGCAAGGGTCTTGGTTTAGAACTAATACCCATCATGCATGTAAACGGTATGAAAGAGCTGCTTAGTAAGTTAACACAAAGTGTTCTTGTGTCAGTCCTTGTGGAAATAGATACAATACAAACATTACAGCTGAACTCACGGCAAACTCCATTAAGTAAAAACCTGGCCTCATTGTTCAGGAGAAAGTTCGAATAGAATGCAAGCTCATTTTGTTGAATGTAATGTCAGGCTTTTAGGGACTGTATTGAGGGATAAGGTTTTGTTAAGTTGAGACCAATTCATTAAGTTTTATTGCCTGGTGAGAAGCAGTAATACTTTATTGTAAGACTTCATCAAATATTCATGGTTAAAGAGAAGTAGTAAATGTATTCAATCAAGTGGTCTTTTGGGGTTTTGAAAAGGATTATGAAGTCTGTTCAGCTGATAGTTTTAACATTCATCGAGGTTGTTTAACAAGGGTAATTTTAATCTTTGAGTTTAATTTTGTTGTCCAGGCTTGTCTCTCTTTACTCTCACAAATCCAATATATAAACTGTGTCACAGTTATAAGGATGACTAGATAATACATCCATTCATGTAATTTATGTATTTCCTAAGTGGGTACATTTTTTAAGTTATCATCTTAATTTTAAGGTGTATGAGGAAGTTATGACCTGTTTCCTTATTCATTGTGAGGCTATTATTCATTTGATCAGACTCTAGCCTCACATCACTAATGCTTTCATGTCTTGGATAGTACGGTCTTTTTGACACATAAAATATAATAAGCACCCTTTTGTTTTTGCCAGTTCTGATTGTCCTTAAGAGATATAGTCAGCATTTTCTGCATTATTTTAGAAATTTCAGTAACATTGCCTTTACTGTTATACTTGATTTCAGGCTACCTGCCTCCTTTTTTCATTTCTATAATGTATTAACTTATGCGTATCTCAGATTTGTGTAGCAGTGTGTTTTATACATGAAACTCATCTTTTCTCAGTTCCTTCTTAACTACAAAGTGAAGTGATGATTTTTCAGGGATTTGTCTACTTCAAAGAAATTAAATATATTCAACTAATAGTCAAAGTTTTTTTTTTCTTCTTATGTTCTTTAACATCTATTTCTTAGGCAGATGATGTTGAGAGCAAAATTAGACAAATCATTCCACCTGGATTTTGCACAAACACGATCGATTTTCTTTCTTTGCTGGAAAAGGAAGTGGATTTCAAGCCATTTGGAACCTTACTCCATACATACTCTGTTCTCAGCCCAACAGGAGAAAATTTTACCTTTCAGATATACAAGGTACAGATAAATCTAAAAATTTCTTGGGTAAAATTGCTCCCTTTGCTTAAAGCTTTTATATTTCGTTGTATTATTTTCAGTGATTTATTCTAACTTAAGGAAACAAGTTTTTGTCAGCATTAAAAACAGATCTATTTTGTATGTGTATGTATGTACACATCTTAATCTGAGGTTTCTAAACATTTTCCCACAGGATAGTTTTGTGTGTTACAGACTTTCAACTTACCTCTGTGATACTTTTCACCTGACTTTTCCTGGCTTTTTCCCTAGGCTGACATGACATGTAGAGGCTTTCGAGAATATCATGAAAGGCTTCAGACCTTTTTGATGTGGTTTATTGAAACTGCTAGCTTTATTGACGTGGATGATGAAAGATGGCACTACTTTCTAGTGTAAGTACAGTTCTAAAGCAACAGTAGACCTTATTACCTCCACAAAGCCAGCATTTTAATTGTGGCAGCCCAATTATTGGGACAGTATAATGATATTTTTCCCAGGAAAGAAAAACTATTGTTTATGAGGCTTGAGTTTTCCTTCATTATGCTTTGGGGGACCTTGAGAATAGAGCTGAATTAAATGCTGTTGTCCGTTAGGGTCCTGAATGTAGGCTTAAACAGTAAAATGAGCTTTGCCTGTGTTTTCTTTTACTTGCCACCTATTCATCTTTATAATAGGCAAGTGCACTGAAGTGATGTAAAGAGGTCTGATTTATCCAAGTTGCTGCACACCAATTAAGTGAATTGTACATTCAGAACATAGCAGGTGTACCCATTGGGCCCTCACAGAGTAGCTTGCTGACACTGAAAATTCAGTCAGAGAATGGAAAAGAAAATGGACACTGCATGGGAGCGCGACTGTAATTGACCTGCTTGGCTTTCTGTTTTATCTGCAGATTTGAGAAGTATAATAAGGATGGAGCTACGCTCTTTGCGACCGTAGGCTACATGACAGTCTATAATTACTATGTGTACCCAGACAAAACCCGGCCACGTGTAAGGTAATTGGCAGTATAACACGTGCCTTGTCTTTTATTTCAGAAGAAGGAACTGCTGAAGTTTCCAATACTTGTTATAATAGTGTTGATTTGTTTAAAAAATCACCATTATTCATTTACTATGTACTAATTTATTTCATTGTTCCCTTTGAAAGTGGAAGATTAAACCAATTCTGAGTATCTCAAAATTTTTTGGATTTCTTGAAGGTTGATTGGAAAAAAAAAAAAAAGCTTTAAAATGTTCATAATACTATAGTGATTTGCAGTTTTTAAGCTAGTCATATTATGATATTTTAATTTTAAAATAACTTCTTTATTGTAGTCAGATGCTGATATTGACTCCATTTCAAGGTCAAGGCCATGGTGCTCAACTTCTTGAAACAGTTCATAGATACTACATTGCATCTCCTTCTGTTCTTGATATTACAGGTATGTAAGTTTTGGTTGTTACTGAAAGAAATTTTCTAAAACTCTCTTCTTACCTGGTAGATTTTGTTTTTCTGAAATAACTATTCTATAAACAGCATTCTGAATTCTGCGCCCTTTTTGGAACAATCTAAAGATGGCTTAAAGCTATATTTTATATCCTAAGTCTTTGTGGGATTGGATTGTATTTCTAAGTGTAAAGTGCTTATTAAGTGAAGAAATTGAAGATAGTGAACTGGATATATACTGGGAAGACTTTGCCAGACATTACTATCTAGCAAATGTAACTTATTTCCTCAGTTTATTTGGCAAATAGTTTTATTGCTGAGAGACTACTAGTGCTCTATTTGCAAAAAGTAGCAGAACATTCTGGACTTTACTGACAAAAAATAACCAAAGTAAGTAGTTCCTGAGTAGAATACACATTTATTGAAGCATGTGTTTTATAGTCCTAAAAGTCATGCCTTCGTGTCAGTAGTTTCTAAGATGAAATATAGATCTAGGGCCTCCCCGGTGGCGCAGCGGTTGAGCGCTGGGTTGCGAAGCTGCCCGCAGCCTCTGCGGCGCCGGTTCGATCCCCGGCTGCTCCCCGGCCACCGGAGGAGGATCCCACATGGTGCGCAGACCTCTCCTGCCACCCGCTGCTCCCCTCAGCAGTGTACTTCAGCCCTTCTGCCTGCTCTGCTCCCCGCTCTGGCTCTGGTGAATTCTCTCACCCTCCCGCGCTTCTGACTGTACCCAGTGCATGTATAAACAAAACAAACAAATATAATAAATAAATAAATAAAAAAAACATGCCTCTATAAAAAAAAAAAAAGAAATATAGATCTATTTGTTTTAGAAACATCTTTTAGTATGAATTATCCATAAAAGTAATATGAATGGGATGCTCAGGTAAAGGAAAGAGACTACTCTTTAAATGGAGAAGTCACTTCAGGAATTACAGATAATACTATATAAAAACTTGTGAACTACCAAAGAACAGTGGCCCGAGATATTTATATTGTCATTTTTTTCTGCCTATTTTGAATTTATTATTCCTAAAGTTTACTGATTAAATTGAAAGACACCTTTTTTAAAATGCCAGATATTAACTACCAAATTAGAGATTAAATTTTATTCTATAAGAGTTTTAATATGTCTTCAAAACTGCAATACTTAATACATGTTTAACTTGTTGTAAAAAGTACTGTTTTGCAGTTTCATTTTATCAATTTGTTTAAAGATACCAAAACCCCAAAATAATGAACTTGGGGCTAATAATATGAATAGGCTAGTAGGCAGGTTAGTGGTTTCTTCCTTTTCAGAGTGTAGTGGTTTTGCTTGCTTAGGATAAATAAAATTACCCAAACCAGATTTTGAACTAATCCTGTAGTTTAATAAATTGGAGGGAAAACATGTTGTGTTGTCTTTAAAGGGGAGTTTCATGGTTTGGAGTTGAATTATCTTTTCATCTGACTTTCCTGCTACTGTCAAATGGTTTAGAAACTCAGGAGATAAAGAAGTTGTCCTTAAAGTTAGTACTGTCAAGTTACAAAGTGTTTGTGATAACTTCACTAATTTAGTGATTTATAAAATTATAAAAACAATGCAAATGATATCACTTCTTTTCAGTTAAACTGAAAATTGTGTAGCTTTTGTTTACTTATAGAGCTTGGACTTAGTACTACATGAAGCAACTTTTTTCTGGTGAATTGAATCTGGAGATTTAGAGTTCATATAAGTAGTCTTTGTCTTCTCTAGTGGGTAATGTGCCAGCAGGGGTTGTTTCTATGAAGCCTCTTAGCCACTTTCTTCTGTCTACTCCAGCCAGTAAGGTCCTTGATACATAGTACCAATTAGCAGATAAAGAATTTTATTTCTTAAATCTTAGTGAAGAGTCATCAATAATGTTAGTGTCTATTCATTGCAAACTGAAGTCTCTAAAAAGAAAAGGCTAAACATACTAAAGGACTCTGGATTTGAGAACTGGGTATTGACCTTTATTTTCAGCATTAACATTAACATCTCAGGATTATAAATTACTGAAAATGCCTTATCAGCTTTCTTCAGTATTTCTCTTAGCTTTTCATATCTCTAAAAATTATAGAATTTCCCACTCTTTAGTTATTTTAGTCTTCTATTTCTCCATTTATTTTTTATGTATTTTTAAATTTTGTTGCCCTTTCATAGACATTTGATGTTCCTTTGCAATCTTGGATGTATTTAGTGAGATGACCTTTTGCTTACTTGACATATAGTCAGATATAGTAATAATTAAAACTTCCCATTGAGGCCTAGGTTAAAGGATATGTTTTTGTGGTGTAATTGCCAACAGTTTTCCTTTTTTTTAGTACTTGTCTTTAAAGTAAAATACTGGAAGACAGTTCTTTATATCATGTACCATCTTCTTTTTGAGGATGTCAGTATCTTAAGATATGTAGCATTTGAATACATCTCAATTAATTAATAGACTCAAGCATTGTTTCTTCTAGAAGAGTTGGATTTGGCAATAGAAACTGATCTTAGGCCAGCATACATATATATATATATATATATATATATATATATATATATATATATATATCTCAGTATTACTAAATCTATCAGCAGTATATTTAATGCTAATTATATATGTCCTTTAAATGTCCCTTATTGTTCTGGAATATGTTACATAGCTTTTTAGAATATATGTAGATTTTTTATACTGAGCTTATTTATGCTATCTTATTTCTCTTCAGAATGTTTATGTTGTTAGATACATTTAATATGAGGAAACACTCAATTTTGATATCACCTATCATTGTAAATTTATATCCCAGCAGATTTTATCTTGTAAGTGCAATGCTTATCCTTACAGCATAGAAAGAAAAGAATGGACAGATGTCACAAATATTGGATGACACCATTTTAAGTTCTTTTTCAGGCTGAGACAATTAAAATACTTAAAGATTGAGTGGTGACTTTGCCCCTTTATAAAGCTGCCAACAATATTTTCAATGTCCAGCAGCTTATTTAAAGCTAAATTTGAAAACTCACCACAAATGTGAGCCACCCAGCAGGAAAGCGGGAGGAAGAAGGAGAAAACAGGGAGGGAAGAGCACAATGGACTATCATGGAGAATTATGGGTGCTGTGGTGGTAGGAGAACTATGGTGACTACACCTGAGGGGACAAGTCCTGTATTGTGAAAAAATTAACAAGGATGTAAAATAATGGCATTTCATTGAAAGATACATATACATACACACACACACATATACACATCTATATAGCTAAATGAAAATTTTTTTCATTTTTTTCACTTTATGTGAAAATTTCACATATGACAGTGACAAATTTTTTTATTTTCTTGGTTGTAATTTTTTTCTTGATGATTTTTTTCTAAACTTCTCTGAGGTTATATTAGTTATTTAAACTTTTACTAAGTTTTGTTAAACTGAACTAAGAAAACATTTCTTTTTGTAGACCAGTTTAGAAAAAGGTATACTTAGAAAAACTGACAAGCTTTCCCTCATCTGGTAGTACTTTTAAACATCTGTTTAAAGAAATGCTTGCAGGGGCCACTGCAGCATGAGTTCAACGATCCCCTACCAAGGAGCTGACCCACATGGTACAGCAGACCTCTTCTGTCTTGCCTGCTGCTCCCCTTGGCAGTGTATTTCAGTCAGTCTGCCTGTTCTGCTCCCCACTTTGTCTCTGGTGAATCCTCTCACCCCCCTGGACCTCTGGCCTGCACCCCAGCTCTTGTATGCACAAATAAATAAATCTTTAAAAATAAATAAAGAAATGCTTGCTTAAAAGTTTATACTTAGTAATTATATAATTAAAGCAATTTTACTGTTATAATTTCTATACCATAAAGTTCACCCATTTTGTTTTACAGTTCAGTGATATTTAGTACATCTGTTCAGTTTTGCAGTTATCACTACAGAACTGCCTGTTTTAGAATATTTCCATTATAAAAAATCTCATGTCCATTTGTAGTGAGTCTCCATCCCCATTCTCTTACATTGAGGTGTCTATGATTTAATCTTAATGTCTGATGTGAGATAAATTTCTAAATTCATCTTTTTATATGTGGTTATGCTGTTGTCCCGGCATCATATTTTGTAAAGACTATCCTCTCTCTTACTGAATTGCCTTGGTCAACCTTTGTTGAAAATATGTTGACCATAAATGTAAAGATTTGTTCTGGTCTTTAATTGATTTATATATAGGTCTCTTCTTACACACTATCTTCATTAGTTTACTGTAGCTTGATTAGTTTACTGAGTTGGCTTTTTTTTTTCTATGAGAATATCAAAGTAAATCTGCCAAATACATAAGTTGCATTTGTGGACCATGTTTTCCTAGGTGCTGCAGAATAAACAAAAGTTTCTTGAGATGATCAGTGGGTGGGATTAAAAATGGGTACTGGCTGTGGTCAGGTGGTTATGAATGGGGTAGGGAATTTTGTTCTTGATTACATGAATTTCCATACAATTTTAGAATATTTGTTTATTTCTGCAATAACTGCAATAAAACCCCAGCTGGTATTTTGATAGGGACTGCATTGAATAATTGGTAAAATATTGATGTTATAAGTCTTATGATCCATGACCTAGCTCAGACTTAAATGTTCTTTGTTTCAAGCCATCTGCTGATCAGAAAAACAAGTGCTTAGAGAAGTAAGGTGACTTGTTCAAGGTTCTGCAGCTATGAATGATAGAAGTGGACCTCAAAGTCATGTTCTCTGTGTAGTATCTTTTTACCCATCAAGTTTTGATGTTTTCTTTGTCCTCTCGTTAGTTTCACATAGATAACAGACAACATAAAGGAAGATCTATGCTATTCATAAGCAGTGAAGAAAGTATCAAAATCATATTCTCATTTTCTAAATTAAAAAGATTGCTTTTTTTAAAAAACTGGCTAAAAGAAGTCTAGCAGATTATAATGATTCTTAGATAAAACGAAAAGTTATAAATTGAGCTCTGGGAACTCTTATCTATGAGAAAATACTTCCTTTTGGAATTGATTTTCTAAACTTGAATCTCGTTTATATGATTACTTTTTTTAAAAAAAAGATTTATTTATTTATGCATAACAGAACTGGGGTATAGGTCAGAGGAATGGGAGGTGAGAGGATTCACCAGAGACAGAGTGGAGAACATGACAGGCAGATCTATTGAAATACACTGCTGAGGGGAGCAGGGGGCATGGCAGGAGAGGTCTGCTGTGTCATGTGGGTTAGCTCCCTGGCCCTGGCCAGCTGGGGATCGAACTCGTGCTGCACTGGCTGCCATAGCTTGATAGCGCTCTCTTTAACACCTGCGCCACCAGGGAGGCCCTATATAACTACTTTATTTTATTTATTTATTTTTTAATAGAGGCATGTTTTATTTATTTATTTGTTTGTTTTTTGTTTATACATGCACTGAGTACAGTCAGAAGCGCGGGAGGGTGAGAGAATTCACCAGAGCCAGAGCAGTGAGCAGAGCAGGCAGAAGGACCGAAGTACACTGCTGAGGGGAGCAGCGGGTGGCAGGAGAGGTCTGCGGGCCATGCTGGACCCTCCTCCGGTGGCCGGGGAACAGCTGGGGATTGAACCGGCGCCGCAGAGGCCACGGGCAGCTTCGCAACCCAGCGCTCAACCACTGCGCCACCGGGGAGGCCCCCTATATAACTACTTTAATTGAAAATATAACTGTAATCAAAAGTTTTATATTTGAAAGGGTTAACTCTAATTTCACAAATAATATTAATGTCTTTGTATACAAACTGCAACTATAATTTTATTTGGCAAAGATAATAATGCTTTTATTTGATTTATAAGGAATAATTCTTTCACACTGTACATACAATATATATACTATATATTGTATAATCCTTTCACACTTTTGTATAGGTATACGTCTTTTTAAAATATTTACCTTTGTAACCTAACAATGTATATTGAGATTGCAAATGATGAAGAAATTATGTTGGGTAATGGAAATGTTATTCTGCTTATTTCTTTAGCGGAAGATCCTTCTAAAAGCTATGTGAAGTTAAGAGATTTTGTGCTTGTGAAGCTTTGTCAAGACTTGCCCTGTTTTTCCCGGGAAAAGTTAATGCAAGGATTCAATGAAGATATGGCAATAGAGGCACAACAGAAATTCAAAATAAATAAGGTATTTTTATTTTGTAGAAGGAAAACATTTTAAATTTGAACTTTTTTTCTCACTTAAATTACATAACTTAAAACACTGTTAAGTTCATTAAGAATACATACACGAGGAGTAGCAATGGTTAAGAGTCCAGGTTCTGAAATCATATTGCCTGTGTTCAAATCTGACTCTACCACTTGTTCTCTGGCTTAGGGCGATTTAGTTACCTAATAGATTTTGTGGCTATATTAAATACAACTAGCAGAACAAAGATGAATTGTAGGATCTTATATTTATTTTTAAGAAAATGTTTATTTAAACTGGTAAAGCAGTTAATACCCTAGAGACTGACTGGTGGGAGAAGGGTTGGAGTAAAACAATTTTTACTTTATGTCTGTGTTTGATTTGTAAAGCAGTAAATATCTTAAATTAGGTGCAGAAAAAAACATGGGAGTTCAAAGGAGGTTAATTCATTAACGCTCGCAAGGGAATGAAAGAGTATTTCATGTGATCTAAACCTTGAAGCAAAGGGTAGGATTTGAATTATGAAAGTATGTGAGATAAATGGTATTCCAATAATAAACACTAGCATTTGATAAGTACACCTCCTAGGCTTCAAAAATGCCTCGTGTTGCATTCATCACTGTGATCATCTGTTTTGAGATACTTTCACTGGCTTCTACTCTTCTGTATGTTCCGTAAATATAATTCTTCCCAAAGTTCTTCATCATTTCTTTTCATCCTACTCATTCTACCAGGAAAATCTCACCTAAATCTCTATAATCTGATTTTGCTTCTTAATTCCAAAACTATATACCAAAGGTTTACTTGTTACTGACCTTTAATAAACAACTCAATTTGAAATAAAACTTTGCATAGTCTCTTTCATGACTTTAAGATAAAATACATATTTTAGAGATAATTTATATTTCCAGATTATATTGTACTTTTATTTATTAAATGAGAATTTATTATGAGAATTTATTTAACAGCTGAGCTTTTAAGAGAACGGGAATATGAACACATTATTTCTACACTTGATCTTAGCCAAAAGGCCGAGAAGTAATTCACATTATTTTTAAATATCATGTTTTTTCCTTAAAGGAACTTAGCTCCTTAGCATGACATACCGAGCCCATCATAATCTGGACCCTGGTTACCTTGCTAAATAACTTCCACTTCCTACCATTTTCCTATTTGCTCTGGTTTTACTCAACCTCTTGACATATCTTTGTTCCTTTTGCTTTCCTTTACATATACTATTCTCTTCGTCCTGATACCGCTTCTATTTCTCCATCTTCTTCTGGACAGATAGTACTCATTTATTTCAGGCTTAGCTCCAGAAAGTTCAAATATCATCTTCCTAATCTACCCAGATATAACTGAACTCTCCTCCTTTCCCCAATAAATATGTAAGTGAAATAACATGAACAAAAAACTTTAGGATATTCCTCTGACTTCAGTGAAACCAAAGCATCCTGGTTCTATTATTTCTCTGACTTTTTTCTTTGTCCTCTATCTGTCCTTTTATTTGTCACTACACTACAGGGTTCTTAGCTGTACCCTCTTTTCACTGTGTATGCTTTTCCTGGGTGATCTTAACCAACCTTGTGGTTTTAATTCTTGTCTATATACTAATATTGCTTAAATACCCTTAGACTAGAATTTCCTTAACTGTCTGTATTCTCCTGACTCCTAAATCTCTCTTACCTGTGAAAAACTATCATTTTACACCCTTCTCCACAACCAACCTTTTCTCTTTTCTATTTGTAGAATCCTTGCTCCCTTAGCATTCTTCTTCTGGTATACCCTTCTCATTTTCTGCCTGATTTAATAGCTCAGCTTCCTAAGCAGTCTACCTGTCCTTCTTTTTTGCTACCATTTATTTCTGTGTAGCTGAGAAAACGCTTTACTTAAAACTCAAATCTGTGCACTTGACTCATACCTTTATTTAAATTGGCACCTAATAAGATAAAATCCCAGCTCTTAAACTCAGTTTATAAGGCTCTCTGCTCTTATGTCATTCTCACGGTACTCGTACTCCTTATTTTATGCTCTGACAATATCAAACTACTCTGTACCACACACACATGTATACATGCATATACAGACACTCAAATATATTCACATTCACACAGTGCTCTCTCCTCTTTCTAGAATGCATAATCCCTTCCCTTTAAGGTTCAACCCAGATTTTATTCCCCCAGGAACCCTAACATTTCCCTAACTCCCAGGCTTTGCTACCATAACATCCCCTGCAGAGTTCTATCATTAATCATAATTCAGCCATTTGTTATCCACTAGACTACCAGCTAATTGAGGGCAGACTATATTTTATTGCTTGTTGTCTGGTACTTAATACAATTCCTAGCCCATGACAGTTACTTAATATTGTGGGGGGGGTTTTGAAAGTGTCACTGTTTTATAATTTGAAAATGGTCATTTTGTTGTTTCATTCATTAGCAACATGCTAGACGTGTTTATGAAATTCTTCGACTACTGGTAACTGACATGAGTGATGCTGAACAATACAGAAGCTATCGACTAGATATTAAAAGAAGACTAATTAGCCCATATAAGGTAGGACATTCAATAGTCTTAAGTGTTAAGTTGTTGTTACTCTTTAAAATATGAAGGTGAGCAAATGCCAGTGCATGGGAAGGCCAAATCACTGCTAAATAACTTTTACAAAAGTGAAGATATTCTTCCAGTTAGTTGTAAGGATTATCACTGTTATCATTTTCTAATCTAAGCTATAAATCTGTTTTCATTAATTTAAAAACTAACCCCAGGGCCTCCCCGGTGGCTAGCGGTTGAGTGCTGGGTTGCGAAGCTGTCCGCAGCCTCTGCAACACTGGTTTGATCCCCGGCTGCTCCCCGGCCACCGGAGGAGGGTTCCACATGGTGCGCAGACCTCTCTTGCCACCCGCTGCTCCCCTCAGCAGCGTACTTCGGTCCTTCTGCCTGCTCTGCTCCCCGCTCTGGCTCTGGTGAATTCTCTCACCCTCCTGCGTTTCTGACTGTACCCAGTGCTTGTATAAATAAATAAATCTTAAAAAAAAAAAAAAAAAAAACTTTAAAAAAATAAAAACTAACCCCAAGGATAGTCTGCCGTGGTTAGTTTTTCCTTTAAATTGTATGGATCTGGGCCTCCCCGGTGGCGCAGCGGTTGAGCGCTGGGTTGCAAAGCTGCCCACAGCCTCTGCAGCGCCAGTTCGATCCCTGGCTGCTCCCCGGCCACCGGAGGAGGGTCCCGCATGGTGCGCAGACCTCTCTTGCCGCCCACTGCTCCTCTCAGCAATGTACTTAGGTCCTTCTGCCTGCTCTGCTACCCGCTCTGGCTCTGGTGAATTCTCTCACCCTCCCGCACTTCTGACTATACCCAGTGCTTGGATAAATAAATAAATGAATGAATCTTTAAATAAATAAATAAATAAATAAATAAATAAATAAATAAATAAATAAATAAATTGTATGCATCTTTTGAAAATCTGGGTTTTTCCCTGAAAAATTACCTTGTTTGTTTTTTCCTCTTCTCTTGTTTTCCCATTTTTCATGTGTATTCAGTCTTTTCTTCTTCTTTTTAAATATAGCCTTGATTGTCATTTGTGACTTCTATAATTTACCATAGGTGAGGTTGCAACTTAAGTGTTCTTTACCCTCCTTTTTTCAACCTTCATTCTGCTTTCCCTTTCCCCTCTCCCTCTCTAAAATCCCCTTTATTTTCCTCTAACTAGAAAATTTCCCCTTCCAGATCAGATTTGGCATCATCATCATTTGGTCATTATCAAGTAGATAATGTCCATGCCAACATGTGTGCACAGGACTTGCTATGATAGTTGCAGCTGGACAGTGAGCTGATGGGGAAGAATATTTGTTAATTTATTCAACAAATCATTATCAAGCACCTAACATGGTTGCTACATTTTAGAATACTTTTATTGAAGTAACACTGGTTTATATAATTATATAGGTTTCAAATATACTGCATTATAAATCAACATTTGTATATACTCCATTATGTTCACCATTCCCAGGTCTAGTTTTTATTCCTCAACATACAGTTAAACTCTTTTACCTGACTTACCCAGCCCTTTTCCCCCTTCCCTTCTATAACCACTGTTTTGTTCTTATAGTTCAAGTTTATTTTTGTTTTGTTTATTCATTTCATTTTTAAAAAAATACTTATTTATGCATATAAGAACAATAGAGTGTAGGCCAGAAGTATGGCAGAGTGAGAGGATTCACCAGAGACAGAGCGGGGAACAGAACAGGGAGACTGACTGAAATACACTGCTGAGGGGAGCAGTGGCTGAGACAGGAGAGGTCTGTTGCACTATGTGGGTTAGCTCCCTGGCCAGGGAATCGAACTCATACTGCAGTGCCTGCCAATAGCTTGATAGTGTCTTTAACCCCTGCGCCACCAGGGATGCCCTTGTTTCGTTTATCTTTCACATATGAGTGAAATCATATAGTTTCTTCCTCATCTTATTTCACTTAACATAATGCACTCCAGTCCGTTCATATTGTTGTAAATGGCAAGATTTCATCTTTTTTTTAAAAGATTTATTTATTTATGCATACAAGAACTGGGGTACAGGCCAGAGGTGTGGGGAGGGGTGAGAGGATTCTCCAGAGACAGTGGGGAACAGAACAGGCAGACTGACCGAAATACACTGCTGAGGGGAGCAGTGGGCAAGGCAGGAGAGGTCTGCTGCGCCATGTGGGCAGCTCCCTGGCTGGCTGAGGGATCAAACTCGTGCTGCAGTGGCTGCAGATAGCTTCATAGGTTGCGTCTTAACCCTTTGCGCCACCAGGTAGGCCCTCATCTTATTTTTATAGCTGAATAGTATTCTATTGATACTGTGTATTCACAACACATGTTCTTTATCCTATCACCCACCGATGGGCATTTAGGTTGTTTCCAACTCTTGGGTATTGTGAATAATGCTACAATGAAATGGTGGTGCATATATCTCTTTGCATTAGTATTTTCACATTCTTTTTTTTTTTTTTAGATTTATTTATTTATTTATACAAGCACTGGGTACAGTCAGAAGCGCGGGAGGGTGAGAGAATTCACCAGAGCCAGAGCAGGGAGCAGAGGAGGCAGAAGGACCGAAGTACACTGCTGAGGGGAGCAGCGGGCGGCAGGAGAGGTCTGCGCGCCATGTGGGACCCTCCTCCAGTGGCCGGGGAGCAGCCGGGGATCGAACTGGCGCTGCAGAGGCTGCGGGCAGCTTTGCAACCCAGCGCTCAACCGCTGCGCCACCGGGGAGGCCCTATTTTCACATTCTTATGGCAAATACCCAAAAGTGAGATAGCTGGATCATTGGGTATTTGTATTTTTAATTTTTAATTAATTAATTTATTTATACAAGCACTGGGTACAGTCAGAAGCACGGGAGGGTGAGAGAATTCACCAGAGCCAGAGCAGGAAGCAGAACAGGCAGAGTGATGAAATACACTGCTGAGGGGAGCAGTGGCTTCGGCAGGAGAGGTCTGTCGCGCCATGTGGGACCCTCATGGCAGCTGGGGATCGAACCGGTGCTGCAGAGGCCGCAGGCAGCTTTGCAACCCAGCGCTCAACCACTGCGCCACCAGGGGAGGCCCTGTATTTTTAATTTTTTGAGCAATCTCCATACTGCTTTCCAATTTAGATTCCCACCAACAGTGCACAAGGATTCCGTTTTCTTCACATCCTTGCTCACCCTTGTTTTTTATTTTTTGGATAATAGCCTTTCTCACAAGTGTGAAGTGACATCTCATTGTTTTGACATGCATTTGCCTAATAATAAGAGATGATGAACATTGTTTCTTATAACTGTTGGCCCTATATATATGTCACCTTTGGAGAGGTGTCTATTCAGATACTTCACCCATTTTTAATAGTGCTGGTTTTTGTTGCTGATTTGCAGAAGTTCTTTATATATTTTGGATGTTAACCCTTTGTTGGATATATGGTTTGCAAATACCTTCTCCATTCAGTAGGATGCCTTTTCATTTTAATGATTGTTTCTTTAGCTTTGCAGAGCTTCTTAGTTTGATATACTCCCATTGTTTATTTTTGCTTTTGTTTCCCTTGCTATTGGAGTCAAATACCCGAAAACATCTCTAAGACTGATGTGAAGGAGGTTTTATTGCTTTTGTTTTCTTCTATGTATTTTTTGGTTTCAGATCTTATAAGTTTTTAATCTATTTGGAATCATATTTTCTGTGTGGTAAAAGAAAGTCGTCTAGCTTAATTCTTTTGCTTGTAGCTGCCCAGTTTTTTCAACACCATTTGAAGAGATTTTCCTTATTCCATTGTATACTCTTGCTCCTCTGTTATAAATTAGTTGTCTGTACATAACGTGGGTTTATTTCTTGGTTCTAAAATTCATTAATCTTTGTATTATTCCAGTACCAGATTGTTTTGATTACTATTTCTTTGTAGTGAGATCGTCTTGGCTGTTTGGCATCTTTGGTAATTCCAAATTTGATTTTTCATTCTATTTCTGTGAAAAATGCTGTTGGGATTTTGATAGGGATTGCATTGAATTTGCATATTGCTTTAGGTAATAAGACCATTTTTATTTTTATTTTTATTTTTTAAAAGATTTATTTATTTATTTATACAAGCACTGGGTACAGTCAGAAGCGTGGGAGTGTGAGAGAATTCACCAGAGCCAGAGCGGGGAGCAGAGCAGGCAGAAGGACCGAGGTACACTGCTGAGGGGAGCAGCGGGCAGCAGGAGAGGTCTGTGTGCCATGTGGGACCCTCCTCAAGTGGCCGGGAGCAGTCGGGGATTGAACTGGCTCTGCAGAGGCTGCGGGCAGCTTCGCAACCCAGCGCTCAACTGCTGCGCCACCGGGGAGGCCCTGTACCACATCTTCTTGATCCAGTCATCTATTTTGGGGCATTTGGGTTGTTTCCATAGCTTAGCTATTGTAAATAGTGCTGCAATAAACATAGAGGTACAGGTGCCCTTTGAAATTAATGTTTCTGTGTCCTTTGGGTAAATACCTAGGACTACACTACTGAGGTATGAAGTAATTTTTATTTAGTGACAGTAAAGCTCACCAATTCCGTGCTTCATTTATTTGAGGTATCAAGTTTACATATCAGCTTAAACATGCTCTCCCATTAAGAAATTAGTTAGAAATTGAAGTTACTTGTACTTTGCTTTAAAAAGTTCTTTAAATACAGATAATTAATTTGTATCAGTGCCAAAAGAGATAAAAATAGCCTGTATTCATTGGACTCATTTTTAAAATTTTTTTTAAGATTTATTTATTTATGTATGTATGTATGTATGTATGTATGTATGTATGTATGTATGTATTTATATAAGCACTGGGTATAGTCAGAAGCGCGGGATGGTGAGAGAATTCACCAGAGCCAGAGCAGGGAGCAGAACAGGCAGACTGACGAAATACACTGCTGAGGCAGCGGGCACGGCAGGAGAGGTCTTCGCGCCATGTAGGACCCTTGCCAGCGGCCGGGGATTGAACCGGCACTGCAGAGGCTGCGGCAGCTTTACAGCCCAGTGCTCAACCACTGCGCCACCAGGGGAGGCCCTGGACTCTTTTTGTTTTAAAAGATTTATTTTATTTATACAAGAGCTGGGGTACAGGCCAGAGGCACGGGAGGGTGAGAGGATTCACCAGAGTTGGGAGCAGAAGAGGCAGACAGACCAAAAGCACTGTTGAGGGGAGCAGTGGGTGAGACAGGAGAGGTCTGCCATGCCTTGTGGGTATCTCCCTGGCCAGCCAGGAATTGAACCTGCCCTGCAGAGGCAGCATAAAGCTTCACAGCACTACGCTCAACCCACTGCGCCAACGGGGAGGCCCCATGGACTCATTTTTTAAAACATAAAAAGAAACTATATCTAGTACAGAAGTAATTTTCAGGTCTTCACGAAAACATAAATCTGAACAATTTGGCTAAAATTTAATGCAGCTGCTTGGTTTTAGCATTAAAGCGTCTATATTGTTTCACAGGCATATTTTAAATTCATAATTCATTTAAAGATATAAAATTTAGAATCATTGTTTTAATATTATTGGATTTGGAATCAGGAAACCCAGTTTTGAGGTTCTTTAACAAATTGTATGGCTTTTACAGTTTATTAACATTTGGGTATTAGGCTCCTCTTCCATAGAATGGAAATACCTCCACAGAGAGAAACTGAACAGAAAGAAATACAATACAGTGTACATATAATTAAAGATGTTTTTGGTGAAGTCATTGGAATTCATATATCTCCATGTCATTTTTAAATTCTTAAAAAAGAACATTATTTCTGTACTTCCCAAAAGAAACTATTTCAGCAGATGGAAATTAAGGCACGGAGCCCTTAGCAGCATAGCATTTTTGAAATTATATTTGAAAATGCTTTTGGAATATGTGAAACTAGGCAAGAATAAAAGGTTATTTTCTGAAATGGATTCATAAGCCAAATGTTTATATTAATAAATTGACATTATTATCTTAATTTGTCTGCATTAAAAATTATCAATAGCCCTTGCCTATGAAGAAATTAAAATTTTTTTTTTTTTTAATTTGGAGGGGCTGACTATTTTGAAGCCAATAGAATGTCCATTACAACCTTAAGGAGTTCTACCTTTCAGGATTTCATTTCTATTTCCAATGTCACTTGCTAGATATGGGTGTTCCCCAAATCTGGGGTTATTTTGTTTTAACTTTATTTTATTTACACATACAAGAGCTGAGGTGTAGGCCAGCGGTGCAGGGGTCAGGGGGTGGTGAGAGGATTCATCATAGACAGAGTGGGGAGTAGACCAGGATCTACTGAAATACATTGCTGAGGGTAGCAGCCAGCAAGACAAGAGGTCTGCTATGCCAGCTCCCTGCCCAGGGATCCAGCTCATGCTGCAGTGGCTGCCGATAGCTTCATAGTGCTGAAACTTAACCCCTTGCACCACCAGAGAGGCCCAAATCTGGGTTTTTGAGGTTTTTTTTTTTAAAAAGTTTGTTTTTTTCTTTTTTAAAGAGATTGATTTATCTTTGTATGTGTATAAGAATTGGGATATAGGCCAGAGGTGGGGGGGTTGGTGAGAGGATTCACCAGAAACGAGTGGGAAGCAGAGCAAGCAGATTTTACTGAAATACATAGCTAAGGGGAGCAGCGGTGAGACAGGAGAGGTATGCTGTGCCATGTGGGTTAGCTCCCTGGACAAGAATCAAACTCAGGTCGAGGTGGTGATAGTGCTGAGATTTAACCCCTAGCCACCAAGGAAGCCCTTTTTAAAGTTATTTTTTAAAAATGTATTCTATAGGGGCCTCCCTGGTGCTGTTAGGGGTTAGGTCTTAGTACCATGAAGCAATCCGCAACTAATGCATCTGAGTTCGATCCCCAGCCAGGGAGGTGACCCACATGGCGCAGCAGACCTGCCTCGCCTGCTGCTCCCCTCAGCAGTGTATTTCAGTCAGTCTGCCTGTTCTGTTGCCTACTCTGTCTCTGGTGATCCCCCCCCCACCTCTGGCCTGTACCCCAGTTCTTATATGCATAAATAAATCTTTTAAAAAATAAAAAAAATAGTATATAATATTTATATATACCCCTCTAAAGAACAGCTTCTCAGACTTAAATGTGCACACAGAATACCTGGGAACTAGGTAAATTACTAGTAATTTAGAAAAAAATAGCTTATATTCCTGTCACATAGCACAATAATTTTTAATGCATGATCCTTTAGTTCCTGAGCTATTTCCTCAAGTAAGATTCTCTTCCATAGGGTAGCCATGCCTCTTGGCAGGATAATTAACTTAGAGCACAAAAGCATTTATCATCTACATGATCAAAGAGTAAGACTACACTGTCCATCCTTCCAGGCCTTAGAAGCAATACATCTGACTTCCCATCAGTTCCCTAGGACTAATGTTCAGTGTGGTCAGTGGTCAGTAGATCAACAATATTAACAGCACCTGGAAACTTGCTGGAAATGCAGATCTCACCCCATCCCTACCTACTGAATCAGAACCTGCATTTTAACAAAATCTCCAGGTGATCTGTGTGCACATTCAAGTTTGAAAAACAGTGCTTTAGGGTTCATTTTATATCAATGTGATTAATGATTTTTCTTTCTGATTATAGTAGTCTCATTTACTTCGCCCCATGAATTTAGGTCTAATCTTTTTTGTAGTGTAATAACTTAATTCAGTAAGGACTTACCTCCAAACTTTGTTGCCTTGTTTTAGAAATATTTGTGATTATAAATATAGCCTGATTTTGAGCTTTTTAAGGAGTAATCATGACATTTTGCTCAATAATCTAAAATTATTACAGTTCCTTTTTAAGGGATTTTTTAAAGATTTATTTATTTATGCATACAAGGACTGCGGTACAGGCCAAAGGTGTGGGGGGTAAATGCATTCACCAGAGACAGAGTGGGAAACAGAACAGGCAGATCTACTGAAATACACTGCTGAGGGAAGCAGTGGGCAAGACAGGAGTGGTCTGCTGTACCATGTGGGTAGCTCCCTGGCCAGGGATCAGACTTGTGGTGGGCTACTGATAGCTTCATAGAGTTGCATCTTAACCCCTTGCGCCACCAGGGAGGCCCCCTAAGGGATATTTTATTAGTTTTTAGGGTTTTTGTTTTTGTCTTCTGAAAGGCAGTTAAATGTAGGGACTAAGAATAAAGACTTCAAATCAAACCTTTAGGGTTTAAATCCTGTCTTCTCAGTTTACTACAAGTTATTAAACTCTTATATTCCTTATTTTCCCTCTATCAATTTAAGAAAATTATAATACCTATCTCATAGAGTTGTTAGGATTACATGAGTTAATATATGTGATTTCGTATCTCTATGTAAGATTAGCTCTTTATTATGTGCTCTAATAAAAGAGGATTGATATAATATTCTAGAATGGCTTATCTGAAATGTATAAGATTTTCATATAGTGCAGTGTTGTTGCCACCCACCCAGGAACCTTGGAATCTGTCTTCATTCTTCCTTCTCCACATCATCCAATATTTTCTCCACTAAATCTGCCCCGTCCCCTCCTCCATCTCTGCTGTTACTGACTTAATCTAAGTATTCATCATCTCTCACTTGAACTCTTACAGTAATTGCTAACTCGGTCATTTAGTCCCTTCACTATTACTAACAGTATTGTTCTGCCGCAATGTCCAGCTTAAAATTTGGACTCTTCATTGCAAGCTCCTCATTGCAAACTCCATCTTAGTAAAATAGGAAGTGTTTAATAATATAATGTAGTCTGAAGCTTAATACTTAATATGCGCTAATAAATAAGTGTGACCATTTTTGGTTTATCTTTCTGAAATTCATCCATCAGTTCATGTTAAAATTAATGTATGTTCGGGCCTCCCTGGTGGCTCAGCAGGTTGAGCGTCGCACTGCAAAGCTGTCCGCAGCCTCTCAAGCAAGGGTTCATTCCCAGCCGGCCAGGGAGAAACCCACATGGCATGGCAGACCTCTCCTGCTTCACCCGCTGCTCCCCTTAGCAGTGTCTTAGGTCCATCTGCCTGTTCTGCTCCCTGCTCTGTCTCTGGTGAATTCTCTTACCCTCCCGCACCTCTGACCTGTACCCTAGTTCTTGTATAAATAAATAAAAATCTTTTAAAAAAAATGTATGATCCATAAAAATATCCCTGGGTAAGGAAACTAGAAGTGAGCATATTGGCAGGGAAAATCCAGCTTAGAATTAAAAATTGATTGACTGAATATTGAAATGAAGCATAATAGCACTTCATTTTAGTTGTCTTTCCTCAGTTAATACATTTTATTTAGGGCCTCCCTGGTGGTGCAAGTGGTTTATTTAGGGCCTCCCTGGTGGTGCAAGTGGGTAAGTCGCAGCACTATGAAGCTATCCGTAGCCACTGCTGCATGAGTTTGATCCCAGCCAGGGAGGTGACCCATGTGGCACAGCAGACCTCTCCTGTCTTGCCCTCTGCTCCCCTCAGCAGTGTATTTCAGTAGATCCGCCTGTTCTGCTCCCCACTCTGTGGTTAATCCTCTCACCCCCCGCACCTCTGCCCTGCACCCCAGCTCTTCTATGCATAAATAAATAAATCTTTAAAAAAATACATTTATTAAAGTAATATTTGAGTGACTATACACTATTATGCTTTGGAGAGGGGGCTATTAATTACACCTCTATATTTACCATTAATTGATACGTATACCAGGTCTTTTGGTTAACTCCTTCATACTTAACATTATGTTCAGGCTTCCTTGAGGAAAACTGTATGAGACAGATTTGGGCCTAGTCTATTATTATTTTTAACATTAATGACTTAAAATTGTAAGAATGTAAAATGTATCAGCTTTCTTAGTCTAACCAATAATTGTATTTGTTGCTTAGAAAAAGCAGAGAGATCTTGCTAAAATGAGAAAATGTCTCAGACCAGAAGAACTGACAAACCAGATGAACCAAATAGAAATAAGCATGCAACATGAACAGCTGGAAGAAAGCTTTCAGGAACTCGTGGAAGATTACCGACGTGTTATTGAACGCCTTGCTCAAGAGTAAAGATTATACTGCTCTGTACAGGAAGTTTGCAAATTTCTGTACATTGTGTTATGAAAAATCTAATGATGACTTTAATTTTAAAATCTTGTAACAATTTAGTTACATTAAAAGTTATCTAATCTTTAGTTGAATATTTTCTTTTGGAGAGATTGTATATTTTAAAATAATGTTTAGAGTCTATACGCATATATAACATTTTAAAAAAGATATAGCTTCTGAAACACCACTGCAATTGCTTTCCTTCTTAAACAGTATAATAAATGCTTAGTTGTGATATGTTAATGTGTGATATGATTCTTAAATACTTATGATAAACTTTTCCAGTCTGTTTTATAAAACCTTAGATTTTAAGCTTTTATCATTCCTCTCATACTTTGCCCCTGATATTTTATGACTTTTTAAATACTTCTTTCTTGTAATCTTGTTTTTCCTATATGATTTTTCTAAATAGGAAATGCTTCTGGTATAGGTTTTGTTCGTTTTGTTTTAAATTACCTATTAACTGCTTATTGGCGACAAGATGGGCAAGAGAGAAGTTAAACTAAATACAACCTAAAATGTAAATGTTTGGCATCAGTATTATTAAGGTAATTTAGAAATGAGCATAAACATTTCATAAATAATAATGTAAGACAAAAATCCACTTTACTATTATTGAAATATATCTGTGTACAATAAGGAATGTGTGTATATATATACACACACATGTATATATATACATTCCTCAAAAAAAAATATATATATATATCCTTGTTATAATTTGCGCTAAGGTTACCAAGATGGTTGAAGTCCAACAAGAAAAAAACCAAAGTAATAATAAATTGCTTAATATATTTTATTTTTATAGAAGTAGAGTATAAATTGCTTGATATAAAATTATTAAAAGTAAAAGCTTGCTATTTATAATGTGTGGCAGTAAATCAGGTATTTTATAACATTAAAAAGAGAATGTAAGTTAAACTTTACTTTTAAAATCTGATTTGTTAATGCTTAAGGTAAAATCCCAATTTGGACAAGCACTAGCTTGTCCTTGGTCAGCTTTTCATCAGTAAAACCTGTTAAACATAGAAACAAAATAATTGGTACCCTCTGGGGACAAAATAATATGAGTGCCAGCATACCAGTGGTACTAGGCCTCCCCTCATTCTAAATGAGTGTTTCAAAAATCTCAAACCATCTCATCTCAGAAGCTTATATACAGATAAGACTTGATTTCTGAGAGTGTGTATATGTATGTATGTACATAATTTGTTACAGATAAAGTGAACTTCATTTAAAATCCTTTCTGAAGCTATGAAAGCCATTTGTTTTCCATTTGAATTAGCTAATAATTTTTAAAGTTTTTATTGAAAACTCACAATTGATACCTAAAGATGAACTCTAAGGGGGAGGGGAAGTATAATCTTAATAATCTTTCAAGATACTTTTTATGTGGAAACCAGAAAAAGCCAATATGACACCAATTTGTCTATTTTTTTTTTTTTGACAATGTTCCATGTTCAGTTTGTGAATAAAGATCTGGTTTAGTATTAATCTTTGGGACTTAAAAGGCTCTACCTTCATTTGGACTTAGGTGCACATCCTATGTATGGTAATTAAATAGGACAGATGGGTAGGACCGTGTGTGAAATCCAACACAGCCGCCCTTTACGGCTTAGTGGCCACTTTCCGTCCCTAATATGGTAAACTTGGTGCCATTTATCATCCAAATATACATGAACTATATTTACTTGTTGCTTTTACCCTTCTTTTTTATCCTCCCCCCCCCACCACATCCTTAATTTATTTTTCTCATCCTCTCCAAATTGCATTTTCTCAACGTGTTTGAGAAAACACCTTTCTGAGCATCAATTTTTCATCTGTAAAATGAGGTTGTACTAGAATGATTTCCCTGTTCTGAGATCTATGTTTATCCTTTTTATATCTTCTCAGTCTTGTATTCAGATGTAGGTATAGATATGGGGTAATGTCTAAAGTAAGCCATTTTTATAAATCACACAAAATTGATAGTTTATATGTGAGTTTGTATGAGAGGGAAAAAAACCACTATATGATGCCCCATCTTGCTGTTCCAGAGCATTATCTATTCTGAAGTTTGATCCATTACCACATCCTTGCCTAGTAGAGAAAAGCTAATAGCAAAGCACTGAACACCGTATCAGATAATAATTAGAATCACAGACCTTAGAGATCAATTGGTTTAATTCCTTAAATTGATTTTTAAGATTTTTCTTAGAATTTAAAAGCCAATTTAACAATATCAAGCAATAATTAATATAGCCATAATTCTTCTAAATTATATTTTTGTATTATCTCAGTGTATACACTGAACATATACTTTATTTTTGAAAAACATTTCTAGGGTCAAAATGGTTTTCATAGGTGTACAGTACCTCACATTGATGTGTCCATTTCAACATTTTGTTACAGACAATATTCAAATGAATCAGTGTCTTTATATATATTTTATTCTGTGATCATTTAAGATACATTTCTGGGAAATGCAGTTACTGAGTCAAAGGGTAGGAATGTATGGCTATTACATGAACATGCCATATTTTCTAGACTGGCTTGTGTATACTGGTTTTAACAGCATTTCATGGCACTAGATGTTCATTTTGTTGGTTCAGTAGGTACAAAATCACCAATTTATATTCCGTTTTACTAAGGCTAAGTATTTTTCATTTTTTTTTTAAGATTTATTTTATTTTATTTTTATTTTATTATACAAGCACTGGGTACAGTCAGAAGCGCAGGAGGGTGAGAGAATTCACCAGAGCCAGAGCGGGGAGCAGAGCAGGCGGCAGGAGAGGTCTGCGCACCATGTGGGACCCTTCTCCGGTGGCCGTGGAGCAGCCAGGTATCGAACCGGCACTGCAGAGGCTGTGGGCAGCTTCGCAACCCAGCGCTCAACTGCTGCGCCACCGGGGAGGTCCCTATTTTTCATGTTTTTATGAAATATTTTCCCTCATATGGATTGTCCACTTTTTTAAATTTTGTCTTTTTGGATCTACACTTTATAGACAATAGATTGAGAGGTTCACTTACTATGAATTAGTCGCAAAGCCAGAACTTCTGACTTCCATGGCTCCATCTCATCATCCATCATGGAGGTCAGCCAAGTCTTAGTGGGTAGAGCCCACCCACTAAAAGTTCCTCTTTTTTAAAGATTTATTTATTTATTTATACAAGCACTGGGTACAGTCAGAAGCACGGGAGGGTGAGAGAATTCACCAGAGCCAGACCAGGGAGCAGACCAGGCAGAAGGACCAAGGTACACTGCTGTGGGGAGCAGCAGGCTGCAGGAGAGGTCTGCGCGCCATGCGGAACCCTCCTCCAGTGGCCGGGGAGCAGCCAGGGATCCAACTGGCACTGCAGAGGCTGCGGGCAGCTTCACAACCCAGCGCTTAACCGCTGCGCCACCGGGGACGCCCTGAAAGTTCCTCTTTATAAGAGGAGCTTTTTATCCATCACCTGAAAAATACCTCATTTGCATGACCTTTGCCCTAGTCACCAGAAATAACCCACTGCCCTCTAGATATGTTAGAGAAGAAGGTATTGGGAAAAGGATGTTTGATTGTAATAAGTTAGTAGTGTCCCAATTGAAGTATTGAAATTCCTCGCGGGCCTCCCCGGTGGCGCAGCGGTTGAGCGCTGGGTTGCGAAGCTGCCCGCGGCCTCTGCGGCGCCCCGCCGGCTCGATCCCCGGCTGCTCCCCGGCCACCGGAGGAGGGTCCCACATGGCGCGCAGACCTCTCCTGCCGCCCGCTGCTCCCCTCAGCAGTGTACTTGGGTCCTTCTGCCTGCTCTGCTCCCCGCTCTGGCTCTGGTGAATTCTCTCACCCTCCCGCGCTTCTGACTGTACCCAGTGCATGTATAAACCAAACAAACAAACAAATAAATAAATAAATAAAACATGCCTCTATTTAAAAAAAAAAAAAAAAAAGAAATTCCTCGCTTCCTTTGACTTGTTCAATATCTACTTTTTATTTTCCAAATTCTTTAACATCTTTATGATAATGCATATCATTCTGCTTGTATTGTTACAGTGGGTTATACTGTGCATTTACCCATTGACTTAGGCAGAACTGTCTATATGTACATAGGGCATTTTCAATAAGTAGTATGCACGTAATACAAAAATGCAAAATGGCATAGTGAAAATTTTCTCCAAAAACTCCAGAAACTGCTGCTGCTGATCTTGCATGTCTTTCAGAGATATATGCATAAGATATAAAAATGTGTGTGTGCTTATATATATATGTCACATATATGTGTACATGGTAACTTCCCACATAAAAGCTTGCATTTAAACTTAATCTTGGAGATCATTAGCACTGTCTTGTTTAATGACTGCATGATATTCCATTGTATGGATATACCCTAATTTACTCCACCAGTCTCCTATTAGGTTTCCAGTATTTTCCAACAATATAGAATGCATGCTGTTGTACATGTGCTGTGCATACATGGGCAATATACCCACAGTTAGACTTCAGTTGACTTCATATTTAGTGTATTAAATTTACAGCAGTTAAAATTATTAGCATGAACTAAGGTTGGAGAAACTTGATAATGTACCAAACTGCACCAAAATCCAGGCAAATCAAGTATACTGGATTATCCAACCATCTCCCTTCACAGAAATAAAGGCAAAGTGAGTTGAATGCTTAGGCACATGCACTTGACTTTCCTTTAATCTTATTTCTCTCTTCCCAAATTTTAACATTCAGAAGAATTGCTCTATAGCAAGCCTTCCCAAACTCAGCACTATTTGGGTCCGGATGTTTTGGGCAAGGAGAACACTTTGTTGTATGGGGCTGACCTGTGTATTGTTGGCTGGTTAACAGCACCCCTGCTTCTATCCACTAGACACCAGTAGCACTATCCCCACTCCAGTTATGACAAACATGTCTCAACACTAATATGTCCCCGAGAGGCAAAAGTCACCCTTGGTTGAAAACCACTTCTCCATGAGATTAAATGTTCATTGATGTTAAGCACCTTTTTTATTATGTATCATGTACAGAGTACAAAATTCAAAAGAGTATTCGATAAGAAGTTGTTTTCCCTTCCCCTTAGTCACTGAATTCACTTCTCCAGAGGTGATTACTTTCACTAGTTTCTCTATCCTTCCGTTAACTGCAAATATCTAATTTTTTGTTTTAACAGAATATGTAGAATCTTCTCCAGTTAAATTTAACTCACTTTTATTCACATTAGAAAACTTCATTTGTAAAAACTGTTGGATCTCTCAACTTCATTTCTAATAGCTGTTTGATTTCAGTGTGTGTGACCCAATCCTACAGTAATGGACATTTAGCTTGTTTCCTAACATTAGCTCTTATAAGCAATGTTGCAGTGACTATCCCTGTGTATACACTCTGTAAATATGGGAGTATGTATGCAAGACAGTGATGGAGTTGCTGAATGAAAGAGTATGGGTGTTTTACATTTCAGGGGGTTTTGCCATTTTGCACACATTTGAGACTCTACAAATGTCTATTTGGATGCTTAAATATTATGGAATTTTGTTAATTTTCATAGTTACAATAATAAGGTTGTAACTGTATAAGAGAATGTGTTTATTTCTAAGAGTCACATCCTGAAATATTTAGGAGCAGTCATGAAATATGCTAATTACATTTAAATGGTCTGGAATAAAAGTACATTTGTGTGGGTAGGCTACCTTTACATACATACATGCATACATACATAGATGTGTATATAAACAGAAAGCAAGCAAGCATTTGTGAGAGTTTTTTAAATTATTGAATCTAAGTGGAAGGTATATACAGGTGCTCACTGTATAATTCTTTTTATCTTTCTAAATTTTCAAAATAAAAACTGGAAAAGATTGTATATGTGAAAAAAACACCATGAAAAAGGATGAATCGGTTAATAAGAGCTCTTAGAAATCTAAAATAACTGTTCTAATTCAAGCAGCAGAAAGTTAGTGTATAAAGAAACTTCTCAGAATATCAAAAAGATAAAACAGAGGGTCAGTTTGGGAAATATGATAACCAACTTATTTTGTTTCAGAAAAGCAAAGCAAACAGAACACTGCCAAAAAAAGGGGGCTAATTCCCCAGAGTTGAAGAAATGAATCTTCAAATTGGAAGAGTTCACTGGAGGTTGAGTAAGATTAAATGATCACTAACATTTATTGAGCACTTACCAGCTGCTAAGCATTTATATTTACATAAACAATTACACCATCTCAATTCTCACAGGCACATGATAATGCTCAAGTGAGGCCTAAGGAGGTAATTTTACCCAAGTTACACAGCTAGTCAGTGGCAGAACTATAATTTTAGCCTAGGCATTGTGACTCAAGTTCTTAACCACTTACCTAAACCACTAATTACAAAGATATACATGTAGACTTAATTATTAAAATAATTTCAGAACACTGAACATCAAATAAAGACCCTAGGTGCTTTCAGAGGGGAAAATGGAACCTGACAGATGAGGGGGAATTCAAGTAGCATTAGACTTCTTACTAGCAAGCCAAACTTCATGCTAAAGAGAGAAGGGAACAATGTGACAAGGTTATAAAAAATTATTTGAATCTAGAGTCCTCTATCAAAACAAGTACAAGAGTAAAATAAAGGTGGTTTTGGAAATCCAAGACACGAAAATATTTATCTCACACTTTCTGATGAAGTTACTTGTAGACCTACTTTAGCAGGAGAGTGAAATCAAAGTGCATGTAAGATGAGTAAAATAGTAAAACTAACCTGATTCCAATGAAAAGAAATCTGAGAGTGGCAACTGAATTACACATCTAAAAAATAGTCCAAATTAGAATAGGAAATTATGAACTCCTGGGCGGGGGTAGGGGTGAGGTGGGGGAGTAGAGGTGGGGGGTAATGTACAAGAAAGAGTGCAAATATAATGAACCATAGTTGGCAGACTTTGAGCAGTATCTGCAAACAAAAACAGGTCAAAGTGGTTGTGTCCTTGTAGAGCTGAGACTACCAGAGGGAGGGTGGGGGATGGGAGCAAAGGCAAAGAGGGCCAGACAATGGTGGAGAATTATGGGTACTTTAGCAATGGATATGTTGTGGTAACATGCATCTAAAGAGCTATGAACCTATACCCCTAAATCACATGCGATGTTGTAAACCAACATTACCTCAAAAAATAATACAATTTAAATTTTAATAAAGCAAAGTGGTTGAGTCTGGGATCATACTACCAAAGTTAGGATGAGAACCTGCTTTTTGCTGTAAACCTTGCTATATATAATTGCACGGTTTTTAAAACCACATTGTAACCTTGATAGAAAATTTTAAATAATATTACCATATTATATGTTACATATAAATTATATATTTTTCAGCAACTGAAGCACCATATTATTATCAAATAAAATAAAGCTGTAAACCGAGTTTACCTAAACTAGATTAAGTGGCATCTTCAAACAGACTGTGCTCCATCTGACTTCCATGAAGCAAAAATTGCCAAAAGATTGTAAAGAGCTTTCTTTTATTAAAAAAAAAAAAAAAAAAAAAAAAAGGAGCAAAAGTCCTTTTCTTTGGAAACTGATTCTCAAAGAAATTATAGTTTAACCATGCACTTTATTTGGCAAAAGGACCAATCTAGGGAAATTGCTACCAAAAGCAAATTGTCTCCACTTTTTGACACCTCGGTTCTACGACTCTACAAACACTGAATGTAAAACCAAAGCTTTGAAAAATTTCATGTCCAAATTTGGAGGCTTTCCACAAACTCTGTGGGGAAATATAATGCAATAAAAGTGTAATGCATCTAAAGAGCTATGAACCTATACCCCTAAATCACATGCGATGTTGTAAACCAACATTACCTCAAAAAATAATACAATTTAAATTTTAATAAAGCTTTGAAAAATTTGAAAACCAAAAGCTTCGAAAAATTTCATGTCCAAATTTGGAGGCTTTCCACAAACTCTGTGGGGAAATATAATGCAATAAAAGTGTAATGCCACCCCTTATGCATATCTGAAGAGCTCAAGTATGTAAGTTGCTATGACAAATGTCTTATAAATGTTTTTTAAAAACTGTATTTTAGGGTCTCCTTGGTGGCGCAAGGAGTTAAGATGCAACCTTTGAAGATATCCGCAGCACCAGTTCGATCCCAGCCAGCCAAGGAGCAACCCACATGGCATGGCAGACCTCTCCTGACTTGCCCGCTGCTCCCCTCAGCAGTATATTTCAGCCAATCTGCCTGTTCTGTTCCCTGCTCTGTCTCTGGTGAGTCCTCTCACCCCCACACCTCTGGCCTGTACCCCAGTTCTTGTATGCATAAATCAATGTATCTTAAAAAAAGAAAAAACCTACTTCCAGTGTTATGATGTATACAGGCTGAAAAAGGGATGACTTGTCTCGCCAATGAATTTTCTGCGCCTCACTATCTTTATCATAAATTGGAAGGGGTGGTGTTAGAGTTGGATTAGGTGATCTCTGAAGCCCTTTCCAGTTTTTTAACTGTATTGTCTCTTCCAACTTAACAAAAGCCCAGTTGAAAAATATGCTTTGAGTAGATTCTCAGTTCACCTGGACAGTTCTTAAGTTTTTTTTCAATTAATAATTTAGGCAGGTGAATCTGTGTGGAGTCTTGGGCTGTACAGTTTGTTTACCTAGCTCTCTGAATCCCCCTTTGTGAATGCTGTGGGGCCACCACAGTGAGGCTTGTTTGCTGTCTGCTCTTACAGCAGCTGCTGCTTTTCTTCCTTTATCCTTTATCAAGCCAAAAAAAAAAAAAAAAAAGCAGTGATGTTTGTGCGTACTTCAGATGAGGAGAATGTGCTCCAGACAGGTTATTCTCTGGGTTAAAGTGGATGGGGTGAGTACAGGGGAGTTCAGTTCAGTGGGAAGAGAGGTCGAGGCAGCATCTGCCCTCTTGTTTGTTTTAACAGTTTCAGTCTTGAATATAGAATTGGTTGAGTGAGAGGCGATCAGAAGTTAAGAAATGCACTACTGCTTATTTTGTCAGCCAGTTTGGGTAATGGAGGCGGAGAATAGAAGGGGGAAAAGGGACATAGAGCTAGTTTTTTTTTCTATTATTAAACCCCCTGTTATTTCATAATTCCACTTTGGAGATTCTTACTGCAGTGTATTTTGCATAATGGTTAGCTGACCAAGGAGTACACTGCTTCATGATTTTAGGGAGGAAAGACTAAAATCACAAATATTTTCAACCTCTGATATTAACGGTCAAACTGCTGTCTATATTAACAGGTCCAACAAAACTATCTATGTTTACTCAACACACTAAGCATTAAACAGCAAACACAGACTCACAAGCAAACATAAGAATATATGAGAAGAAAACCAGGAATGTACCATCACTTCAGGAGGGAAAGAATAAAAACAGCAAAGTAAGTGATCCTATAGGAGGGAGGAAAGCATAAAAGAAGAGAAACAAGTGCAGAGTAAAGGCAAAAGGAAAAGAAATGGAATAAAGGCATAGGTAATGTTGTGCACTGCTATCCTTTTGCTATGGATCATGTAACCATTTATTCCATGTATATGTGGGGCTGGTCATGGTAAAAATAAGTGTCTTCCCAAAGGAAGTCCAGAAAAGTGGTATGTGTGTAGAAAAAAATCTGGATGAATAACTCTTTAACAGCTTTTCTGGGAGACTTCTCTAATAATAATATTAATAATATAATTATATTATTATTTATCATGTATTTGTATATTATATAAAACATTATTTATAATATATAATAATATAGAAACTTTATATTATACATTTCAGAATTTTTAAAAATGTTTTTAATAGAAAAGCCAAAACAGGGATTTAAAAATATTCCACCAAGGAGATCAAAAGCATTTTCTTTTGTTTTACAAGTATGGATCAGAGATGCCAAAGGAAGTATGATTTCCCTTCTCTCACCTTCATCTTTTTTTAAAATTTTTTTATTATTTAAATTTTATTTTTATATTCCCCTTACAATTACAACCCCCTTATTTTGACCCCAAGCCCTTCTTTCCCCGCCCCCCAACCCCCAAAGAGTGTCTCTGGTTCATAGTTGTTTGTTGATTTTGATATTTTCTTTCTTATAGTTATTCTTTTTCCTGGTCCCTTATTTAAGTTCTCTAGATTCCTGCTATGAGTGAGACCATCCAGTATTTTTTTCTTTCTGGCTTATTTCGCTGAACATAATCCCTTCCAGCTCCATCCATGTTGCTGCAAATTGCATGTTTATCTTTTTTGAATGCTGAGTAATATTCCATGGTGTATATGTACCACATCTTCTTGATCCAGTCATCTATTTTTGGGCATTTGGGTTGTTTCCAAAGCTTAGCTATTGTAAACAGTGCTGCTATAAACATAGGGGTGCAGGTGCTCTTTGGAATTGATGTTTCTGTGCCCTTTGGGTAAATACCTAGCAGTGGAATTGCTGGATCATATGGAAGCTCTATGTTTAGTAGGTCAAGAAATCTCCACACAGCTCTCCATAGTGGTTGGACCAGTTTGCACTCCCACCAACAGTGCAGGAGAGTTCCTTTTTCTCCACAACCTCGCCAACATTTGTTGTTGCTAGTTTTATTTCTCACCTTCATCTTTGTAAGATATGAAGGGAAGTAAATAGAGATAATTTCCTGGGAACTTATAGTCTGTATTTTTGGCTGGTTTTGGCTGTCAGGGATAGCCAGAGTCTGTAACCCTGGTGTTAATCCTCTGGGGCTTATAGCCTTGAGCATCTAGTTTGGTCTTTCTTTATGGAAATCTTATAAATCTCAACTTTCCAATTCATTTCATGAGAACAAAAATATTATCTTGGAGTCTAGAGTAAGCACCTATGTATTTATTGATTGACTAATTGATTGCTAAATTCTCTTGTAAACTTCTTTCCTTCCTCACTCTGAATGGAATTCTTCATTCTCCAAAGGAGGATAAGCAGGTGCCACTTTTCCAGGAATTACTAATTTGAGAGTACATGAGAGTGGCTAGTAGCATACATTTCTATTTAGATTTCACAGGATGAATATACACATTTTCTGCTTTAACCCATCTTCCCTCAGAGTCAGTTCTAAGAGACGTGATCAGGGAAGCCTTATACTTCAAAATTGTGCAGTTGCAAGAACCAACTCTGACTAAAGCAAGCAGTTTCTCAGAGAACTCAAATGCATCAATGCATGGGAAACTAGGACTACCACCTCTTCCCTCTACTCTTCCCTCCCATGATCCCAGCAGGTGGGCTGCTGTTCTAATACTGGATAGGCTGGGATATCGGCCTATAGCAGGATAGGCTATTATGGTGATGCATAATCATTGCTTATAACCTCCTACACTAAGCCAAGAGGATGAACTAGTTTGAAATGAATGCTGGCCAAACTGTACCTGAGATCAACAACTCACCTGGGACAATGTTTCCCCCCGCACCCTACGATGAAGCTGGATCTCTCTGGTCCCATCTATTCTGCTTACGCTGACAGACTGCTGAGGAGAATGCAGCATGCTATTTGGGGCCCCTTTGGATTAGATGTAGAAATGGTTATAGATCCTTGAAATTTTTACAAGTTTAATGTAAGAGGGTCTCAAGGAGGGTCATCTAATCTCAAATTAGTAATCACGCATTAGAAAGGGGTAGGAGTTAGTTCCACTCTTAATAATTATGACTAAGAAAACAGCATTAGAAAAATTAAAAATGACAGAGGCAGGAGGGTCACCTAACAAGTTGTCTTCCCTGCCCCGGCTCTCTCTTGGCATGGTGAAAGACCAAGAAAACTAGGTGCAATAGCGAAGAGAAACCCACTAAATTTCTCTTTCACCATTGGCATTACTTTTCCTCAAAACCATGGAGAATTTACACATTTTCTCTAAGGGTACACTAGATTACTGAGTAACATTTCCATTATTGACTGTAATGATTGGTATTCTGCTAGCAAGTTGGCTAAAAGCACACTCTGGAAACTTTCTGCCTGAACATATATATAATCACTCGAAGTTGGCCCTCACTTTACAGGCAAGTCCATGTGTACACAGAGTATGTTTGCGGAGAACACCGAGTTCCTGGAAAGAATGTTTATTTGACTTAAAAAATGTAACTGCATAAAAATATTCCCTCACACTAAAATTAGATAATTAGAGGATAGGATTGGAAATACTCTCAAGCCATAAGGTAAAATGATCCTAATTTCAGGATCAAAGGCTAATTTTTCTGATTCAGATTGCAACACTGAGAAGGATCAGGAAGGGAGAATGAAGGTGCTATCCAGGTAACAAGCCCACTGATCTGGGCAGGTCCCAGGTCACCAGTTTCCCTCTACAGAATCTGAGTGGTGCCAGTAGGCTACATGTTATTTCAGTTCATTTTACAGTGTTTTCATATATAACACTTTTATCCTACAGATATGTAAGTACCTAAGTCTTTATAGTCTTCGTTTTTAAGTGTTCTGCATTGCAAATAATCCTATTACGTATTTTCTAAACTTGTGAAACAAATTAAAGGAATATGTACTAAAAAACAAAATTTATTTTTAAAGGAATTTACTTCATGTCCATAGTCATCTAGAGCACTTTAAAAATGTGAATTTGAATTACAAATTTCACTATATACATTATAGAAAACCAATGTAATTTTTTAATTTTTCACAAACTATAAATATGGGAAAAGTTATATGGTGTAAGTCTACACTAAACTATCTATCATTAAATATACTAAAGAGGAAAGAAAAACTTAAAAATGATTATAAGAATTTATTTCTAATTTATTTCTTATATAAGAGATTAACAAATTTTAAAAGACGTTAATAAAACATGACTTTTTAAAAGACCTCTAAAACAATAACTAATCAAATTAAGAAAAATATTTTGACATTCAAGAATGAATTTTTGAACACGGGAAGTGAACAGAATAATAAGAAGAAAAAGTCATCCTTTATTTCTCAAGCCCTGATTTTGAAAAATTATTCAACATTTTATTCAAGAATTAAGTACAAAATCTGAATGTGATGGGAGTTCAAATCACAATATAATTAACCTTCATTTTACAGGTGGGAGGAAGGCCAGAAGTGAGTTAAAGAAGAGACACATAGTGATTACTCATCTAAAAGGAAGCATTCTAATGTCCTCAATATCCAGATCACAGAATGTTAGAATCACAAGGGATCTTAGATGTGTCAGTGGTCAGCCCTTTATCCTGTAGGTCAGTGTGCATATACACCTCATAAAATGATCATTTGGAGAACACATGCTGGCAGCTTTTAATATTTCTAATGTCAGGAAGATGGTCATAAAAGAAGCCAAATCAAGGATGGACTATCATTTGTGCAAGTTTATGTAATCTTCATTTCTAGCTCAGCCTAGATATCCACACTTGTTGCTGAACTATGAGGATTTCTTCACTGGATTCCACTACAGAAGTGCTACCTGAGTTCTCACTGTATTTCCTTTTCTTTTTCCTTTCAGTTACAGGGGAATTAAGTTGAGCATTTGTTTTCACTGAGCTGAATTACATGACCATGTGTTCTATATCAGATGTATTTAAAATTGGGCTTAATGTCTTCTGACACTTTGCTAGGGACTTCTAGTTTTCTTTTTCTGCACACTTCCTGAGACTGTGCCGCACTAACTATCAGGCTCCTTTGCTGCACTCAGCTTCTTGGCTTCAGTTACAGAGCAGACAGACTGACCACATTTAAACACCTCCCTGGAATTAACCTGACTTTGAAAAAGTTGAAGCTAGACATCACCTGTGGGAATACATTTCATTCCCTATACATCTTATTTACCTCAGTGGAAAACATTAATAATTCTCTTTCAAGGTGACCCAAAAGCATACAAGACTGGGTCTCCAAGAAGTAGGGCATGTATCCTCTAATTAACTCGTTCAATGTAAAAATATCAGGACTGTGAAGTCAATAAAAAGAACGAACTAGGGCTAAGTGTTCTAAGATTTGATGTTTATGATGAGTGCGATAAGCAAGTTGTAACAGTAAGTATGCAATACCTGGCAGCAACAATTCCCCTGTAACTGAAAGGAAAAAGAAAAGGAAATACAGTGAGAACTCAGGTAGCACTTCTGTAGTGGAATCCAGTGAAGAAATCCTCATAGTTCAGCAACAAGTGTGGATATCTAGGCTGAGCTAGAAATGAAGATTACATAAACTTGCACAAATGATAGTCCATCCTTGATTTGGCTTCTTTTATGCCCATCTTCCTGACATTAGAAGTATTAAAAGCTGCCAGTAACAGTAAGTATGCAATATTTAAATAAAATATTTATGCATATTTACCTGTAAAAGTCGGGGTAATGCACACATCGGTTGGCTGCAGAGTGGAACTATGATACATACAGTGAATGAGGCAGGGGACTTGTGCTTTTCCCGTTACTCATTTCTGAATTGTCTGTATTTTTCAGTGTGTAAATTAAAAACTGAAAATTAATTAGGAGACATCTCACATTAGCCCTAATCCTTACACAGCTTTCCTGCATTTAAAATCTGGGACACTATTACATTCTTGGTTTGGCTCGTTCCATGGAGAGTTCAATTCCTTCACCAGACATTTCTTGAGTTTCGGATGCTTCGCCGGAAACCAGGCTACCAAGAAAATGGAAATCTACCCCAAAACGCAGAGTAAGAGGAATAGGAAATTTGGTAAAAATGGGCACTGTCATCACGAGGAAGACATCAGTTCCCTTGACTCATAATTGGCCTTATGTCTGTTTCATCTTTTGGCAGAGCAGGTGGCAGACGTCATCCTCCCGTTCTCAAACGTCAAATTTAAAACTAAGACTCCAGTTAATACCGCCGGCCGGGAGTTGTCCTTGGGGAGAAGTCCCCTGGATACACCCACTGGGGTACCTAAAATAGATTCTGCGGCGGCACACAGATTCTGTCTTGTCTGGAGTCTGCTGAGTAATGTAGATTCTGGGACAGCAAAGGGGCAACTAGTGACTTTGAACCAAATTTTACGTTCCATCTGTATCTAGGGAAATCATTTACAACAAAGTGGCAGACGATGCAAAGTGCTATGTTGAACGCTAGATTGTGCTTTATTTTTTTCCTCCTAACTTCACGTTTCCATGCACCAAAATGTTGATGCTACAAATATTGGATGCCACACTTACCTGACAGGCTTCTTCCATCGCACCTGGACGCGGGGACTCCGAGCGAGCGCGCGAGCTGCGGCTGGAGCGGGTCTCTCGCAGCCGGAGCCAACCGAGGATTCCCTCGCTGGCCCGGGCGCCGGGGCCGCTCCGCCGCCAGGGCTCCCGCAGTCCGCCCCCGGCGCGCACGCGCGCTTCCCTCGGGCGGTCCCGGCGCCGCGGGTTTTCGGCAGGGCTGCGACTGGACGGCTCTGGCGGGCGGGGTGGGGGCCGGCGCTCCTGGCCACGTGACCGACGCCAACATGGCGGCGCCCAGCGGTGTCCACCTGCTCGTCCGCAGAGGTAAGCAACAGGAGGACAGCCGCGCGGGGGTTTGCACCGTCGCCCACTCCTTACGCATCGGGGTTCCAAGGGATATACGCGCCCGCCCTCAGACGTCCCGGCGCGCAAGAGAGTTCTGTCGGTGCCGCGGCCACTGCGCCGGCACTCACGGTGACACAATTGAGACCCCGCAGGAAGACGCACATTTGTTCACTCGTTACTCGCCACGACCACGTCACTGCCTAGCATCTATTCCCAGCCACTCCTTGAGTTTTAGGAGACTTTGTCTTAAGTTTTCTTTCCCCACTGCTGTGTACCAAACTTATTCATTCCGACTGCAAAGCAATAAACCCTCAGAACCTCTGAAATGCGCCTGGACACCCAGTTGCCACAGAGAAGGCAACGAGTATGTGTTGTATCTCTTGGCAGGGTACAAGCCGTCTTTTGGGGAACTTGAAAATGTGATTGTTCGTCACCAGTTTCTTAAAGTTAAGAAAAAGAGAAATTATATGTGGGTTGCTTTTTTTGGTTGAATGGTGAGATTTTAGTAAATGTACACTATACTTTTGCAACTGAATTAGAGTAATCTTTGTTGGATTTGAACTAGTTTCTGAATCTTTGTTGGAAAGAACTAGAAAGCTGTTTCAAAGATGGGGGAAGAGGTGAACTAAATATTTTGAGGGACTCAGATATCAGGCATGTCCTTTGAGGTAGATATTATTTTCATAGTAAATAGTTACCGCATATTATGTGCCTTTTAAGTAGGTGATACTGTGTTAAGCACTTTTACATATGTTAACTACCTTTTAAAAGCCAAGATAGGGGCCTCCCCTGGTGGCGCAGCGGTTGAGCGCTGGCCTGCAAAGCTGCCCGCAGCCTCTGCAGTGCTGGTTCGTTCCCCGGCCACTGGCGAGGGTCCCACAAAAAAAAAAAACAAACAAACAAAAGCCAAGATAGGCATTATTCCCTGTTTGCAGATGAGAAAAATGAGGCAGAGACTGGGTAATATGACAATGGAAACACAGATGGTGGGAGGTTAGAATGGGCGTTTGAACATGATTTTTTTTTTTTTTTTTAAGTTTTCATTTCTCTACTGCATGGCATGGCCTCTCCATAGGAAATAGGTGTACAGTTTGGGTGAGCAAGGACAAGTATGGTTGGGGGGGTGTGTGTGTGTGTGTAGGAGGTTGGTATTTCAGTGTTAGTGGAGTCAAGTAAGGAGACACAGGAAGATTTGAGGTGAGAGGTGCAAAGGGAAGGTGATATTGGCAGCATTTTGGACTGTTTGGAAGAGTGGAGATCAACATGAGAGAGTTGCCTTGTGAAAAGAGCACCAATTTACATTTCTTAAGATTTGGGCCCCAGTCAGGAATACTTACTAATCAAGTTACTTTTCTCTTTCTTCTTTTGTCAAAAAATAATGGTGTTTAGACTTCTTTTTTGTGTGCTGCAGGTAATGGTTGAAAAGGATCTGGGGAGATAGTCAAGTTACAGGAGTCCAAACACACACAGACACACCACATACATACATATGTGGTTTCTTTGAAGGTTTTATAATTTTTGGCACTTATATTTCAGATGGTAGTGCTATAGGGAAGCCAGGTCAGGTTATTGGTTCCTATAACCTATCTCTCATTGTGTGAAACAGCTAAAAAGGGGATCTTCTGATGAGAAAAGGGAGGAAAAATGGGCCATCAAGAAGAGATGTAGTGATCCGGAAAAGGGAAGTCAGCAAATGCCATTTTCTTGGATCACTCTAGTTTTCTGCAGTTTGGGTACAAATCATCTCCATCCCTCAGCTAGACAGGATCCTTGTAACTGGTCTCCACATCAGTTGATCATCCGCACAACCAAAGTTATCTTTCTAAAATTCAGATATGGGGCCTCCCCGGTGGTGCAGTGGTTGAGGGCTGGGCTGCGAAGCTGCCCGCAGCTTCTGTAGCACCAGTTTGATCCCCGGCTGCCAGGCGAGGATCCCACATGGCGTGCAGACCTCTCCTGCTGCCCGCTGCTCCCCTCAGCAGTGTACTTAGTCACTCTGCCTGTTCTGCTCTCCGCTCTGGCTCTGGTGAATTCTCTTACCCTCCCGCGCTTCTGACTGTACCCAGTGCTTGTATAAATAAATAAATAAATAAATAAATAAATAAATAAATAAATAAACTACTTAAAAAAAAATAAAATTCAGATATGATATTTCATGATAAAGAATCTCCATTCTCATTGTTGAGATACAGTCAGACTCCCTTAGCATGGAAGGACAACTTCATCTCAGTCTGGTCTCAGTTTACCTTTTCAGCTTCTAGCAGTTTACTATCCTCTTGTCTCTGCTAAGGTTTATTATTGTGTGCCTCTATAATCATTCTGCCTGCAGTGTCCTTTTTCACCAAGCAATGCATTCATCCTTTAAAACCACACTTTAATGCCTTATCTCCTTTGAAACTTTTTTGCCGCTGCCCAAGCCAAACACTCTGCTTACATGGCAATTATGGCATACCTTTATTACAACCAGTATCATCCTGTAGCAAATCATACAAACTTATCTCAGGGGCCTCCCTGGTGGCCTAGGGGTTACGTCTCAGCACTGTCACCCCTACAGCAAGAGCTTGGTCCCGGCCAGGGAGCTAACCCACTTCTGGCACAGCAGACCTTCCCTGTCTTGCCCGCTGTTCCCCCTAGCAGTATATTTCATAAATCTACCTGTTCTGCTCCCCACTCTGTTTCAGGTAAATCCTCTCACACACACACTCCCCCCACCACCCCCCGCACTCTGGCCTATAGCCCATTCTCCTATGTCAAAAAAAACAACAAAACAAAAAAAACACCAAAAAAACAACTTACCTCAGAAGTGTTTGTTTTTTTTTTTTTTTACATCTCTATCTTCCCTCCTAGAGTGGGAGCTTCTTACAGGCAAGGATCTTACCTTCTTCCTCTTTGTCTCCCTAAAGCCTGGAGCACAGTGTCTGCACATAGTAAGTACTTGAAGGATGAGTAAGGTGATCAGCAGTGAGACTGTGGAATGGAGTGAGGGGATATTCCTAAAGAGATAAGAGGTGGTGGGAAAATCAGATTTTGTTAGATACGTGTAGATGTTTCTTCAACAGAGGCTTTGGCTGGAGCTGAGAGTTTCTCCTGGGGAAACATAGGACATGAAGAAATATAGGACATGAAGATTATTAATACATTTTAGGGCCAGATCGTGGAGAATCTTGAAGGCCAGCTCAGGGTTTATCTTATAGGGAGCAAAAGACTGCTGAAGGTTTTTGATAGTTAAGTGAAATGGTATGTCTGTTTTAATCTGCTGCTGTTGGTATTCTTGAGATACTGGAGAGGGAAAGCCATTCAGTCATTTAGGAGGTGGTTGTAGAAACAAAGTGATAGAACCTGAACTAGAGCAAAAAATGCAGCATGGAAAAGGAGAAATGGTATAAGGAGAAGCAATTAGATTAGAAAGTGACCAAAGGAAGGAGAACAGTCATCAAAGTAAAAAAGTAATTGGCAGAATCTAGTCAGGAAAAAAGGTTCAGGAGAAGGTTTTGGGATAATTCAGTCAAGATTTTGACCACTGATGGGCCTCCCCAGTGGCGCAGTGGTTGAGTGCTGGGTTGCGAAGCTGCCCGCAGCCTCTGCAGCGCCGGTTCGATCTCCAGCCACCGGGTGAGGGTCCCACATGGCGCGTAGACCTCTCCTGCCGCCTGCTGTCCCTCTCAGCAGTGTACTTCGGTCCTTCTGCCTGCTCTGCTCCCCGCTCTGGCTCTGGTGAATTCTCTCACTCTCCCGCGCCTCTGACTGTACCCAGTGCTTGTATAAATAAATAAATCTTTAAAAAAAAAAAAGATTTTGACCACTGGGAGATCATAGTGACGTGGACCAAAACTTTAGCAGGGAAAGGAATGAATGAAAAGTGGCAGTTGATGGTGGCCATAGATAAGTGTGGAAGGTTTTTTCCTCTTCAGAAAAAAATTTTTATTGAAAAATAATTCACACACTGTTCAACTTATCTCTTTAAACTGTAAAATTCAGTGGTGTTTAATGTAGTCATGGAGTTGTGCAATCATCACTTCTGTCACTCTCCAATCCTCCTGTCCCCACTAGCCTTAGTTAATATCTGATCTGCTTTCTAGCTCTATACATTTGCCTATTCTGGACATTTCAAATACACGGAATCATACATGTATTTGTGGTCTTTTGCAACTGGCTTATTTCATGTAGCTTATATGGTAGCCTGAATCATTCCTTCATTCCTTCTTATTGCTGAATAATATTCTGTGGATATGTCACATTTTGTTTTTCCATTTACCATATGTTGATAATTTTAGGTTATTTCCACTTTTTGACTGTAAGAATAATGCTGCTGTGGACATTGGGGTATAAGTTTTGTGTGGACATAAGGGCAAAATTGGAAATTTATTTTTCTAGGACTGAAAATATCTTTACAATGTATTTTCTGATTACAGGAGTATAAGGAAGGCTGTATAACGGTGCTAAAAATGTTGGTTTTCAAATCAGGCTGCTTTACTAGGTGTAGAACCCTACACATGTTAGTTAACCAGTCTAAACTTTCTTCCTTTGTAAAAGGGGGGTGAGATGAGTACATAACCTACCGACCTATTATGAGGATTAAAAGAAATAATGGCAGTACAGCTATATTAGTTACTTCTGTGTAATAAATTACCCCAAACAACAGATGCTCATTATAGCAGTTTCTGAGGGCCAGGAAGCCATGTGGCTTAGCTGGGTGCCTCTGGCTTAGGTTGTAGTTGAGTTCTTGGCGGGCGCTGCAGTCATCCCACAACTTGACTGAAGCTGAAGGACCTGCTTCCATGTTAACTCTCATGGATCTTGGCTGGCCTCAGTTCCTTGTGGAGACTTTAGCTTCTTGCCACCTGTCTCTCCAGAGGACTGCTCACAACAGGGTGGCCTGCTTCTTCCCAAACCAATGAACCAAGACAGAGAAACAGAGTTCTGTGCTATGACAGAAGCCGTATCTTTTATAACCCAATCTCAGAAGTGACTTTCCATCACTTCTGCCACATCCTCTTCTGCCACCAGTACACTGTGACTGACCAGGGAGTGAGTGCCAGGAGGCTAGGTCACTGGGGACCATGTCAAAAGCTGGCTACCACAACAGTTCTTAGCCCAGTGCTGGACACATAATAAGCCCTTAATCTATTCACAGTGGTATTATTAAGGTATTATAGAAATGTAAAAGAAGAAAGTAAAAGTTACCCATGAACTCACCATTTAAGTAGAAAGAGTCGTCTTTTCTAAAATGATTTTTTTCCTAAGGAGGCCTTCTAGTCATATGACTGTGATTTAAAAATATTTCTACCACATCCACAAGGGAAAGCTTATTAATTATTGAAACATTAAATTAGGAAAATTAATTTTTCAGATTCTTTTATCTCTCTATATTACCTTCTTATTTGCCCTTCGTAGTATTGTGACGACTCTGAATTTGGGGCCTCATATACTGTCTCTGTCATCAGTAAGATTATTATTTTCCTATAGGATCAAACAGAAATAGGTTGGAGTGAAAAGAGCACCCTCGAGTACTCTCTGCCAACTGGCTGTTACTGCTGAAAACCAGCTTCTCTAGGAAGTGATGTTCTAGAAGACAGCTCCTTTCTGACAGCTCTTCTTCATTTCTCCCCAACTTTATGCTCTGTGAATAGCTGGTCTTCAGGGCATTGCTAGCACAGCGGCGCTACAGTCAAAAAAGAGAGTAAAACATGGCTGGAGAAGGCTGGGGTGTGGGGAAGTGCTGTGCTCCGGTGATACAGTGAATAAGTGGGAGACAGACAGCTAGATAGCAGTACGAAGGCCCCGTGGGGGCATGTGAAAGATGATCAGTTACCTGCATTAAAAAAAAGGAAAGCCCTTAACATCTCTGTCACCAGTCACTTCAGCAAAGCCTTCTAACTCAGGGGACAAGGAGATTAATTATACTATAGAGAAAACTCATAGCTGCTAAGAACAGTCTTAGAAAGTTGACTTAGGTAGATTAGTATGTTGTGCCTGCTTCTTTTATGAGGGTCAGATTAATTTTCTAATGCCATTTTCTACTTTAATGTTATTGCTTTAATCATTAGACTACCAATTCCTTCAGGCAATAGGAAGCGATTGAAGATTTAATGAGATTCATATTGCTTATGCTTCAATGTTGATGACTTCCTGCATGCATATTAATCATTCCTGACCTTGATCTTAAATTCCTTCCTAGTACACTTTCTCATCAAGCATACCTACTAGATCCCTCAGTGTTCATCAAATACCTGGTTTGTTTCCAAAATTATATTCACTCTAATGTTCAGTGTGTCATATTTTCCAGTGCCCATATCAGATTGGTCTTCCAGCTCTTATGGCTTAAGTCTAGAAAGTCTGAGGAGAAAAAAATTAGCAATGTTTCACAGAGATTTAGCCTAGTTTAAAAGACTTCTGTTCAGTAGACCTTGAATATGCCTTAATTGGTTGTCTAGGTCAATAGGTCCAACTGGCAACTCTCAGCCCCCAGCCTGGCCACAGCTCCTTTCTGAGTAGTTTATGTGTGTGCAGTCCGGCTGTTGAGCAGCAGGACCTGGCCTCTGTGCCCTGCTTTGACAGCCCTATCCTTTAGTTCAGGCCTACCCCCTCCTGCCACCGAGGCCTGGGAAACCCTAGCTGGCCACCTGGTCTCCTCAGGCTCAGCATCCATGCATCTGCACCCACTCCCTTGCTCCAATTATCTCCTCAGCCATCTTAGCATATTTCCTGACCAACAGTCCTTCCCTGAACCAAGATCCAGGACAGGGATTGTTGGAGTGTGTGAGAGAAGTGAGAGGGCCCAAGAGTCTATGGGAAGATTCAAGTGAGAACAAAGGCCTGTGGGAGTGAGAGGGGGAAAGGATCACATCAGAGGAGGAGAAAATAAATACGAAAGAACTTGAGGGCAAGGAGGTATATATACAAAGAGATATGTGAGTGGGAAAAGCTAGGTTAAGAGGTAAGGAGCTTGAGTTTGATGATGCCAGTTGCTGTGATAAGGAACAAAAGAGGTAAATTTGTGTATGAAAGAAAAGAGAAGTGGAGAGCAAAAGCAGCTCTTCTGGGCACAAGGTGACCACCAACATCGGGAAACACTGAAGCCTGATGAGGCATTTTGTTCAGATTTGTGAATAATTACATAAGAAAAAATGTATTGTTTTAAAATAGTTAAACCACAAATAGACACATCCTTAGAAGATTATGGTAATTGAGATAATTTTAGGCTGTCCCAAATGTATAGTAGTTTGATTCAGAAGCACAGCCAGCTTGCTAGCATAGATTGCTTTAAATGCAACTCCTCCCGAACAAGAAGTTGGACAGTATGAACTTCAATGACTGAGTGCTGGCTATTTGTAAAAATTGGCTGATTTCTACACTCAGACGGTTTTTTTAAAAATGTTTATTTATTTATGCATACAAGAACTGGGGTGTAGGTCAGAGATGTGCGGGTCGGGGGTGAGAGGATTCAACAGAGACAGAGTGGGGAGCAGAACAGGTGGATCTACTGAAATACACTGCTGAGGGGTGCAGTGGGTGAGAGGAGAGGTCTGCTGCGCCATATGGGTCTGCTCCCTGGCCGGGGATCCAACTCCTGCTGCAATGGCTGTGGATAGCTGATAGCGCTGTGTCTTTAACCCCTGAGCCACCAGGGAGGCCCCACACAGATGTTTTTTCTTTTCTTTTTTTTAAGCAAGTAATCTGTTGATAGCATTTAACTGAATATATGGAAAGATAACCATTTTGCAAAGTAGACTTTTTTCATGTTTAGTGATTAAAATCTTTGTCTTTTAAAGACAACTTTTAAAAAGACCCAGAAAATTTTGTACCTTATCCTCAATTTATTTTTTAAGGATTTATTTAGTCATTTATACAAAAACTGGGGTACAGATCAGAAGCATGGGAGGGTGAAAGAATTCACCAGAGACAGTGCAGGAAGCAGAACAGGCAGAAGGACTGAAGTACACTGCTGAGGGGAGCAGCGGGGGAGACAGGAGAGGTCTGCCCCCCCCAATGTGGGAATCTCCCTGGCCGGCGGGGAATCGAACCGGTGCTGCAGATGCTGCAGACAGCTTTGCAGCACGGCGCTCAACACCTGCGCCACCGGGGAGGCCCCCTTATCCTCAAATTTTTAAGGCTTAATTTTTTAAGGCAAAATTTGTCTTCATATTTTCTATAGATTCTTTACTATATGTCTTAACAGTTGATTAAAACACAAGAAATTATCATTCTTTATAGCAGACGTTCTTCCACCTGGTATAGGTTATAAGGCCAGTAAGATCAGTGGACTTTACTGAACAGTTTTATAGCAATAGACAAAGTAGTTTCATTACCACAGGCTCAGTTTTCTCTTGTGAGTCTTAGGCAATTATTTTACTGTCCTTATTGCAGCCAATTCTTTACTATTTATTTAATTTAACTTTTAGAAATCTGTATTAAGAAAATAATCAGGGATACTGGAAAAATTTTGTTTCAAGGACATGTATTATCCTGTTGCTTATATTATTAGCAGAGAAATGGGATACCCTAAATAGCCAATAAAATAGAGAAATGACCAAATTATGATACATTTATGAGTGAGTCTGTTATATTAAACTACTTCCTCCAATTCATTTCTACACTGCTGTCAAGCAGCCTTTTAAAAATCATGTTGGATCATTTCACTCCCCCTTGAAACCCTTCCTTGGCTTCCCATTGTAGTAACCACGAACATCCTGATCTTCTAAGCACACTGATCTTATCACCTCCAAATCTTCAATTACCTTACCCCCCCCCCACTTACTGCAACAGGGTGGTCCCCAGGAAAGGGGGAGGTTCCCTGCCCCACCCAAGGGAGGGTGGAGCTGAGCAGCAAGAGGAGAAGCTGCAGAAGAGACTGAGGAAGGAAGCAGGATGGAGCCAGGAGACCTGGAGGAGGCGCATGGAGCCTAGAGACACGTGAAGAAACTGCGCTTGTCTTTTGGTCGTGGACTGGGTGACACAGATGTGGGTGAGACCTGTGGGGAGGTGACAATGGCAGCTTTTATCTTGATGTTGATTTTGCTCTTTTCCTTCCGGGCTTGTCCGGTTGTTTGTGACCCTTTGCTGTGGGTCCCCACTGGAAGATGCTTTAGACTTGTAGCAGGCTTTGGGGCCTTGTTCTGGGCCGATCCCATATGGATGGACTTTTACCCACGAGGGGACGGGTAACTTTGGGTGCTTCATTTAGAAACTAGACTCTTTGCCTTACCTGTATTGTTTCCTAGTTTTATTAAAGTTCCTTCCCATTAAAGTCTCCTATGTTTTGTGTTGATGCGGCGGATGGCAGAACCCATTTAGAATAAGCAGGTTTGCGGGGTTTGGGCTGCCCCTCTCCCTGTCCTATAACATTACTACTACTATTCAGGGGCTCTCTTTTTCCCAGCCCTCTCCTCTTTGGGGTCTTTGTACATGATGTTCCCTGTGCTTGAACGGCTCTTCATCTCCCTAATTCCTGCTTGTTCTTGGGATTTCCTGACTTGCTTGACTTCCCCCCAGCCCCATTAGATTCTGTCAGAGTGATGGTTCTTCTGTATAATGTATATCATGTTTTAAAATAGTATCTCCATTTGTGTGACTGTTCATTTACTTCCCAGATTCCCTGTGGACTCTGTCATTTTGCTCTTCTTTTTTTTTTCTTTTTTTTTCCATTTCTTTTCTTTTTTAAGATTTATTTATTTATTTGTTTGTTCATTCATTCATTCATTCATTCATACAAGCACTGGGTACAGTCAGAAGCGCGGGAGGGTGAGAGAATTCACCAGAGCCAGAGCGGGGAGCAGAGCAGACAGAAGGACTGAAGTGCACTGCTGAGGGGAGCAGTGGGTGGCAGGAGAGGTCTGCGTGCCATGTGGGACCCTCCTCCAGTGGCCAGTGGCCGGGAGCAGCCGGGGATTGAACCAGTGCTGCAGAGGCTGCAGGCAGCTTCGCAACCTAGCGCTCAACCGCTGTGCCACTGGGGAGGCCCATTTTGCTCTTCTTTCTGGAAGAGTTCTTCAAGTTTATATTCTGCCCCTTCAGTTGAGATTTTCATTTCTGTTGTCATAGTTTTAATTTCCAAGATTCTGTCTTATTCCCTGAAAGGTTTCTTTTTAATATCCTGTTTTTGTTTCATGCTTGCAATATTTTTGTTGAGTTTATTATTAATAGTTTTCTGGATATGTTCTTCTCTTAGTGTCTGTTTCCTTTGAGTTTTTTTGTTTGTTTAGCTTTTGGTTTTTGATTTGGTATTTTTACCTTTTATGCAAGAGATTGTCTGAGATATCTAGAAATCCATGGTTGTTTGTGTCTATAAAAGAAGGGGGAATTTTAAAAGCTTAGTGGACATGAAAGCCCAGGAAAGACTTAGGAACTGTCACAAGATTATAGAAGAATAAGAAGACAATTGTTCATTGCATTGTGAAATATTGTATTGGATCCTGGAAAAGAAAAATTATAAATGGAAAAACTGGTAAAATTAAAAAAATATCTACACTTTAGTTAATGGTAATGTCCTAATGTTAATTTCCTGGATTTTATGATAAAACTGTGGTTATGTAAAATGTTAGCAATAGGATAAACTAGATGAAGGGTATATAGGTACTTACTGTGCTTTTGTTTTCCTTTGTACCATTTTCTGTAAGTCTAAAATTACTTCAAAATAAAAAGAAAAGAAAAACAAGACAAACAGAGTGGAAACTGAGCAAGGGGTGGGGCACAGGTAGCTGTGGTTCAGCTCTGAGCTCTGGGGTGATCTGATTATCTTGGGGAATCTTTTGTGCCATTAGGTCTTTTTTCCTAGTCTGTTCAGAGTACCCAGAGCAGGTTCTACGTATCTCCTGTCTGAGAGGTAAAGGTCTGACCACTAACAATCTGGAAGCTAAATGGGAAGGCTGAGTAGTGGGGAATGGATCTCAGCACCCAAGTTTGTAGTTATCACATAATCCCCTATATTCAGCATAGTACACCACCCTTAACAATTCTGTTTTACTCTGAACAGGATTCAGTTTTCTTGGTTCTAGTGTTATTTAGCTCCCATCATCTGCTTTTTTAGCTTCTAATCTTCTCCCTCCCCACCTACAGTCTCTCTGTTTTCTCTGATCTGATTGGTCCGTGCCTTCTTCTATAAGAGAGACACATTCCTTTAGACCTTTGTAGGCTTCACTAGACTGTAAGTTCCCTGAAGGCAAGGACTGAACCTTTTTCATTATTGAAGCCCCATGCAAGGTAAGTGCTTGAGAGATTTCTGACAGGAAATTATCAGATATAAAGTATTAGGGTAAGAGAAAGAGAATTAAAGGAAGAGAAAATTAGGAATATGAACAAAATGTGGTTCATAGGTAAATCAGTCTTCAGAGATTAACAGGATTTGACAGAAAAATAAAAGGATGTTTTACAGAAAAACTTTTCATCATATCAGAAGTGGTAAGAATCTGAACCATTCAACAGTTGTCAGTGAGTAAAGAAAAAGGATTGAAAATTAGAGGTTACTGCCACAAAAGAATTTATAAACTTGAAGTAAAATAGAACAAAATTCAAACCATATAGGTAATGTTTCTGGCCAAGAAACACCAAAATTCATTTCAGAAGTCAATAGGATGGTGAACTGAACATGCATCTATTTTTACTGTTTCTCTTGTAGTTGAAGGGTTGAAGCTATCAGATCAGAGGGAACAAGAGAAAAGGCTGTAGAAGGGAGGGGAAGAAGTCTGGAAGCTCAGAAGCAGACAATGGAAGGTAAATAATTTAGTGGAACCAAAAAATGGAATCCTGTTCAGGGGGTAGAGAGCAGGGAGGATTCCCAGAACTCAACTGGTAGCATCAGATTTCTCTAGATATAAGGGTAAAGTGGAGCTAAGATAAAGAAGGCTTATTCTGTATGAAGCAGATAGACCATGAGAGTCCTGGGGCAAAGGCCAGATTTAACATGATGAGGTATAAGAGGTAGTCAGATCCAGACCATAGGACTATGAAGTATGTTAACGAGGTAGATTTTAAATAAGCTATAAAGTCTTTCCAGATTCATTATCGTTGATTCTCAGCATCAACTCTGCATTTCCAAATGTATCCTAAACACCTTCACAGAAGGTACTGCTGCTATTTCACATTCAGTAAATCCAAAACCAGTTATACCTCTGCAATCTCTTTTATTTGCCCCTTTTTTTTTTTTTTTTTTTACATTGCCTAAATTACCACAGAGTTTTAATCCTTTGCTTCTCATCTGGCCTCTTGTGTTAGCTTTTAACTGAATCATATCCTGAATCTCCTCTCCAATCCATTCTACCCTTATAATTTCCTTAAAGAGTAATTTCTGATATTGGTTACTCAAAAAACTGTAATAATTTGCTGAATTAAATATAAATGCTTTATACTGTTATTACCTCCAAATAAATAACTCAGTGCTTTAGCAAACACCAGACTACTCAATCCTTATGTATTCTGGGCTTTTATAATTCTATACCTTTATTCATTCATTAACCCTCAGCATCATACACTTTTTCCTTCATTTCGGTCAAAATCCTATCTGTATATCAAGAACTATTTCAGCCACCACCTTCTCTGTAGACCCTCTCTTGGTCTTTCCTCATCATTGTGCTTTGTCTCTCTGCTTCTCTTTTCATTCTCTCTTCCATTCTCCTACCAGTATTATTAGAACCCCACCAGTTGGAGTTAAATTGCAGGAAACTGAAGTTACTACAGCTATTTTAAGCAGAAGTGCCTATAATATGTCCATTGGGTGTTTTCTAATTGTAGGGAGGTTAAAGAAACAGCTTGTAGGCTGTGACTGCAAGAACAGTTTCTAGAACAGCTCCTGAACTAGCCCACAAGCAGAGCAGATAGAATTGGCCTACTTTGGGAAACTCAGTTGCCACCACTTCTGACCACTTCTCAATATGAAGCTGACATGAGACACTAGTGTTCCTGAGAAAAACCTACCACTTCTTTTTGTTTGTTTGTTTGTTTGTTTGTTTGTTTTAATTTTTTAAATTTTATATATGTATATTTTTTAAAGGTTTATTTATATAAGAACCGGAATACAGGCCAGATGTGTGGCAGGGTGAGAGGATTCACCGAAGACAGAGCGGGGAACAGAACAGGCAGACTGATTGAAATACACTGCTGAGGGGAGCAGCTGGTGAGACAGGAGAGGTCTGCTCCCCATGTGGGTATCTCCACAGACAGCGGGGGTCGAACCGCCACTGCAGAGGCTGCAAACAGTTTCACAGCACTGCGCTCAACTGCCTGTGCCACCAGGGAAGCCCCTTTATATATTTTTTACATCATGTTTCGTTTTTGTACAATGTATGTATTTTCATCTTGGTTATAGTCCCCATACAATTCCCACCCCCCTTGTTTTGATCCTACTCCTTTCTCCCCCCTTCCCCTGCCCCATAGTGTCTCTGGTTTATATTGCTTGTTGATTTTGATTTTATTATAATTAGTCTTTTTCCTCATCCCTTATTTAGGTTTTCTAAATTCCTGCTATGAGTGAGACCATCCGGTATTTTTCTTTTTCTTTCTGGCTTATTTCACTGACCATGATCACTTTCAGCGCCATCCATGTTGCTGCAAATTGCATGAGTTTATCTTTTTTGATTGCTGAGTAATATTCCATTGTTTTAATGTACCACATCTTCTTGATCCAGTCATCTATTTTTGGGCATTTAGGTTCTTTCCAAAGCTTAGCTATTGTAAATTGTGCTGCTATAAACATAGGGGTGCAGGTGTCCTTTTGAATTAATGTTTCTGTGTCCTTTGGGTAAATATCTAGGAGTGGAATTGCTGGATCATATGGAAGCTCCATCTTTAGCAGATTGAGGAATCTCCACACAGCTCTCCACAGTGGTTGGACCATTTTGCGCTCCCGCTAGCAGTGCAGGAAAGTTCCTTTTTCTCCACATCCCCACCAACATTTGTTGTTGCTAATTTTTTTTTTTAAAGATTTATTTATTTATTTATACAAGCACTGGGTACAGTCAGAAGCACGGGAGGGTGAGAGAATTCACCTGAGCCAGGGCAGGGAGCAGAGCAGGCAGAAGGACCGAAGTACACTGCTGAGGGGAGCAGCGGGCGGCAGGAGAGGTCTGCGCGCCATGTGGGACCCTCCTCTGGTGGCCGGGGAGCAGCCGGGGATCGAACCAGCGCTGCAGAGGCTGCGGGCAGCTTCGCAACCCAGTGCTCAACCACTGCGCCACCGGGGAGGACAATGTTGCTAATTTTTTTAATATGCGCCATTCTCACTGGTGTAAGATGGTATCTCATTGTAGTTTTGATTTGCATTTCCCTGATTACAAGTGATGGTGAATATTTTTTTCATATGCTTGTTGGCCATTTGCATTTCCTCTTTGGAGAAGTTTCTTTTTAGTTCTTCTGCCTACTTTTTGACTGGGTTGTTTACTTTGTTTTTGTTGAGTCTCATCAGCTCTTTGTAGATTTTTGTGATCAGTCCTTTATCATTGTATTGTGTGCAAAAATTTTCTCCCAGTCAGTGGGGTGTCTCTTGCTGTACAGAAGCTCTTTAATTTGATGTAGCCCCAGCTGTTTATCTTTGCCTTTGCTATTGCTGCTTTGGGTGATGTGTCTTTAAAGATGTTACTGAGGTGTATGTCATGTAGTGAAAAACCTACCACTTCCACAGCTATGCTAATGAGCAGAAAAAAAAGAATAGAAGCAGCAGGAACAAGTACTCCAACACACTACTGTCTTCAAATATCTCATGAATGTATCTAATCGGTAGAGTGAAATTCAGATGCAGAACCCAGATGTAGAGGAATGTGGGAGATATAATTTTTAATGATCCAGTCTGTATAATATAGAAGACAACTTAGGAGGAGGTTGGAATGGACGGGGAGTCCATCATTTCTTCTACAATCATTGCAAACCACTAGTTGTTCTGCTTGTCAAGTCTACTAGGGCAGGAGATATATATGAGTAATTCCTATGCACCCCTCATGGTAAGTATAAAACTTTTTTTAAAGGACAAGAACTAAATAACTATCTGCTAAATGAGTGAAATAGTCATCTTGCCAAGAGTGGCATCATTACTTGGCCATAAGGAAAAAACCTTTTAATATTAACCCAAGACAAGACAAGGTAGTAATTGAAGGGAATCTAAAAAACTCTAAGGGAAAATTAGAACTTTAATTGAGATTCTAACTACAAATAACTCCTTTCCCCCATCATTGAAGAGAAAAGAGCCTATGAATGGTCCTGATGTTATTACTAGTTAAGAAGTGTCTCATGGGGGAGGTGCAGTTGCCATTGATATGAGGTTTGGAATGAGAAGATTCAGGCTAGTAGATGGAATTGAATGTTGTCAACGTGTGTCTGCTTATTAACAATGAAGGAAGATAATCTAATGTGACGATTAAGAAAGCAGAGACAAAAAATAAAAGGCTATTAGAAAATATGAGCACCTAGGAAATAAGGGACTTTTATGTCACAGATGGTAAAAGTGATCTCCTTGACTCCATGGCTATTGACAAACTTATGAGAATGTAGGGACTCTCTACCAGGGGTTGTGGTGATGGATCACAGGTGCTGTGGTGGTGGGAGAACTACAGGGACGACACCTGAGAGGAGAAATCAAATACTGTCCAAAAATTAACAATGATATAAGAAAATAAACAAACAGTAGCGTGGTAGTGAAAAACAAAAGGAAGTAAATACTCTAATAATGAATGGTAGTCAGGCTATGAAAGATATTGTTATATTAAGATACAAAAATAAGATAAATTGTATTAGAAATCTTTATCAGAAAAAAGTGACTCACTTTAGAGATGGGTCTGGATAGTTCAGAGTTAGCAACATAAAACTATATGAGAAGCAGTAGCTTCATGTCTGGATGTAATTTACTATGTGACATTAGGCAGTTTGGCAGCCTATGGCTTCAGTTGCCATACCTTTCTGATCTCCCTGCCCATCACTCTGTCTGCCCTTCCATCCATCAACTATTTTTTTTTATAGTCCCCAAAACTGTCCCCTGACGCTAGAGATTAGGTTGTCCCAGTGATTCTAAACTTTAGCTTGCATTAGAATCACCTAAAGGGCTTGTGGAACAATATCTGAGCCCCATTCAATCCCCCAAATTTGTAGTTTTAACTGTAGGGTATGCTCATTCCCACTGTGCAATGCTAGATGAAGAGCAGTGGTGATATATGTATCTCACCCCATTCTGCAATGTCAGCATATCCAAAATGAAGCTCATCATCTTTGCCTGAAAAGTCTGCTCTTTCTCCTCTTTACTGTGTTATGGTTAATAACTCCAGCATTCTTCCTGGGTCCTAGGCCAGAAACCTGGGGAAAGGGGTAACCAATTCCTAGACTTCCCCGTCTTACTCATCCCACACACAGCTGCTTCTAGCTACTGTAGATCCTGCCTCCTGAGTGACTTCCCACTCAGACCCACATACTTGTCCCCTTCTGTACTATAATAGCCTTCTTTTTTATCTACCCCCCTCAGATCTGTCCCTCACCCCAGCCTACCCTCATGTATTCGTCCTCCGGATATTTCTAAAATTTAAATATGATCATCGCCTTTCTTTGCTCAAGAGTCTCTAACATCTTCCAAAAATTTTTAACATAAAATGTAAAATCTTTACTTTAGACCATAAAACTTTTCGTATTTTGGCTGTCGGTTTACATCTCTAATCTTGTGATGGACATTCTTTCCTCAAGCCAGTGCATCTGTAGCCTTTACAAAGAGTGCTCCTGGGTGAGATACATATATCACCACTGCTCTTAATCTAGCATTGCATTTCTGTACATTCTTTAAAATTCAACTCAAGGCCTCCCTCCTGGCACAGTGGGTTCAGCACCGCACCATGAAGCTATCCACAGCCATTGAAGCATAAGTTCGATCCCATGCCAGGGAAATACCCACATGGTGCAGCAGACCTCTCCTGACTTGCACGCTGCTCCCCTCAGCAGTGTATTTCAGTCAGTCTGCCTGCTCTGCTCCCCACTCTGTCTCTGGTGAATCCTCTCACCCCCTGCATCTCTGGCCTGGACCCCAATTCTTGTATGCATAAATAAATAAATATTTTTAAAAATAAATAAAATTCAACTCAAGTACACTTTAATTTATGTGCACCACTGTTACAGGGCAGGGAGAGGGGCACTCCAGAACCCCCAAACCTGCCCGTTCTAAATAGGTTCTGCCATCTGCCACATCAAGATAAAACATACTCCAGTATATAAGACCTTTAATGGAAAGGAACTTTAATACAATTAGTGTGCATCAAAGAATATAATTTCCAAATCAAGCACCCAAAGTTACCCATCCCCTTGAGGGTAAATGCCCAGCCAAACAGGGTTGGCCCAAAGCAGGGCCACTGAGGCCCAAAAGCCTGCCACCAGTCTAAGGCTTCTGGTGGGGACCCACAGGAAAAGGGCAGGAGGGGCCCAGCATATCTGGGCCAAAAGGAACAAAACCAAGATAAAAGCTGCCACTGTTAACCTCCCCATATTTCTCTCACCCACATCTGTTTCAATCAGTCCAACACCAAGGAGCAAGCAAAGCTTCTTCATGTGTCTCTCTGTTCCATGTGCCTCCTCCAGGTCTCCTTCTTGCTCTTCATCCTGCTTCCTTCCTTCTCAAATGTGGTTTGTTTGTTTGTTTTGTTTTTTGTTTTTGTGGGATCCTCTCCGGTGGTCGGGGATCGAACTGGCGCTGCAGAGGCTGCGGGCAGCCTTGCAACCCAGCGCTCAACCGCTGCACCACCAGGGGAGGCCCACCTGCTTCCTTCCTTCTCTAGTCTCCTCTCCAGCTTCTCTTTTCCTGGGGACCACCCTGTTACACCATCACTTGCTTCCAACAGCCTCCTGACATTTCCTCTAGTCCTATATTGTAACTGTTGGTTTAATCTGTTTATTTTTTCCTTCTAGACAATAAATTACTTGAATATAGGGATTCTCAGACAGTAGGTATGGAACAGGGCCTGGAAATCTGCATATACAGCAAGCTCCTTGGGACATTCTCAGACCTCAATTTTTAAGTAGTTTCTAAGATCAACTGCAGCCCTGTGGGGAGGAGGGAAAGTTTTGGGGCTGTTCATTTCTAAAAAACTTTTTAAAAAACTCTCTTCTTTCATGCCCACAATAAAATAGCTTACTATACTGATAATGTAGGACAAGGTAGATAAGTAGGTATAAGATAAATTCCTCTAGGGCCTCCCCGGTGGTGCAGCGGTTGAGCGCTGGGTTGCAAAGCTGCCCGCAGCCTCTGCAGCCTCTGCAGCACCTGTTCGATCCCTGGCTGCTCCCCGGCCACCAGAGGAGGGTCCCACATGGCACGCAGACCTCTCCTGCCGCCCGCTGCTCCCCTCAGCAGTGTACTTTGGTCCCTCTGCCTGCTCTGCTCCCCTCTCTGGCTCTGGTGAATTCTCTCACCCTCCCGCGCTTCTGACTGTACCCAGTGCTTGTATAAATAAATAAATGAATAAATCTTTAAAAAAAAAAGATAAATTCCTCTTTCATTTAAAAGTGTTTGCTTATTTAATTTAATTTATTTATTAATTCTAAGACCATATCCTGAGGGCTTGCTGTGTGCGGACACTATGCTAGTCATTTGGAGTGTCAATGAACAAAACAAACAAAAATCCCAACCCTCAAGGAGTTTGCGTTGATACGCAGTAAACAAATACAGTAAGTGAAGCACAAAATATTTCAGAAGGTGATAAGTACTATGAGGTAAAATGGAACAAGGAAGAGGACTGTCATTTAACTTTGTCCAGATTTAGTAATAAATTAGTGGAGATAATAGTTAGTGTAAACTATTTATGCAAGCCCTGTTTTAAAAAAGCAGAATTTAACCTGTACCCAATCATAAAAGAGCTTGGAATTTTCAAGATTCTAGTCTGATTTTCTTTATAAAGTGGAGAATAACTGGTTTTCCCATTATGTCTGTAAGAAGGAAATAATTTAGGGAATTGCTTCCAAGGAGTCCTAAATAGACTATGTTAAAAATTTCTTACTACAATAAAGAAAAAGGAAAAAAAGAATTCAGACACAAACCAGTAATGTTTGTGTTTTATACTAATCTGCAAGGTGGTTTAATTGTATTATTAAAAAAAAAAAAAAAAAAAGAACCAGGCCTCCCTGGTAGTGCAAGGGTTAAAGACAGCTCTATTAAGTTGTTACCAGCCACTGCAGCACGAGTTTGATCCCCCACCAGCCTGGGAGCAACCCACATGGTACAGCAGACCTCTCCTGTCTCCCCAACTGCTCCCCTCAGCAGTGTATTTCAGTAGATCTGCCTGTGCTGCTCCCCACTCTGTCTCTGGTGAATCCTCTCACCCACTCCCCTTATACACCAGTTCTTGTATGCATAAATAAATAAGTCTTAAAAACAAAACAAAAAAACCCTTTATTCCAAAACCTCTTTTCTTATCTCCCCACTTACCCATTTTACTTTTTTGTTTGTTTGGATTTTCACATTTAGGCAAAAAGTATCAGTTCTTTTGAAATTTATAGGGAAGCCCTCATCAATGGCATGAAGAAGTACAGGGCTTTTTCTTCACCTTTGTGGGATGCTTAGGAATAAGAGAAACAGGTTTGTTCTGTGGGGAAAATCACTTATCCATCTCTACTTTCAAATAACTTAATCAAAAGATCTAATGTTTCACTGCAAACAGTCTTAAAAGTCAAATTAATGTCACCTGCAGAGCAAGCTAAAAGAGTGATGAGTATTGTTTTGCACAGCAGTTAAAATTGTTTTCAAAGTCCTACTGCAATGAAAGACCTCTCTTGCACTTCTTAAAAACTAGAACTGTATGGTAATTCTGATGACTGTCAGTTCCTGTGGGGTATTTACACAAAGGTACTTTTAAATGAAGAGTCATTTTTAGAGCAATTAGGAAAGAGGCTAGACGGAGAATAGCCAGCTCAGGGACCTAGCAGGTCGGGGTTAAGATTTATTGACAGGACAGGGTCAGGCGTCTGCTCCACCACCATTGCCCCCTGTACCTGCCCTCCGGATACACCAAGACCTCCGCAGGCCTCAGCAGGCCCCTCTCCCTCCCCCTCCCCAGTGCAGAGTGTGGTGAAGGGAAAGAAGAAAGAAGGAAGATAGGGAAGTCCTGCCTCAACAGTTCGGTTAGGTATTGAAATGCAAGTTTGAAAATGTTTGTGTCTATTTTTCTGGCCCAGTTGTTACATGGCATTAGAAAGAAGAAATTCTGAAACACACAAAGAATTGTCTGTTCTTTTAGCTTTGTAGTTTGCAATTATTGCATCCTGAAGAAAGAAATTGCTTAGCCAAAGAAGTCTTTTAATTTCATTTTTCAGTTTTGAGTTACAGGTTTCTGGCAAGCTCCCTGACCACTACTGTTACCTGGTGGCGCCTATATTTCATCAAATTTAGACATGCAGACTACCTGGATCCAGGCCCAGATGAACTGTTGTGACTGATAAACATGATCCCACCCTCCCCCTTGCATGCTCCTACTTTTTCCTTTAAAGGAATCTAAGACTTTGAGTCCTTTGGTCCCTGAGGGAGTGAAAGAAAAATATGTTCCGGTATTCACTCTTGCTCTGTGGTTTTCTGTGCTGCATCTCTGCTTGCCCAGAGGCTGGTGAGCATCCTTGCCATGCCCCCACTTCTCCAATGTTGGTAATTAATGCAGGGAAGATTTTTTGTTTTTAATAAAAACAAACAGTGACATCTATCAGTACCCACAGTCAAGGCAGAATTTGTTTGACATCTTGTGATTGCTGCTTACAAAAAGAATGACAGCAGTTATTAAACAAATAACAAGAAAGATGCTGTTTATTGGTAGTTTTCAGATATACTAAGAATATCTTTGTAATATTACTGTCTGCATGAATAGAAAATAGTAGAAAGAATAGAATCATTAAATTTTGAAATCTATTAAATTTAGAGTAATAATAAAAATTCAAATGTTAAGCAAATAGATTCTTTTTAGCTATGTAATATAGTAGGGGCTTTTCCTTTCATTAGAATATATTTCCAACATTTGTTTTTATGATTGCAGGGGGAGTTTTAGCATTCAATGTAATTAAACTTAATTGCATTTCCTATGTGAATTATTTTTAGTCTCTTTTTTAATGCATTTATGATTTTTTTTTCCTCTATCCTTGCTATTCCTGTAGCTTTACCTTGATAAAAGGTTACGGAAAAATTGTCTATTTGCTTGGAAGTCAGAAGTCATGAATTCAATTTCAATTTAATTTAGAAGCTTTGAAATGAATTTTTTGGATATTGTTAAGTAGGCAAATCATGAAATTGACTGTTTAGGGTCTGAGGTTTTTGTTCTCATGTCATGTTCATATGACCTAAGGAAAATAATTAATGTCTCTCTGAACAAAGTTATCCTACTTGGGAAGTGTTACAATAATGTCAGAAGTGTTATAGTAATGTCAGTAATGACCTCAGCAGATGATGTGGAAGCATCAGATCACATATTTCTGTACTTACTGGGTGAGGGTGGGAATTACGGGGAAGGAAACTTCCTGGTGTGTTGGTAATAGGTGTGTCTTGATAGATGTTTGGTTATACCACTGTGTACATTTTTTCAGAACTTATCAAGTGATGTGCTTAAGATTTGTGCATCTAAGAGTATGTAAATTTTACCTCAAAATACAGTAAAAAGAACTCTAAACATATATTAAAGTTTGATTAATAATAGGCATATTGGGATGAGGGCCTCCCTGGTGGCACAAGGGATTAAGTCTATGAAGCTATCTTCAATATGAAGCTATCTGCACTGTGAAGCTATCTGCAGCCACTGCTGCATCAGTTCAATCCCCAGCCAGGGAGCTGACCCACATGGCGCAGCATCAAACCTCTCCTGTCTTGCCTACTGCTCCCCTCAGCAGTGCATTTCAGTAGATCTGCCTATTCTGCTCCCCTCTCTGTCTCTGGTGAATCTTCTCTTCCCTCCTTCACCTCTGACCTACATGCCAGCTCTTGTATGCATAAATAAATGAAATACAGCTTTAAAAAAAATAGGCATATTGGATTGTGGGGGAGAGGGGTACTGATCTTTGAAACTTTGAAATATATCTCCCCTCCCCAAAAAATGGCAAGTGGAATGTTTAGAAATGTGCTGTAGAGCAAATGTAATAAAATGTTAATTGTAGAATCTAGGAAATATGACTGTTTATGAAAAATTCTTTGAACATATTTTTGTTTGAAAATTTTTATAATGTTTAGGGAAAATGGAGATACTGGAGGGTTTTTTTTGTCCATTAAAGGATCTGTGTGCCTACTGTTTTTAATTCTACCTTTCTCTAACTCAAAATCAAAACACTTGGATTAATACCAAAAGGGGGAGGGGTGTGAATGTAGCCATTTAGATAAATAGAAAAATGTACCCACTTCATACTTTCTCTGGTTACCATGTGAAAGGCCATTACCAAGCATGGAAGCCAAGGGTGCCTTTACAAACAAGAAGAGTTCTGAGAAACCCAAACCATGCAGCCCAACAAATGACCTCTTCTGCACAGATAAAAGTTGGCCTCCCAGAACCCTAACCATGGAAAAGGACATGGCCTCCTGACACATGATCTTCACCAGTAGCAAGCTGGTGACCCCCCTGCTATATACCTTATACCGCAGCCCTATCAAATGAAATTGGACTTTCGGTTTTCAGCCAAATCCCAGGGATTTGGCCATGCACACCTCTACTTTTATCACAATGCCAAGCTATCTCTTACATCCTGAGAGAGCCCTCTTTTTAAAGATACCTTATAAGGGACCCCTGTGATACTTATGTTGTGTGTGTGTGTTTTAATCTCGAAGGGTCAAAAGGGTAAATTGGTTCTGGTGGAATTTGAAGCAAACTTTTAAAGCTAATGACAATATATTTTTAAATGAGTCTGTGTTGTTCAGTTGGTGCTTGAACAAACTAGAAAGTCAAGATCTGAGAGGTTCAAAGACCTCAATTCCTTCAGGGTCTCAAAGTGAACTCTGGCCAGTTAATTTATCTCTATCCTTTGATTTTCTCCCTTGGAAAGTGAGAAATAAAATGACACAAAATTCTCAGTCAGTGTTCTCAAATGTTAGCATTTGTAAGAATCATTTATGTAAGAAACTTCAGTGTGTGTGAAATCATTTAGTTTGTTAAAATAGAGATTTAGGCTTCCACACCTGGGTTTTCTGAATGAGTTGGTCTGCGACAGAGCTCAAGAATCTGCATTTAAATAGACACTGATGCAATTATTGGACCAGGTGAAAAACTGGTGTAGATGTGTTTTGGGTGGCTACTATGTAAACTGATATTCTCTCTCTCTCTCTCTCTCTCTCTCCCCCGCCACCCCCCATATATATATATATATATACATACACACACACACACACACACATACACACACACTTTTCTTATGGGAATATTTAAACATACACTAGAGAGAATAGCATGATGAACTTTCGTAGGTCCTCATTTAACTTCAATCTTGATTCACTTCTACCCTTATCTACTCCCTGCACCCCTCTTCCACAGATTATTATTGGAAGCAAATCTTAGCTATATAATTACATCCATAAATATTTTAGTAAGCTAATCTAATATGTTAAAATATAAGTACTCTAAACATATACCATGATTAAACTTTACAAAAATTTGAAAATAATTCCTAGTATCAAATATGTCTGCTTCTAGATTTCCTTGATTGCTTCATTTTTTTTCAAATATACATATTTAATTTGTTGGATTCAGGAACCAAACAGAATCTACTCATTACATTTGATTGACGTGCCTCTTTAATCTTTTAATCTATAGGTCCTCCTTCCCCCCTTTTTGTCCCTTGTGATTTATTTGTTGAAGAAATGAGGTCATTTATTCTGAAGAGTTTCTCAGTTTAGATTTCCTGATTGGATGCCCATAATGTCATTTACCTTTTTCCTTACCCCTGTATTTCCTGTAAAATCTGTCACTTCTGTCCTGAAATTTGACTGGATCAAAGCTCAGGTATTTGGCAAGAAAGTTATCATGGAGAGTGTCCATCAGGAGACACATGTGGTGGTCCATATCTGGTGGTCTCTCTGTTACGTTAACAGCCATTGATGATCATTGCTGAGATTCTTTCAAGAACCTTTTTTCTCATCATGGATTTTTCCTTTTCTATGTTAAACTTCTCAAGTTTTTGCAGTGGACCTATAGATGCCTACTTAGACATTGTGTTTACTATAGAAAACTGAAAGGCTTTCTAGCTTTCATATCTTAGTTTCATCTCCTCAATATAGCCATCTTTAAAATTTGTTCTAGTGCTTCCAACATTTATATCAGTTCCTGAGACATGTATAGATGAACAGATGACCATACAATTAAAGAGAAAGTTTGGGACCCAGAGTAAGTACAAGTGAGTCAGATTTACTAAATTCGCACCAGTGTCCCCAAGCAATGGGTTTTTAATACCTGTATTTATTTTGTCCTGAAAATAAACGTGATTTCTGGAACAGGGCAGGCAGTTATTGTTTATAGCAATAACCACATTGGTTCCCTATACCCCTGTCTCCTTTAAAGCTATGTGAAGGCGTCTAGAAGAAGGAGGTTGGGTGTGCTAAAATCACTTGAGGAATTGGGAATGAATGGGTTCGTTCCTTCATTGAACAAGCATGTGCTGATTACCAGTTGTATGGCAGAAACTGAGCAGCCCTGTTAGGCGATAAAGTCCCAACAGAACACATAAAACCGTATGTCTTTGTGTCTAGATTTAACTATCAGGTATCATCTTGTAATTACAGATAATCAAATATATATATATTTACATATGTTTGTGTACATATTTGGCTTTGTGCCTATATATTATGTATATGATTTTATACATATATACTTATGTATGTATGTTATTTGATTTTCTACTCTAACTTACAATATAATTTCAAAAAATCATATTCTTCATTTTAATTTTATCTACAAATGTAATTTGCATTGATGTTTGCATGAAGTTTTCTCATCACCAGCTTTTCAGGTAGCAGATGCATTAACTATATTTTATACCCAGTATGGTTAGTTAAGTGGAGAGTTCTTATGAGAGAAAATGAAATCTATTGTGAAAAGTTAGACTCTGAAAGAAGAAAATCCAAGTGCAAAGTAATAAAAATTTTACCAGGCCGAAGAGACCAAAAGAAAGAGAAGAGGTGGTTCCCAGCAACTTTTTTGATAGGTCCTGGAGCTTAGACCTTATGACGTTGGCATTCTGATAGGGAAGATAGTAAAACACAATTAGACAAACAGCAAAGTGGTATAATGCTTTGAAGGAGATAAAGTTAAGAGGGAATGAGTATGTGGGGAGACCACTTTAGAGAAAGTGGTCCCAGAAGGCCTCCCTGATGATGACACTTGTGCTGAGGCCTGGTGAATGAGCCAGTGATGTGAGGAGCTGGTGAAAGAGCAAATGAAGAGAAAGGACTTAGCATGTCCAAAGAACAGACAGGGGCCCCTGTGGCTGGTGGGCAGTGAGTGACAGGAAGAAGGGAGTGTGAGGAGGCCAGAGAGGTAGGCAGAGGACAGGCCAGGCAGGGCCTCGTAGACTGAGAAATTGGAATTGTGTTCTAAAGGCATCTGACAAACATTGAAGGATTTAAAGCAGGAAAACTTAGTAGTTATTCTCATCTAATCTTTCCCCATACCCGTGGAGACCTCCATGTATGTATGTTTTTAAGGATATCTTGCTATATGTGATCTACAACTTGCTTTTTCATTGCCCAGTAATATGGGCACCTCTGAAAGGAAGATTTATAAAGAAAAATAAGTTTGTTTTGCTGTGTGAAGTTCTCAACAAATAGATTTAGATACGTAAGATTTGAAACTGGTGGAAAATCAGTTTCTTTGGGCTAAAAATGTTAGTAAGGTACTGGTTTTTAATGTCTATTATAGAAACCAATTCACTTCAGTAATTTAAGAACAATAAAAATGTGTTCAGTCTTAGTCCATGATATTCTCATAAACTTATCATGATTGGTATATTACTTTAATCCTGTGTTTGTTGTAAAAGCAACTTTATAGGCCATTTTTAGTGTTCTAGATACAGCATGGGGGGGACAAAGATGGGAAATTGAAGAGTAAGGGCTCAAATAGGAAGCACATGGTCAAGCAACAGCAAACCAGGAGATGGTCCATAAATGCAGAGGACATGTCCCCTTTAAAAGTATAGTTTTCTGTTGTCAGTAATTACATATGTACTTATTTATTTTTAAAATGTATTTAGTTTTCGTGAAAATATATACCTAAAAGCCCTTGCCTACTTATAAAAGCTAAGAAAAACTTGAATAGGAGAAATGGTATATTTACAGTAAAGAAGAGATAGGGATTATGTTTCTTGTCCTTTAGTTCCCCATGGTATAGGCTCCTGTGACAAGTGAACCTTTTCCAATAGCGCAGGTGAATGCAAAAGCCAGGACCCACAAAAACAACTGCCTCAAACTCATGAGTCAAACTTACCTTCACTTAATTCATTGTTAAGCCTACATTAAAAAGAGACATACTGTTGAGGTAAAAACCAACAAAAGCAGGCAATAAGCAAAGGAGTCGGAAGATGTGTGACCCAAAATTGCTATCACAATACAGACAAAACCCTGGGCTTCATGCTTAACCGAAAGCCCTGGCCCCAGCCTTCAGCATTTGAAGGTACCTTTCTAAGTTCTAGTCCTCGATATGGTTCTAGTTTTGTAATAAAGTCATGGGCAGGGCCTCCCCTGGTGGCGCAGTGGTTGAGCGCTGGGCTGCGAGGCTGCCCGCAGCCTCCGCAGCGCTGGTTCTTTCCCCGGCCGCCGACAACGGTCTCACAAAAAAATAAATAAATAAATAAATAAAAATAAAGTCATGGGCAATAGTAAAGCAGTCATCAAGTCCTTTTATCTTAAATTGGAGACACTGAAACAACATCAATTAGCAAGAAACTCTTGTTTCTTTTCTTTTTGTATTTTTTGTTACTGAGTTAATGTTGGTTGACAACACAGCCAATGATTTGGGTTCTTATCTCTTCAGATGTCCATAATCCTCCACCACTGACTCTCTTTCCTACTTTGCTCCCTATTCTCCACCCCCACTCTGGTAGCCTCAATTCTTTTTTTTTTTTTTTTTAATCTTGACGTTATTTATTTGGCATATATCTTTTTAAGTATTTTATTTTTTTAACTTTTTTATTTTTTACATCATTGTTCAGTTTAAAACAATATTTGCTTCCCCCCACCCCCTCAGGTGCAATCCCCATAGAGTTTCCTTCACCAGTGCACCCCTGCACTTTCACCTCAGTCCCCTGTGCTCCTGCTTCCCTCCCTCTGATCTCTCTCCCTCCTCCTCCCCTGCAGGATGTCTCTGATTTATAATTGTCTGTTTCTGCTTTGTTGTGTTTTGTACTGTTACTATTTTTTTACACTGATGTCTTATTTTGTTCCCCTATATCCCTGCTATAAGTGAAACCATCCGATATTTTCTTTTTCCTTCTGGCTTATTTCACTGAGCATAATTCCTTCTAGCTCTATCCACGTTGCTGAGAATGTGGTAGCCTCAATTCTACACTTATATTTTCAGAGTTTGCGTTGGTTTAGTTTTGTGTATTCCTTTGTTTTGTTTTGTTTTGTTTTAAATATTTTCAGCTGCTTAATTTCTTTTTTTTTTTTAAAGATTTATTTATTTATACAACCACTGGGTACAGTCAGAAGCGCGGGAGGGTGAGAGAATTCACCAGAGCCAGAGCAGGGAGCAGAGGTACACTGCTGAGGGGAGGTACACTGGACGGAGGTACACTGCTGAGGGGAGCAGCGGGCGGCAGGAGAGGTCTGCGCGCCATGTGGGACCCTCCTCCGTTGTCCGGGTTGCAGCTGGGGATCCAACCGGCACTGCAGAGGCTGCGGGCAGCTTCGCAACCCAGTGCTCAACCGCTGCGCCACCGGGGAGGCCCCTGTTTTGTTTTGTTTTTTATAGTCCACATATCAGTGAAATTATCTGGTATTTAATAAAATCTTCCATTTAACTTTCTTTTATATTTAAAATGAAGATATATTTAACTACTCCGAATATTTATGATATGTGATCCTTTTGTCAAAAGATGTCTGAATTCTGTAATACCCACTATATATATATATATATATATATATGCGTGTGCATATGTGTGTATCATACATCAAAAATCTTCCTGTTGCAAATAAGAAATTGTTTTGAGGAGTAAATACTGAATGACAATACAGAAATAGTTTAAGTACTTGCTCATCATTTAAAACAATGTGTAATTCAGAAATATTTCACCGGAAGGGGAGAGATTTATAGTTTTTCCCCCCAGAGCTTCATATTTATGAAACATATTATTAACAGTGGTATAATTGATCATTGGAAAGGTACACTGTCCCCAAAATATCTCCCCTCCAGCCTGCATGAAACCTAAATTTCCAACTATTTCTCCTTTGGGTTAAAAGAGTTATCTCTGTAAGGACTTAGTTTAATAGGAGTTGTTGTTCCTGTATCTTGCTGAGATTGGATTAGAAGGAACAAGTTGGTATGTGTTTATTGAATAGCAGTCTTAAAGAGGAGAAGAGGAAGAAGGGGAATCTTAGTGGGAGAGAAGAGAGACAGTCCCCTGCCAAGGGCTCCAGAAGAGGGTTTTGGGCTTGAAATGTCCGTCTAGGTTCTGTACTCATCTCAGCTGTAGAAAGGATATAAGATGGAAAGTCATTCATGAACACTTCTGTCTTTTTTGGAACGTAAAGCCAAATTGTGTGCAGAATAACTTGGCACCTTCACTTCCTCTACCATCTCGGGGTACAGTCCAGAAAACATTCTAGCTGCACTCTCATAATGGGCTTTTGGCAAGAGCACAAGGTGGCTTTATAAAGCTTTTCTCCCATGTTTTTCACTGAGTGTCTGAAAAAAAGGGAGGATTTGTGGACCTGATTAAAACAAGGAAGTAACCTAGTGACTTAAAGAGGCTCATTGTGGAATCTGAATCCTAAAATAAAGCTCTCCCTCGTTGACTTCTCAGCCATGGGAATAACCAGTTGCTTCATTGTGTGTTTTGTCAAAGTGCCTCGGCCATTTGACCGGCCTGATGGTTACCTGCTGCCTCTTTTTATAGCCACTGTGTCCTTTGTTGTTGCCCGGCTGGTCAAACATGTGTAACGGTGCCCTGGGGGCACCAAGCATACCCTCGGGGAGCTAAGTGCTGCCAGATGTGGGGAGCATGATTCACATGGCCATAATTTCAATAGCTAATTTTACCTGTTTTCTTTTGGTTTTGGGTTTCTTTCTTAAAGAAAAATTCACTTGGAGTACATTTTCCTCTTTTAATTTGCAGTCTTGTCTTGTTACCTCTAACCTCCCAGCCCCATCCCACCCTCAAAGTGAAAGTGTGAGAAGAAAGGAAGGGAGAAGATATGTGTTATTGTAAGTCTGGGTGAATAATGTTTTTACAATAAAAATTAGTAAAAAATAGCAAAATTAGTAAAATGCTTCTGTCTTACTGAAACTCTGACCAGTAAATTTCTTACCTCATAGTGAAATTTTCACTGACTCAGTCTTTAATGTAAGAAATCATTTACACAGAAATAGATAATATTGTAGATAGAAATTTTAACTAATTGCTAAGCACTAAATTTGTTGTTCAAAGCTCTAGGTTTTTAACTCGCTATTCTGAATACTAAATGCAAAGAATCAAATCTTTTGCTTGATTTCCTGTTAGAATTGAACCTTGGATTAACCAAATAGCTTGGTAAAAGAAAGTTTTCCCTTATAGAAGTTATCTCTGCTTGTGAATGAAGGACTCATAAAATATCATCGCTTGTCAAACCTCAAATGAAATAATGGGTCTAGGCAGAAACCACCAATGGTTGCTAACATCACAAAAAGAAAGACAGCTGTCAAAGCATACCACCCCCCATTACGTAGTCTTACCATAAAACCTGAATTTGAATTGAAACAATTCCCTAGGTTTAATACCAGTCTATAAGAAATATGAGGGACAAAGACACAAGTTAAAAAAACACACTGAGCTACAGCTAGTGAATTCCAGAATGTGGGAAATGCTAGGGCCAAACTAATTCATTTCTTTAACGAGTACATTACAAAGAAAAAAAGAGGAAAGAGGAATTGATTAAAACAGGCATAAGAGATATGTCAATCACATGCTATTCGATAGACCTTATTTATATTATATTTTAATAAATCGTCTGTTTAAAATTAAAAATTATATCACACATAAATATATATACTGCAGATGTAGCACATGTATGTCTGTGTGTGTGTGTATATATATATACACATACACAGTATACTTGCAAAGAGTATCTAAAGTCTATCCAATTATTTGATGACCTTAATTAATTACTGTTACTTTTTTAAGGTACAATAAGTTTATATTATTAAATCATTAAGAAGAGTTCTCATCTTTTAGAAATATATACTGAAATATTTACACATGATACTATACGATATCTGGGAATGACTTCAAAATAATTTAGTGAGAAGGGAGGATAGTTATAGATGAAACAGGATCAGCATGAGTAGACAATTATTAACCCTGGATCATGGCTGCATGGAATTTTGCTATGCTAATCTGTCTACTTTTGTGTATGTTTGAAATTTCCAATAAATAAAAAGTTAAAAAAATAGGTATAGTCCTAGGTATTTACCCAAAGGACACAGAAACATTAATTCCAAAAGGCATCTGTACCTCTATGTTTATTGCAGCACTATTTACAATAGCTAACCTATGGAAACAACCCAAATGCCCCAAAATAGATGACTGGATCAAGAAGATGTGGTACAGGGCCTCCCCGGTGGCACAGCGGTTGAGCGCTGGGTTGCGAAGCTGCCCGCAGCCTCTGCAGTGCCAGTTTGATCCCCGGCTGCTCCCGGGACACTGGAGGAGGGTCCCACATGGCGCGCAGACCTCTCCTCCCGCCCGCTGCTCCTCTCAGCAGTGTACTTCGGTCTTTCTGCCTGCTCTGCTCCCCACTCTGGCTCTGGTGAATTCTCTCACCCTCCCGCGCTTCTGACTGTACCCAGTGCTTGTATAAAACAAAGAAAGAAAGAAAGAAAGAAACCTTTAAAAAAAAAAAAAAAAAGATGTGGTACATATACACAGTGGAATATTACTCAGCTATCAAAAAAGATAAACTCATGCAATTTGCAGTAACATAGATGGAGCTGGAAGGGATCATGCTCAGCGAAATAAGCCAGAAAGAAAAAGAAAAAGACCAGATGGTCTCACTCCTAACAGGAATTTAGAAAACCGAAATAAGGGACGAGGGAAAAGACTAATTATAATAAAGTAAAAATCAAAATTAATAAGCAGCTATAAACCATAGACACACCACAGGGGGCAGAGAAGGGAGTAGGATCAAAACAAGGGGGCTGGGAATTGTATGGGGACTATAACCAAGATGAAAATGCATACATTGTGCAAAATGAAAAATGATGTAAAAAATATATAAAATTTTTTAAAAATAAGAAAAAAATAAATATAAAAAAGTAGATAGGTGTAGGTTTGAAACCCACATCTGCCTTTTATAATATCTGTGATGTGTGCTCGCTTCGGCAGCACATATATAATATCTGTGATGTTAGGCAAATTCCTAACCACCTTGAGTCTCAGGGGATTTTGCCTATGAAATAAGTATAAGGATATCGTCTCTATTTATGGTAAACAGGTTGCTGGACCAAATTAAATAATATGTATGAAGTTGCTTTGTAAATTGCTATAAATGTGTTAACTCTTTTATTATTAATATTACTATAAAGTTTCTGAAAGGAAGCAATTTTCCTGCTAAAAAATTTAGCAGCTTTTCCTGCTTCAGCAAGTAGTATAGTTGTCTCATGAACATTACATCAATTAAGAAGCTCTAGAACAGGGGGCCTCCCCGGTGGCGCAGCGGTTGAGCGCTGGGTTGCGAAGCTCCCCTCGGCCTCTGCAGCGCTGGTTCGATCCCCAGCTGCTCTCCGGCCACCGGCGGAGGGTCCCACATGGCGTGCAGACCTCCCCTGACGCCTGCTCTGCTCCCCGCTCTGGCTCTGGTGAATTCTCTCACCCTCCTGTGCTTCTGACTGTACCCAGTGCATGTATAAACAAACAAACAAATAAATAAACAAATAAATAAAATATGTGCCTTAAAAAAAAAGAAGCTCTAGAACAAGAACATAGTTACATGGCCATCAAAAGCATTTATTAAATCATTTGTAGTAACAGAGAAAGTACAATAATTCATGTAAAAATTTTCAGATACACATTTCCTATAGCCTAGATAATGAAATGTAGTATAGACAACAATATATTTTTTTAAAGATTTATTTATTTATTTATACAAACACTAGGTACAGTCAGAAGCGCGGGAGGGTGAGAGAATTCACCAGAGCCAGAGCAGGGAGCAGAGCAGGCAGACTGATGAGGTACACTGCTGAGGGGAGCAGCGGGTGGCAGGAAAGATCTGCGTGCCATGTGGGACCCCCGCCAGTAGCTGGGGATCGAACCGGCGCTGCAGAGGCTGCAGGCAGCTTCGCAACCCAGCGCTCAACCGCTGCGCCACCGGGGAGGCACAACAATACTATTAATGTTTTCTGTATATGAAGAATTGTCAATTGTTTCTGATTTATTTTGGAAACATTATTAATATATCATGTTAATAAATATTTTAAATCACTTTTTCATCATAGTTTACAGAAACCTGATTGTTAGAAAGCTCCCTCTCTTTTTTTTGAATGTATTTTCTAGTTCTGGTTTTTCCCCTCCTGCCCTTCCTTCTTCCTGTCCTGCCTTTCATGCTTTCTTCCTTTCTTTCCTCTTTTCCTCTTCTTTTCCCTCTGTTTTAGCACAATTGTGAAATATTATATATAGAGAGAAACATGAGTAAAACACATGTACAATATAATGAGTGATTATGAACACCTATATACCTACTATGCCAGTTAAAAAGAGAGAGAGGGGCCTCCCTGGTGGAGCAAGGGGTTAAGACACCACCTGTGGAGCTAACCACACCCTCTGCAGCACTAGTTTGATCCCCAGCCGGCCAGGGAGCAACCCACATGGCGCAGCAGACCTCTCCTGACTTTCCCCCTACTTCCCTCAGCAGTGTATTTCAGTCAGTCTGCCTGTTCTATTCCCCACTCTGTCTCTGGTGAATCCTCTCACCCCTCATCTCTGACCTGTAGCCCAGTTCTTGTATGCATAAATAAATAAATCTTTAAAAAAATAGAGAGAGAGAGAAACACTGCCTGCACCTTAGAAAGTCCTTCCAAGTCCACATGTTTTCTGTCTCCCCCAACCCTTACTTTAATCATGTTCACTTCCTTGCTTTCCTTTAGTTTTACTCCAGGTATAGATTCCTAGACAGTGGGATTCAGTTTGTCATGGTTTTGAAGGAAAACAATTGTTCATAAATAGAACCATAGAGTAGCTACCCCTTTTTTTATGTGCCTGGCTTTATTAGTTTGATTTCTATTTTACAGATTCATTCACATTGTTGTTTGTAGCCATGGTTCATTCATTTTGGTAATCTTCCATTTTGTGAATTTATCATAATATATCCATTCTATTATTGATAAACATTGGATTGTTTTGATTTTTTTCTTTTTTTTTTTAAAGATTTAGTTATGTATACAACAGCTAAGGTGTATGCCAGAGGTGCAGGGCGTGAGAGAATTCACCATAGACAGAGTGGGGAGCAGGCAGATCTACTGAAATACACTGCTGAAGGGAGCAGCATGTAAGACAGGAGAGGTCTGCTGTGCCATGTGGGTCAGCTCCCCCCGCCTGGGATCCAACTAGTGCTATAGTGGCTGCAGATAGCTTCATAGTGCTAAGACTTAACCCCTTGTGCCACCAGAGAGGCACCTGATTTTTTTTCTTTTACAAACAATCTGTGCGTGGCTTTTAGGTGCATCTCTATATGCATTTCTTTCTTTTTTTTTTTTAAAGATTTATTTATTTATCTATTTGTACAAGCACTGGGTACAATCAGAAGCACGGGAGGGTGAGAGAATTCACCAGAGCCGGAGCAGGGAGCAGAGCAGGCAGAAAGACTGAAGTACACTGCTGAGGGGAGCAGCTGGCGGCAGGAGAGGTCTGCGCGCCATGTGGGACCCTCCTCTGGTGGGACCCTCCTCCAGTGGCCAGGGAGCAGCGGGGGATCGAACCGGCACTGCAGAGGCTGCGGGCAGCTTCGCAACCCAGTGCTCAACTGCTGCGTCACCAGGGAGGCCCAGCATATGAGAAATCTTATTGCCCCACATCTTCACCTGTACTTGTATCTACTTTTAAAACGATTTCTTTTCTTTTAATATAGTACTGGTAAAAACAATATATATATAAAGTAAGTTTACTGTTGTATGTTACTCATATGTACTTGTAATTTAAAAGTCTTAAGTTTTTTTGAGGAATGTGTGTATATAGGAATATTTCAGAGGTACATAAATTGTTTCTAGGCATTAATGTCTACTTGTCAAATTACATCTTCCTAATTACTACTCTGGAATCCAGAAAAAAAATAGTATAGTTTTTAAAAAGGAGAGAGCATTTTTGTAGCCCTTTCATTTGTAGTGATATAGAATCTATATTGAGTCACTCATTGATTGCTATGTGCCAGGCACCATTTTGATAAGTACTTACTACATATTAATCCTTACAACAACTGTTAATTTTTCTTTCTTTCTTTCTTTCTTTCTTTACTTATTTACTTACTTATTTATACAAGATTTGAGATGTAGCCAGAGGTGTGGGGGTGGGGGGTAAGAGGATTCACCAGAGACAGAGTGAGGAGCAGAATAGTCAGATCTACTGAAATGCACTGCTAAGGGGAGCAGCAGGCAATATAGGAGAGGTCTGCTGTGCCATGTGGGTAGCTTCCTGGCTGGGATCCAACTCAGGCCTTAGTGGTGATAGCACTGAGACTTAACCCCTAGGCCACTAAGAGGTTCTGTTTTCCATTTCTTTTCTTTTCTTTTTTTTTTAAGATTTATTTATTTATGCATACAAGAGCTGGGGTACAGGCTAGAGGTGCGGGAGATGAAAGGATTCACCAGAGACTGTGGGGAACAGAACAGGCAGATTGACCGAAGTACACTGCTGAGGGGAGCAGCGGGTGAGTCAGGAGAGGTCTGCTGCACCATGTGGGTTGCTCCCTGGCCAGCTGGGGATCGAATTCATGCTGCAGAGACTGTGGATTGCTTCATAGTCTGTGGATTGCTTCATAGTGTGGTGCTTAACCCCTTGCACCACCAGGGAGTCCCTGTTTTCCATTTCTTAACCAGAAAAGAAATTAAGGTACAGAATGTTTAAGTAACTTGCTGAAAATTGATGACTTGTAAATCTTAGAGCCAGAACTAGAGCTAGGCAGTGCAGCACTATGGGCACCATCAGACTCTGAACAGTGATTAACTATGCCTCCTACCCACATTGGTGAACTCTGGGTAGAGTGAGAGGTGTCCTCAAGAGCCACCATGTTTCCTCTGTCACTATTTACTGGAGCTTGAGATGCTCATTGTGGTGCTAAGGGTCAGGTAAGAGGCATTCCTTCAATCTCAAAACAGACTTGATTCCTTTGACTTGCTCTAGAAGTTGGAAGACGCGGAAGCCAAACAAGGATCGTGGCTATAGGGAGGGTACAGGTTTTACGGGAAGTATAGTTCACTGAATTCCTCAGTCCTCTGCTCCGAGCGATCTGTACAATACGCATTGTTTGTTGTCTTTAATAGTAAAGCAAAAAAATCTCTAAAATGAAAATAATTTTCTATGGACACACTGGGACTGGACTAAACTTAAGATACTTTGGAATTTCTAGAATATAAATAACTCATCTGTTTTTCATTAGTCAATATGGGCTTTTAGTTACTAGTCTACCTGAAACACATTAATGTAGCCACCTGAACCACTTGTAGATCTTCAGACTTGCGTGGCAAAAGGAATGATAATTATAATCTGCTTCAGGCTACAGGCTGGAATAATTCAAAAGGAAATGTGCATTACTAATATGACCGAACTCATAAATTCTCCATGTCAGTTTGCCACTAGTCGCTGAAAATTGCAGTCAGGCTGGTTGGCTACAGGCAAAAAGACTAGAGTTACATAATATTTATGAGGTCTGCAGTTAGCAATCACCAAACTGAAATATTGCTGTCTTTCAGATTGCTCAGTGAGGTCAGCTTCATCTAGTTGTGGCAGTGAAGTTGAAAGCAGGATGGATTTGGTTATGCTTGAGGTTTTATAACATAAAAGCAGAACTAGAAATTCCCTCACTTCCATGAAGTCTCCATGAAGACTTCCTGCCTCTGTATGTCAGCATAATGGCCAAGTCCATACACTTTTCAGAACCCAGTCAGCGATCACATCACCCTGCACTCAGAAACAAGCGTCCAGATCTGTCATCTCTTGTGTATCTCTGGAGTTTGCATAGTACATGAGGAGTCTCAGGATTTTCCCAAGAAGCAGGTGTGGCTGTGAACTGAAAATTAGAAACGTGTGACTGTGTGGCGTCCACCATAAAGAAACTCTAGTCGTGGGCTGTGTCTAGCTCACAACCCAGGAAAAACTGTTGTATGTTATTGCAGGTAGATACTGACTTTAAATGCTTTGGTTTTTTATTTTTCTTTTTTTTAAAGATTTATTTATTTATGTGTACAACAACTGGGCTGTAGGCCAGAGGTGTGGGGGGGAGGGGTGTGTGTATGTGTGTGTGTGTGTGTGTGTGTGTATTTGAGAGAGAGAGAGAGGATTCACCAGAGACAGAGTGGGGAGCAGGACAGGCAGATCTACTGAAATACTCTGCTGAGGGGAGCAGCAGGCAAGCAAGACAGGAGAGGTCTGCTGTGCCATGTGGCTTGTCTCCCCAGCGGAAGGGGATCGAACTCTCAAACTTGTGAACCAGTGGCTGGTGATAGCTTGATAGCATTGTCTTTTTTTTTTTCTTTTTTTCTTTAAATTTTATTTTTATATTCCCCATACAATTACAACCCCCTTATTTTGACCCCAATCCCTCCTTTCCCTGCCCCCCCACCCCCCATAGAGTGTCTCTGGTTCATAGTTGTTTGTTGATTTTGATATTTTCTTTCTTATAGTTGTTCTTTTTCCTGGTCCCTTATTTAAGTTTTCTAGATTCCTGCTATGAGTGAGACCATCCGGTATTTTTCTTTTTCTTTCTGGCTTATTTCACTGAGCATGATCCCTTCCAGCTCCATCCATGTTGCTGCAAATTGCATGTGTTTACTTTTTTTGAAGATAGCATTCTGTCTTTAACCCCTGCACCACCAGGGAGGCCCCTGTTTTTTTCTTATGTAGACAGCATCCCCAATTTAAAGTAACTCATTTCCTATACTTAGAATGCCGTAGGAAAGCTAATGTTTTCATGGTGTTATTTTTGGTTTTTTCTTTCAGTGCTGGATCAAATCCTTAAACTTTCTGTCATTGAAAATTTCAAAAGTAGGGCTTCCCTGGTGGCGCAAGAGGTTGAGACACAACCTATGAAGGTATATGCAGCCACTGCAGCATGAGCTTGATCCCCAGCCAGGGAACTACCCACATGGCACAGCAGACCTCTCCTGTCTCGCCTGCTGCTCAGTCAATCTGCTTGTTCTGCTCCCCACTCTGTCTCTGGTGAATCCTCTCACCCCTCACACCTCTGGCCTGTACCCAAGTTCTTGTATGCATAAATAAATCTTTAAAAAAAGAGAAAATTTGAAATGTAGATAAAAGGATATAATCCTCCATACTATTACTATGGATCCGATATTTTTAATAGGAAAAAAATGGTCATTTGTTTCTGTCAGCTGGATGGCATTGTGATTTTTCAAACTTGTAGGTAGGCTTGGGAGTAGTATTCTGAAACTCATGATGGAAAATACATAAGGAGAGCATTTGTTGTAAGGGAACAATAGAGTATCCTCTATCCCCCCTTCTACAATTTACACTTCCCAGAAGGAAATCAACTGAATACCAGAGGACTCTAGCAACTAGTGCTGCACAGAGGCCTTGTTCAGAAGGCTGGAAGATTAATTATAAATTTATATTTATTTATTTTTAAAGACTTATTTATTTTTGCACAAGAGCTGGGGTACAGGCCAGAGGCACAGGAGGGTGAGAGGATTCACCAGAGACAGAGCAGGGAGCAGAACAGGCAGACAGACCGAAAGCACTGCTGAGGGGAGCAGTGGGAGAGACAGGAGAGGTCTGCCACGCCATGTGGGAATCTCCCTGGCTGTCCAGGAATTGAACCCGCATGCAGAGGCTGCGGACAGCTTCACAGCGCTGTGCTCAACTCACTGCACCACCGGGGAGGCCCATAAATTTATATTTATGTAAAGTTCTTGTTCTCTCTCACTGTTCTAAGATTAGGGAAAGTTTGTAACTGTTTGCTCAGTACTCTCAGACATTCATGTGCCTATAACAGTTATAGTTATGTAAGAGCTGAATCAGAACAGGAACCAGAGCACTAAAAAAAAGATAATGGTTGTCCCAACCCAACCCAGACACATAAATCAAAATGAAAACAAGACTATACTGTAAAATTAAAATCATAAGTATAAATTGTAAGTCTAAAAATGTTCTAACTTTCCCCACCTAACCCTCCCATGACTGGGTTATTACTTTGGGGGTATTTTCAATATTAAATCCTTCTCCCGCTTTTTTGGGGGGTGCTTTCAATTTACTGGTACATCTACTGCATTTAGCCTACCCAGTCAATACTTCATATTTAGGAACATGGAGGGTAATCCTGATGGAGGGGTGGGAACAGGGAAGTTAAGAAACGGGGTGAGTCTGTATATATTTGATTTATTTATACATATATATACACACACATATAGTATGGTGCATGAAATATGGCACTTGAATAGTGTTTCAATTTTTAAAACTTGTTTTTAAATAAAAATCAGTTGAATATTATGCAAAAATGAATTACTATCCTATATTTAGGCATAAAATATAATGGAAAAATTCATTTATAATAGAAACCAAGAATATAAAATACCTAGGAATAAGCAAATAATAAGAAATGTATAGGACCTATATGAAGAAATATCAGATCTCTATTGAGGGATATCAAAGAAGACTGTAGTAAATGTAAAAACATCTCTTGTCTTAAATAAGACACCTAGATATGTTAAAGAGTCATTCTCCTTTGATAAGGCCATAAATTCAATGTAAACCTAACTGTGGCCAGAAATACTTTAAACAAGGTTGAAATGCAAATGGAAAACTGAAAAAAATATTTGAAATAATATAGTCCCCAAATGTTTAATGTTTCTAGTTCACTGAGTACTCTAAAATATGTCAAGTAGAAAACAACTAATGAAGTTCTAAATTTTAGAAGATTTCACAAAAAAATATAAAGAGACCTTCAACCTAAGTACCATCTGAATAAAAATAAAAGTGAGATACCATTTTTTACTTGTAAGATTGATAAGGATTTTTTTAAGTTACAACATTGTTTTTCATTTATTTATTATTTATTATTATTTTTAAATTTTATATATTTTTACATCATTTTTCATTTTTGCACAATGTATGCATTTTCATCTTGGTTATAGTCCCCATACAATTCCCACCCCCCCTTGTTTTGATCCTACTCCCTCCTTGCCCCCCCCAGTGTCTCTTGTTTATAGTTGCTTGTTAATTTTGATTTTTACTTTATTATAATTAGTCTTTTTCCTGGTCCCTTATTTAGGTTTTCTAAATTCCTGCTAAGAGTGAGACCATCCAGTATTTTTCTTTTTCTTTCTGGCTTATTTCACTGAACATGATCCCTTCCAGCTCCATCCATGTTGCTGCAAATTGTATGAGTTTATCTTTTTTGATTGCTGAGTAATATTCCATTGTATATATGTACTGCAGCACTATTTACAATAGCTAAGCTATGGAAACAACCCAAATGCCCAAAAATAGATGACTGGATCAAGATCGACAAGGATTTTAACATTAATGGTATTGGTGAGGATGTAGGGAAATAGGCACACTGGGAATATAAATTGCTATCTTGTGGAGAGCAGCTTTGCAGTAACATAAAAATTTTATACATTTTTTTAACCCAAGAATTCCACTTCTGTGGATTTAAACTAAAATGCATAATTGGTTACATGTGTTACATGTGCCTCTGTACCATAAAATGTGTATTATGCAAGGCAAAAAACAACCCATCTAGACTCTCATCATAGCTATGTGACCCATCCACATAAGGGAATACTATGAAACCACTAAAGAAAAAGACCATGTACATTTTCGTTAAAGGCAAAGAAATTACTTGCTTTCAATAAAGCAGTTTAATAAAATGACATATACAAACAGAATATATATAAAATATGATAAATTAATATACTATAAAATATAGTAATATAGTCATTGATGCACAGAAAAATATTCTAAAATATGTTTGGTGAATGTTAACTGATCATTTTAGGATGCTTCTTAACTGTTCTTAACTTTTTAAGCCTTTTCATTTTTTATAAAAAAAATTTTATGAAATAGCTTATTTTAATAAAATATTTTAATTTAATACCATACATGTACCATTGTCATAATCAAAAAAGAAAACGAGGGGCCTCCCCTGGTGGTGCAGTGGTTGAGCGCTGAGCTGTGAAGCTGGCTGCAGTCTCTGCGGCGCCAGTTCAATCCCCGGCTGCTGAGCGAGGGTCCCACATGGCGTGCAGACCTCTCCTGCCGCCCACTGCTCCCCTCAGCAGTGTATTTCATCAGTCTGCCTATTCTGCTCCCTGCTCTGGCTCTGGTGAATTCTCTCACCCTCCCGCGCTTCTGACTATACCCAGTGCTTGTATAAATAAATAAATCTTAAAAAAAAAAAAAAGAAAACGAAACAAAAATTGGGCTTGAACTCTGGCTCATGCTGTGTGTTTGAAGGAGGTCAGGGCACATCTGCTCAGGAGATAAACTTTTGGGAAGTGGGTTCAGAATGAAAAAGTAAAACTAGACACTGTCTAGTTCACAGCTGCCAAAGACCCAGGAAAGAGATTCAGTGGTGAGGGAAGTGATTGTGTCTCTTCGGCACTTGTGTTTAGGAAACACCTAGTTCGTATGGAACAGGTGAAGTGATGGTATGGTTGTCTAGAATAGTATTCTGGCACATTTGGTAGCCATGCGGAGCACATCATTCCTCCATCAGTACCAATGTAAAGGTCAGTCATGACGCTGAAAGGAAAAGGAAATTGGAGTTGCTCTTAGTGAGTTCATGTCTGTGGCTTTCCATGTTCCTTCACTAGATTCTTTTAACTGAGGACTGGAGCAAAGTGATTTGCGGTTGTTTCTCACGACTGGTTCTGCTTTGTCTTTTCCTAAGAGCCCTCAGCTGATGAAAACGGACTCATTGTAGTGAGGGCTGTGCCCTTATCTATGCTGCTGTATATTTTTATGGATAACATACATCTGATCCTACTCTTGGGGCCCAGCCTCATTTGGAGCCAGGCTCCCCAAATTTTATTGTTTCTTTAGTAAAAAAGTTTTCATAGATTTCCATCTAATGCTTAAAAAAAAAATTAGTTTGGTGTCTTAAAAATCTGTCCCTGTGGGTGTTCACTTGGATTCTGAAAATAGAGCTAGGGTCTTGAAGTGGTTTCTGAATAAATAATGCAACATGTGTTCAAAGTCTGTAACTCTTCCTTCTCTTTTAACCACATCCTAGATAACCTGCCAATGGTAAGTGTCATTTGTATGAATAGATTCTCTAGTTTTAGTTTTCAAGGGCTTTTTTTTTTCATTCAGGCTGTCTGAATGATTAATGTGACTAGGAAAATACTGTTGACCCATTTAAATCATGTCAAACAACATCTATTGCTCATCTACATAATGAAACACACACTGAACATTACATCTTAAGTGTGGGAGCCAGTGAACTACAAAATAATATTTTACTCATGTAGTTTATGAAATAAAATATAAGCCATTAGGACTAACTATAGCATTAAATATTAAACCATTCAAATGGTAATTGTCAGTGAAAAATCACCTATAAAGTGAAACAACTAATAGCATTTCTGCTTTAGTAGTTAATTAGAGGAAGTGGGGATGGTTACATGTAACAGTATGAGTTTAAGAAAAGTCTTTATGTCAAAGCATGTTTTAATATTATTTGAGTACAATTTATACAATAAATTTGGAGTTTATTATATATATTGTTGAGATTTTTCCAATTGTTAATCAGTGGTTGTAAAATAACAGTTTGCTGAAAAATAGGGGAAAATTGTTTGACATTTTTATTATGGTTTAATTAAATTGGTCCCTGATTAAGATAGCTAATTTATAGTAGAAGCTAGTTTGATCAATGATCAGATAACAAAGATAAGCTTTGACTGTTTTTGAAATATTTAAATTTTGCAAGGACACAATTTGCACAGTGTTTAAATAAATGCAAAAGTTAAAGGCACTGAATTTAGGCTATCAGGTTTCCATGGTTACACCTTTCCAAGTTATTTTGTGTATTGTGTAAATGGGTCTGTGAGTCACTGATAATTATTTGTTTTTTTGTTTGTTCTCTTGATAATTCTGTGTTTAGCTGAATTTAATACAGTTCACACAGCTTGCTTTGGTTTATGTATATTTTAGTGTTTGTGATTGACAGTGATTGAGCATTTCTTAGGGAGTGCTTGCCTTTTTTGTCATAAATGATATATGTTGGTAGTGCTTGAAATGTAAATAAGTTCTTCCTGTAGCACTGTTTAGTAAACAGGAATTTTTATTCAAAGGAGACTCCTTGGACATTTAAACAATGGGATTTAGTACACTTGGGAATTTTTTTTTTTTTTAGTTTTTTTTTTTTAAGATTTATTTATTTATACAAGCACTGGGGTACTAGCCAGAGGTGCGGGAGGGTGAGAGAATTCACCAGAGACAGAGCAGGTTGCAGAACAGGCAGAAGGACCGAAATACACTGCTGAGGGGAGCAGCGGGCAAGACAGGAGAAGTCTGCCGTGCCATGTGGGAATCTCCCTGGCCGGCGGGGAATCGAACTGGTGCTGCAGAAGCTGCAGACAGCTTCACAGCGCTGTGTTCAACCCGCTGCACCACCAGGGAGACCCCCTGCTTGGGAATATTTCTATTAAATAGTTGCAAACTGAGACAAATATGTTTTGATTCTGGGCCTCCCTGGTGGCGCAAGAGGTTAAGCACTGCATTATGAAGCAATCTGCAGCCTCTGCAACACGAGTTCGATCCCCAGCCGGCCAGAGAGAAACCCACATGGCAAAGCAGACCTCTCCTGTCTCACCCGCTGCTTCCCTCAGCAGTGTATTTCAGTCAGTCTGCCTGTTCTATTCCCCACTCTGTCTCTGGTGAATCCTCTCACCTCCGCATCTCTGCCTATACCCCAGCTCTTGTATGCATAAATAAATAAATCTTAAAAAATATATGTTTTGATTCTTATAAAGTTTAAGTTACAGAGGTTACTAAAGACAACCATTTTTTGACATTGAACACTAGTAACAGAAAAAAACAGCAGCATTCTGATCTAACTCTTAAAATTGTTTAACTGTTAAAATTGTTTGTGACAATGTTACAGGGAATGTCTTCACAACCCAGTGGAGTCTTTCTCCAACAATTCTCCCATCCCACCCTTTGCACAGATATAAAAACTGTTTTATATACTAATGTGTTTGAAGGCTGTAATTCTTGAGGAAAGCTGGAGTCTATTAGGCCTCTGAATGGAAGAAGAGATTTTCTTTAAACCTCACCAATAGCCATCAGATTCTAGCAAGGTCCCACCAAGAACTGTAAGAAAAAGGTCAAAATTAGGTGGAGCATAACTCAGCCTACTGAGTTTAAGTCTTCTCTCAGTGCACTACAATCATAAGATGTTGTCTAGCTTGTCAAGTGTTTGTACATCTGCAGTTTCATTGAATGGTCAGGGTGTACCTGTGATGAAGGCAGGAGAGGCTTTGGATAACATGGTTTTTAATTATTTTTTTAAAAGATTTGTTTATTTATGCATACAAAAGCTGGAGTGAGGCCAGAGATGCGGTGGTTGAGAGGGTTCACCAGAGACAGAGTGGGGAGCAGAATAGGTAGATCTACTGAAAGACACTGCTGAGGGGAGCAGCAGGTGAGACAGGAGCTGTCTGCTGCGCCATGTAGGCCACCTCCCTGGCCAGGGATCGAACTTGTGCTGCAGTGGCTGCTGTGGATAGCTTCATAGTGCTGGGTCTTAACCCCTGGTACCACCAGGGAGGCCCAACATGGTTTTTCAGTAGCAGCTCTGGGACCCCAGGTAGGATTTCATGAATACTTTGCCATACTTAATTTGTGTATTATCCCAAGCACATTTTGAAATTCAGGCTGATTTCTACCTAATGATCAGTCCATTATAGAGTGACCTCCTCCCACAGTCAGACAACCAATGATCATAATTACCATTTATCAAGTGTCTCCCCTTTCCCACTTTCCATACCTTTTTTATACAATAAAGCAACAATGTAAGGAAGGTATTCTTATTCCTGTTAACAGATAAGGAAACTAAGGCTTAGAGAGTTAACTAACTCATTCAAGTAAACCAGCCAGTACTCAGAGTAGGAAAACCAATCTAAACAAAAACTCAAGTGAATATAATTAGGAAGCTGTAGCATTTGGAGGGAAAAAAATCCCATCATACATTCACAAGGAAAATATAAGATGTTTTAAATTCCAAACTTTCCTTCTTTTTATCTGTTTTGGCTATTATTTAGATATCTTGGGGGTGTTTTTTCTTTTTGTAACAACTCTGATAGAAGTATAATTCAAGGGATCTCCCTGGTGGTGCAAGGGGTTAAGTCTTAGGACTATGAAGCACACTGCAGCCACTGCATCACGAGTTCGATCCCAAGCCAGGGAGCTACTCACCTGGCGCAGCAGATTTCTCCTGTCTCACCTGCTGCTCCCCACAGCAGTGTATTTCAGTAGCTCTGCCTTTTCTGCTCCCCACTCTGTCTCTGCTGAATCATCTCACCCCCCCACACCTCTGGCCTGTACCCCAGCTCTTGTACACATAAATAAATCTTTTTTTAAAAAGTATAATTTAAAAAGTGCTCAGCATACTTCACATTAGACAATAAGCTTGTTTCAAATATTGCACACGTCAAATATTTCAATTTTTTTTTAAGATTTATTTATTCATGCATACAAGAACCGGGATACAGGCCAGATGCCCAGGAGGGTGAGAGGATTCACCAGAGACAGAGCAGGGAACAGAACAGGCAGACTGACTGTAATACACTGCTGAGGGGAGCAATGGGCGAGACAGGAGAAGTCTGCCGCGCCATGTGGGATTCTTGCTGGCTGGCCGGGATGGAACCTGTGCTGCAGAGACTATGGACAGCTTCACAGCACTGTGCTCAACCACCTGCACCACCAGGGGAGGCCCTCAAATATTTCAATTTTATGGCGATATTGAAGGCTTTAATCTAGACATGAAAAAATGAAATGATGAATTTGTTATTCCAAGTGTGAATAATCTTAGATATGGTTTTCAAGTTATAATGTGTTTTCAGATATGAGACATTACCTGCTTTATGTCGATGAAGGGTACTCATTTTGTTAATGGTGCTGGTGGTTTTTAATTTTTAATATTTTATATACTGTTGTGTTTTATAAATTTTTCAGCATCCATAGCTGAAAAAAAAAAAGATTTTAAGCAAACTTCTATGGGAGTGCCCTTTTAAGCCTGTACATTTTAACGCATTGTACATTTTGCCTTGATCCTTAAAGCTATGGAGTGTTTATTTCTTCACATGGTCAACTAATTCTTTGCAGTTGAATTCAATAAAAATTATGTGTAATGACATGACTACATCATTACAAAAAAACTGTCTTCAGACAATTTGGAATCTCTTCTTTTACTAGAGAGACTACTGGGTTTTTTCTCTTTATTTTTCTTGTGAAAATAACTCCTTGTTGAGTGAGTGGTCTTGGCTTCTTTTGTCTTGAGTGTGTGTAATCCCAACAGCAGAAACTTGTTTTCTTAGAGTTTTACTTTTCTCATTTTAGACTGTGATTATTGATCTCTCTCCTCCCTCTCTATAATTCTTATTGCCTGGTTACAGGGCAGAAATAAAATTCCCACAATTGTCAAAATGCCACCATAGGGTTTATAGTTAAATGTTTTTTTACATAATGGTAGTATTTATGAAGTCTTTTTTATTAAGAATTAAAGGACTTACTGTATCAAAATTTCTTTAATATATGATATTTTTATATGGACTTTCTCTAAAACTAACTCTATATGTGATTTCTGTGAAATTGCTCTTTCTGAGTCTTATTTGTATGCTTAAATATTTTTTTTTCTACTTTCCTCTTCTTTAACCAAAGTGTGTGAGATAACAGGAATGTTTCTGGTAAGAGACTTTGGAAGGTTGAAGTTTGCCAGATGTTCTGTGCTAAACTGGAAGGTACATTCCCTGGGTATCAGGACTGTGAAACTCTTTCCTGTTATTTTGATGGAACCTTTGCTTTTTGTTCGTCTTCATGTTGTACTTTCACTCTCATCAGAGCTTGTCTTTTATTCTGTTTTAAGTGATAGTACAGCATCCAGAAAATCCAGCAAAGAAAATGATATTTTGATGACATTTTTCACAGGGCTCACTAGAATGAATTATTACATTTCAACCATGGCCCTAATAAACAGTTCCTTTATTTCCCCTCGGAAGGATACAGTATTTCTTTGTCCAGGAAGTTGCCTGAGTATATGTATTGTTGAAGTGCTAAAAAGCAGCTTTTCTCTAAACTTTAGTTGAGAGACAATGGGACTTTCTAAGTATATACTATTTCAGTGTGACTCAATATTTTATGATTATAAAGATGAATTTAGATTTAAATTTTGAAGGAAACACTTTTTATCTTAAAATGGGACATTTTATATAAAAGCCCTTTTGTGTTTTATAAATTAATCATCTCTGTGTAACTTGTACTTATTCACCAAATGATCTTCTCGTAGCCTTAAACTTTGAGGTTTTTTTTTTTTTTTGGACCAGTCTTTTTTTTTTTTTTTTTTTAAAGATTTATTTATTTATGCATACAAGAGCTGTGGTACAGGCCAGAGATGCAGGGGGTGAGAGGATTCACCATAGACAGAGTGGGGAACAGAACAGGCAGATATACTGGAGTACACTGCTGAGGGGAGCAGCGGGCTAATCAGGAGAGGTCTACTGCCCTATGTGGGTTGCTCCCAGGCTGGCTGGGGATCGAACTCGTGCTGCAGAGGCCATGGGTTGCTTCGTAGTGTGGTGCTTAGCCCCTTGTGCCACCAGGGAGGCCCAATTTTGAGTTCTTAACGTAATATTTGACATCTCTTCCACAGCTGTGGTTGGGCTAGCCTAAATACATTTTTTTCCTAAGCCCACAAGCATGAGTCTACTTTATTAAGTACATATATTTACTACTCTGAGTTTCTCAAGTAGGTTGGGGTGTTTTTGTCCCCCAAGAATACTTTTTGCTTGAATCCCAGGTGCTACTGTTACACATTAATGCTTAAGTCACATACTATCCAATTTAGATTTTGTAAAGAAGCAAGATGAAATACTTTTCTAAACCATTCCCAAACTTGTTGATGTTATGCTCTGTCAGTTGCTACTGATCAATTTTTGAAAAGGAGGAGGCATGTAGCATGGAGCCAACTTCCTGGTGGAGCCTTGGGGAAGGTCATGTTTTGTGTAACCTGGGCATCATTTTTGAATGTTGTTATTATTGGGAGAGGGTGCCCTGGGGCTGCCACTCTTCCTTTCCCCAGTGGTGCTCTAACTGTGGCTGATTTCCCAGCTTATCTTCTGGAGAAGCTTTGATTTATGGCTTGCTGATGAGTTCTGACATCCTAGACAAGTACCTAGCCTACCTTCATTTGAGTGCTTAGTTTTATTAGTAGTAGTAGCCCAATGCTGTTTTAATTTGAGAATGATGCCATGTCACAGAAATGGCAAACTTAGAGCTTTCAGCAATTAAGGTAAACTTTTATTTTCTGGCATAAAGATGTGTTACGACTTTTTACAAATTTTAATTTTTATATAATTTTTAAAAGATTTATTCATTTTATGCATACAAGAACTGGGGTACATGCCAGAGCTGAGGCGGTTGAGAGGATTCACCAGAGACAGAGAAGGGAGCAGAACAGGCAGACAGACCGAAATGCACTGCTGAGGGGAGCAGCAGGAGAGACAAGAAGGACAGGTCTGCCATGCCATGTGGGTTTCTCCCTGGCTGGGCTGGGAATCGAACCCACACTGCAGAGGCTGCGGGCAGCTTCACAGTGCGCACTCAACCTGCTGCACTTCCTGGGAGGTCCTTTATATAAATTTTTAATAAATAAAATTTTATATGAAGTTTTTATACATTTTTTATTTATGTAGAATCCTTTTTACTATTTTAGCTATAAATAATTTAAAGGGCAATACTGTTGGATGTCCAGTAGAAACTTTATTTCAGACAAGCATTATACCAGTATATTTTAGGCTTGACTCTTGTTTTATTATGAGAATTAAAGAAAATGACCTGTTTTCCAACACCTGCATATCAGGTGGACCTACATCCTCCTAAAAAAATGTTGTTTAATAACAGAGTAGCTTTATCATCCAGAGTCTGTTGCCAAATGCTATTAATTGGAGCGGGGGCGGGGTTATAATTTTGTGGAACAGATCCACTGTTCTTGTAATGGCATCTTAGCTTGAAATCCAGGAAGCAATGGTGTATGGTGTCCATATCCATGATTTCCTGAATTGGAGAAAAAGTGTGGAAAGCATCTGGGGAGATACAGGCTCTTTACCAGCTTGTTTCCTGAAAGCTCAATTGGAAGACCTTGTCTGTGCAAATAGATTTCAAAATAGAGCCTGCCCTTTGACTGTCTCCATAATTACATGACTCGCTCTGTATTTTATTTGGCAGCCAGAGCAGTTAACCCCTGGAAGGAAGGGGCCGATGGCATGGCCAGCGTGGCTCCCCAGACATGTCCACGGGAATGAATAAAGCACTGTTTGGAGAAGCCCATAGTTAAAAACACACCAGAATGCTGTTCAACTGACTTAAACTTTTAAAAAACAAGTTAATAATCTTTATTATGATTGATATAAATGCTTTCTTTGTCCCTATTGTGTAGACTGTAGAGAGGTATTTAATTGTTTTGAAAAATTGGAAAAATTGGGAACCAGGGAGTTACTTGTTGCTTTGATGTAATCAACATCTGTCAACAGAATGAATTTGCTTTTGTTTAGTTTCAAGGGCCCTTGTCCTTTAGTTTTGCCCAATCAGTATCCGCGTCAGCCTGGGGCATTCCCCTAGCTGTGTAGTTTTTTCCCTTCTATAACAAATGCACAGGTTATTTCTTGTGAAATTAGAGCTTCTTTTCTATTTTATAGTCTTCTTCTTGAAATGGGAAGGAACCTTAAATCTTTCTCGTTTACTTTTGAAACAGTTATCTTAGTTTGAGATTATAATGATCAATGAGAGTTTTATTGAGTGATACAGGCTATTTAATGTTCTTTTTGCAGTGTTTATGCAAGTTATGAAACCTATCAAGCAGACACTCAGGGTTAGGTCAAGGTGCATTTGCAGAGTTCTCTTTTGGACTTGAGGCCCACAGTACTGTCAAAGCTAGTCTACCCTGAGAAGTTAGTTGGAATTTTTGGAGTGTGATCTTTCTGTGGTTCTAAATTGCACTTTGAAAATGTGTTTCTATGACACAGCCTTTCCGGACTACATAGGAAGCAATATTTCTAAACAGTTAAAAAAAAATCTCAGATTGCTGTCACATAGAAAGTTACTTTTTATAAAATATATTATTTAAGTAAACCACTTGGTTTAAAGTTAAAATCATCAATGAATATGAGTCATTTGAAAATGAGTTAGCAAAACATTGCTGTTTACACTCCTCATAATCATAAATCATTTGAATCTGGCAGGCATACCACCCTTCATCCAAAATAATTGCCTCCATTTGTAAAATCAATTAGATCTTGATATGCTATAAATAATAGTTTTGTTATTAGGCTTTGGCATTTGCTGATCATTATGAAAAAATATATTCAGTAAGATGTTTTACACAGTGTCTTGGAAATTACATATGATCACTGGTTGACATTGTTGGCTAATGGAAAGTAGTACCAGGCTACTTTACTGTGTTGTTTTCCACCCAGATATTTGATACCTCTGCAGGGTAACATAACCAAGGATTGTTGGCATGCTGCAGAGTGAAAGTGCTGCCCTAGAAACATACAATAAAAAATATAGGTGCTTGGAGCCAACACGTGAGTACAAATATATTTTGTTCAGTTTTACAACTGCTTAAAATAATAATCATTTTAAATGTCTCTTTGAAAGTTCATTCAGACCTCTCCCTTAAAAATACTTGTTGACCAAAAGAAAACACATTTTCAAGGGTAAAATCGGCTTAATTAAGGGTCATTAGTAAAGGTGCACATAAAATCCCAAGGCTCAGTGGGTGAAATGGAAGCGATTCATTATGTGGTATAGAATGCATGAGCAGATAACAATTAAAATGGACCCTGAGTAAGAGGCCAATAAATACAGGGCATGTTGTGCACAGCAACATTAGTTATTTAAAATGCATTCCTCCCTCCATCATACTTGAATTCTGTAATCCTACCTTTCAGGCTTAATCTGTAAAGGGAAACAAAACGCAGCTTTTAGAAATCGATGTATTACTAAATATGAAAATATTTAAAACCCTAACCTAGATTTACATTGCAAATGCAAATATGAAATAGGACAAATGTGCCTTGGGATCCAGAGGACATGTAGCAATTTCAAGAAAGGTACAAGTGTGAGCAGTGTGCTCTTCTTTGAAGTGAAAGAAGTGGTTGTCTATCATTTTTGACGTTCAGCTCAAACTAGGAGCTGATAGAATATTTGTAACACTGAAAAGAATCCTTAGTGTTACCTTTGATAAAAATAAATGTTATAATATTCTAGTGTTTATTACAAATAACATAGATTTACTACCTAAGGAAACCTTATGTGGAGTTTCTGGTACATAGCCATCAGTAACAACACTCTTTATGCTCGTGTCTTTTAAAATCAAATTTGTCCAGAGCAGCTCCTTGCTGACCTGGGACTTTCCTCGTTGCTGAGGTTTCTGATGATTTCCTACTGGTATCTCCTATATGTCAGATCATTCCACTTGCCCTTTGCAATAATTAGTACACATCCGAACCTTGTTTCCAAAAAGAAGTTTTAATAAGAGAGGGTGTTGGCTGTGGGCCCTGCATGAATGATGGTACCCAGAAGATGGAGAGACTAACCCTGTGGATGATGGGAACCTGGCTGGTGTCCCTGCCTCTCATGATGGACTTCTTACCCCAAATTAGCTGTAGCATCTGCAGGAACAAGTTGGAAGTTAAATGAAGTTATAATAAGGTTATCTGCAATGTTTTTTATTTGTTTTAAGTGTATTTATAGAAGAAGGGAAAATATAGGAAACGCAACACTTCTTTCTAGAATGATCTATATCAGATATTGTAGTTTGGTTTTCCTTTCTATGTCCCTGAATATAATTGGGACTGGGGAACTTAATTTTGTTCACTCTGCATTTAGAGAATTTGTTAATTACTGTTTATTAATTGCAACCTGACAAACAAAGTTAAGGATTTCCCCCCCCCCACCTTTTCTTTGGCATGTTAATTGGAGCACTGTTATCTTCTAAAGCCAACCATTGACTTAAGCCCACATCTTTATTTCACCTATGAAAACACGAGTTTTTTTTTTTCTTCTTTGTAATGTATATAGTTAGTGGAGTAAAGGTGGTATGGCACCTTACCCTGTAACCTTGTAACAACATTTATAGGGTGTCTTTTATCAGATTGAAAGAAAAGATTTCGCTTCAATTTTAAAAAAGTATTTCATTAAAGTGGAATTGCAGAGAACGCTGCAGAACCGTAATTGTCAACAGATTGGATTTGTTCAGGCGGTGTCCCTCATATTTGAGTCATGCGTGGCAGGACAGGTACATTGGCAACACAGTTCATTCCTGAAGTAAATGTCTCAAAAGCCTCATCCAGATATCCTAGTAGAGTCCTGATGACTTCATGCCTCAAGTTTAACTACAAAGAAAAGATTCCCCCTGTAATGACTGTGTACTTGGACCTGATAATACTGATAAAGATTATCTCTTTCATGTAATCAGCTGCATTGAAATAAACTTCACAAGTCCCAAATTGATCAGTCTACAGCATCCCTTTGACTGGGATATAGCATGACAACCAATGCTACTGAATGAAGGCACAAATGTCAAGCTGAAAGGGACCATAAAGATTATATAGCTCAACATGCTCAGTTTACTAAAAGCCTTCTGGATCATCACAGAGCTCAGTAGAGAGTGTGGCACCCATAAGCTCAGTGTTCCAGGTCACATAGTTAGCTGTGGGTAGGATCAGGAATAGAACCTTAATTCCAAGATGCCATCCATAGCTTTGTCACTCTGACCCTTTTTTAAAATCATGCATATCACCATGTGCTGTAATCTAATGTATTTCTTGTCTACATACCACCACAGAACCCAAGCTCCTTGAGAGCAAGGACTTTGTCAACTTGTTGGTGCTGCATCCAGAATATGGCCTATAGGAGGAGTTCAGCAAATGGTTGTCAAATGAAAGAATAAATAAATTTAGAGACCCACAGGTAAACATCAAAGAGTTTAGAAAGAAAAGTTGGGCCTCCCCGGTGGCGCAGCGGTTGAGCGCTGGGTTGCGAAGCTGCGCGCGGCCTCTGCGGCGCCAGTTCGATCCCCGGCTGCTCCCCGGCCACCGGAGGAGGGTCCCACATGGCGCGCAGACCTCTCCTGCCGCCCGCTGCTCCCCTCAGCAGTGTACTTCGGTCCTTCTGCCTGCTCTGCTCCCCGCTCTGGCTCTCGTGAATTCTCTCACCCTCCCGCGCTTCTGACTGTACCCAGTGCATGTATAAACAAAACAAACAAAGAAACCAGCAAACAAATAAATAAAGCATGCCTCTATATAAAAAAAAAAAAAAAAACAAAGAGTTTAGAAAGAAAAGAAATTAACATTTTTGGAGCATCTACTTTTTAAAAATGGTTTACATATGTATGTCATCTCAGCTAATGCTTACAATAGCCTGTGGTGAGGAAAGCACCACTATGCCAAGGTAATGGTGTAGTGGCGCTCAGAAGTTTTGGTAACAGATCTGTCTGTCAGTTCATCCTGTATCTACTACCAAAATAGATCACTTCTAAGAATTTTCATGAAAAGGACCTTCATTCTAAATGTTGGCTGAGCCCATATTTTTTTCATAATTAAAGAGAAAAACAAAAATTCCCTTAAAACCCAATCCCTAAAAAAAAAACAAAAAACAAAACCCGAAAGCATTCTGTAGCAAAGCTTGCTAAATGCTAGAACCCCTCCACACTGCTGAGAGTGGCAAGCACAGTTCTGGATTTGGATTCAGAAGATTTGAGCTGGGGCCATTCCATCAGAAATCCAAGCCTTCGTTCCTCATCTGTAAAATAGTGTGATGTCAACAACTGCCTGCCTACCCACCAGAGTTGGTAAGGAATTATATATGTAGAGCACTTAGCTCTGTGCTTAATCAAAGGAAGTGGCTATTAAATGTTAACCACAATTATTATTACTTCTATTTGTGGTATCAATTAAAAGAACTATGATACATACTTTCCTCAGAAGGTAAACACTTGTCAGCTTGTGTTGTGTTTGTGGTCCTTCCTAGAAATACAGCTAGGGGCCTGAGTCATGGACAGATTCCACCTGAGTCTTTGCTTTAGCTGCGACCTCGATTTTCCATTCCATAGCCACTGTTTGCCCAACCAACTTGTGTCAGTCACCTTATGGTTCAGTCAACAAAGGGAATTTTGCTTGAGAGAGTGGTTGGATTAGATGAACCCATCACCATTTTGGGGGAAATGACTTAGCAACAGTGGTAACTTTGAATAGTTTTATAATGCCTTTGACATTTTCTGGGTCATGTGTTGTTAGCTCATTTTTTTCCCTCATGCGTGCGAGAGAAGTAATATACTCTGTGGATGCAACTTGACCTGCTCTCCCTCAGCTTTGGCACTGTGTGTCCCTAGAGAAATGACTTAGCTCTGTGTGCCTCAGTGTCTTCAACTGTGGAATGGAAAGATAGCAGTTCACAATCTCATGACGGATTAATGAGCTAACATATGTGGAATGCCTAGTACAGTAATTGACACTATACCCAGCATTAGAAGGTATAGTGGAGCCCATGTTTTCTTCTCATTTTACTTTTTGAGTATTCTTGAAGAAAATATTATTCACTGGTCCTCTACTAAAATGCAAGACACTTTCACATACTTTATTCTGATTAATTCTCACCTAATACTCAAAGGAAAAAACTTGCTCAGGGCCACACAGCTAATAAGTGGCAGAACTGAGACACAAGACAAAAGTTCAGGCTTCTGCTTCCCAACTACCTGCTTTCCCTAGGAGAGGAACAGCTGGTGTGTGCCCTCTCCCTCATATGCCAATTGACAATCCTAGGGCTGCTGGCATTGTCTTTAAGGAAATATCAGACCTTACACCTTTTAGGGACTATGTACCTGCTTCTATCAAGCAAAAAGTTTTTTAAAGAAGTGATGTTACTGCCAGTATTTTGTCTGGTGTTTGGAATTGTCTAAAATAATCCCCAAAACACTTTTGTAAGTTTGATTCAACAATATCACATTCAATTTTATGGATGAACATAAATGAGTGAAAGTTGATGACACTGAATCACTGACCACTGGGGTTTTGCTTCAGTAGCTTTTTCCAACTCACTTGAAATCTTGAGTTTGGAGTCAGTTGTCACCTGTAGTTGGTGTCCTATTATGTTTCACAGCTGAAAGGTGACTCTAGGTAGTAATTCTTAACTTTCAGCATGCATCAGCATCACCCTGAAGGCTTGTTAAAGCATGAGTTCTAGCCTCATCCCAGAGATGGAGTCAGCAAATTGAGGGGCTGGAGAACTGGCATCTTTTTTTTTTTTTAAGATTTATTTATTTATACATACAAGAACTGGCATGTAGACCAGAGGTGTGGGGGATTCACCAGAGACAGAGTAGGGAGCAGAACAGGCAGATCTACTGAAATACACTGCTGAGGGGAGCAGCGGGAAAGGCAGGAGAGCTCTGCTGCACCATGTCGGTTGCTGGATCTAACTTGTGCTGCAGTGGCTGGTGATAGCTTGATAGCCTGATAGTGCTGTGTCTTTAACCCCTGCACCACTAGGGAGGCCCAGAACTGGCATCTTTTCCCCTTGTGATGCTGATACTGCTTAGCAGTCCGGGTACCACATCGGGAAAACCTGTGCTCTAGACCAGGAGTCAGCAAACTTTTTCTTTTTTTTTTTTTTTTTTTTAATATATTTTTATTTATTTTTACAAGCACTGGGTACAGTCAGAAGCGCGGGAGGGTGAGAGAATTCACCAGAGCCAGAGCCGGGAGCAGAGCAGCCAGACTGACGAAATACATTGCTGAGGGAAGCAGCGGGCAGCAGGAGAGGTCTGCGCACCATGTGAGACCCTCCCCGGTGGCCAGGGATCAAACCAGCGCTGCAGAGGCTGCGGGCAGCCTCGCAACCCAGCGCTCCAACCGCTGCACCACCAGGGGAGGCCCCGCAAACTTTTTCTATAAAGGACCAGGTAGCAAATATTTTAGGCTTTATAATCCGGTAGTTTCTGTCACAACTAGTCTGCCACTGTAGCTCAAAAGTAGTCATAGATCATTGTAAGTGAACATGTACCTATGTTCCCATAAATCTTTATTTGTGGGCACTGAAGTTTAAATTTTATTTAATTTCATATGTTGCAAGGTACGTTTTTTGTTTATTTTTTTCAACCATTTATAAATGTAAAATCATTTTTAGGTCATGAGTTATATAAAAATAGGCAGCAAGCCAGATTTGGCCTTCTAGGCTGTATTTTGCTGTCCCCTGACAGTTAAAGCATGATGGGGATTTTTTAAACTATTGTTTTAATTATAAAATTAATGTAGGGCCTCCCTGCTAGCGCAAGGGGTTAAGCACAGCACATAAAGCTATCCGCAACCTCTGCAGCATGAGTTCCATCCCCGGCTGGCCAGGGAGCTACCCACATGGAGCAGCAGACCTTTCCTGTCTCGCCCCCTGCTCCCTTCATCAGTGTATTTCAGTCTGTCTGTTCTGTTCCCCACTCTGTCTCTGGTGAATCCTCTCACCCTTCACACCTCTGGTCTGTACCTCAGTTCTTGTATGCATAAATAAATAAATCTTTGTAAATGGATGGTTTTAAAAGTTTAGTAGCATGGAAGACAATAAAATGAATCCCAAGGGCCTCCCCGGTGGTGCAGTGGGTTGAGCACAGCCTCTGCAGTGCTGTCCACAGCCTCTGCAGTGCTGGTTCGATTCCTGGCTGGCCAGGGAGATTCCCACATGGCGCGGCAGACCTCTCCTGTCTCGCCCACTGCTCCTCTCAGCAGTGTACTTCGGTCCTTCTGCCTGTTCTGCTTCCTGCACTGTCTCTGGTAAATTCTCTCACCCTCCCGCACCTCTGGCCTGTACCCCAGTGCTTGTATAAATAAATAAATCTTTAAAAAAAAATTTAAAAATAAATAAAATAAAATGAATCCCAAGCTTTCCCACCCGCAACCTCAATCACATGCTCCCAAAATAATCACTGATGATGAATATCAATTTTTAGAAAATGTACAGGCATGTACAAGCTTATTTAAGTGCATAAAGTCTTATTGTATTATTGGGATTTTTATTATAATGTTTAGCACTTGTTTTTTCCTTAACTATGCATTGCTACCTCTTTCCATATCAAACACAGAGATGACTTTGTTCATTCTCTAAAAGTTTCATAGTTTCTGTGTGTAGCTGTGCCATAATATATTTAATCAATCCCCAATTGATGGGTGTTTAGATTATTTCCCTTTTTTTTTTTAGGCATGTTTTATTTATTTATTTGTTTGTTTGTTTGTTTTGTTTATACATGCACTGGGTACAGTCAGAAGCGTGGGAAGGTGTGAGAATTCACTAGAGCCAGAGCGGGGAGCAGAGCAGGCAGAAGGACCGAAGTTCACTGCTGAGGGGAGCAGCGGGCGGCAGGAGAGGTCTGCATGCTATGTGGGACCCTCCTCCTGTGGCCAGGGAGCAGCCGGGGAACAGCCGGGGAGCAGCTGGGGATCGAACTGGCGCCGCAGAGGCCGCGGGCAGCTTCGCAACCCAGCGCTCAACCGCTGCGCCACCGGGGAGGCCCTATTTCCCTTTTTTTGTACCACAAGCAATGCTGCAGTGAGGGCCTCCCTGGTGGCACAAGGGATTAAGCACAGCACTGTGAAGCTATCAGCAGCCTCTGCAGCACATGTTTGATCCCAGGCTGGCCAGGGAGCTACACACATGGCACAGCAGACCTCCCCTGTCTCACCTGCTGCTCCCCTCAGCAGTGTATTTCCGTCAGTCTGCCTGTTCTGCTCCCACTCTGTCTCTGGTGAATCCTCGCACGTCTGGCCTGCACCCCAGTTCTTGCATGCATAAATAAATAAATCTTAAAAAAAATAAACTGCAATGCAGCAGTGAAAATACATCTTCGTACTTCCACCATTGCATAATATATGCAAGGTAAAGCCTTAGGAGATGAATTGCAGTGTTGAAGGATACATGCATTTAAATTTTTCATAGATATTTCTAAATTCCTGTGATGGGTATGTATGTTCATCTTCTTTCAGGATTATGCCCCACATTTTTGCTGTTTAATCTTTATCTTACTTGAGCATTCATCACAATGAATTTCGGTATAATGCCTCACTGCATGTGAACTTAACACAAAGTAGTAATCCTATCGAGGGCAAAAAGTGCAGCTGGCAATTTGTCCATGATTCTTGAAAGGAAAACGGCTTTAAATAATATAAAGCCACCCAAATAGTGCCCCAAATCCAGGGTCATCTTGGACATTGCTGCACAAGGTACTATATAGCTGAAATTCTTTTTATAGACCTAGTGCTTAGCAGATGTTTCTATATGTTTGTTTCCCATTAGAGTAGAGTTTTTCATTGTCAAACCTTTATGTAAACATAGTATTAGCTAATAAATATGCTGTGCTACTATTGTACTAGAACTCAGAATACCACTGTTTTCCTTTCTATTTGGGTCTTTTCTTTTTTGAGTCAATAAAAGATTAGAATAATGATTTAATACACAACAATCAACATCTTAAAATGTAGCAGTTAGATTTTTTTTTTTACTTAAAATATATCTATTTCTGCTTATAGGTTATCATAGAATTTTCTTTTCACCACTCAATCATGTCTACTTACACAAGCAGTCAAGCAGTCAACAAAGAAGAAATTTCTTTTTCCGGAGACAAAGAGATATTTCACACAGTATAGTTTTGCCGGCTGCAGTTTCTTCAGCTCATCCAGTCCCTAAGGTACTGTATTGCCTATTATCTGCTGTTTTTTCCAGCCAAGATAAAGGTTAACTGCAGAAGCGATCAAATGTTTTTGCAGCTTTGATTTCTGAGCCATTTGAATTGTAATTTTTAAACTTGGTTTGTGATTTAAAATTGTAATTTAGCAAGTTTTAACATCCTGCAGTTCTAAAATGCTAATTTTTTATAATAATGTGCTGAGCTTACAACTCCTTAGCTTATTTAGAATTTCAATATTTAGAATTTCAAGAAATTTCTATCATGAAATTTTTATATGGAATTTCTAACAGGAGGATAAAACTACTTGTATGTAGTTTCCTAACTTTTCAGAAAAAATTGACTATAAAATTGTGATCATTCAATAAAGATTAATTGAAACTCATATACTAGACATTTTTTCTAAAATGTCTAAAACCTGTTCTTACATTTTCCACATTATTAATGCTGCTGTCTTTGAATTGTCCTTTGAAGTAAATTAAATAAAATGTCTTTTCTCAGAGCCTTCTTGATTTTTTTTTTCAGAGATTACAATTCTGTGGAAAGACAATCTATCCATTTTTCAAAATGCAGTATAAAGGAGGTGTGTGGGTCATTTAGGAAGAACGAAAATAGCTGAAAGAAATAGATTTGTCATAGAAATCACCAGCTTTCCCTCTTTTATGCATTTTTTCTTACAGTGAGCCAACACTAAGTATATTATACTCCTTGAAGGTGAATAGTCCATTTTTGTGGCTATAACTCAGGATATAGGCCATGACATCTTCCTGATATTTCCTTAGTATGAAAGAAAAAGAAACCTCCTGAGAGGTAAATGTATTGTTTTAGAATTTTAGTGGCAACCCAGCAGCCTTTCTGCCTATAGTTATAACCTGACCAGGTCACAACGCAGAGTGGAGACAAGAGCACAGAGTCTGTGGGGGAGACCAGGTGAGCCTTTATGAGCACTGGGGTGAAGCTATAGGAAAAAGAGGCTCACCTGGACCTCCGCTGTGGCAACCAGGCAATGGTACTACCTGTGTCTGAAAGGCCCATCAGGACATGAGAATAAGTGAAGGTCCTTAAATTTTGCACTTCACAAAGTGCAGAGCCCCAACCTCAGCCCTTCCAGAGTTGCTGTGATGTCAATTGAATAGTGTTATCTCCCTCAGCTTCCTGTCCCCAACTGCGGTGTAGCCTTACTGGGTACTGTTCAACAATGCTTATGTAGCAGTTTCTATAAATAGCTTGTAAAGAGCTGTACAAAACCTTGGGACTGAAAGAAGCTCTGTGTGTGAGATAGTATTTATTTTCTGAATACCGCCCATGGATTTAAGTAAGTGGTGGAGAATTCTACAAGGGTGCTCAGTGTTGAATGTATTGAATTGTGGGGTGGGGGGTGTTCGTGTTTGCTTTTGACAAATAATGAAAATGTTCTAGGTGTTTTTTTATGTACTTGAGAAAAAGAAAAGAAAAGGAAAGCTGTTTTGTTCTTCAGGCCTCTTAGTTTGGGTACAAAGTTGCAAAGTATAAGAAAAGTGTAACAGGCATGTAAGCCTGTTACATGTATTCATTCTGAAAGGGTATTGTAAACTACCCTTTGCATATATTTTATCTTTGTGTAAAGAAGATGAAAGTGCTCTTAATTAACCATTTGGCAATTTGGTGTTATTTTTCATCAATGGCAATATGCTTCTAACGGTTGGGAGGAAGAAGAAAAAGAAAACTACTGTTTGTTTTGACCAGAACTCTACTTCAGTCCAATTTGACTCAAAGCATGGTAAGGTTAACAGACCATCCAGAGGCAGCACTCACAGGCAATGTTAAGTTCAAAAGGGCAGGGGAAGGAACTGGGGGCAGCCTGGAGGGTCTGTTGTGCTGGCTTCGGAGGTCGGTGCTCCGGCAGGAAGGGCAGAGCTCCATGAAGCAGGAGGCTGTGTCCGAAAAAAATGATCCCATTGTCGTGGGCTGGGTTCTGATCTTCGTTTTCAATCCTTTTTCCTCAAGCACATAAAGAAGCCAGACTATGTGACGACAGGCATTGTACCCGGCTGGGGAGACAGCATAGAAGTTAAGAATGAAGATCAGATTCAAGGGCTTCGTCAGGCTTGTCAGCTGGCTCGGCATGTCCTCCTCCTGGCTGGGAAGAGTTTAAAGGTGGTGTCTCACCAAGCCTCAGAAGGACAACATACTCTTTTTTGTTTTCTCCTTTTTGCTTTAACTCTTCTTTTGTACATATCTAATTGGTTAAAAAATTAAGTAGAGCCTTGGGATGAGGGAAAGAGACCTTATTTTTTGTGTTTATCTAAGTGATAAGTTAAAATAGAAATTTAATTTTAAGTAGCAGAAATTTAGAGATATTTTGAGCTGAAACAGACTATCCAATGGCAAGTGGCTTTGACTTTTGCCCCCTTAGTCTACCTGTAGTTTCTGCTTTTATCCCCCACATTATTTCTGTGTGCCTGAGGAGTTGCTCTATCTCACCCTTTGTCTCCTTTTCTTCACATTAGCCCAGCAAAGAAAGATAAGACCAAATGATACGTAATATAGCAAGATTTAGTTTCCAGAATAACCAAACACTCTGGTACATAAGGATCATAAAAGAAAATATAGGCCTGTAGTTTCCAAAAGGTGGGCAAATTTTTGGAAGTGAGACACAAAGGTGAAATCACTTAAGATATCATCTGTGTAATAAGCTTGTTTTATCAATATAACTGAGCACAAAACAAATATAAAATAACAGAAGTTGCTGAGTAAATTTTTAATTAAATTTTTGTTTTGGAACTTTATTGATGAGATATGATTTAGTGGTGATTTCTTTATGTGCTCACAGAACTTGGTTTCTTTTAGTTTGGGAGCAATTGGATGCCTTCTAGTAAGGGAAAATATTTTTTTTTTAAAAATATTTATTTAGGCATGAACAAAATCAAAAGTAATTAAAACCAATCTATAAAATATATCAGAGATCCATAATCTCAGTGCCATTACTGAAAAAGCCATGTAATGTTTCAGTGAAGTAAAAAAGTGTAGGTCGACCTACTTTTCAAGCTTTATGATTTAAACCAAAGATTCTTTTGAGTGTTTATTTACATGCTACATGTAGCCCATGACACTGTTGAGGATGAGAAAGGAATTGCCTAGGAAAATATACTTTTAAAAAATCTTCAGGCTAAAAAGGACTCACAGATGATTTAACGATTAATATTTAAAATTTCCATTTCCTAACAGTCCATAACACCATCCTATGCCCAAATGATTGTCCAAAAGGTACAGTCTAGTGTTTTAATGTTAATCATAATTAATTAAATTGTTCTATGACAAGATTATCACAGTGATAATCTTTATAAAGTTTTATCTGGAAGTGCTATAACTAGCGGCATTGTAAGTACAGGAAATGTCTTCAACTGTCACGGCACAACTTCTTTATTAATATTTTAGGTTGACATGACAACTGAAGAAATAGATGCTCTTGTTCATCAGGAAATCATCAGTCATGATGCCTATCCCTCACCTCTAGGCTATGGAGGTTTTCCAAAATCTGTTTGTACCTCTGTAAACAACGTGCTATGTCATGGTATTCCTGACAGGTATTCATTGCTTAATAACATATTGTTCCTTTGGAAATTCAAACATGCAGCTAAGATCTAGAACATATGTTGAATGACACTGTAGTTTAATTGAAACCCACCTGCACACTTCTGAAGCTGATTCTAGTAAAACAAAAATTTTGAGGTATTTTGCTTCTAAGTAGACATAAAACCACCATTTAATGTTTGCTAAAGAGTATATAATCAAAAAGTGGCTGTGCATTAAATATTTATTTTGTCTTCTTAGACTTTCATCATATAAATAGTAAAAATCCAAATATAGGTAAATACTTGTTCTCAACTATTATTTTGACTCTTTGCACAATTAAAGTTAACTAGTAAGTACATGATTTAAAGACTTTTATACAATAGCAATATTGCTCATATCATACATGTCTTGTAAAATTTGATGTGACTAACATAAGTTAAAAATTAGATAGAGTTACTCAATTTATTCCTCCTCCACTCCAAATTATCATTGTGACTCATTGGGTTTGTGATAGTAGTCATTAGGCATTTATTTTTATATTCCTCGTATTAAGATCTATCACCATTTTTTTTTTTTTTTTCTGTTTATGTTTCAGTCGACCTCTTCAGGATGGAGATATTATCAACATTGATGTCACGGTGAGTAAATTATATAAAAAATAGTCTTTGATCAACTTCAGAATTGCTGGTAGCAACAGGAAGAAGAGTGGATTGAAAATGTGAACTGCACCGATGGAAGTGCTGTTTACTTCTAGCCCCAGACGCAAGCAGCTGGTTTCCTTTTTTGTCTTTAACTCTGTGTTTATTCCAAGTAAACCCAGGCCTGACTTGAATTTAGGGCTGGAATCAGATGCACTGAGATCAATGTTGGCCTAAGTGAAATGTCAACCCAATCCTGCTATGTGTCATGTTTTTGAGAAGGTGTAATTGTTATTGATCCACTGTGTAGTTAATGCAGAGCACCACAGCACTGGGCAGCTGCTGAAGCTAGATATGTATGAGATGAGCTAACGCAAAGAAAGCCAGCATTTTTCCTTCACTCTGCCAAGATTGATCTTCCTCTTCCTGCTGATTTTGAGTGGGGCCTGTCATTATCTTACTCTGTCATTAGGGGCTACATTGGCCTGTGTGTGTCAGTCTATTTGGACAGCAACTCTTTTACTAGCAGTGTTCCTTAGATTTATTAAAATCCCTGAAGGTAACGTCGTGTTCCATTTCTGATAGAGAGAGCCTTGAACTCGAAACCTACAAGCAGAGTGGTTTTCTCCCTGAGCTTAAGTTTTCATCAATGGCTAATAACCTTTATTTTACATAATAATGCTAAGTGATTTAACATAGGAACTTCAAATTGTACGAGTTGTAATCCTTTCTCCTTGTCTTAGCCTTTCATTATTCTCAGATTTCATCTATTTGTTCTTGGCAATTATTTTACTAAGAAATTTTATAATGGTATGCTTGGATTATCTAGATTGTAAGTAATTTCTATACATCTGCTAACTAATACATTTTAAATAAATATAATTTAAACGTGATGAGTAGGTGAGGTAGACAGTGTTCTAGGTGTACAGTTTATATTAATGAGAAAATATTTTTTAATAGTTATTTTATATACAGAGTGTGAAACTTTGGTAGCAGTATAAATAAGGGAGAAATTGGCATCCGGTAGTTGAATTCAGTCAGATTTTTAGTTGTTGAAATTAATGCCACCTTTTATCTTCATATCAATTTGTGTGAGGATATAGCCAAAGATTGTTTTATTGCTGGTACTCTTTCCTTTGCCACTCTGCCCTACTGAGAATACTTGAACGTTTGTCTCACATATATTCTGTCGGTATCTTTTCAACTTAGAATTACGTAGAAGGAGGTATTTAATAAAGTTTGCCTGAAATAAAATATTTTTAATGATGTATTTTTCTTTTGGGTTATACTTGGTTTGGGAGTTTTACATTTATTATCTCACCTAATCACTGCCTAATAAAATATTGCTGCTTTGAATGAGAGCAGTATGTTCTCCCCTCAAATATTCAATGTGTCCAAAGACTATCCCATGCCTCTTTTCAGTTTCCTGAAGGCTTTTACACTTGATCTTAGCCAAAAGGCTGAGAAACGATTTCCTGAAGACTTTTAATAAGCAATTCCAAATGGTTTCACAATTGCAAAACTCATACAGCAAAGTGAAATACTAAGTGAAGGAGTCCATTTAAGAGGTCCTGTACTTTTATCAGAAAATACTCACTGCACTTTATAGTTATTTGAATCTATCATCATATCACAAGAAAGCAGACTTATTTACCATTGAAAATTAGATGTTAAAAATGCACTTCCTGGTGGCACAAAGGCTTAAGACGCAGCCTACGAAGTTATCTGCAGCCACTGCAGCATGAGTTTGATCTCCGCCCATGGAGCTACCCACATGGTGCAGCAGACGTCTCCTGCCTTGCCCGCTACTCCCCTCAGCAGTGTATTTCAGTCAGTCTGCCTGTTCTGCTCCCCACTCTGTCTCTGGTGAATCCTCTCACCCCCCACACCTCTGGCCTGTACCCCAGTTCTTGTATGCATAAATAAATAAATCTTTAAAAAAAATTTAAAAATGGACAATGTGATGCCCATAGTAGGTGCTCAACAAATACGTTGTTGAATAATTGAAGTACAAAACAAGAATAGTTTGTGTTTACAAACTGTGATTACAGATACTTGCGTAGACTTTGAAAAGTATTGTATTTTCATATATATTGAGCCTTTCCAGTTATTATGAAAGCTAGCAAAAAGTAATGTAAACAAGCAAATAAAGATTTTAAAAATTCATTTTACTTAACTGTTATAGAAATAGAAATATTCAGTTACAATTTTTTTACTAATTACTCATATTACAGATGTTATATATTGAATATATAAAATTGAAACTTGTACTTTCTTGGATTGCCAATGGGAACAGATGCATAAAGCATTGTTATGAAGCAATTAAGGTAATCTGATGTAGCAAAGAAAACACCTGGTTAGAAGCCAGTAACCATGGTACTAATCTGGATCTACCTTTGTCTTCTACCACTGACCTTAGGTTCCTTGTTTGTGCCTCAATTTCTGAATATTTAATAAAGACAGTTAATAAAGACTTTTTTCGTGCTTCCTTTATAGAATATAGGAGAGTAATTTTTTAATGCGTATTATATACAAACTTAAGACATTATTATTAAAAAAGAAAACTCAATGAATATCTTTTTATAAGTTTCTAAATGTGAAGAATAATTACATAGGACAAATTTATGCAAAACAGCCAATTCCTTGTATCAAAGGATCAATATCAGTCTTCTCTGCCTTCTACATTTATTACAGTGTTTAGTAATCATTAATTTTTATAATGAATCTGGTGTCTACAGGACCTACTGAATCACTGAAGACTGATGCAATTATATTTTTTGTAATTTTATTCTTAAACCTGTTTTGTTATATTCTAGCAAATTCTATATTTCAAAAATTTATGTGTAGTGTTATCTGTTAACATTCTGCTCTCTGGAGTATTTGATTAAGTTTTTACTTCTGGACAGGATTTTTCTGTGTCATACTTCATTCTCATATTGAGCCACTTCAGTTCTTGGAACTAAATTCTCCTACTGTTTATTAGAATACTGATATGGCTATTTTATTTCTTCTAGTCATTATCTATCACCTCCAAGTATAGAATTGGTAAATTAAAGGTCAGTATCTTCATAACATTGAAGAAACTTTTATGTTAAATACTTAAAGATTCTCCAAACTTTCTGTGGTAGTTGTGGGCCAATGTTTTTGGTCACTAGTTTTGCATATATAATTTTGTCTTCTCAGAAATAAAGTGAGGAGTCAAAATGTCACAATAGCATTACTATGATAAACCTGAAATGGCCATACTCCTGCCTCTATTTAAAATTTTTGCATTTTCATTATATGGTGTCATCTTTTTAATTCCTGCAAGGTTTTGGTATATCTAGTCCTAGATGCTAATTCTGGAAAAGTGAAACACATAAATTTACTAAGTACATAAGTGAATACAATGTATATTTCAAGAGAGAAGATTTTTAAACAAGGATGTGTTAAAATTTCGGTCTGTGTTTAGGTATATTACAATGGCTACCATGGAGACACCTCTGAAACATTTTTGGTGGGCAATGTGGATGAATGTGGCCAAAAGTTAGTGGAGGTGGCCAGGAGGTGTAGAGATGAAGCAATTGCAGCTTGCAGAGCAGGGGCCCCCTTCTCTGTAATTGGAAACACAATCAGGTAAGCCTTACACTGACAAGTAAAGGGAGGGTTGGCAAATGGTACAAAGGTTATTGGTGGCTTGGTATAAAGTTGATGACATGTTTTATGATTCAGAACCATCATTTCAGTCTGCTATCAGTATGTGAACTGCCAGGCTGTAATGTTGTTCCCTGGGTTTAAAAAAAAAAAAAAAAGGTTTTTAGAAAATGAATTATACCAGAGTACCAGAGTCAGCAAAGAAACTTACAAGCAATATCTATATGACTGCTTTAGTTTTAGCTTGACATGTTGGTCCATATAGTGTCCCTTTATTCAAAATCACCCCAGTCATGAAAGAAAGCACCTAAGAAGGGGCTAAATATCCCAACCCTGTGGTAATGAGACAGGAAAAAAGTGAAATTTGTAAAGGGATGAGGTGAAACTTTTCCTGTGACACAAAGGTAAAAAGTGTTAGTTAGCCCAAGCAAGCTTAACCTTTCAAATAAATAGATTAGCAAACAGCCTCTAAGGCTCATCTGTCCTTTTTTTGTCTGGTTCCCTTTTTCTGTAAACCATTGTTTATTTTCCACATAGTATTCTATGCTAGCTTTTTGAGTGTATGTGTATTTCCTGAATTCAAGACTTCTCTTTGCAATCTGTTATCTACTTTTAGATCTTTCTTCCCCATAACAGTTTTGCAGGATACATGCAGAATATGTGTTTTCATTTAAAGGTAATGCATTTTGTTAAAGATGATCACATCAGTACCTTTTAAAGTACTGTCCTTATTAATATGAACCTGAATACTTCCCATTTGCCTAAAGGATGGAAGGCTTAGTCACCTTGAAAAGATGCTGCCTTTTTTCTTCGTAAGCCTTCAAATACTTTGAGAAAAAGGCAGTAAAATATCAGTTAAATGTATTTATGGCTTTAAAAATATTGTAACAGTGTCTGAATCAAACTTTAGTAAAATCTCTTTGGGTTATATCCGAGAAGCTTTTATTGAAGACTTTGAACAAAATTGTGTTTTTGACAGTTTTAAATTATAGGCTAACTAGCCTGGGAAAAAAGGATAGTGTCTCTCTGTTCTTTCATAGGAAATGTTGAATCAGACCCCTACTGGGAAAAGAAATTTAATGCATATCTCACTATCTTACTGTCCATGAATATAATAGAAATGAATTCAAAATGCAGTTTTATTTTTGCAAATGGGATGAGTCGATAGATGTACCTCATATTTTTGAACACCTAGGGTTCAACAAATTTACTGGTGGTGCTCTTGCATTTTAACAAAATTTATTCTTCAGTAGAAGGGGGCAGAGAACACTAGATTCTTATTCAAGCATTCTATCGAGCTCTGCATTCATGGCTGTGTCTAAAGGGCATGTCAGCCTTTGATTCTCTCTGAGAGGTAATTATCCTTTTCCTGTCACGGAACAACAAATGATAGCTAACTACAGAGGCACATTTGCAGTAGTCACATTCATCAACTGCAGAAAAAAAAATTCAATTTAATTGTGCAACACAGCTGCACATGGGCTTTTGAGCATTTCTGTTGTTCTCCCTGTCTCGCTATTCCTCCCTCCAGATCTATTTTTTAAACTTTTTTTCTGGTTATTTTTTCCCCTTTTTGTCTCTTCTTCCATTTTTACTCTCTGTACTTTCTTGTTAAAGTAATTTTCCTTTGTGGCTCTCATTCTTTTTTCCCCATTGAAGGCTATGAATGTAGAAAATTATCACAATTACTCATATAATTGAGCCTCTTTGTAGCAAGTGCAACTCCAGTAGCCTTTCTCCATCATGAAAATGGTTTCATTATAGGGTTTTTCATATTCTCTGACACCATCTACACAGAGGAACAGGCGTGCAGATGAGATGTACTAGGAACAGGCTAGATCAGTAAGGTCACAGTAGGAATAATTAGCTCTGCTATGGAAAGAGCATCTAGGCCTTTTACTGCTACATAAATGTACTGTCCATGGCTTTTAGTCACAAAAAAACTTACTAACAAATGGAGCTCCCGCCTACTACTTTGAAAAAAAGATTTGTATCAACACTACAATTTTCCATCATTAAGACTAATAACACAGAGCCTAGTATACATCAAGGGGAATAAAAAGAAAAATCTCACATTCAAGTGGCGGCTGGGTGCTGACCTTTGTTCCCTTTTTTTGTGTACGACTTAACTCTTTACAAAAAAGAGCCACACGCCACACCAACATGCAGGTGAACTCCAGCTAGTACTAGCAAAGCATAGCATTCAGTCGGAAAATCTGATAAATCTCCATGCAGGATAATGCATTTCATTACATATTCACTACATTAATTCTAGCTACATAAAAAAAAAAAAGAAGAAGAAGAAGAGTAGAATTGAAAGTGACATTGGATTTTAGCTATCTGGATGCAAAGGTCAGTTTTCTGAGTATGAATTTGCATGTACAAGCCTCTTTGAAAACCAGATCAGTCCCAACAACTGCACTTACAAAACTATGTGAAAAATAATAGACAATGAACTTTTTTACTTTTACCCTAATACATTTCATTATTTAGATGGTTTTTGTCTGCCACTGGGGAGGAAACTGGCCCGATTTGAACAATTGTGCTGATGTGTTCAGGCAGTGTTTCTGGACATCTATTATTTAGCCTTTTCTTATTCAGGCAAAATCTCAAGGGAGCAAATAAACAAACAATCTCCACCTTTAAGACTAAAATACTTGAAATCATTACAGACTGAAGGTTTACAAACATCTTTCAACTCCGTCTCCTTTAACATGTTCACCATCTTTTGCGTAGTCTCCCTTTGCTGACAGACTTGAAAGGCGTACTCAGGCATCCTTTATTAGTACTGTGTTACGAAAAGCCTAGTGATCTTTATAGTAAATTTTCAAATTTTCTCTTGAACCTAAAGGATAGGAAGATATGGCTGAAGTAGTATTGGCTAAAATAGTTTAATGAAAAGAGTTCTCTGTGTGCCCTTTTGCTTCATGAGGGATGGCTAGTAATCTTTAAGGTGCAGTTATTACACTTGGTTTACATCCATTTGCATTAAAGTATTTCTAAATTAGTATTTTGGTAATTATGGTGGATAGGATCTGAACATAGAATATTGTGATTCAGGCTTCACAAATATGTGACAGTTCAATCAAAAATAATTTAAACTTATAGTTGTAGCATGATGAAAGTATCAATAAATGGTTTTTAATGTTTAATTCATAAGTATATATTTTGATATTAATTTAGAATAATATAAAGCAGATTTAAAAAAATAATCTCTATTAGATTATGCACATTTAAACAATAAGTGGCTCAGGCAAAATAAGTCATTTTAATGTCATCTGTGATGGATTTTTCTTGACAGCTACTGTAAATTACAATTACACTGCTTCTCTCTGCACATGAAAGTAAGCATTGCAATAAATTATCTTTTATTTCAATCCATCATGTCTGCTTTTCAGAGACAGAAAACCTCAAATAAAAGTTCAGCACTATTGTAAGAAAAATACAGTAATTTGTGATCCAGTTTGAAACAAAAAGAGATACCACTCTTTTGGAAAACAGTTGTTGGCTTTCAAAAATATTACTAATTGTACTTAAACATTCCTTGTCATTAGAAGGAATCCCTGTGTTTGTGCATTCCTTCATTTAAAGACTATTGCTGAAAGAACTGGAAATATTAAAGTAAAATTCCATAACTTAGAACATCAGGTACCACTTGAGATTCTTTAATTAAAGTTGTGAACATTTGGAAATTAGTGCTTTTTATAGGATTCATGTAAAAAAGCTCATAAAATAATTTCCATGTGATTTTTATTTCTTTAGAAGAGTATGTACTTAAATATAGTACTTCTCTGCCCTCTTGGGGAATGTATTTTTAGTCATAACATGTAGTTGAAGTGTATTTAGAATTTTAATTTAGCTATACAATACTTTGAGGAAAACTCTCTCATGAAAAGGAATTAAGGGGACAAAATGGTCACAAGATGAAATTCCTTTTGAGAGATTTCTCTTTCAACCATAAACGATAACTGAAACAAACTGTAATAATACAGCATACTTTTAAAGTTACTTTATAAATCACCTTTGTACACCTTCTTACTCCAGTCCTCTCTTCTACCTCCCCAAATATTTCTGATAAAGGAGTTCAAATCATAAATGTGCTCAGACTCATGGATAAGTGCTGAACTGGTTTAGAGGATTTTTAGTTAGAGAAAATCAGAACAGAGCGGCTAATACCAGGAGAGTTCTTTTTAGTAAATTTCAGCAAAAAAAAAAAAAAATAAATAACTATTTCATCTGTGAAATGTCCAGGGCAAGAAGACCCTTGTATTCAGAAATGGTTGTGGCCCTGTAGTGTCTGGTACTGGGAACAGGTCTTGGGCACCCATACCCACCCCCCCACAGATGTTTCCATTTTCCCTAAAACACCCCTCAAGAGAAGCACACAGATTCCACCTTCCCAAACAGCCCTGGGGTTTACCTATACTTGGCTTTTGTGTTACAAAAGAATCTTTAGAATTCTTTAGAATCTGGTAAATAATCTTGTGTTTTCCATGCATTCTTAAATAGTAGAAAAGGCATACTTTTAAATAGTAACTAGGTATATTAGTGAGATTTTACCCAAGTAAGTATGAGTTAAAAACTACCAATCCAAAATGAAAATACCAATATATATATATATGTATATACTTAGCTTCTGGGACCCAAACATTGAAATGGGTACTTAGGCAAGGAACTGAGGAAAATATGTCCTATTTTTTTCTTCTATCTGGTTATGAGAGCCTCTGACCTTGGCATCCATGACGTACATACTATGACTCTCCTGTAACCAGAAGTTCTAGCGGGATCCAGGCAGAACATTGTTATAGGAGAATGTACACAGATATCTTTAGCCACCTAGTAACTGCACAGATGCTTTTATGAAGAGGAATGAGAGGTGTGAAGGTAGGAGGGTACCCCAAGTGTTTTTTCAGAGTGGGCTTTCTTCCTCTCCTCTCATCGAAAATTAAAATGGAGATTGCCATTGTAACACACATTTAAAATGTAACTGTGATGCCTGCCAATCAGATTTTTTTTTTTAAAGAAAAGAAAATAAGAGAATAAATACTTTTAAAATCATTGAAGATTGTAGGAATTGAATGAATATAGATTTAGGTAGAACCCATTCTTGTAAAAAAAAAAAACCTAGGTTATATATTATTTAATAATTTCTCTTCTACCTTCTATGCATTCTCCATCCACCGTTTCTATTTTTTTAATAGAAATTGCTGTAGTACAAATAGAAACTCCCTGAAAGAGTTCTTAGCTCTCCTGCCCAAAGTGCAAAGACGCAGAGAAATAACCAGAAAATACACCTTAAAAGATAAAAACACTGACTTATCGATCTGTCCTCAATACATGCATAGGTTACCTACTTCTGCACTATCAGTTCCATGGAAATTAAATCTGAATGATAAGATGCCCATCTGTGATTTATAGTCACATCCTGGCCTAAGTGAAGATACCTTACAAATCTGGAGATGAACATTAATTATGTTTTAAGAAAGTTTTTTGACACAGATACGTATAAAAATGCTGACTAAAAAACTTTGTGTTCACATTAAAGTAACTCTAGGATCTGTTAAAACCTTAGTAAAACCTTAGTTTGGGTTCTAGGAATGTTGGTTTTGTTAAGAATTTACCAATTCCTGGGGCCTCCCCGGTGGCGCAGCGGTTGGGTGCTGGGTTGCGAAGCTGCCCGCAGCCTCTGTGGAGCTGGTTCGATCCCCGGCTGCTCCCCGGCCACCAGAGGAGGGTCCCACATGGCGCGCAGGCCTCTCCTGCCGCCCGCTGCTCCCCTCAGCAGTGTACTTCGGTCCTTCTGCCTGCTCTGCTCCCCACTCTGGCTCTGGTGAATTCTCTCACCCTCCCGCGCTTCTGACTGTACCCAGTGCATGTACAAACAAATGAATAAATAAATAATAAATAAATAAATAAATAAATACATGCCTCTTTAAAAAAAAAAAAAAAAGAATTTACCAATTCCAATCCATTGTTATGATTAAGGCACTTTGTCCTTCATCCACATGAAAATTATTAATGTGTATATGTTCTTATCTTGTGGTGTTGCCAGAAATAAGTGTGTTCGACTGATTTCAAAAACAACTCTAAACCTTGTGGGTGAAAATTTTAGGGCTGTATTCTATGTGCCAGATTTCATTTTTATAGACTGGAAGAAAACCAAAACTTTTGCACACAGAAGTAACTAATGAAGCATTAGGAATCAGAATTCTAGCTTCTCTGAAGCATCACCGTCATTAAAAGGCATTCTTCGTGAATTTTGCTAATGGCATGAGTCTTGAGTGGAAATCCCAAATGAACACTAAGTTTTGGAATATTTCTTTTTTTTTTTTTAAGATTTATTTGTGCATACAAGAACTGGAGTACAGGCCAGAGGTGGGGGGAGGGTGTGTGTGAGAGGATTCATCAGAGACAGAGTGGGGAGCAGAACAGGAGGAATGACTGAAATACACTGCCGAGGGGAGCAGTGGGCGAGTCAGGAGAGGTCTGCTGTGCCATGTGGGTTGCTCCCTGGCCAGCTGGGGATCGAACTTGTGCTGCAGAGTTTGTGGACAGCTTTATAGGTTGCATCTTAACCCCTTGCGCCTCCAGGGAGGCCCCTGTTTTGGAGTATTTCAAGAACATTGACAAAGCAGATTTGGACCTTTGTGTAAGTGTTCCTATTTGTAAAATGGATGTTTTGAAATAAACTAGAATAAGGAAACTTCAGAAGCATGAAGTCACATTTCTAGATTGAAATTTTTTTTTTCTATTTGATTTAAAAATGAGTAGTAATTTTCAAAGTGTCGGTGTGGAACCCCATCCAAACCAGACTTGACTTTTTTATGCCTGCCTTATGTTCACATGTGTCATGGCTAGATCTCGATGTATATGTGTGTATGCACCCTCATTTGTTGTCTAAAAGTGCCTTGTTTGAAAACAGTACTAAGGTAAATGAAGCAAACTACTGTTAGATATCTACCCCTTTTTTTCCTTCACTTATCCTAAAGGAGTTGTTATTGTTATAAGTAATGGCAAAAATTCAGGTTATTCTAGAATAATGAAAACCTATTAGTGCTATCATCTCACTCTAAATATAACTAGTATTTTTTTGAGATTATGTTAAAGTGATTTTGTTTTATCTAAGCAAACATTAAAAACTTATCTAATTTAATTAACTATTTTTTTTTGGTTACTTTTAAAGCCACATAACTCATCAGAATGGTTTGCAAGTCTGCCCACATTTTGTGGGACATGGGATAGGATCTTACTTTCATGGACATCCAGAAATTTGGCATCATGGTAAGAAACCATTCTATTTAATGGTTTGTTGAATAGAATCAGGATAAGGCAGTTTTATTCCTGAAGCTCTTCTAACTTTGAATCCACATTATAGTTTTTTGTGTGTATATGTGTATGTATGGAAAAGGGGTGTAAACATAATCCTAACCAGCACATCAATTAATATGTTACTGGATTAGAGCTCAGCAGTTTCAATCCCCAAATAGATTTATTTTGCTTTTTGTCTTCTGAAGGGTGCATAGCTAGAAGGCACAAACGATATTTGTCCAGAAAAAGTTACTGAAACAAAACAAAACGCCACTGCATCAGTGTCCCAGTGGCATTCACATGACTGTTTTCTGTTTTTCTTTTACTACCCCCTTTTCTAACCACTGACTGTTGTGGTTAAACTTCATTACATCCTACACAGCGTTGACAGCTGATTTATTTAGCAGCATGTACTCTTTAGTGATTTCTAGATTATACCCACCCTTGTGTTCCTTCCCCAGAATATCCTGCTTTTCACTGCCTGAGTGTGTGCCCTACAGTGAGAAAGAAGCAGTGGGCCAGAAATGGAGGGAGGGCCCCCCCCAGCTCAAGTTAGAGTAGGAGGCAGATTCTGGGGCAGCCTGGATGTTTTGAAGTGCCCCCAAGGGGGAGTGCACTGAATGAAAGTCCTGAGGCTTGACCTGTGTGCTTGTAATGGGAGTAGTCCCTAGAGTAACTACTGCATCCCCTGGGACATCCCTAGCTACCCAGTAAGTGAGAGCTTCCTTTGGACTAAGGAACCCCATCTGAGGCATCTCAGAACAGGTCCAGATAGAATGCAGAAAGGGCCTCTCTGGCTTATGTTACATTCAGCACCAACACTTGCAGTTACTTGAAGTCACTCCTATCCTTATTCCCTATGCTTACCTCCGTTTTTATCAGTTCCCCCAAGACATCTCATTGGGATGGGAGTTGGGGGATAAAACCCAGAACCCAGCTAAGACCCAAGATCTCCCAGTAAGTAGCCAGAGGACAGGGTTGGGGGCAAGCTAGACAGGTGTTTTAAACATCCAGTCTGCCTCTGCTAGGCCTTGATGCCAAGTGCAGAAAATGGAAAGGCTGAGGTCCAGGAACACTGTTCAACACTGGGTGGTATCTCCCAACCAGGATTCTAGAAACCACCACCCTTCTCCACTAAAAAGGGGGGGGAAAAAAGATCAAGTTTTTTTTGAGCAACCCAACCTTCTGTACTTCTGTTGGTCTCTGATCATCTCTTGGTTTCCCAATCCCCCTACCCAATGTTTTTTTATTTGTTTTGCAGCAAATGACAGCAATCTACTCATGGAGGAGGGCATGGCGTTTACCATAGGTCAGTGCTGGGTCTCCTCTGCAGAGAGCTGTGGCTCCCGGGCGGAAGCAGCAGCTTTGGCCTAGGCCAGGCAGTCCCGTAAAGGACTAATAAAGCCAATCAGTGTAATGAAATAATTCAGATGCATAGTAAATCTGATTAAATAATATCCTCTAGCCTCATCTTCCTAAATCAGATACTTACTGACACATTTAGGAGACGGCAGCCATCCAACCTCTAATTCTGTTACCAGCATAATGTCATGTTTGGTTTTTTGTTTTGTTTTTGTGGGTTTTTTTTTTTTTTTTTTTTCATTAACACCCAGTAACTAGAAGCGATTATTGTCCCTTGCTCCCTGTCAGCAAGTGGCATGTGTTCCCTGGCAGGCCATTCCTGGCTGATCATGTAATTGGTGTCACCTCCAAATTCCAATCACCTAAGACCCCCAAGGTATCTTATTTCTTACTGTGGAACTTAATAGAGAAGCAATTAGAGTAAAATAAGAAAATTGTTATTTGCTGATTAATGCACATTTTGAACAGGTTTTAAAAATTCAAATATTTTTTTTAAACTGACTGGTATTTATAAAAGGGACTGGTGTTTGGGTAGTTATTATCCACAGGGTCCTAATTAAAGCTTGATTAAAATGCCCTTTTTTAAAAAATTACGAACTAGGCAACTTCATACATTTTTGAATGCCATAGTGTTTCCTCTTCCTACTGTTTAGTTTGTAGTATACTATGTAAGCAACATCAATTATCAACCCTTCGAGATGACAACATGAACCCGCGGGGGAAGCACTTGGAAGGAAGGGAGAGAACCGTCTTCCTCTCTTTTTTTGATCATCAGCTGAAACAATGCTTGACAAGAATCTGATAACTATTTTCCCTCTTACAGAGCCAATCATAACCGAGGGATCCCCTGAGTTTAAAGTCCTGGAAGATGCATGGACTGTCATCTCCCTGGACAATCAAAGGTGTTTGCTTTCCGCCCTATTGCGTTTAATTGTAAGGGGAATAAAGTAAAATAAAATAAATTGTAAGGGAAGGGAAGATTTGGCCGGCCTCGCCGGTGAGCGGCGGCTCCGGGGCTGGCGGGCGCTTGCGTGCGTCCTCACTGCGGCGGCGGGTGTGTTTCAGGTCTGCCCAGTTTGAGCACACGGTTCTCATCACGTCGCAGGGAGCGCAGATCCTGACCAAACTGCCCCACGAGGCTTGAGCATCGACCTGAAGGGCGCCTTCCCCCTCAGATTTGCTGGAATTCACCTGAAGAACTTTTTTTAAAAACACAGGCGAAAGCCAGGCTGCGCAGTGCTCTACTCAGCACCCAGGCGCGCCCTGGAAAAAACGCGCTGGAATTTGAGGGTAGTTGAGATCTGGGATCGAAAGCCCTGCCGGGGTCGCGCGACCTGGGAGACGATCCTGGCTGCTGACTCTGCTTCCCAGGGCTGGACGTGCGTGTGAAAGGGCAGTGGGGACGCCCTCGTTTGGAAGACGAGGGATTCCTAGAGTAACAGGATTTTCTCTTTCCCTTGTCTTGACTCTGCCCAAGTAAAAAGCTTTCACCTCTTAAACCCACTGTGTCTGCTCTGTTTTTTTTTTCGTCTCTGACAGTTGGGGAGAAATGGGGCGGGGGGGGGGGGGCAGGTGATTAATTTTTGAGTTCCCGAACTTTTCTTCGCATGCACAAGCTAAAAGAAAAACCCCGCTGTTAGCTGAGAATTTAAAAAAGTCTGCCCTTGTGGATCGCACACTGGCCACCCCAAGGGCACTCCCAGAGTCCAGTCGTCCCTCAGCTCTTCTGGTTCTTTCCCCTTCTTGTTCTGCGATGAAAAGATTAACCCCAGAATGGAATGTCTCCTTCCAAACATGGCCTTGCCTCAATGGATCCCGGCCCTGGCCCTTTTGCAAGTGTTTATCAATCTAAAAACAGACTTTCCCCGTCCACTTTGGCACCTCCTCCCCAGTGGGCACCCTGCCCTGCCCAGCCAACTCAGCAAACTTTTGAGAGACCCTCCCCCCCACACAGGCTGCTAGACTGTTGCCCTGGAAATAGAGACACCAGCCCCACCTACTCAGATGGGAACAGTGTAGGGTGGATCTCGCCCTTAAGTAGACCTCTCCCATTTTTGGACTGGCAATTGTGGCTGGAGACCCAGAGGATCCCAGCAAGAGGAGAAATATGAAGGAAGGCAAGAGCTTACTTAGATGGCTGGGATTGCAGTTAGTGAGTGCCTTTGGCACGCCGGCATCTCCACCTGCTTCAGAAGCAGGAAACTCAGTAGCCCACATTCTCTGTTTCCCAATTCCTATTCCTGTTCCTGAATACCTTCCCTACCTTGCACATGCCCCTCAGGACCTGTTCACAGAACCTCTGTTCAGGAGTGGAGAGGGCTTGGGCGGCTAACAGGCCACCTAGGAAAAAATTCCCCTCTGGGCAAGGTTTTACAAACAAGTCCAGGGAAGGTGTCTGGGTCAATGTTTTTTCTAAAGTTTCTACTGAAGCGGGTTTTACAAAGTTGCCTTCTACTAAATAAAGCTTGGACTAGTTAGCTCCTCGGAAATGTGGCTACCTGTGCTGTCATGACCTGTGCTTCCAGGACCTGAGAACTAGCATGTCTTTGTGATATTCAGAAACAGGAGATAGGAAAGCAAGTTCAGTGAGTGCTCTTGGAAAAGTGGTTAGTTCTGGTTTTCCCCTGAACTTGGGATTCTCTTAGATGATCTGCAGCCCCTCTGGCTCCCTTTCTCTACATCCACGGTTGTGGAATTTGGACAAAGGTCATTCTGATTCTAGTGGATCTGAGTGCTGGAAAAGAGGAGGGAGGAGTTGAAGATTTACAAGTTTCACAGAAAAACTTTTGGCATGTTGGAGATCTGGCCAAGCAAAGGTCTAGAAACCGAGCCTACTGCAGGACAACGACTGGGTTTCTCTAAAGAGTAGCAAGGCCCAGGTGGCTTTGGGAGAGGTGAGCCAGAGAGTGACTTCACTTCTCTCCTAGAGAAATCCATTGGCAATGATTATCCCCTTCTCTTAACAGATCACTGTACTCAGATGTCCCCCAAGAATAATTTTAGTAGGACTCAAGGATTTTACCAACCACTGGGATAACACACTGCTTATGCAGCAATTATTCTTAGGGGAAATAATTTATGGGCCAGGGTTATAATCCCATTTGTTAAAGTGACTAAACTTAAGTGTACACATTATACATCTATATGTAAGTATATATACCCACACCAGTCAATACACAGCAGTTCCATAGCTAAGACCTTGAATTAGAACCAACTCCCTTTAACATGCTTTGAAGTGGAAATTAGAAAGCATATTTAAAATGACTTGCTATGTTGCCCGGCTCCCCCACACCAGCGGAACGGGCCCCCAATCTCACCCAGGGCCGTATTCCAGCCACCCGTGGCTACAGCTAACACCACCAGGAGTCTGGTCCTGCGGTGGCTTCAACAGGTTCTACTGGGAATCCGGGACTCTGGATAAATGGGAGAGTTTGTTTCCTCTCAGTGTTAGGACAGGCAAAGATCTAAGCAAACCCGCGTTTGAGAACAGGTGTCGTTTGAGCTATGAGGGACGGGGCGGGAGGTGGGGGTGGGAGACCCACTCTGGACTCAGAGATAAGATCTCACATAGAGGTTCTAGTCTAGCCTGGGTGTCTCGGCGCCCGAGGGCCCTGGCTCAACCGCCCCTCCCCGGGCCTGTTTCTCTGGGGCTAAGAAACAATTCCGGAGCGTAGACACTCCCTCGCCCACACATACTTCATTCTAAAATAAGCAAGACTTTGAAACCGTTTCCCCGAGGGGGCGCGTGCGGGTCCTTTGTTCCCTGGAGCCAGTCTCTGCTCCTCACGCACCCACTCTCCGGCCCCTGCGCTGCGAAAGCCTTGGCTACCGCTCCAAACGAGGACGGATAGAAAGCTCTGGAGACAGTATTCCACCTTCGGCCGCCCTATCCCCTTCCCCCACCCTGCACTTCTCGGAATAAATCGTCCCAGGGCTGCCCGCCGTCGGGTTTCCTCAGCGTTGCTCGGAGACCTGGGAGTAGTTCAGCCCCGCTTCTTCGGCCCCGACACCCACCCTGCACCAGCCGCCGGGATCACTTACGTGGGCAGGGCCCGCGAGGCGAGCGCGGGAGACCAGGCGCCCCGGCAGCATCCGTGCGGCTGTGCAGGGTGCACCGCGCTCCACACCCCCAAAACAGGCGCTAGGAAGGAGCAATTAGAAGCACAAGTGCAACATGGAAGTCAAGAGGAGTCGAGCGGCTGGCTTCGGGAGCTGTCTGCTGGAGCAGTCATTAGCTGGTTGTTGCTACAAAGCCTCACCGTGTGGTTCGGTGATTAAGAAAAAAAAAAATCTTAAACGTTGGCAAACCCATTACTGGTTTGGAGGATTGGTTGTTGTTGTTTGCTTTTGTTTTTCTTTTTGCTCCAACCACGTTGCCTGAAATATTTCTACCCCCAACATCGTGCCCTTAAACCAAAGGAGAGGAATTCCGCGGGCGGCAGCAGCTGCTGCAGAAGTTAAAAAAGAGAGAGAGAGAGAGAGGGAGAGAGAGAGAGAGGGAGAGAGAAGCCCCTTCCACTAATATCTGTAACGACAGCACCGATGTAATTTGTTTTGAATGTTCATTTTTATTGGTGTTCCCTCTGCCAAAATGTGCTTGATTACAGAGGTTTGTCCTGTGATCATTGCGCACTCCAGACAGGGGAAGGTGCATCGGCGAAGGTTCAGCTCAGGCCAGATCAAATCCCGAGCTGTTTAACGCTGAAAGGCTGCATGTTGCTATTAGTGTTAAATATATGGCTAATTATGCGTATGAAAATTAAACATCAGTGTTATGCTAATGGGGCGCCTTCAGCTGCGGATCCGAGCACTTGAGACTACCATTTAATCAAATGAATCAGTAACTAATACATCTGCACGTGTGAACTTTCACAAGATCATTTCCCCGTTCCCGTCACACAGCTAAATTATGAAAGAAATAATTATCAACACTTTCTAATTACCTAACAAAGTAATTTGGGATTCACCGTGGGGCTGGCGGGATAGGGAACCAACAGCCCCTTGCAGCCAGCGTGGTGCGCGCCACGCCTCGCCAGGGCGGCCGCGGCTGCGGGCTTTGTGCGCGTCCCGGTGCCGTGCGCCCGGGAAGGCAGGAGGCTCGGCGGCTGCCTCTCGGGGAGCCCTGCCCTCGGGTCCAGTGGTGCCCGCCTTGACCACTGGAGCTGAGAAGGCACCTGGGCGACCCTGAGGGACTTGTCCACACACAGACGTGCAGGCCGCCCACTAGCCCGGGGTGGCCGCGGGGCGCAGTCCCCAGGACTCCTGGCCCCCGGGCCCCTTCTCCAGAGCGCAGGAGGTCGGCAAATGACCACCTGAATCTTCCGTCGTGGCAGAACCGAACCCGTCGACTTCTAGGCTCCGCTCGGGGCGGCACCCTCGGGGCGAATGAGCCCCGGGCGCAGGGCGCCGAGCGAGTGGGAAGGGAGGGGAGGCGCAGGAAGGCTGGGAGGGAAAGAGGGGGTGTGTGTTGGGGGGAGGGGGCGGTGCGGCCGCCTTTCCTGGGAGGAGAAGCGCGGGCTCCTGGCTCTCCGCGTTCGCTGCTTTAATCAGACCGGTGCAGCCTCGAGCTAGAGTGGCCACCTGGGCCTGGAGCAATGCGAGCGGGCCCCAGGGAGCGGCGGCGGCGGCGCGGCGGCCGAGTGAGTGAGTTCGCCCCGAGGGCCCCAAACCCACCCCCGGAGCCGCGGCAGAGCCGACCCTGACCCGAGGCGCGGGCAGGCGCGCTGCCCCGGGCGCAGCACGCCGGGAGCCCGGCGCGCCCCTGGCTGCTGCGGGCGCCTCCCCCATCGCGCCACCGGGTATTGCGGAGGCCGCGGCCCGGCTCCAGAGTCGCCCTAGCTGAGCGCACGACCCGCCGGCGGCGGCGGGGAGCGGCACCCCGGTCCCGGGCTTGGGGCGGGCGGAGGGTGGGGACACTAAGGGGGCTGGCGGCGCGGAACCGCCGGCGGGTTTCTGGTAAGTACGGCGGGCGCGTCGGGAGGGCGGGAGGCTGAAGAAGCGCGGGCCGCCGAGTCTCGGCGCGGGCGCCGCGGTCCATTGTGCGCCCCCTCGGCGCGCTCTGTTGCAGGGGAGCCCCGGCCGGGAAGCGAGGACGCGTCTCTCCCGAGGCCCGGCCGCCTCGCCCGCTCTAGTCCAGCGGAGCCGGAGCGGCTCGGACCAATCCCCGGTGATTATGCAAGACAGCGGACCAATCAGCTCCGCCAGCTCATGAATATTTATGACCTTGGCTGAGTCAAAGCTTTGAAGCGAGTTTGGGGAGCTCGGCAGCATCATGCTTAGACTTTTCAAAGAGACAAACTCCATTTTCTTATGAATGGAAAGTGAAAACCCCTGTTCCGCTTAAATTGGGTTCCTTCCTGTCCTGAGAAACACAGAGACCCCCAAAAGGGAAGCAGAGGAAGGGAAGCAGAGGCGAGAGAGAGAGAGACCCACACTCAGCCCCCGCGAGAAGAGATGACCATGACCACCATGCCAGAAAGTCTCAACAGCCCCGTGTCGGGCAAGGCGGTGTTCATGGAGTTTGGGCCGCCCAACCAGCAAATGTCTCCTTCTCCCATGTCCCACGGGCACTACTCCATGCACTGTTTACACTCGGCGGGCCATTCGCAGCCCGACGGCGCCTACAGCTCGGCCTCGTCCTTCTCCCGACCGCTGGGCTACCCCTACGTCAACTCGGTCAGCAGCCACGCGTCCAGCCCCTACATCAGTTCGGTGCAGTCCTATCCGGGCAGCGCCAGCCTCGCCCAGAGTCGCCTGGAGGACCCAGGTACGTGTGCCTGCCAGGGAGAGGAAGAGGTACGAAGGGAAGAGGAGGGAGAGAGGGAGAGAGAGAGAGAGAGAGAGAGAGAGAGAGAGATGGAATGGGGGTGGGGAGGGCGCCAGAACAGTGGAGGTTTCGGGTATCAATCTATGGATCCTTGCATAGCAAAGAAATAAAAAAAAAAAATTCCACCAACTCGCAACTATCCAGCAAAGGATAAAGCCGAGAGAGTCCCCTGGTACTGGGTGAGCCTCTGGGAGGCTCCGTGCGCGGAACACACAATGCCGGGCTGAAAACAGAAACCCACATGTGCACGTATTAGTCTCGGTAATTATTTATTGCGTAGCGCTATAAACAATGTATGCAATTAAGGGTAATTAAACCTCAACTACCGCCTGCAAAAATAGCAAACTTTCTCTGCAAAGGCAGGAGCTGCGCGCCTGGGAACTGCCCCAGTCCGCCTGCAGCGGCCCAGGTCGGGCCTTGGGACTTGGTGGGAGTCCTTTGCTGGCTTTCGGAGTTTCTTGAGGGCTTTCTCTTTCCTGGCTCTGCCTCTTCCACCCCTGGGGAGCCACTCGCCCTCGGCTTCCCTCACTCAAAGCTGTCCCTCGCATTAACAACGGCCCCGCTTCTGCTGTCCCTCCAGGGGCTGACTCTGAGAAGAGCACCGTGGTGGAAGGTGGTGAAGTTCGCTTTAATGGCAAAGGGAAAAAGATCCGAAAACCCAGGACGATTTATTCCAGTTTGCAGTTGCAGGCTTTGAACCGGAGGTTCCAGCAAACTCAGTACCTAGCACTGCCGGAGAGGGCGGAGCTCGCGGCCTCCTTGGGACTCACGCAGACGCAGGTACCTGGCAGCTGCCGCTCCGCCTCGCAGGCTCACCGCGGCCGGCCTGGACTCCGGGGCGTCTCTCTCTCTCTTTTTTTTCCCTTCGGGGTGTGTGTGTGTGTGTGTTAGAGTGTGTCTCCTTTCTCCCTCGTTCTTCTCTGCTCTCTGCTCTGATTCTGTCCTGCACTCTGTACCCGGCTTGGCCTGCCGCGCGGCCCTCCGGCGCTAGACAATCTGATTAGGGCGCAGGAAGGGTTTCCCTAGATGTTTTGTTTGGAGACTCTGAGGTCACACGTGCCCGAACTACTGGAACAATGGACGCGGGACTTAATCCCTTCTTTGCCTTTAAAGTGTGTGACTAATCACTCCTGGCCTGGGCTGGAGCCGGGGCCTCTGGTCCCTCCTCCCTCTCCCCGACTGCGTCCGCGCGTGGGGCGCGGGATGCTTCCCCCGGCCCTCTCACCGCCCAAGCCCCAGACCCTGAAGGAGAAACCAGACCTTCCTTCCCGGATTTCTCTAAGATTCCTGGAAGCCCGGGGCGTTCTGACCAGGACGGGCGCGGGTTTCCAACGTCTGGGCCGGGATGTGGAGCACAGCTGGGGAGAGCAAACACACGCTAAGGAAAGATTGCTTTATCCAGATGAAAAGTTTAACAAAAGTCCTGTGACATCCTCAGCCAGCCCCAAACTCACTCCAGGGCAGAAAGGATGGCGCAAAGAGGAATGTCCCGTTGCAAGTCAATTCCCTCCATTCCTTTCCTCCACTTGATTATTTTATTGATGTTCTTATTGGACTTGATGACTCAATGTTGGGCAGGCGCTGCGACTGCCCCCGATGGCTGCAGACTGTCGAGGTCCGGCCGAGTCCCTGACAGGCGAAGGCCTGGATCGCTGCTCACACCTCACCACCACGCCCCCCTGGCTCCCAGGGAGCTGCCTCTGCTCACCTCGGGCGGCCGGGCCTCCCAGCCTTCGGTTCTTAAGAATAGTGGTGCTGCTCTTTCGTCCAGAAAAAAAGCTCTCGGGTCCTGGAGGGCAGAGGGGAGTGGGGATCTTTTCTCCGCTGTTTCACGACCCTGTTCTCCCCCCACCACCACCACAGTGGACACAATGGACCCAGCCCGAGTCACGTTGTTGTCCGTTCTTGCAGGTCAAGATCTGGTTCCAGAACAAGCGCTCCAAGTTCAAGAAGCTGATGAAGCAGGGCGGGGCGGCTCTGGAGGGTGGCGCGCTGGCCAACGGCCGGGCCCTGTCCGCCGGCTCCCCGCCGGTGCCGCCGGGCTGGAACCCCAACTCTTCATCCGCGAAGGGCTCAGGCGGCAGCGCGGGCTCCTACATCCCCAGCTACACGTCATGGTACCCCTCGGCACACCAAGAAGCTATGCAGCAACCCCAACTTATGTGAGGTTGCCCGCCCGAACCAGCCCATCTTCTTCCTGTCTCCCCTGGCCCGGGCCCCTCCCGTCTCCAGGTCCATCCAACCCCGTCTACACGCCCTGGGCCCGGGAGGAGGAGGGCGCAGAGGGAAAGAAGAAGGGACAGTGAAGGCAAGACGCCCATCGCCTCCACAGAGTCCAGCGGCGGTCAGCTCTGGCGACTTCCCTGGCGCCCGTGCCCTCACCCAGACCCGACCCCGCGGCGTGGTCACGGCGGAGAGCGGCCTCGGGGCGCGGTGCGGCCGGGGAGTCAGCGCGAGCGGGGCGCTGAGCCCGCGGAGCCCGCCCGCCGCCCCTCAGCCTGTGGGACTATCAGGAAAAAACAAACAAAAACTGTAGAAAAAGCAAACGCTCTTTTCTGTCCTGTTCGTCTCTTGTCTCCTTTCGCTCTGTATCTGTGCGCTGATGAAGTCGAGGTCCTCGCCTGTCCGCTGTCTGCGCTCTACGGCCTCTGCAAAAAGTCACCCAGTCGGAGGGGGACATGGGCCTAGGGGCTGCCAAGTTGCTGATACTGGGACATGACATTTTGTCCTTTTGGACCTTCTGGGCCTGCCTAACCATCTGTGTAGAGCCTTCGATAATTGGGGGATATTGGAGGGAGGGGGTTTTATTTATTGAGAAAAGGACTTGCCCGAGGCTGAATGTTGACCCGTTTGCGGGTCTGTGGGACGTGCGGAGCGCCTTGTCTGAACGTACCAATCACTTTAAACGCACCCCGGAAAACGAATGAGGACCTGGTGGTTTTTAACTGATAGAGTAACTTTTGTACTTCGCTGGTATGGAGAGGTTGGAGCCGAGTGATTGCATTTTTTTTTACGTGTCCCGTATTATTTTGAAAAGAAAAAGAGAAATGAAGCCAACACAATTTTCTCATCTCAAGAAGATGCGTCCTCGCTTTGCCAGAACAAGAAGGAAAATCATAATTTACTCCTTGGGGAGAAGAGAGAGAGAGAGAGAGAGAGAGAGAGAACTGATGGGAGAGAGAACAGGCAGGCGTGAGTGAGTGCCCTAACGCCAGTGGACTTAAAAGTAAGACAAAAGCAGCTTTACAACAATCCCCAAAGGCTTGGCCACAGAATTATGCCAGTCACTGCCCTGAAATCACAGTCTCCAGTGCAGGATCAAATCGCTGTACATATTATTGTTGTTATTAATTATTATTATTATTGTTCTGTAAACATGTTGCACAAGCTTAGCTTTTTTTTTTTTTCGTTCTGTTGTGTGTGGCTGTAAAACCTGATGCTTTGTGAAATGAGAATCTTGACATTTTACTTGTGAAATTTGGAAAATGTGATCAATTGAAATCAACCGTGTTTTGTGTTCTCTATGTCAAAGTTTAGTTTTATATTGAGAATGTTAACTTATTGCTTTGTATCTTGGGAAAAAAAGAACTTTGTAAATAAGTTATAAAGTTTCTTTGAAACAGTAAAATTATGGTTTCGAGAAAGAGCTGCTCTTTGGTGTGCTGTGTGAGAGGGTGCTGGGGGCCAGCCAAGCACCTATCTCTGGGAACGGATAAAGCAAGACAGTGACTCCTGGGTCCAGACATACCAGGATAAGGGACCTGATGCCTAGTATGCCACCCTGATGCTGGGACCATTCCTCTTGCCTTGCTCCTGACATCCAAGGGTTCTGATCTCTACCTGGGTTAGAAGGGTGGGAGAGAATGTCTGACAAGGGTCTCTGGGAAAGAGGATCAGGAACAGGTGCGACTTGGCAAAACCAGAGCTCAGGAACTAAAGGGGTTGTGAAGGCAGACTGAGAGGAGATGAAAGCTGAGCTCTGAGGCAGCCGACCTGGGAGATTTGAAACCCCCCCCCCCCCCACCACCACCACCAAATCCAGTCATCTTGTGAGAAGCCTGGAAGCCTAGAAGTGGAGACACAGGACTTTGGCCCTCTTCTGTTTGCCTTGAGGGCACTGGATCCGGACGCGGAAAAGACTAGGCCAGACGCCGGAAACGGGCAGGAAGGGCACGTCTGTCAAATACCCCCCCCCCATCAATCAGCGAGCTCCCGGGGACAGTCCCCAAGTGCCTTCTGAGCCCCTCCACAGCCAATCCCACCCCACCGGGGCCCCAACTACAAAGAGAGGCCCTTTCCCCTCCTAATGAAGTCAGGCTTTTCTCTTAGCCTTGGAGAAATGGAGATGCCAAGAGTGGGGCGGGAGAGCTGCGGTTCACTCCTTGGAATCCGAGAGCTCGGCAAGTCAAAGATAAGCGTACCCTACCACAGCCCGAAAGACCTGAGGCCTGGTCCCTAGGCCAAGTCATTAAGGGGCCATCTGCAGCGGAAAGCTCTGATCAGTTTACCCCGGAAGCTCGTCGTCTCCCACCTCCACCCCGCGCCTTAGCTCAACCTCACCCCCAGATCCTGCTGCTGAGCTGAGGAAGCCCGGGGAGGCTTTGGCCCCCGACCGACGTCTTTAAACGATTCCCGCTTCCCTCGTACCCGCCTTCAGGCACTGCTTCCCAGCGGGGGCTGGCCCTCCGCCTTTGGGGGGCTCTTGCAGCGCGCGGTGGGGAGCGGAGCGCAGAAGGCAGTGATCTGTGTTGTGACAAGCACCCATTTTTCAATTGGTGCTGGTGAAAGATCAGATGCGCCAGGCTCTTCCGACGCCCTTTGAGAAGGGGAGGAGACGTGGAGGAGGAGGGGGTGATGAAGAGAGAAGGGGAGGTAGTGGGTGTATAGAGTCAGGGACCTCGAGTCCCTTCTGGGACTGGGGCTTTGCGTCTCCCGCAGGTCCCCAGAATTTAGAGCACAAATAGGGGCGATCAGACCTCGGAGACCAGGATACAGGGCGGAAGAAATGGCCTCAAAGTTGAGAGAAGAACCTGATTTCCCAGACTGGGCTCCCACGCACCGCAGGGATCTTTCTGGACTGGGTTTCCCTTGCAAGGTGTGACTTTGCTAGCGGACGAAGTTTTGGCAAAGACTAGCATTGCTCTCAGGCTCGGGTACCCCAGAGGGCAGCCAGAGCCCCAGTGCCTGAAGCCAAAGGCAAAATCTGTTTGGTCAAGCGAATTTTAATACTTTGAGATATTAGCTTATACTAATTTAATAATCTCTTGCTAACAGTTCAAATAGAGAAATTATTAGTTTTAGCTCAACGAAGGCGGTCTTTAGTTAGGCTCTATTATAATTATAAGCAGTTGTACTTTAAAAAAATGTTAATCTCAATATAGGCCTAATTAATGCTGCCTTGTTACTGACAAGTAGTTCATCAAATATCCGATTCAAAGATTTTCATAATGAGTATATTAATTAAACTATGAATAATCTAAAGGTGGTTATATTTAAACAATACCTCATTATAATGATTAAATACTGATTTCGAATATTATGTCTTAACAATTGTCACTTAGAAAACACAACCTTTCCTTATGTATGAGTCTGTAATGGCAAAATGCAATTTTGGGATTTTTTCCCTTGTTCGAAAAATGTGAACCTCATTTTAAAACACTTCTGAAATAGGTTACACACAGCTTAATGATTATCAAAATGACTCTTTTCTGCAAAAAAAGACCCCAAAGTGCGCGTACAGCTGCAAACCCAAGAGGGTCAGCATCATTTCACTGTATTCTCTTCTTGATTACAAGCCGGGCCCATCAAACACAACATAATTACAGTAATTTCAGGTTTATTTATTCTAATGCAGTTTCCCCATCTCTCTGGTAATTATGAGCAATTTTTTCGCCCAGGGAATCTTTTTGCATTAACAAAAGAGATAACGCACTGAAAGCCAAATTTGCTGTGCATTGAGAAAAGGGAAAAAAAAAAAATCAAATAGGTGCGAGCTGCCATCTCTGCAATTCTCCCCGTACCGGAGTCGGCAAATTGCTTGCAGGTGTATGGAGCAAGCTTGTCAATGGCTGGGCCTCCAAATTAGCAAATGCATAGCGTCGAAGTAATGAAGACAGACTTAGCAAAATTGCCAAACAACAGATACCTCTTTAATATCTTCTCTCACACATACCCGCTCTAAAAGGGGTAAGGATGGGGGGTGGAGGGGTAGAAGCAACAATCCCCAGCCCCCTCCTCACTGGTCTTGATTTTCATAAACCTGAGACTGAATGGTCTTGAGAGTAGTAGCCTAACTGTGGAAGAACCCAGCTCCTAAATTTAGGCAAAATTTAAAAATATATATAAAATTGGAAACGTTTATTGTTTATCCTTTGCTGATCATTATGTTTTATTTTTCTTTCTTTCTTGGGGATCTGCACCTGGGCTGGGTCAGACAGTTCCTCAACCTTCCCTATTCTATACCCATCTTCAGAGCTACAAAAAGTTTTAAAACTCCTCCCCCACCTAGATATAGAGATGTATGAATTTCGTCTTAGAGTCATTAGATGTGTAAATTGACTAAGTCTCTCCCCTTAAAAAATGATCAATTTTTGTCACATAAGGAAAGGTAGGTCTGGGTCCTGGAAAACAGGACTTGAGATACTTGATCCCTACAAAAATTGAGAAGAAACAATCTAGCCTCACCCCACCCCCAATATATTTTTATCCTTCTGTCCATCTTTTTCATTCTGTGTCTTTTGAAACTGATTTCAGAATTCTCATTTTTTTCATGTCATCCCGCTGCCTGGATTAAACATCCTGAAACCACAAGCTAAAGCGAACTTTCCTGCTCTTCTCTCAAGGCCATAGGGACCTTCCACAAATGCAGTATAGAGGTTAAGGGTCTCTCTTTCCTGTGACTCAAAGAAACCCTCTTTCGGTGCCCAGTTCCACAACAAATCCCGATGTAGACAGGCGAACGGTGCTAAAGGGTGCCTTCCCCAGGCTCAAGAAACATGTCACCCCCACCCTCTCCTTCCCTACCCCCTCCCTCATCCCCCAACCTTCAGGGATTAACACTTCCTGAAACATCAAGTGTTTTTATAAAAAGGAAAAAAAATAATCCTGACATCGCTGACAAGAAGTTTTGATGGAAGAATTAGCTGGTGCATACATAATCACTCCCCCACCCCTACTCCCGGAGCGGGAGCCGCCGCGGCGGGCGCAGCGCAGCCTTCCAACCCTCTGAAAAATGAAACCGGTTTCCACCCTTACCTTCTTCAGTGTCAATTTCAGATAATCTGGACACAATCTTTGCTACATCAAATCAAAAGGGTCGAAGGCGGCTTTTGGCTGGGAGAATGACAGGAAAAAAAAAATGGCAAAAAAAAAAAAAAAAAGAAAAGAAAAAAAAAACAGGGAAAAAAGGAAAAATAGGAAACACAAAACCGACCAAACTAGACCAAAACAAGTCAGAAAGCCGAAAAGAATCCCCCAGCCCCATCCTCCTATCCTGAGAGTAAAGAGTGGAAAGAGGTCCCCAGGACCAGGCGCCTCCGAGAGCGGCAGGCTTTTTTGCAGCGCAGCGCTTGCAGAATAGGACTGAAATTTTCGGCTATATAGCCTCTGTCTTTATAGCTGATGAAAAAAATTGCAGATTATTAGCATAAATGTTTACTCTTCATTACGCTGATGACATTGTGCACTCGAGATCTTGGTAATCTTTGGGAAAATTATGAGTAATTTTTAAAAATTTTAAAGCAGCAGCAGTTACCATGCAATTCAGGCTAATTCTGCGTAGGCTCCGAACGGATATAATTATCGAGGAGTCAAGATGTTATGCTAAAAACTATGCATTGATATTCCCATTTATTATGTACATACAACTTTGACAATGTTGATGCTTGAAATAGCAGGAAATTGTCTTGCGCAAAAATTACAGTCCATATTAGGACATCTGAAATTGCGAAGAATTATATAGTAATTGCAGGCTTTCAGATGGGAGAGCCAGAATGCTCAAACTAGTGCAAATGTGGATAAAATTACAGATCAGAGCAAAAATTAGGGAAAAAGGGGGTCTGGGATTTTTCAGGTTGGCTATAGGATTCCGGAAGTGTCTAATGCCACATGATTGCTGCAGCTTTAGGGGAGACATTCATGCCTCAAATAGCGCCTTGGCCAGGGTGGCTTTAATTGAATTTCTTGGGCTTTTTCTTTTAATAGGGGCAAATAAGAAAATTGGCCACCCAAGGCAAATTTTCACTGTCCTCCCCGTGAACACGTCGAGCAGAGAATCCCTTTCCCAGCTTGCCTGCTTTCCTGGGTTTGGACGCCTGGGAGACTCCAGGTCCCAACCCTAAATGCTGCAAGTGAGCAAGAAAGTGACTGAGCCGATCCCTACCCGCCTTCCCCACCCCCAGGCCCCCCCAGCCCCTACTCCCGACACCTCTTTTCCTTTCTAGTTCTCCCCTCCTTCTCTTGGCCCCACTCCCGGATTCTTGCAACCCCCTTCCAAAGGGCAGCGAGGCAGGGCCCAGGAATCTGCGGGCCCGGCGGGGCCCAGGGGGCGGGTGACAGCGGGGTGAGGGAGCAGCCGTCAGTGGCGTGGATGTGGGGCGGCGAACACCCCAAGAGAGTGCTAGCGGCCAACCCGCGCGGGTGACCGCCAGGCTGTTATTTGGAGGCTTTAGGAAGAGGAGGGAAGGAGCTGCGTGTCCTCTGGGTCCGCCCCGCAAACGCTTGGGCTCTTCCTGGGTCCTCACCGCCTGGAGATAGCCCCCCACACCGCCCCCCCCCCCCCCGGCACGGAAACCCGCACTCCCCACTTGGGCGGCGCTTGCTCGGGCACTGAGACACCCTGCGACTTTAAGAAGCCGAGGCTGGAGCCGCGCAGGGATGGGGCGGGGCGGGGGCTGCCCCGGAGGAGGGGGCCGCGCGGCTGCTCCCGCCTCGAGTAGCCGCCGGGAGCCTGGCGGCTGCTGCGAGCTGCTGGGAATTGGGTCGGGGTTCCTGGGCCAGAAGTTCCTATTGTTCCGGGAGCAAACATTTCACTTGTAGGGTGTCCGAGGCACCAGGACCACAGAAAGGATGGAGGCGCGGGAGTGTGGAAAGCCCGCCATGTTGGCTCAGCGGGGGCCGAGTCGGCCCTCCTGGATCACCCTAGAGGATTTCGAGGCCAGGCCCTGGCTCCCCCACGCCTCTTCTTCCCCCAAATTGCAACCCTCTGTCCCAAAGCCCCCGCCCGTCTCGCGGAGCTGTTCTCTACCCTCCCCAGTGCTGCGCTCCACCCTCGCCCCCGGCTACCCACACCCGCCTGCCTAGCACGGGCGCGACCCCACTGGGGACACGGCCGGGGGCACCACAACTCCTGGGATTCCCAAAATGGGTCTCCTGAGACTCGCGGGAGCACGGCCGCGCAGCCCCCAAACTGTGACATGGCAGTGTTTGCTGTGGGGCGGGTACTGGAGGGCGAGCAGCAGCCGGAGCAGGAGGCCACAGGGAGAAGAAAGGTCTCTCTGGAGACTGTGCTGGAGTTCTCACGTGGAGGCGCCAAGTGGCTGCTGCTCCGAGACCTGCTCGCTCTTTCTTTCCGTGAAGCACACTGTCTCCCCCGCCCCGCCAGGCCCCAGGCCCCGGGGCGGAATGTAACATCTTGTAATGTGGCAATCACTGCCAAAACCGTCCCCGCAAGGGGAACTCCCGCCCGGGGGGCCTTGGAGAGCAGTGGGGCCTCGGCCTCCGCTGGAGCTGGAGTGTTTGGGGAGGAGAGGGCGGGGCAGCGGCTGAGGTTCGCGGGGGCAGAGCCCAGGTAGGGAGGAAGGACCGGGTGGGGGGAGATGTCTCTGAGGCTGTTTTGGGAGTCACGACCCTGTGAGACCCAGCCAGTCCCCGGAGACTCTAACCCGACAGTCTCCGGCGCGCGCAATTCCTGACGCTTGGCTGGCGCTTCATCCACTGGCCTCTAGGACCCGGGACCCCAATGCAGAATGCAAAAGGACCTAGATTTCAGGGGGAAGAATGACTCTGTAGCCTCATTCTCAAAGAGGTCTGACCCTAAATAGGTCTAAACCGCTGGTGGTCGCTGTTCCTTGGAGGAAAAGAAGCGGGTTGGTGACTTTTGAGCGAGTGCTTGGGACCGCGATGGGGAGGGGCGAGGTTCGGAGCGGAAGAATTGCTCCTGGGTTTTATTATCCGTGGGGACGACTAGTTCTGAAAGGCAAGGGGACTTTCTGTTTACCAACTTCGTTCTCCTTGGCGAAGTCTTGTCACGGGGATTATTCGATCAAGGCTGCGTTCCTCTTTACCCTTCTTCCCCATAAACTGTTTGTAAACAAAGCTTCAGTCTTCCCGCGCTCTCGCAGTCGCCATCAAACTTGATACTTCCCCCAAACTCGCCCCACCAGTCTCGGAAATCCTTCCACAGGACGGATATTCACAATTTTCCGAAGTAATCCTGAAAGAAGGCCAAGGGGAAACCTCCTAAACGGTCCCACATTGCTGCGGCGCTGATTAGGCAGGGGATGCCTTCCCTTTCTTGTCCGCCCGCCCAGGCCGCGGAGTGGGCTGCGGGAATTCGGGGCAGCGCACTGGGGGTGTCCGTGTGAGTCCACGCCTCGCGGGGTCCCGGGGGCGGGGCGGCCTGCTGCCCCCCGCGCGCAAGGGGGGCAGGTGCGGGGGAGGGAGAGCTGGAAGCAGGGGGCGCGGGAGTGCAGGGGTTGCCAGTATCTGGCGTTGGAACTTTTTGCCTGCGCCCTGCTTGAGTTCCGAGCATCATCACCGCTAGCGCTAGGAGCCGAGAAGGCCGAGCGCCTCTCACTCCTCGGCTGCCCCCCTCCTGCATCCCAGCGTTTGTCAAACCCTGTCTCTGGCCTGATATTTCACGAGAGCTAATGGAAGGGGATTACAATGAAGATTTATGTGTGTTCCGAGCGCGACTGGTTTCCCAGTGTAGAAAACCGAGATCGCTGTTTCCCATTTCCATTTTTCATGCGCGCCTAGGGGAGAGCAGTTGGATGCGGGGGGGAGACCGTCTGCGCAGGGGCGGGTGGATCACAGGGTTCCGCAGCTCCGGGAGGGCCGCGAGGCTGTGAGAAAGGCTTGCCAGCTCGTCGCCCGCGGCGGGGCTGGAGTCGGCCCCCGCCCCCTGCAGCCCAGCTTTGTTTTTTCCCTTGCTCACCCCTCCGCCTCCCCGCCCCCTCACTTCGAGGACCCGGGCGAACCCTCCCTTTCCCTTCTCTGTGCCCTACTCCTCTGCGGAAACGCCCCCTTCCTCTGGCCCATGTACCCTCCTGCCCTCTGCTTCGCCGGCTTCCCAGGCAAAGACGCGCCGTGGCCGGCCCGACCCAGCCGCCGCCGGGTGCCAGGTTCGGTGACTCCGGAGAGTCTGTGGGGCTGAGGCCCACCCCGGAGCTGGGGCCGCCCGCCCTCCCTCCCGGCTCCCATGCTTGCTCATGCCAAGGCCTGTTGCGTGATTTCAACTTGGGCTGACATTCCCTGCCCCGGGCGCTCCGGCGTAGGCCTCTTAATCATCTTGTCTGCTGCAGATCCTCGACACCAGCCAATTTACTGCCCCGTCTCTCCTCGCTGGTTTCAGGAGGGGGAGGGGAATGCGCGCAAAGGAGGGGCGGACAGTCAACCGCAGATGGAAGACTGGCACCAGCTACTGGCACTCGGAGAAAACCACGGAATTTGGAAGTGGGGGGAAGAATTGGGGGTCTGCTAAACAGTGGCTGCTTAGGGCCAACAGGATTGTGGGTGTCAAAGGATTGGATAGCGCCAACCCAGGCCTCTCCAGATAGGGACAAGGCATAAATGTAAATGGACACTGGATTGTGTAGACTGTGTGCATTCCCCGGGACACCCAACACCCTGGACCATGCTCTGTTGTAAACCAGACCTGGAGCAGCCTCCAAAACAATCTTCTCAGGAAAGTCAGAATTCTCAGGCTGATGCCACTGAGCCTAGAAAGTCACCTCCACCTCTTGTCCGTTTTTTCCCCCTGCAGAAGTGAGTTAAAGACACACAGCAAGGATGGCTTCAATAACCATCTAACAGGAAAAGAGGCCTGGATTTGGCAATCAGGACTCTGGTTTGCTCCAACGACCTCTCCAGAAGGAATGGCTGAGATATTTCTCCCAAATAGGAGCTCTCCCAACCCAGGAATGCTGCTTTTCCTTACAAGGTGAAGTTGGAAAGGACTTTGGGTAACTTTGGACCTTGTAATAGCAGGCAAAAGCAACACCTTCCTTTTGGGGGGGATACAACAATACACTACTAATAGCAAAAATTTAATGTCTGCCATGTCCCAGGCACAGTGTTACATCAGTGCCTCATTAAACAACTCACAACAAGTCTGAGATAGCTGTTATTTCTCTTGTCTTATAGATCTGAAAACAGCACAGAGAGGTTAAGTGGAGAGCCCAAAGTCACACAGCCAGTGATTGAGGCCAGAAAACTCCCAACTATAGGTCCCAGTGCTTTCAAAGCAAGGGAAATTTTAGTTCAGGCCTGGATTAACCACTTACTGGTGGCCTTTCCATGGAATGCCAGAAAGTAGGGTCATTTCCAAACCTAACAGCCAGTTGGATGAGACCCAAGGTGGAAAGTAGAGCTAAATGTGGACCTTTGCGCTTGGAGAATATGAGGCGAAAGGCTATCTATAGCTCTGGCAGCAATGGGCATCAATCTAGGTGTGCGTGTGTAAGTGTGCATGAATGCATGTGAGTTTGCATATCAGTGTGTATGAATAGTGAGGGTGCATGGATTTGTTTTATGTGCAAGTGTTAAGAGTAACGCAATGTAAGTGTATGATTGTTAGAATGCATATCACTGTGTGAATGTTTGGAAGCATGAGTGTGTGACTGTGTGTGATAGTATAGATGTGACTGTGAGAGTCACAGTGTGTGGTTGTGTATATGCTAGCCTTGTGGCATCCCTGTGTGCCAGGGTCGCTCTGCATTCCTGAGGAACCAACCATATCTCCCGAGGGTACCGGGTGACTCACAGAGTTCTTGGCTCAGCCAGCCCCCAAGGGCTGCGGGGCAAACAGAGGGGAAGGTCCAATGCAGGGGTCTGACCCGGGGCTGAGGCAGCGCTCGGACCCAAACTGCAGCCGGTCCGCGGCGGCGGCATAGACGCACTGCCTGACCGGCCGCGAGGGAGCGGGGGCGGCAGAGACAGCCTAGGCGCGGGGCCCTGGCGCCGGCGCCGGAGGGGTCGGGCTGGCGGAGGCTGCAGCCGCCGGGCGTTGAGTGAGTCACAGCTCAGCGAGCTGGCGAAACCCACGAGGGACTAGGGTGTGGGCAGAGCGTGAATCCTCCGCAGAGGCCCGGCGAGGAGTGAGCCCGCGCTTGCCTGCTTCACCTCACTGGCCTCGCTGCCTCTGAAAGACGCAAAAGTCCCTCTCGGCTAACCAGGTTCCCCGCCTGGGCAGCGGCTCCAGCTTCCCGGGCGAGACACCAAGGAGAAAGCGCACACATCCAATGAAAACAATAATTTATTTAAATAATCTCTTCATATTGTAAAATCAACATTAAGAGCATGTTGTTTTCATAATAAATAACCCCAAAATACCTTTCAGGAACAAAGACTTTAGGATAAGATAAAACAAATCCAAATCAGTAGCTTAGTTTAACTGAGAAAATTTTTCAAAGGAAAAATAAAACGGAGGGGTTGCTGAGGTCACTGCAAAACCGCAGTTTTCACAAGTGGGGGTTTACAAAAATGTCTGAAAAGATGAGTATTTTATACAAATAAATCAGTGGGAAAATCTGCACAGACACCTTTATTTACAAACTCTATGTCGAAGTCCAGGCTAATAATCCTGAATAGGTTTTAAAAAAGATAATTTAAACACATTTTTTGCAGTGTCCACATATTAAAAAATCATTTTTCCCAACATCAAAATGAGGTCATCCGCAAAGGCACCTAAACTTTTAAAAAAATAAAAATAAAAAAACTCCACTGGTGATGGATGAGCAGAGCGCTAAGGGAGCGTTCCTGGGGGAGACGAGGGAGGGGGCGGGAGGGGGCGCCGGGGGGCTGGAGACAGCAGGGCAGAAAAAAAGCGGCGGGCCGCCCGGGTCACGGGGGCGCGCGGGGAGGGCGGGCAGCCTGGACCCGAGGTCAGGAACCCTAGCGGACTGGAGCGGGGCCTGGGGGCGGGCGAGGAGAAAGGAGCCTCTGAGAGCCCGGGAGGCCCGGCGGGCGGGGGAGGCGTTCTTCCCCGGGTCTGGGCTAGCGGCCCCGGGCTAGGAAGGCGCCGGACGGCCTCGCCAGGCGGGAGGGCGGGGCGGGGCGGGGAGGCAAGTCTGAGCAACTCGCTCGGAGCGCGAGAGGCCGGGGCTCAGGTCGGAAACGCGGCCTCGGAGGGTGGCCTGCGGCAAGAAGCCTCCTCGGAGAGGTGCCCGTGGAGCCAGAAGACGCTCCGGGTTCCCAGCCGCTCGGTGGGCGCGGAGGGGGCCGGGCCCGGGGCGCGCGTGGTGGCCGCCACCTCCGGGCGGGGTGGGGGGCGTCAGCCGCCGGGCCGGAGGGACCCTCTGGCTCTGGGGGCCTGCGCGGACCAGAACTGGTCTCTGCTCGCTCAGTCTCTGGCGCCGGCTCCCCGGGGTTAGAAAATCGTCCCCGCGCTCACCGGGGCTCCCCCGCCGCCGTGGTGGTGGTGGTGGTGGTGGTGCGGCTGCGGGGTCTGCGTGGGGTGCAGCAGCGGCGCGGCGGCCTGCAGGTGCGAGGCGGAGCCGGAGGCCTGGTGGTACCAGGGGTAGTTGCCCAGGAAAGCCGAGGCCGCGCTGCTGGGGCTGGAGCCCGAGCTGCCCGCGCCGCTGCCGCCGCTGCCCGGGCCGCCGCCCCCCATGCGCGCGGGCGCGCCGAAGTCCCAGGAAGCCGGCGCCGAGACCGGCGGCGACGCGCAGGGTGGCGAGGCGCTGGCCCCGGGGTGCTGCTCCGAGGGGATCTCACCGCTTTTCCACATCTTCTTGAACTTGGAGCGGCGGTTCTGGAACCAGATTTTGACCTTTGTGGAAAAGAACCTAAGCGTTAGCGGAGGGACCGCGGCGCGGGCGCAGACGGGCCGCAGGCGAGAGGCGGGCTCCGAGCACCCGGGGCTGGAAAGCCGGTCACGTGCCGGGCCGCAGAGGCGCCGAGGGTTCCCGCTCCGCGGGGAAGTAAGCTCAAAAAGCCCGAGGCTGCTGGTGACAGTGAGAGGGGGTCCGGCGGGCCAGCCATTTTACCCGCTTAATCAGAAGCGCGCGCAAAGACAACGTGGTACCGATTTCTGCCCACCCCGGTTCTTTCCTTCCCTCACAGAGCGTCAGTTCCTGGAGCACTTCAGCTTCAGGCCTAGGTATTTAGGCCGCCCAAGGCACGAACCTCTCCTTAAAGTTACCTCCGAAATACTTTAAGCATACTGTCCTGAACCCGCCTGCTTCCAAGCCAGCACCCCACTCCGTCTCCCCTGCCACCCAGACCGCTGGGCCCTCACCTGAGTCTGGGTGAGGCCCAGCGAAGCCGCCAACTCGGCTCTTTCGGGCAGTGCCAAATACTGAGTCTTTTGGAAACGCCGCTGAAGAGCCGCCAGCTGAAAACTGGAGTAGATGGTGCGGGGTTTGCGGACTTTCTTTGGCTTTCCGTTCACTATCCGGATTTCAGGCTCCAGGTCCTCTTTCTCTGCAATGAAACGGAATCGTGAGCATCGCGCAACCTGGGGTGCCCAAGAGCTCCCGCCAGCCGCCGGGAGGGCCGGGTGAGGGGCTTGGCCTGAACCCGGAGGCGGGTTCCTGGAGACTGCGCAGCGCTCAGGCGCATCTTCGCGCGCACCGACCCGCGCGGCCCCGAACTCCGGCGCGGGACCCTCCAGGTAAGGGGAAGAAAGGCGCCTACCGGAGAGAAGGGCGAGCAGGTGCCAAAGAAATGGGGTTACCATGAGGCCTGCACCTTGAGCCCGCTCGATCCCGGAGACCACCCCGTCCGCCCGCTGAGCACCTGGGCAGTCCCCGATGGCCCTCCGCAGATTGGAGGGTTGAGCGGGGCGAAGGGCGCGGGGCGGGCGGGGAGTAGGCAGCAGAAGGCCAGGACTCGGAACAGGTCTCCGCCCCAAACATTTTTATCCCACCCATCGTGGTAACTCGACCGACTTGGCACGCAGGACGCCAGCGTTGTGCATACCAGGTTCGTTGTTGGCCGGGGACGCACTGGTTCCGTAGGGCGCGTAGGAGGTGTAGGCGGCCGTGTAGCCCAGGTCGTAGCCGCTCTTGGCAGAATAGGGGACGTTGTTGAGGCCGCCGGCGTGGTACTGGTAGGAACCCATGTGCGCGTAGGGCGAGCCCCCACCGCCGCCGCCGCCCGCCGGGTGCTGCTGGTTGGTGTAGTAGCTGCTGTCGGTCGCTGTGGACACCGGGAGGGTGGGCGATTCCTGGGGCTTGTGGAGGCTGCTGCCGCTGCTGCCCCCGGAGCCAGCGCCGCCGCCGCTCGGGGGCTGCTGGTGCTGGTGGTAAGTGCTGGAGGCCGTGATCTGGGTCGAGTGCATATCAGCCACCAGACTGTCAAAGACTCCAGTCATCCTGGCCCGGGACGGGAAAGAGCCGGGGTGGCGGGCGCGAGGGGGAAGCGAGGCGCCTCCTCCGTCTCTCCCAGTGCCCTCCAGCAGCCAATGTAATTACGGGGGGCGGGGGAGGAAAACAAGAAATGTGGCAACGGTCTAGGCAACTCCTCCTCCGGGGGAGGCGATCACCGTGCACCGCTCGGGACCGCCGCGGCCGGCCGCATCCTCTCTCCGCCTCTCCGCCTGCTCGGCTGCTCGCCGGCGCGGGCGCGGGCGCGGGCGGGGGCGCGCGGTGGCGGGGCCAGGGGTGGCGGGGCCGGGCCGGGCCGGGGCGCCGGGAGGCGGGAGCAGGTGAGCGGCCCCGAGCGGCTTTACGATTGTCTGCTGGGCGGGCTCCCGCCGGGTGGGTATTTAACTCGCGTCACGTGAGCGCAGGCCACGTCACCTAGCAACAGCCAATCGCACGGGCCGGGCCACCCGGCTAGTAGCGCCCCGGAACCCCCGGCCGCCCCGCGGGGTGGCGGGGCTGGCGGCGGCGGGTGCGGACACGCGCTGCTGCAAGAGAGCGCGAGGCCAGGGACAGAGGGGCGGCCTGGGTGAGAGTGGGGAGTCCGGGGGGTCGGCGACGAGGGTACTGAAGGCTTGAGGACTGAGACTGGTACTTGGCTTCCGAGGAGAAGAAATAGGGTGTCCCGTTTTATTCTGTGCACAAGTGCCAACCGGTTCCAGTGATTCGTACCTTCATCTCTGAGGTCAGCTTTGGAACATTCATCAAAATAAAGCGGTACCAAGAGTCAGGCCAGGTCTAACTCTGCTTTTCTTCGAAGCTTCTGGCACTTTCTTTCGCCAGCCAGCCGGCACTAGGCATGGTCAATTGATTTAAATTATCCATAAACCACGTATAATAATACTTGCTTCTTAACCAACCCACAGGGATATTAGTACAATTAGCTGGATAATATTTAAACGATTTCCCTTGTTACTTGAAAAGCTATATAAACTCACGGGTATTATTGATAATAATACGTTTTCTTGACACGCCAAGACTCTGAGTAATTATGTATGTTTGATGGCTAACTGACACCCGAAAAGTGATTCCAGGGATTTCTTCTGTAGCAGGAAAGCTAGACCAGACTGATTGGATAACCTTCGAAGTTCATTTTAACTCTAAATTCGAGGACTTGAACAAGGAGTTGGGACAATACTCAGGTTCACCAAATTTGCTAAACTTTCAGAAACAAATAGTTTTCTTTCGTGCACTTAACTCCATTTTACAGTTTTGCCATTTAGTATCCTGTTCGGCCATATCACTGCACTTTCTTCTTCTTTTAAAGCGCAAGTGGCTTTAAGTCACTTTATTTCTATTTGCTGGTAGTTGGGAAACAGGGGCGGGAGTTGGGGGGGACCCTCGTCTTAACTCCACTCAAGTTGGCTGTTTCTGCGGCAGGGCCTGCCTTGTGGTGCCACCTGGTGGAAGTGTACGAGGTTGCGGCGGGCCGGGTAGACAGTCTAAATACGCCAGAGGCGCCAGCCTCTGAACCCCCCTAAAAGAACAAAATAGTAATTAAAAGCCACAAAATTGTGCTAGTGCGTGCCATCTGAAACATCCCTTCCTAAAGACATAACATGTCGCTGAAAGAACTTGTTACAACAACTGCCTAATAGAAAACAAGTTGATACTTTGAAAAATATGATCTTTGGTCCTCTTCCCCAGAAAAAGCAAGTGTGTAATTAAAACTCCAGCATCCACACAGCTCACCCTCTGCGGAATAATGAGGAAGGTAATCATCATTAAATTCCTTCCTTTAGGTTAAGGAAGGCCCTTGGATGGAGAAAGGTGAGTTTGTTAGAAAGGCTTTGGGAGGTGAGCCTCTGGGACTGCATTATGTCTTTCCTGTGCTTTGCCTACTACTTTGTGGGCTCCAGTTACAAAAATAACCTCTTGAGGGCCTCCCTGGTGGCCCAAGGGGTTACACACCGCCCTATGAGGCAACCTGCAACCTCTGCAGCACCAGTTTGATCCCAGTCCCAGCCAGCCAGAGAGCAACCCACATGGTGAGGCAGAGCTCTCCTGCCTCACCCACTGCTCCCCTCAGCTGCTCCTCTCAGCAGTGTGTCTCAATCAGTCTGCCTGTTCTGTTCCCTGCTCTGTCTCTGGTGAATCCTCTGACCCCCCACATCTCTGGACTGTACCCCAACTCTTGTATGCATAAATAAATAAATCTTTAAAAAATAACCTCTTGATATTAAATCAAGACTGCCTTTTGGTGTCTCGACAATAAATTCCAAATCTTTCTGTCACCACAGTGATAGCTGTTTTGACCCAATATAGACACTTTTCCTCCCCTGAAAATGAAATATGAAAGATCTAATTGCCATAATCTTGTCTTCTCTCTGCTCTTTTGTTCCCACCCCTAAGCATGTCTTCCAGACTTTTTCATCGTGGCAAGTCTGTTGTATTTTATTACCGGTGAGAACCTCTATTAATAGCCTAAAGCCCAGGTCAGCTGACATCTGAAAAATAGCATCCTCCTGAAAGGAAATATGACTTGAGTTCTCCTTTAACTGGAAAACAAGTCTATGTGTGTGTGTGTGTAAAGACTTAGCAAGCCATGAGCAAGAGAGAGAGCGAGGAAAACTGCATTAGGAGAATCAAATAAAGATTTGAGATCTGAATTCGGAATCTCCACACAATCTCAGTTGGTCCAAATTATCGGATTATTCCATCACAATATCCAAATGATACCCTCATTTTGACTTAAAGTCAGGAAGACAGTAGAGAACTGAATTGACACTTTCATCCACAGTCCCAACAAGGTAGTATGCTTCCTCTCCACAGTGATGTGAGAGCGGTGAGAAGAGCTCAGACAGAGTTTGGAGGGCTAGAACTTCCTTTTCAGTCTCAGGAACTATCCTCAGATTTCTGTTTTTTTCTCTCCCCTGGGATTTTTTCACTCTTCAGGGACCTGGGGAAGGATGGGAGGTGAAGGGGGAACTCAGTGTCTCCATTCAGGTCTTGTACGTTCCACCCCCATTGCTGGGACATCTCTGCCTTGGATCCGGTGTCCACCGGGATGTCCTTCAGGCATCCTATCTGGTCACAGAGCCTCACTGTGTCCTCTCATGTGAGAGTCACTATAAACCCTTGCCAGGCAGGGACGGAATCATTCCCATAGCAGAGACTGACTCTGAGACTGTGGGACAGAAACGACTTCCCTGCGGTAGGAACCCCTCCGGGTTTGCCAGGCTGCCTTTCTCTCTTGCCACGGTGCAGTCCGCAGGGTGCTCGGTTGACCTGCTGCGGGTCTCCGGCAGACAGCGAGCGCTCTTGAGAAACAGGTTGGCGATCCCTGGCTTGCTTTCAGCCTCCTGCCTCACTGCTGGCCAAGGTCAAGATTGCCGAGCATCCTGGCGCCAAGCGCATTGCCTCTTATGGAGCATTGTGCTGCACCAGCCAGAAAGCCGGTCGGGAGTGCCCTGGTGCGGGAGCGTGGGCCCCCATGGCCGGGAAGCGCCGGGAGGCCGCCGGTACCTTTCGCCGCAGCGGGAACAGGCTCCTGCTCTGGCAGGGCTTACCCGCGCGGCCTCAGGACCGCCCAGTATCCTCCTCGGCACTCTCTCGTCTAAGGGCTCGGAACACGGGTTTCTGGGCCACTGGCCCGAGAGGCTTTAGTGTCTCGTGTGTTAGTCCCCGTGTTTTAGTCTCCACCTTTTCCAGACCAGCCTGACCATGCTCCCTTCTTCATTGGCTCGATCCTTTCGGGCAAGGTTTATACCCGCTCACCCCTAACGCGGCCTCTAGAGACCCGGGATGTGGTCAGCTCCTCCCACACCATTTGGCCCTCAGGCAGGCCGGATCTCTGACTCCAGGGTCTACAATTTAGGGTCCCATCTCTGCCCCACCCCTCAACCCCCGCCCCCATAGACTCGGTGAGAAGACAAAATGAAAACGGACCCATGGGACAGAACCTCCAGAAATCTCTTTGGCTGTGAGTCGGGCCCAGGGACCTGAGATTGCAGGAAGAGTCTGCGCGAGAGTGGTCTGTCTCTGTGCTCTGGCAGCCCCCAGTGGCATCCTCACCCCTCTTTTTGCCTGCAGCTCAGACTGTCTCAGATTTTTGATTATTTACTGGTCCCTACCTAACTCTACTCCACTCCCCTACCTGAATTTACTCAGTCACTGTCCTCTCAGCCACCACACCAGGCACTGTGCCAGGTGCTGGTGGTTCCTTTTCTCCCTAGTTTACAATCCAGTGGGCAAAGCAGGTATATTGAGATGACTATTAGTGGTACCAGCATTTATTTATGTGGCATTATTGAGCCTCAGGAGTTCTGCCAAGCCCTTTACCTTTTTATCTCACTCCCTTTATCTTTATCTCACTAACACCTCACTGACCATCCACATTGGGGAAACCAAGGCTTAGAGAGATAACATCACTTGTTTTAGGAAAACACAGCAGAGTTAGTTAGGACTGGAACTCAATTTTGAACCACAGAAACAAACTACTGCTGCCTCTCTGTTAGGTTTCTGACATGTGGAACACTGGAGAACTAGGCAACATACCAACGCCCCCCCTCTAGGTGTTGCCAGCACAGTGGCATAGGTGGGTGGGAGATCACCTCCTCCCCCAGGAGGGAACTTAAAGGAGAGGTGTCTTGGGAGACTAGCAGGCTTTCAGGCACTGCACAGAAAGGATTCCTAGTTTGACCCCTCCTAGATCTCCAACAGACTATAGGGTCAGGGGAGGTGGGGGGTAGGTAGGCAGGAGCCTCTCCCCTCAGGCACCCAGCCCTTCCTCTGCCCCCACTCCCTACCCGTGCCCCACAAAACAAAACAAAACAAAACAAAACAAAACAAAACAAAACAAAGCAAAACAAAGCAAAACAAAACAAAACAACAAATGCCCCATAGGCAAACCTGAGCTCAGGACAAGTGTTTGTCCCTATTGAGATTCCACCAAGGATTAACTACTGTGCTGGAATGTGAGTCAACTCGAGTGGCTTGAAAGACAATGGGCGGCTATGCTACATTCCCAGCTATGACCTTTTCGCTGGAGGCTCACAGTGCTGGATCTAGAACTTTCAGGCAGAAGTTCACTGTTTGCCTTCTAGGTTTTCCTGATCCTTGTTACGCCCTTTTCAATTTATTGCTCACTCAGTGTTTAAAGCGAGGAGAGCGGAAGCTAGGGTAGCCGACCAGTGAGAGCTAGAACTCCCAGTGAGGGGTTAGGGGTTCCCGAGGATTTGAGGCATTGTCCTGGTGTGGAGTCCCAGTTCACTTGCCCGGGTACTCAGCATAGGTCAGCAAGCATCAGTGGGACATGGCTCCTTTCACAGCTAAAAGCTGCCAGGTCTCGGTGTCCAGGTCATGAAAACAATACCACTTCCACAAGTTACAACCCCATCCCCACCCCCCACCCCCCAAATTGAAGCTACTCAGATCACTGGGATGTTCACTTTGCACTTTCACCTGCACCTCAGTTGCATGGTGACAGGCATGCAAAGCAAATGACTCTTAGCAAGGTTTGTTCTCAAACCTGAAAGAAAATCTCTCACCTTTATATCCCCTAAATTCTTGGCCTCTATTTGCTGACAGGGCTCTGCTGTGAGCTGGAGGGGGTGCAGGTGGGGAGCTTGGCCTTAGCCTTGAAATCTTTTTATACTCCAGGTATGGGGGCTGGGAAGGCACAGAAGAACTTAGAAGGAAACTTTAGTGCCACTGGGCACTAAAGAGTTGTGCCACCTCTTCTGGATGCAGAGAGGATGTGTTGACAGGTGGATTCTGGGAGCCAAATTTTACTGGGTTGAACCATTGCTGTTACTGTGTGGTCTTGGGAAAAGGGCTTAATTTTTCTGTTCTTCATTGTTTTCATCTGTAGAATGTGATTACTATTAACACTGTTTTCCTCATGGGATTATTGCCTGGGAATACATCTTCCAGGTTTTCTGATCTGTTGCCCTGTTTACCTCAGAGCTTGGTGTTCTCTAGCCTAGGCTCTGCAGGTTTTAAGAGAAAGAGGTAAGGGTATTGGTTTATCTTTTTTTTTTTCTCAAGTTCCCCCAAATCCATTTTTTTAAACTTTATTTTTATATTCCCCATACAATTGCAACCCCCTTATTTTGACCCCAATCTCTCCTTTCCCTGCCCCCCCCCATAGTGTATATCTGGTTCATAGTTGTTTGTTGATTTTGATTTTTTCTTTCTTATAGTTATTCTTTTTCCTGGTCTCTTATTTAGGTTTTCTAGACTCCTGCTATGAGTGAGACCTGGTTCATCTTTTCTCTAGTTAGTAAAGAAGCCTTTTGCAGGTAATTGAGCTGAAGGCAGACACAGCTTCCTCACCCCAGTGAACCAGAGCAGGTGGGGGATTTGGCATGGATCCTGGAGGAGGCAGTAGATGGTCCTCATATGTTGGGAAGTGGTCAGGCACTGTAGATGAAGGTAACGTGGGGCTTTCTGCAGCACTGAATTTAGGAGGGGTACTAACACCACTCCAAAGCCCAATGCACTGCACTATTGTCACTCAGCAAGCTGGATAGAGTTCTACTGTGCTTCGGCAGCTTCCCTGCGTGGCATAGCCAGGCTGCTTCTGCTCACCTCTCTGAAATTGAAGTAGTGGGTGAGGGAGGAACCCTGGAAGTTATTCACAGGGAACTGATTGTCCCTCTGGGTAGCTATATCTACTGTTCCTTGCATCTTTTTTAAATAAAAGGAAATATTGTTAATTAAAATATTATAACCACAAATTTATACATAGTGGTTATCAGAGAATCAGTATAAAAATGTATTGGCATGGTTAAAAGTATAAACTCTGGGTTCAAATCCTGACTTGGCCATTTGCAAGCTGTGTAACCTTGGGGAAATTATTTAACATCTCTGTGCCTCAATTTAGTATTTAATCAGAATAAAACTTCATTCTATTGACAAGTGATAGATAATGGTGGAATAGGCAACTGCTTTTTCCCTAAATTATTATTATTTTTTAAAGATTTATTTATTTATTTATACAAGAACCAGGGTACAGTCCAGATGTGTGGGAGGGCAAGAGGATTCACCAGAGACAGAGCGGGGAACAGAACAGGTAGACTGATGAAATACACTGCTGAGGGGAGCAGCGGGCGTGACAGGGGAGGTCTGCTGCACCATGTGGGACCCTCGCCAGCAGTCCGGGATTGAGGGATTGAACCAGCACTGCAGAGGCTGTGGACAGCTTCACAGTGTGGTGCTCAACCGCCTGCGCCACCAGGGGAGGGCCCCCTACATTGGTTTTTTTTTTTAAAGATTTATTTATTTATGCATACAAGAGCTGGGGTACAGGCCAGAGTCATGGGGGTGGTGGTGAGAGGATTCACTAGAGACAGAGTGGGGAACATAACAGGCAGATTGACTGAAGTACACTGCTGAGGGGAGCAGCGGGCGAGTCAGGAGAGGTCTGCTGCACAATGTGGGTTGTTCCCTGGCTGGTCGGGGATTGAACTTGTGTTGCAGAGGTTGCAAACAGCTTCATAAGTTGCATCTTAACCCCTTGTGCCACCAGAGAGGCCTCTTTTCCCATTTATGGATCTTTTTGGGAGCACAGACAGACTCTCATTTCCTAGCCTCCTTTGCAGTTAGTTGAAACAGTGTGGTTGCATTCTGGGGAATGAATGGATCACAAATGAAAGCCACTCCTGATAGGAGAGGGTAGCGCCATGGCTGACAGAATGATAAAGAGACACTATGGTGTTGCATGGACAGAGCTTGCTAAAAATTTACCCCCTGGAACTTACCAGAAACTTGCCTTCCTAGGGTGCTGAGGAAAGTTACCCATGCAGAGATGGTTTCTGTTATGAAACTGCTCATGGGGTGCTAGAGAAGCTGCTGGCTGCTGGGCACTTCTGACCATTGTGTACTACAAGAGTTGGGCATTGAAGAAGCTGGTAGTGCTGTATAGGTGTGTGGTGAGTGACTACCCTGAGGCCAGGAAAGAACATCCTTTTTTTCCTGGAATGTCTCTCTAGTGCTCATTATCCACAAAGTTTAGAGTTGTGCTAGATGACAAATCTTTAATGAAAGATGAGTTTGGGGCTGAGAGGTACTATGTTGTTAATAGGCTTAAATTTGTCTATAGAAAGCATATACATAGGTGGATCTTGCTTTTCTATTGAGTCTGATAATCTCTGCTTTTTTTTTTTTTTAAGATTTATTTATTTATTATTTATACAAGCACTGGGTACAGTCAGAAGCATGGGAGGGTGAGAGAATTCACCAGAGCCAGAGCGGGGAGCAGAGCAGGCAGAAGGACCAAAGTACACTGCTGAGGGGAGCAGCGGGCGGCAGGAGAGGTCTGCGCGCCATGTGGGACCCTCCTCTGGTGGCCGGGGAGCAGCCGGGGATCGAACCCGCGCTGCAGAGACTGCGGGCAGCTTCGCAACCCAGCGCTCAACTGCTGCACCACCGAGGAGGCCCCTCTGCTTTTTAATTGGTGTGTTTGTTTGATTCACTTATATTTAATATACATTGATATTTTGATAGATTTGGATTTAGTTCTATCACTTTGCTATTTCTTTTGTATGGATATCATTTTTATTTTTTTTGTTGTTCTCTGTTCCTCCTCTGTTTTCTCTTAATTCACTTAGGTATATTTTAGAATTCCATTTTTTTCTGTATTGGATTTTTACTTAATATGTTTTGCAGTTTTGTTTGAATAATTGCTTTAGGTATTACAATATACATGCTTAATTTAAGATTTTAGGGTCTACTTAGAGTTATGGTACCACTTAACATAAAATGTAAAAAATTTGTATCCATACAGTGTCATTTACATCTAATCTTTTATGCCGGGGCCACAAGTCTTGCCCTAAACCATGTTTTGTTTTAGTGTAACAAAGGTAAACCCTTCCATTTATGTGTTGTCTATGATGGCTTTCATGTTATGATGGCAAAGTTGAGTAGTTGCAACCCATACCATATGACATAGAGTCTTAAACATTTCCTCTTTTAAAAAATATTCTAACCCTTTATACTTTTTTCTTTTTTTTTTAAATTGAGATAACATTGGTTTACAATACTGTTTACGATTCAGAGATAAAGAATCATACCTCTTCAAGATGTGTATTACCACACCTCTAAAATATTTCCTTTAAAAAATAAATAAAATATTTCTTTTTAGCTTCTTATAGAAAAAATTTATTGCATCCTGTTTTATGCTATATATTAATATAAGTATGTTACAAATGCCAGATACTTTATTATAGCTTTACTTGAGGTAGCATATGTATTTACATAAATTAAGAGAAAAAAAGATATTCTTTCATATTTATCTACATATTTACTGTCCTGGCACTCTATTTTCCCCTGAAGTTCTGAACTTCATTCTGATATCATTTTCCCTCATCTACCTTTTTTTTTAAAGATTTATTTATTTATGCATACAAGAACTGTACATGAAGGCAGTGGAGTGGAAACAGAAGAAATTGTAAAAGTGACTTTTAATTTCACACCTGCTTTTTTTTTTAAAAAAATATTTATTTATTTATGCATACAAGAGCTGGGGTACAGGCCATTGGTGTGGGGGGTGAGAGGATCCACCAGAGACAAAGTGGGGAACTGAACAGGCGGATTGACTGAAATACACTGCTGAGAGGAGCAGCAGGTGAGTCAGAAGAGATCTGCTGCACCATGTGTGTAGCTCCTTGGCCGGGGATCGAACTCGTGCTGTGGTGGCTGTGAATAGCTTCATAGGTTGGGTCTTAACTTCTTGCACCACCAGGGAGGCCCTGCTTCATCTACCTTTAACATTTTTTGCATTGTTGTTCTGTTGGTGATGAGTTCTTTTAGTTGTCATTTATCAGAAAAATCTTTATTTTGCTTTCATATATATTTTGCTTGAAGGATATAGAATTTTAAGTTGAAAGTTTTTGACTCTTTAGGTACTTTAAAGGTTTTGAATCATTGTCTTTGGGCCGTCACCATTTTTGCATAGTATGTTGGGTATAAAAGGTATCAATTTTTTATAGTTATGAGTCATTTTTCTCTGACAGCTTTGGAAATCCTTCTCTTTCTCTTTGATTTTCAGCAGTTTGACTGTGATGGGCCTAAGTGTGTGTTTTTCTTTCTCCTGCTTGAGTTTTGCTTAGCTTCTTGAATCTGTAAATTTATGTCTTTTATCAAATTGGGGGTTATCTTGGGGCTCCCTTCTCTCTTTTTAATCAATTTGGGGTTCCAGTTATATGTATTTTCGATTGCTTGATACTGTCTCTGAGACTCTTCTTTTCACTTTCTTTCCTCTGTCTTTTTCAAACTGAATAATTTCTAGCTTACTGATGTTTTCTTCTGCTATCTCAATCTTCCCTTTAAGTGCCATCTTGTTTCATAAAGGATTTCCATTTGGTTCCATTTTGCAGTTTTTGTTCCTTCGCTTAGATTTTCTATTTGTTTATTCACTATGAACATTTTAAAAAATGTCTTTGAACATGGTTAAAATAGGTCCTTTAAAATACTTATGTGCTAATTCCAATATCAGAGTTATTTTAGTCCTGGTCTTTATCGATTGCAACTCATTATTAGGTTGTAAAATGAAATTAGAGAGTTGTGTCTAGCATTTAAAAATTAAAAAAAACAATGAAAACAGAAATGTGCATAGTGAGGGTTTTAAGTGAAAATTATATATATAAGTAAATATATACATGTTAGTTGCTATGTAAAATGTATTTCTAATTGTGACTATGTCAGAAACATTTGAAAGTTACCAGTTAGAAGACAGCTTTGGAGAGAGACATCTGTTTTAGAAAAAAGACTTGAAGTTCTTAGAACCAGAGTTTTCCTGAGAGAAACAAATATATATACAGATCTAATGAACTTTTTAGTTCAAAGGAGCAAAACAACAGAGAATAGAAATATTTCATTGTTATTTCCCAAAACTTTGCATCAGACTCTCTAGGACTTTTACTAAAACATTGAAATATTGCTTTCTGTACCTGACTCAACAGACCCTGGGAAAGAGCAGGAGAAATCTGCATTTAAAAAGTTCTCCCAGGTGATCTTTAGGCAAAGAAAAAAATTGAGAAAAGAAGCTCACACCAGAAATTAGCACCTGAGAAGAAAATGATGATAATTGTTATCATTTATTTTGAACTTTGACTGGAAAACTGAAGCAAGAGCAGTTAAGTAATCCATTTGAGGCCAGTTTGGAAGTGTCTGACCTAAAACTCCAGGTAGGACTATCTGACCGTAAGTCCTAACTCTAAACCACTGAGTGGAACAGGTTTTAGACACCACATCTACAGAGAGGCAGGGCTCCACTTAAAGTCAGGAAGATTTCTTTGTAAAATTAGGCTATAACAACATTTTCCTCTCAGGTTCTCCATGGGCGTGAACTGTTACATGGTGGATGAATGCTCTTGGTCCTTGTCTTTTGTCTATCACATGCTGTCCTTTCCCCAAATAGAGCAGCAATGAAGAGGCTATTGGGGAGACTATAGGAAAGCAGAGAACAGCTCTGAGATTGCAGGCCAACCTCTTAGGGTTGGCAGACAAGAAAGGGAGAATGCAGAAGATCTGGGAAAGGTTTCTGGGATAAGCTGCTGAGGGCCTTTTTAAGATTTCCCTGTACCAGTGATCTTCACGACATCAAGAAAGTCAACTTTCAACAGAGTTAAAGTGTATTTTCAAAGGTGAGGGACTACATTTCCTCACTGGGATATTTTGAGGGTTTATATTTTGAAGTACATCAGTCGTTCCAAGTGAAAAGTGTTGTAGAAGGAGGGCAAAGAATCATTTGATTACTTAATCTTCATGTTTACATAGCATTTGTTTTAAAGTAGTATGAATCTAAATTCCAAATGTGGTTACAAAATCAGCCTCCACTTAAACTGGTAAGTGTATTTTAATGAGGCTTAATTTTAAAGCATGCATTTGCATATTGAAATTTGTGTGAGTCAATTTTTTAGACTATGATCTCCAGAGCACTAGTTTTATAGTGTTCCAAGAATATGGCAAATCTTTCAAATTGCTCTTCAGTGCCTGGAAACATTAGCTGAACTGCTATGAGGTCTAGCAAAATGGAGAAGATGCAAAGTAAACATTAGTTAGAAATATAGTACTTTTTTCCAAGTCATTTTCTTTTTTTTTATTTTTTTTTTATTTATTTTTTTTTTATATAGAGGCATGTTTTCTTTCTTTCTTTCTTTATTTGTTTGTTTACAGTCAGAAGCGCGGGAGGGTGAGAGAATTCACCAGAGCCAGAGCGGAGAGCAGAGCAGGCAGAAGGACCGAAGTACACTGCTGAGGGGAGCAGCGGGCGGCAGGAGAGGTCTGCGTGCCATGTGGGACCCTCCTCCGGTGGCCGGGGAGCAGCCGGGGATCGACCGGCGCCGCAGAGGCCGCGGGCAGCTTCGCAAGCCAGCGCTCAACCGCTGCGCCACCGGGGAGGCCCCCAAGTCATTTTCTTTGTTCCTGGAATATTTGAGAACCCAAATGGCACTATTTTGGAATAGTGTGTTCAACATGCTTATTTTACAGATCATTGGTATTTAAATCAACAGACCTGAGAGTTAACATGAGAACTTTCCATTTTCTATTGATAGCTTCCATTTTCTATTGATATATTCATGCAAAAATCAAAGTGTATTGGGGCTTAAAAGTTCATATGCCTTTGTACCTACTTCCTTTCTGTCCTTCTTGTGCATTCAAGAAGTGGAAGCCAGAACGTGGTGCGTCCTCTGGTGTGAAATTCTGGATTTCCGTGAGTCTTCTAGAAGGAGCTTTGATCAGCTGTGCTGATAACACAAGAGACAAGAATCTGTACATCATCTTGGCAAAGGGTGTAAAAGGATGACTGAATAGACTCTGCTGCTGGTATGGGTGACATGGTGATGGCCACAGTTAAGAAAGGCAAACCAGGGGGGCCTCCCTGGTGGCGCAAGGGGTTAAGACACAACCTATGAAGCTATCTGCAGCCACTGCAGCACAAGTTCGATTCCCAGGCAGGGAGATGACCCACATGGCGCAGCAAACCTCTCCTGACTTGCCCGCTGCTCCCCTCAGCAGTGTACATTGGTTAATCTGCCTGTTGTGTTCCCCGCTCTGTCTCTGGTGAATCCTCTCACCCCCCACACCTCTGGCCTGTACCTCAGCTCTTGTATACATAAATAAATAAATCTAAAAAAAGAAAGAAAGGCAAACCAGAGTTCAGAAAAAAGTTACATCTAGCAGTGGTAATTACATCTAGCATGGTTGATTTTCAACCATGAAAATCGTATTGGAGAAAAGATGGTGTATTTCTTTATTTTGACCATAATGCTGGAGTCATAGTAAATAAAGGTGAGACAAAATGTTCTGCCATCACTGGACCACTTGCAAAATAATATTCAGAATTAAGGCCCAGGATTGCCTCCAATGCTGGCAGCATTGCATGATTCTTATATGTATTTGTAAAAAAGAACTTATTAAAAAATCATTTGCCCCCCAAAAAACCCAAGTTGTATAAATTTACTTATTATAAGTCTAACTATTTCGGAAGGAATTCTATAGTTACATAAAACTAAGCTGATTTATTTATATTAAATCTTTATTAATTGTGAAAGATAACACATAGCAAAAAAAAGGGCATAAAACTCCAACTATGGGGCCTCCCTGGTGGTGCAAGGGGATAAGACACAACCTATGAAGCAAGAGGCCCATTTGCCGGGGTTTTTTTTTTTTTGTGTGTGTGGTTGCTAAGTTGTATCTATTGAGGTAAAGTTGATTTACATCACAGTATATGTATTAGGGGTATAGGTTTACACCTCTACAAATGTATTGTATTTTATCATACCCACCCCAATAATCACAGCCACTGCAGCTATAGTTTGCTCATGCTCACTATTGTAGGTAACTATGTCATAAGTTATCTATTTTATTACTAATATTGGATTGTCTTCATTGCTTTAGGAATATTCTTATGCATATCTCCTGGTATAAAAACAGGCATTTCTGTTGGGTGTGTATGTAATAATGGAATTGCTGGGTCACATAGGACATGTGTATCTTATACTTCAGTAAAATAGTTCCAAACTGTTTTCCAAAGTTGTGGTGTGCATTTGCACAATAAATTTTTGAAATGTGATCAATATAGAGAAATAAAAGGTAAAGTAAGTCATTCTTCAGTATGCATCTGCCAATATTTGTCATTAAAAACTGTCTGCACTAAGAGATCAATCAATGCAGGTGGGCTCAGGGTCAAGTAAAATGGTCCACTTTCATCATTGTTCTTGCTCCAGGTGCTTCTGTTTACCCAAGATAACATGGTACCTCTCTGAGGGAGATCAGTGAACCTGTAGATTGGTAAGACACTGGTAGATACCCAAGCAGGTGTGTTGGAGTAGGCAGAATAAGATTTAAAGTTTCTTTCACAGGCCCTGTTGTGTTCAAAGCAAGAGGCCAATTTGTGTTTTTTTTTTTCTTTTTTTTTGGTTGTGGTTGCTAAGTTTTATTTATTGAGGTAATGTTGATTTACATCACAGTATATGTGTTAGGGGTATAGGTTTACACCTCTACAAATGTATGTTATTTTATCACACCCACCCCAATAATCATCCATTGAATCCTCCTTTTCCCCTTTGCACCCACCTCACCAAATCCCCACTTCTAGTAACCTTAATCATAGTCCAATGTGCTCTTCTCTCTCCTGTTTCCACCGTACCTCCTCCCTCTCCTTGTAGATACCTCATATCTATGGTTAGCTTCAAGGTTTGTCTTTGTCTGACCTTTTGTTTGGTTTCTGTATATTCTACATGTAAGTGAAATAATCTGGTATTTATCTTTCTCCTTCTGACTGACTTTGCTTTGTATAATCCCTTCTGTTTCCAGCCATGTTGCCACAAATGGCATGAGTTTATCATTTTTGATCTCTGAGTAGTATTCCATTGTGTTTATATACCACATCTTTTTGATCCATACATCTAATTTGGGGCATTTAGGTTGCTTCCATATCTTGGTTGCTCTAAATAGTGCTGCAATAAACACTACTGGAGTGAGGGTTTCCTTTTGAATTCCTGCTTTTGTATTCTTTGGGTAGATAGCCTGGGAATGAAAGTTTTGGGTCATATGGCAGATCCATTTTTAGTGTTTTGAGGACCTGCCACAAAGCTTTCCATGGGGGCTGGGCCAGTCTACATTCTTGAGAGCTTTTAAATATCTGCTTTCTGCAGAGTTGTGGTCACTTTTAGGGTATGATTTTTGTTCTCTGTTGTTGTTGTTGTTGTTTTTCTCTCATCTGATGTTCTGGTTATAAAGGAGGACCTCTTTTAAATTCCCTGCACTCAAATTATATGATGTGTTGATTTAGAGAGGGCAAGAGCAAGAATGAGTGAAGGAAGAGGCTTCCCATTTTTTTTAGCACGACAGCCTATTTAGGAACGTAATTTTTCTTGTGGACTTTTCTAAATATAACTACATACCCCTCTCATTCCTCTTCCTACTGGATTATTTTGAAGGAACTCTGAGACACCAAATGATTTCATCCATGACTACATCCACATGTGGTTCTCCCTGGTGGTGCAAGGGATTAAGCACAGCACTATGAAGCTATCCGCAGTCTCTACAGCATGAGTTCGATCTCCAGCCTGCCAAGGAGCTACCCACATGGTGCAGCAGACCTCTCCTGTCTCACCCACTGCTCCTCTCAGCAGTGTATTTCAGTCAGTCTGCCTGTTCTGTTCTCCACTCTGTCTCTTATCCCCGCCCCCAGCCCCCACACTTCTGGCCTGTACCCCAGTTCTTGTGTGCATAAATAAATAAATCTTTAAAAAAATACATCCACATGAGTGCAAACTGGTCCAACCACTGTGGAGAGCTGTATGGAGATTTCTGGACCTACTAAACATAGAGCTTCCATATGATCCAGCAATTCCACTCCTAGGTATTTACCCAAAGGACACAGAAACATCCATTCCAAAGAGCACCTGCACCCCTATGTTTATAGCAGCACTGTTTACAATAGCTAAGCTTTGGAAACAACCCAAATGCCCAAAAATAGATGACTGGATCAAGAAGATGTGGTACATATGCACCATGGAATATTACTCAGCATTCAAAAAAGATAAACACATGCAATTTGCAGCAACATGGATGGCGCTGGAAGGGATCATGCTCAGCGAAATAAGCCAGAAAGAAAAAGAAAAATACCGGGTGGTCTCACTCATAGCAGGAATCTAGAAAACTTAAATAAGGGACCAGGGAAAAGAATAACTATAAGAAAGAAAATATCAAAATCAACAAACATCTATGAACAAGAGACACTCTATGGGGTGTGGGGGGTGGGGAGGGGAGGGATTGGGGTCAAAATAAGGGGATTGCAATTGTTTGGGGAATATAAAAATAAAATTTATTTAAAAAATAAAAAAAAATACATCCACATGTATCCCTACAAGAAGAGTGTTTAAAAAAAAAAACAAAACACAATACAAATAAAATGAACAATTCTTTAGTATCATAAAATTTTTTCTCGGTATCTAGTTTCATAAAGACTGTTATGATTTGTTAGAATCAGGATCTCAAGGAGACAGACACACATTATATCTTGTATTACATCTGGTTTTTAGATCTATTGAGTCTCTTATTTTCTAGTTTCCTCACCCTTTTTCTTGTCATTCAATAAACTAGATTATTATCCAATAGAGTTTTCCTATCTTACATATTTTTCTATTCCTGTGATGATACAAATTTTACTTCTGGGTGATAAATGCCATGTTAAACCATGTGATATTAATTACACTTTTATCCTCATTTAATTATGAAAATACATAATGACAAAGGACTCCTATAAACTCAGTTACACTTTCAAATTAATTTTTCTTTGTGTGTGTGAGTAAAACAGCTGAAAATCTGTAGGTTTTGGGTTCTCAAAATTTTTGGTCAGGATTTCTTTGCATTTGAAATTATGGAGGAGCCACAATAAGATAAAAACCACCTATTTATCGATTGATATTGATTATAGAAATTAAAACATTAAAAACTGTATTTATTAATTTATTAAAATTAGTAAATCACATAGACATTATTGCAAATAATATATATGTCAGAAAAAGTGTGTCCCAAAACAAATAAAAACAGTGAGATTGTTTTATATGTTTGCAAATCTTTTTAGTGTCTTGCTTGATGGAAACAACCTGTATACTTAGATCTGCTTTTGGCATTCAGTCTGTTACTTACTGTAGCTTCTGGAAGACTTTGCTGTACATTTCTGAGGGACTGAGCAATTATTTTGTTTTTTTTTTTTTTTTGATTTTAAAAGTATAGGTTTGCTAGGAAAATGAAAGGAGAAGAAGATGCTTGCTCAGATACAAGAGGGCAGAAAATGAGACTACAAGTTTAAAAAGGCAAGCAATGTCTTAGTTTTACTATGAAAATGTTTTGACTTCATGGAACCTCTGAAAAGGTCTTGGCACCCCTCTGGGTTCCTGGACCACACTTTGAGAACTACTGTAGAATATTTATGTGTGAATGATATTGTTATTATTAGTGTGCAGATAATGCTTGGAGAGGGAGTGTGCTGAGGATCCCATGCAAATACTTCTCAGCATCCTTTCCCTTCTTAAGCTCTAGTTTCTTCCTCTTTGCCTCAAGGTTGGGACTGGCATTATAAAAATTTTCTGTGGGTGTGGCAATGACATTTTGATTATGTTTTATGTTCCTTTTAGAAAAGTGTTTATTTTTTACAGTATCTGCTCCTCCCCCAACTCCAGAGCAACTGCTATAATTTTTTGCTCAAAGTATAAATGAAGGCAGTGGAGTGGAAAAGAAGAAATTGCAAAAGTGACTTTTAATTCCATGCCTGCTTTTTTTTTAAAAAAAAGATTTATTTATTTATGCATACAAGAGCTGGGGTACAGGCCAGAGGTGTTGGGGGTGAGAGAATTCACCAGAGACAGAGTGGGGAACAGAACAGGTGGATTGACTGAAATACACTGCTGAGGGGAGCAGCAGGTGAGTCAGGAGAGGTCTGCTGCGCCATGTGGGTCATCTCCTGGACGGGGATCGAACTTGTGTTGCAGTGGCTGAGGCTAGCTTCGTAGTGCTGACGCTTAACCCTTTTTGCCACAGGGAGGCCCTCACACCTGCTTTTAATGAGCTGCAAAAAAAAGGTGACCAAGGTGACCTTGGGCAGATCACTTACCCTCTCTGACATTCTGTTTCTTTATCTATAACATGTAGAAGTTTGATCAGATTATTTTAAGGCCTTTTCTGGATCCTAACTCTAAGAAATGCTCTTATGGCTCCTAGAGAAGCCCATGCAGATGTTTCCCTTGGCTTAGGCTGAAGGAGGATGGGAGTTTGAACCAGACCTGGAAAGGGGTGGATCACAGAAGGGCACCTGCTAACACACAATAAGAACCCAGCAACCTGAGAAAAAGGGTTAGCACCCTTTTGGGTGAGTCAGCGGGAGAGTACAAGGATTGGATATACCATGATGAACTCGGGATTGAGGAGAAATGAGTTATATGAGATCCTTGTGAAGGCATTTTGCAAAAATTTCCCACACCAACAGGTATTCTCAGACCAAGAACAAAGCCCAACTTTTTTTTTTCTCCTAAGATCTGTCTTTATAACTTTCTGAACTCCATTCCCAGAGGGAGGGATTGACAAACTGCAGTTTGTGAACTAGGAATTGTTTTTACATCTTCACCTGGTTGAAAAAAACAAACAAACCCAAAAGATGAATAAACTTTGTGATACATGAAAATTCTGTGAAATTGAAATTTAGTGTCAGTTAATAGAGTTTTATTGGAACACAGCCACTGGTTCGTTTAGAGTTAGTCCGTGGCTGCTTTTGTGCTGTCATGGCAGAAGGGTTGATGTGACAGATACATTATGGGGAATATTACTATCTGGCCTTTTAGAAAATTTGTAGATCCCTACCCTATGTGAACTTAAAATTTTCATTTTAGGGCTGCTCTTTCAAAACACTTGCAAATCACCCATTTACTCACTATCTCTGACTTATATTTGCATCAACTTTTAGGTTCTCTTAAAGTTTCTAGTGATGTCTGCTTCAAATCTCTCTCTCTCTCTCTCTCTCTCTCTCTCTCTCTCTCTCTCTCTCTCTCTCTCTCTCACACACACACACACACACACACACACACCCTCTGTCTCCACTCTGACAATTTTATTAGCACCTCAATCCCTGCTCTATAAAAGCTTGAGGCTGTAACAGGTGCTCTTCTGTGATCCACCCCTTTTCAGGTCTAGTTGAAACTCCCATCCTCCTGGCTTTGCCCACAGACATATTAAATCCAAACCACATGCAGCCTTTGGTGTTCTATGTTTCTAAGGCTTCCCTATGCATAGTAAGAGTGGCAGGAGGGAGATGTGATTTTTTTTTTGTAGTAGAGACAGACTGTCTGCTAAGTCATGGGAGAAACTTCAAATTTGCAGTTTTGTCACTTCATGATTTTCAGTGGTCTTCGTTTCCTCCTTATCAAGGGTGTAGACTGAAGTCTGAATGAGTTGGAGAATGAGTTAATTCAACAGTTAAAATGAAAAACAAAACAAAACGGTGTCTTTTCCTCTCTACATGGAAATCCCTGGGATTTAGCATATTCTAAATTTATACCTAGGATTTAGTTTCTACAGGGATGATTGAATGACAGCATGGAGATGCCAACCATAGACTAAAGATTTAACACTGTGTCACAGACCCCGGGAAGCTCCATGATGGTCAGGAGACAGAAGACAGGAGTGAGGGGGAACATGAGGCAACAGCTTTTATTGGGGTTTCTGAGAAAAACCAAGGCAAAGCAGAGAAAACTATTTAGAATGGGTTAATTTGTCAACCCAAATGCCCACAAATAGATGACTGGATCAAGAAGATGTGGTACATATACACAATGGAATATTACTCAGCAATCAAAAAAGATAAACTCATGCAATTTGCAGCAACATGGATGGCACTGGAAGGGATCATGCTCAGCGAAATAAGCCAGAAAGACAAAGAAAAATACCAGATGGTCTCACTCATAGCAGGAAATTAGAAATCCTAAATAAGGGACCAGGAAAAAGACTAATTATAATAAAGTAAAAATCAGAATCAACAAGCAACTATTAAGCCAGAGACACACTGCAGAGGGGGTGGTGTAGGAGGGATTATGGTCAAAATAAGGGTGATGGGAATTGTATGGGGACTATAACCAAGATGAAAATGCATACATTGTGCAAAAATGAAAAATAATATAAAAATATATAAAATAAAATATATTTAAAAGATAGAATGGGTTAGTTTGAATAATTCCATTGGGCCTTGGGGCATAGAGGTTGTGGATCTTTGCTTGGTACCTTACCCTGGGAATAATTTAGGACAGGGAAATAGTGGCTTTGTCTTGTGAGTTAGATAAGAGCTAGTTAGAGTATACTCTCTGAAGTTGACTGGTTTGCATATGAAAGAGGCTTTGCTTGCTGTAGTCGAATGCTCTTCCTCCAGAGAGGATCCTAACTGCCTCTTTCACTTTGCTTCATTCTTTACTCAGTATCTCTCCAAGAGGTCTCCTGGACTGGATGGTGGTATGGAATATTGCAATGCCCCCTCCCTGATTTCTTTTTATCTTGAGCACTTTGTACATGGTACCTTTTGCTTATTTCTCTTGTTTATTGTTCATCTCCCCCACCGGAGTGTAAGTTCCATACAGGCAGGGATTTTTGTGCTAGTGCTTGATATATAGAAGATTCTCCATAAATATTTGTCAAATGGATGAACAAAAAGCACAATTATACAATACATATTTATTCATGTAATTTCTTTAAAAGTGGGATCACTTTATACATACTTGTTTTTGAACCTAGCAAGGAATCCTGTACATTTCCTCTTGTTGGCACATGTGGACATAGTGTATTCTTTTCAGTAGCTACATAGTATTTCAGAATATAGACAAACCATAATGGATTTAACCAGTCATTTACTGATGGTCTTTAGAATGTCCAGGATTTCACAAGTTTCTACAACAACAGATCAAGGAAAAAGAATGCACACCAGGTTCAGGGGTCCAGGTCTTGCTCTAGAACTGATTAGAAACCTTGGATCATTTCTGACTTTCTTGAGCTTAATTTATATTTTTCTTTAATCTTGGCTACTCAAGTGAAAAACATTGCTCAGATGAGCAGAGATGGACATGGGATCACCTCATATATTTATAATAATTCCTCAGTAACAGTCAGTTACCAGACCAAGTCTCTCCATTTTTACACATCTGCATATGGTCTATTCCCCGCCCCCTTACTGAGTAGACCATTCTTCTACCATGAGCTTTCTAAGTTAATACCTAACACTCCATGTGCTAGGCAATTTCTCTTCTCAGCAATCTTGTTATTCTTCTATTTTCTATTTTTTTCAAAGATTTATTTATTTATGCATACAAGAACTGGGGTATAAGCCAGAGGTGTGGGGAGTGAGAGGATTCACCAGAGACAGAGTAGGGAGCAGAACAGGCTGTGGGAGACAGTTTTGTCTTCTGACTTTGGGACTCAGTTTCATCATCAAGGGCCTCTGACTGCCATCAGATCTGGAGAATTTGGCGGTAGGATTGAGACTGGATTGAGAACAGTGACCTAAAAGCTTTAGGTTGGTACAAGCTTAGAGGTTAGTACTGAAGATCCTGGGTTCAAATCTCCGCTCTGCTAGTTAGAGCTATGTTACCTTGGGCAACTCACCTAACCTGGAATCTCAGTTTTCTCATCTGTGAAAGGGGACTAGTAACAGTGCCTATCTCAGAGGATTGCTAAAAAGATCAAATGTGTGTGTGTGTGTGCACACGTGCACCCTTATCCATTGCTGGGCTGGGATTCAGGGAAAGCACTGGTTAGGAATGGGAACTGGAATGAAGCCAACCAGGGAATGCAACATAGAATTGGGGGCAAGCATTAGAAAAGCTGCGGTTAGGGTTGGTTCTGCAGGATAGCTCGGGCCAGTCATTTGTTGCAGACTTACACTGAGGAGTGAGAGGACAGGGCAGGAGCTGGGGGGAAAACAAAGGCAGCCTCCTTTTTGCCCCTAATTGTGCCTCCCCTTACTAGACCAAGGTATCTAATCATGGAGGGGACTAAGGAGGAGAAAGGGAAATTCTGAATAATATGAACATAGACTGGGGCTGACGGTAACAATAGAGCCAGTGCCAAAGGCTAGCTGAAAGAGAAATAGAACTTGCTATTGTCATCTGCCTGCCAACTCTCCTCCTCATGGTGAAGGAGATAGTATGGGCATATATCTTATCTTGCTGCCATAGCTGTGAAAATCCAAGAGAAACCTTGGGAGGAGTTTTGGGGTCCCAGCTCAGTGGAAATGACACCAATCTTCCCCTGTGCCGGCTCTGACAGCACCAAATCTTGAATGGTGTGCTCAGGAGGGTGTGGTTCTCTAGAGAACTCCTTGCCCAGGTCATACACTTAGGTCTTTGTGTCATTGAATCTGAGGGCACATTTCCCTGTATTTGTGTCCATGGTCTTCACGACCTGGAGACAGCTAATGGAGAAGCTTAGTTCTAAAAAGGAGGAGAGGTGTACAAGAGTGGAGAAACTCGGAGACCATAGAAGGGCAGTGTCTCTGCATGGGCTCCAAAATCATTTCCAGTCTCAACTTGCTTTGAATTAAATAGGAAAGACAAAAAAAATAATTTGCTCAAGCACAGATGGGTGGGTGGGTCAGGAAAAGAACTAGAATCTGCCAGTCATTGGGGCAGGAGCAGAAGTAATTCTTTTTATATCATTGCAATCTGCTGTTTACTTCTTATGCTGATTAGGACGAACACACAGTTACTATCCATTTACTATTATAGCACTGCCAGGCCTCACCATTGGCATATGTTTTGCCAGGGGTGCTAGCTCTTGATGTTCTCAGAGCTTCAGATACGCCCTAGCACAAGTGCTGTGGGTATGCTTGAGCCCTGGAGACATCAGTGTTTCTCCACTACCCTTCGCAGTCCCTGAGTCCCAGGGGTGGCATGGTTTGGACAGGCTACATCTGCTTTGCGTTGGGTGCGTGGGTGCCTGCTTGCATGCATGTGTATTTAACAGAGGCAAAGGAAAATGTTCTCACATTGTGGCTTAGGGACAGAAAGGAAACTTCTTTGAGCGTCAAACACTCTGGTGTTATTAACTTACATTATTACATTAGGATTATTTTAAGTGGCCTGTAATAAGAATAAAGGGAAAGGAAGTGAGCACATGAGAGATTGCTGGGCTCTAGTTGTGAAAATCAGAATGAAGAAACACCAGAGGCCTCCTCATTAGTGCTATGAGTGGATTATAGAACACCCACCACTACCATTATCATTTGATGTCTTTCCTACTTTGTAGCTAGTGCAATTAAAGATGAAATAGAAACAAGATTTAGTTCATTGGAAAGGAAAAGACAAAATTTTGTTATTTGCAGATGATATAATTTTATACCTAGCATGCTAAGGGAACCAAGCAAAAGGAACCCCAACTATTAGTATTAATAAGAGTTTAGTGTTTTGGCTGCAAGCAGGATAGATATACTCAAATCAAAAGCTTTCCTACATGCCAGGGTTGATGGGTTTCAAAATATAAAGAAAGAGTACATTTAAAAAAGACAAATAAAACTCACAAAATATGCTAGAATAAACATTGTGAGAATTATGCTGTGGGAGTTGTATAAAGAAAACGTAAAAATCTGTTGAGAGTTATAAGAAAGATGAATAAATGGAGACCCACACCATGCATACCATGCCCTCGGGCCTCCCCCTGCCCCTGGCCAAATTTTTTTTTTTTTTTTTTTTTTTTAATTAGAGGCATGTTTTATTTATTTATTTGTTTGGTTGTTTGTTTTGTTTATACATGCACTGGGTACAGTCAGAAGCGCGGGAGGGTGAGAGAATTCACCAGAGCCGGAGCGGGGAGCAGAGCAGGCAGAAGGACCCAAGTACACTGCTGAGGGGAGCAGCGGGCGGCAGGAGAGGTCTGCGCGCCATGTGGGACCCTCCTCTGGTGGCCGGGGAGCAGCCGGGGATTGAACCGGCGCCGCAGAGGCCGCGGGCAGCTTCGCAACCCAACGCTCAACCGCTGCGCCACCGGGGAGGCCCCCAAATACAATGTTATATGTAATCTTCCCTCATTAACCACACACCTGTGCTTACACTGTGCTCCGGTTTGGGGATTCATTGGTTAAAAACACAGATATGTTTCCTATCTTTCCGGAATTTACATTTGAATGGAGAGATGGATGATAGAAAAATAAACACAACGAATTATTTACATAAGTACAACTCACAATAATTACCCCAGAGAAACATCCTTTACCTGGGACTTCGGAGATAGATCTCCCTGAGACCCCTCTTGGTTCTCTAAAGTACCCAAACTTTTTTTTTAAAACACAAATCCACTGACTGTAGCAAATTTGTTGTATAAGCAATGAATGAAAAATCTGATTTAATTAAGAAAACATGCAAATAGGGACACCATAAATCACCTCAGCTCTCAGAGAGGCCAGAGCTCCCTGAGTATTGGGTTCTTTCCTTTAAAAGAAAAATATTTTCTTTTCTTGTTACTTCATTTACATGTAGTCTTGCCTGTGTCACTGGAAAGACTGGGGCTCTGTGACCCCTAGAGGTAAGGCAGGCCTACTTTTGGGTTTCATGCTTGTCAGATCTGAACTCCATTGGTTGGAGGCTATCACCGAGTGTGGACTGCTGCTTGACTTGAATGGTTTGCAGGGGAAGACATAGTTTAAATATTTTTGCATCGTTATTTATTGTGAACGTAAATAGGATAGAAAATGCCATTTTAGCATAAGGATGTTAAACTTAATGTGGAAATAAATAAGTCTCCAGTACAATATTTTTCTAACATTTTTTCCCCATTTATTACCACTGTCTTACACTTTTCATCTTCTTTATCTGTTCTGGTCACACCCTGGATGAAAGTTTCCTGATTTCCTCTACAATTTCTGACCACATCTTCCATCATCTTTGCCATCAAATTCTGCCCTGTCAGAATTTTCCAAGGGGTTCTATAGCTAACAGAGTTCAGCTTTACAGAGAAAGGAAGAGGATAACCATATACCACACAGAGTATCCCTTTGATGCTCTCTTTATAGTGAAGGCTAAAAGTACATATGGAATTAATTTTCCTTCTGAGCCTTTGCAAGTTGCCAACTGACACATTTGTTTGCAGAAGGAAGGTAAGTAAAGGCCAGGTGCCTGCCTTGGTGGGCTAGGGCTTTAAAAAATGTTTCTGTTTTGCAGCAAGAGCTACGGGTGCTACTTCACCAAGGGAGCATCCCAGAATTTGAGGACTGTTCTTACAAGAGATGGCTTACCCCTGGCTTTGCCTCTGGACTACAGTGATAGATATGTCTCAGAAAGCAGGGACTTGAAGGAGAAACTGTTAGAGCTTAAAGAGAGCTTTAAAAATAGTCACTCAGCTCACTCTTTTCACTAAGGAAAGAACTGAAGCCCCGAGACATGAAATGACTTTCCCATGGAACTTCATTTTTAGTCTAGCGGTGTTTCCAGTACTCCTTGGTGTTATAATCTTCAGTCACCACTACTGGAGGCTGCTAGTGATCACAGCAGAGGATTCTGGGTGTGGACCCTCCTGCTACACAATAATGAGGAAGTCAGATGATGTTATCTTTTCCTCTATAGTAAGAGAATGATTCATCTTTAAGTCACAAAGAGAGTAACAGATTCCTAAATCTGCACACATCCATGAGAAAATGACAAACATGTGAGGTGCTGAAGCAGAAAAATGGTGCCAGTGATACAGCTGCGAAGAAGACCCTTGCTGCTCAGTTTCAAGCAGTGGAAACAATGCTTTGCTTAGAACAGGTGTGTGTGCAGCTTCAAATCCTTCTGGAGGGTCAGAATAAAAGGCACTTGAAATAAAAGGAAATTTATAAAGACATGGGAATGCTTTGCCATCCAGGATCATGAAGGAGAGGGGAAAAAAAGCACAGAGACCATATTCAAGTCCCCACCTCTGCATTTTATTTTTTTATTTTTTTTTTCCCACCTCTGCATTTTAGTTGAATAATTTCAAATCTACAGGAAAAGTTGAAAGGATGATAGAATTAACACCTGTATTTCCTTTATCAAGATCCCCCAATAGTTAACATTTGAAAGTTGCAGATAATGTGACACTTTTCTTTAGTGTAACCAAAACCGTAATTCCATGATTGTCCCCAGTGTGTGGCAATTTGGGGGGGCAGCTCTCAGAAACTCATCTTTCTGCTCATAAAACTCTATTTTAAAAAAACTTCTCATGGAACAACGACTGTGTATACCCAAATATGAGACAAGGTTTTCTTTCAAATGATCCCTCTGGGATATATAAGATGGGGATGGATCTATAAGATATGTAACATGATATGAAGTTTCTTTATATTTAAGGCTTTCAAGATCTCATATTTCAGGCCATTTTCTCAGTTGCTTTAGTTTTGAAAAACTAAAGTACTATATGGGGAAGAGCTGATATGGAAACAACTTCAATCAATGCTAGGTTTACTTGCAGATGCAGATAATCTGTTGGAATTGTTTTGAAAAAGGAGAGGGCAAATATTACAACACAAAATTAATAATTATTCTTAGGAATATGAAGCAGATGCTATGGAGTAGCTTGCTCATCTTCTAGTCTAATCTTGTGATTTGTCTTTTGGTGTTGAAGAAACTGGAAAGCTTAATTTTGTTTGCTAGATTGTTTGCAGGAAGAATTTTAGATGCACTTTAGGTTCCAAACACTCAGGTTCACTTGTAAAATTTGACTTCAGAACGAGGCACACACTATTTTTGTGGAAGGCAGCAGAGGTGGAATATAGCAGCAGCAGCAGCAGCAGCAGCACCAGCACCAGCACTCAGCGGGCAGCTTCCTGATGATAGTGCTGGGAGGGGCAAGGAGTTAGTTCCAAGGTGCAGTGGTAGCAGCAGGGTCAGATTACCTGTGGCTTCTTCGTCTCTGGCCAGTCCTCTGTTGTGGCTTTGGAATTATTCTTGGAAGCGCAGCCTAGAGTCTTTCTTGCTAAAGCCTACTACGCCCCCATCTCCCTTCAGTGATTCTGAAAGTTATTTGATATCTGATATAAATCTCTTGTACAGTCAACACAGTTGCTGTAGTTGCCAGAGAGACCCTTACTGATGCAGAGTATGATCTCTCGGTGCAATTATTGGGTATAGATGTAAATAAGCAATGATTAAAAATATAGCTGGTGAATATGTTGAAGAAATTACAAGTAGAAACCTATAGCACAATTTAAAAAACCCTAAATTTATATAATTATGGTTTGAGATTAAAAGTGTTCATGGATTCAAAAAATACTGTATGTAAATAAAAGTGACTGTGTTACTTAACACAGTTAAGAAGTGCCTTTTGGTCATACTATGGGGGGTGGGGAAAGAAGGGATTGGGGACAAAATAAGGGGGGGTGCAATTGTATGGGGAATATAAAAAAATAAATTAAACAAAGAAGTGCCTCTTGGATTGTTGGAGCTATAGAAATAAAATTGCTTGATAAAATGCAAGAATGGAAAAAAGACCATATTTTAAAATTACTTTATTACATCACATATGTGATTTTAACTTTTATGTGTCATTAAATGAATTCAATTCTATTCATAGGCATCAACCTCTTTTCTATAGTTGAAACATACTTGCAAGTTGTCAAAAACAAATAAACAAACTAACATTCCCCCCAACAACCCAAAATATCAATTTTGTTTTTAAGAGATTTTTTTCCCCTTGTAAATTGTGGGATCACTATATATTCAGATTGACCTTGATATTCAAGTTATATCATATTAATACGGCCTTGCTAATGTGTTAGGGGCCTCTATTGAGAAATGTTTTGATGGATTAAGGCTCAACATAATTTAGGACAATCTGGTGTTCAACAAACTGTTTAAGTGACAAATACATTGGGGAGTCAGTGAGGCTGCTGGGACATAGCTTCTGTTTTCTTTCTTGTTCCCAAGATCTGCAGGGTTCGTGGCACTTCCACTGCTCCTGACACCAATGACTAATACTTGCTCTCTGGGGCCTCCCGGGTGGCACAGCGGTTGAGCGCTGGGTTGCGAAGCTGCCCGCAGCCTCTGCAGCGCCGGTTCGATCCCCGGCTGTCGCAGCCTCTGCAGCGCCGGTTCGATCCCCGGCTGTTCCCCGGCCGCTCCCCGGCCACCGGAGGAGGGTCCCACATGGCGCACAGACCTCTCCTGCCGCCCGCTGCTCCCCTCAGCAGTGTACTTGGTCCTTCTGCCTGCTCTGCTCCCCGCTCCGGCTCTGGTGAATTCTCTCACCCTCCCGCGCTTCTGACTGTACCCAGTGCTTGTATAAATAAATAAATAAATAAATACATCTTTAAAAAAAAAAAAAAGACTTGCTCTCTGACTCAGGGAGGGTCTAGTGAGGTGGGTGATATGCAAATCTAATTCTAGTGGAGAGACAGTCACATGGGCCTTGACAAGGAGCAAAGGGACACTTCCACTTACGCAGATGCTGACATCAGAAAGGAGCAGCATTTTGGTGGAGCCTGCTTATACGCCTGTTATCTACAGGTTTTACTAGCTCGTTAGTCATCCTTCTGATAGAAAGCAATCACTGGACCAGTAGTCTGGAATTCTGAATAAAACCCTTCCAGTCTCTCAATCCAACCTGTGGATTTTCACGTGCACTATAAGAAGTGCCAGACAGACCTGGGACGTTTGGCAACTCTGACTTGGCAGACAGATCGACGTTGATAAAGGAGGGAGGAGGCTGCTTCCACTCAACTTTTCCTTGCAGACTTGAGCAGGTGGCAGGAGGTGACTCTGGGTCTTGCCCTCTCCTAGCAGGGTGGCCGCGGTGGCCGTCGGGCGCAGTTTCCACGCGGCCCGCTGGGGCGCACTGTGGCCCCACGAATGCGCGCCCGGGTCCGACAGGGGCGCTCGGAGCGGCGGCCGGTCCAGCCCCCGCGGAGGTGGCGGGCGGCGCGGGGAAGTAGCTGCTGCGGCGCCGCGGGGCGCGGGGGGCCGGGCCTGCTCAAGCACTTTTCTGAACCGCAGCCAAGTCACAGCATAGCCCAAGGGTTGGTGCGCACCGCCCTCGCCGCCGGCCCGCGCCACTCTCGGGAAAGGGGGTGAATTTGGCGCGAGTTCCGGCCATCCCTTCTCCGGGGAGTCGGGGGTCTCAACTCAATGTCGCCCCCTCGAATGGCACAAACAAATGGTCCCCGATGATAGAGGGCCAGGGGGTGCCCAGTCGTGGTTAGGGAAGCGGGTGGTTCTCCTGCGCGGCCACACTCTTTCTGGGTAGCCATCTCACTGGTGGACTGTAAGCTCTCCTTACATTGCTTTTTCTTTTTATCTTTTTCTTTTTATTATTACCTTTTAATAATAATAATAATAATAATAATATTTTTTAAAAAGTCCCTCTTGCTTCTTCCCTCAGCATTTGACTTTTCTCGGGTGCTCATTGCTTGGGTGAGATGTGGACTCTCCTTCCTCCTGACAGCGGAGCTCAAAGTACCATGGATCCTCTCACTGCCCTCCCTTGTTTAATATTTATATAAATTAATTAGCTAGTTTAAAAAATGGTAAAATAACCGGTGCATATGGTAGAACATTCAAATGGAAGCCTCCCTGGATCCTAAGCCTCTTTCACTGCACTGTCTCCCTCTCCCTCTTCAAATTTTGGAGATGACCTCACATCAGTGCTGTTGGATTTCTGGCTTTTTATTTTATTGTTAATGATTTGTTTTATTTATCTATTTATTTATTTATGCATACAAGAGCTGGGATGCTGAGGGAAGGGTGAGAGAATTCCCCAGAGTGGGGAGCAGAACAGGCAGATCTACTGAAACACACTGCTGAGGGGAGCAGCTGGCTGGACAGGAGAGGTCTGCGGCACCATGTGGTTTAGCTCCCTGACTGGGGATCCAACTGGTGCTGCAGCAGCTGCAGATAGCGTCACAGTGCTGAGACTTAACACCTTGTGCCACCAGGGAGGCCCAGTTTCTGGCATTGATAAAGAATGTTTGCCTGATGTTATGTTATGTAGCACATCCTAATTATTCAGTCAGTCTTCCACTGAAGGATGTCAAGCCTATTTCCAGTCTTTTACTGTTATAATGTCTCAGTGAACATCATGTTTATGTGTCTTGGGCTATATATGTCTATATGATAAATTCCTAGAAGTGGGATTTTCATAGAATATTCATGTTCTTTATTTTATTAATATTGCCAATTAAAGGTAGTAGGAAATCATACCCCATCCCCTACTTTGAGCTTTTGAAGTTATTTGCCAATGTGAAAGACTAAAAAGTGTCATGTCATTGTTTAAATTTACACCTTTTAGCGCCTCCCCGGTGGCGCAGCGGTTGAGCGCTGGGTTGCGAAGCTTCCCACAGCTTCTGCAGCGCCGGTTCGATCCCCGGCTGCTTCCCTGGCTGATCCCCGGCCCCCGTTGGAGGGTCCCACATGGCGCGCAGACCTCTCCTGCCGCCCGCTGCTCCCCCCAGCAGTGTACTTCGGTCCTTCTGCCTGCTCTGCTCCCCCTTCTGGCTCTGGTAAATTCTCTCACCCTCCCACTCTTCTGACTGTACCCAGTGCTTGTATAAATAAATAAAAATAAATCTTTAAAAAAAAAGTCTTAAAAAATAAAAAAATAAATTTGCACCTTTTAAATTTTGAGTGAGGTTTGTTCTTTTTCACATGGATACAGCTACTTGAATAATATAAGCAGATGGATCATGCCTTTTGCCTACTTCTTTTGGGTTGTTGAATTTTTTCCTTACATATTATAAATGCTTTTTATATATTAAATAAGTTTTTTCTTTGGCTATCATATCTGCCCAGTCTTTTGACTTCATTTATAGGTTCTTTTTTTTTCTTTCTTTTTTTTTTTTTAAGATTTATTTATTTATATAAGCACTGGGTACAGTCAGAGGCGTGGGAGGATGAGAGAATTCACCAGAGCCAGAGCGGGGAGCAGAGCAGGCAGAAGGTCCGAAGTACACTGCTGAGGGGAGCAGCGGAGGCAGGAGAGGTCTGCGCGCCATGCGGGACCCTCCTCTGGTGGCCGGGGAGCAGCCGGGGATCAAATCAGCGCTGCAGAGGCTGCGGGCAGCTTCGCAACCCAGCGCTCCACCGCTGTGCCACTGGGGAGGCCCTATAGGTTCTTTTTTTTTTAAAGATTTATTTTATTTATGTATACAAGAGCTGGGGTGTAGGCCAGAGGTGGGGGGGGGCAGGGGGAAGTGAGAGGATTCACCAGAGACAGAATGGGAGCAAAACAGGTGGATTGACTGAAACACACTGCTTAGGGGAGCAGTGGGCGAGACAAGAGAGGTCTGCTGTGCCATGTGGGTATCTCCCTGTCCAGGGATCGAACTCGTGCTGCAGTGGCTGCGGATAGCTTTATAGGTTGCGTCTTAACCTCTTGTGCCACCAGGGAGGCCCTCATTTATAAGTTTTACCATTCATACAGTTTAATAATTATAGAGTCAAATGTGTTGGTATTTTATTTCGTAGCTGTTGGGTTTTCTGTTTTGTTTAGTGAGAACTTTCTGACCCAAATATTGCATCCAAATGCTTCTAGGTTTTACTGGAGTAGAGACACCAAAGAGACCCAGGTAATTTGAAAAACTTACTGTGTACTAGAAGAGAAGGGAGGGAATATTATTATTTTTCTATGGGAAAATATATGATTTGAAGTGAAGCAACTAGTTTGTCTTTTAAAAAATAACATATCCCCCACGTTTTCAAAGATTATATATTTTCAAATTATAAAAAATGTATAACGATAAAAAGAAAAGAAAGTCATCTATAATTCTAATATAAACAATGATAGATGTATATGTAATATGTTATATAAATTTTTATTGTTTATACTTTATAACTGACAAAAATATGGAATATTCTATGGGAATTTTCTCAGGGTAGTAAATATTCTTCTAAACATGATTTTTATGGGGCTTCCCTGGTGGTGCAGGGTTAAGTCTCAGCGCTTATCAAGCTATCACCATCCACTCAGTATATTTCAGTAGATCCGCCTGTTCTGCTCCCTACTCTGTTTCTGGAGAATCCTCTCACCCCCCTGTACCTCTGGCCTACACCCCAGTTCTTGTATGCACAAATAAATGAAAATAAAAAAAATAAAAAATTTCATAGATGTAAGCAAGTAGTGATAAAATGTATCTCTCTTTCTTGTCATCTCACTTAGTATGTGAACAAAGTACTAGGGACGCCTGCCTGTCCCTAACTACCTTTTTGCATAGATTCAGTTAATCTCTGGATATTATGTGCCAGGACTCCACAGATTCTGTGCCTTCATTTAATATCTTTCTGGGAGCTATTTATGTTCCCAGATGTGAATAGTCAACAGACAAGGCAAGTCACCAACCCAGTTCCATATAGTTTTCATATAGCAGTGCCTGCCTGATAGGCTGAAAATGAAAATTTTCCTTTTTAAAAAATACATAAAATCGGGCCTTGGCGCAGCGGTTGAGCGCTGGGTTGCGAATGGCGCCGGTTCGATCCCTGGCTGCTGTCCCACATGGCGTGCAGACCTCTCCTGCGCTGCTCCCTCAGCAGTGTACTTCGGTCCTTCTGCCTGCTCTGCTCCCCGCTCTGGCTCTGGTGAATTCTCTCACCCTCCCGCGCTTCTGACTGTAAGTGCATGTATGCAAACAAATAAATTGCCTCTATAAAAAAAAAAAAAAAAAAATACATAAAATCTCTGAGGCTCAGAGTGAGAAATTATAAGAGGTGTCATTTGTGCATCTGGAAAGGATGTCAGAGACCATCTTGTCCAATCCCTTCATTTACCAGCGAGGAAGTTGAAACTCAGGGATCTTGATTCTTGGACTCATGCCTTAGCTGCACATGATGCCATAGGATTCATGTTGGATTGTTTCTTGCCCATTTTCTGAATTATACAGCCTTTCTTTAACATCATGTGGTGGGGGGTGGAGAATTAGCCTTAACTAGCTGTGATTACAGAATTTCTGATGGGGCAGACTTTTGTAGAATTGTGACTGTGTCCAATGTTTGGCTACAGAGAAAATCTCAACTTTGCATGCACATAGTCTCCTAGTTTTATCATCTGCACTGAAAAGGTCCTTTTATGAGTTTCCTTTCGTTTCTACCATTTTCGTACTACAGAGAATTTAATCTATTTTATGCTGGGTTTTTGCCTCAGCTACTCGTCAGACTTTAATTTTACTTTGCATTGAAAAAGCAGAACTTTGTGGACTCTATTCACTCTGCCTTTCATTTACACTATAAAATAATGCTTTAGATAAACATTGTGAAAATGTTGGAGTCTTTTACCTAATTGAATTAAAGATAAGTGTAGTTAAAACACTTACTAGGATTCTGTATATCTTCTATAGACACCCAGTTGTTGAGGATCTTTTTGGACAAGAAATCATCAAGATTAGTTTGATAAAGCTCAACTAGCAGGGAATTTGAGGAATCTGAGATTGGCTTGTTTTTGTTCTTTCTGTCCCTAGGACTAAGACATCAGGACAAAATCCACCTCCCTTTTCCTTCCCTTAGGAGATTATGTGAATTGTTGTCTCCTTGCCTTTTGACATATAATAAAGCATTTTTTTTCATAAAAGAAAAGGTCTTGGAAATTATTTTTACTCTGGACTTGGCTTCTGATGAATTGTATGACCTTGGGGGAAATTCCATATAGAGAGTTTCTTGTACCTCCTTTTCCTGAAGAATAAATAGGATATCCCACCTACCAATGACAACCAGAATATTAGAATATAGACTTGAATCTTGAGTGTGACTGATTGATTGTCATAGTTATGAAGTGGGTTGTTAAACTTCTCCTAGTCGAGGAGATGGTAATACTAATTAGCAAGAACCCTTTGGGTTACCAGGGGAAAAACCCAACAAAATCTAACTTAAATCACAAGGGGGAATCTATTGATTCATAAAGTGGCACGTCAGAAGGGGTGACTGGCTTCAGACATGGCTGAATCCATGAATTGAAATGATGTCATCAGCTTTGTTCCTCACCCTCCGTCTTTAAGCTCTGTTGACTACCTGGGCTTTATTCAAGCTTTGGTCTTTGCAGTTCAGGATTCCAGAGGACAAGAGATAACATTTCTCTTTTAGTGTCTACATGTCAAATCTTAGGGAAGATTCCTGTTGGTCCAGCTTAGGACACTTGCCTATTCCTGAACAGATGGTGTGGCCAGAAGAATAGGATATTCTCATGGGTAAGCCAGGATTGTGAGCCTACTTCTTTTGTAGAGAGAAGATTGGGGTACCATGATTAAGAACCTTAACTCAGTCCCATGGAGTCAGAGGAGGATGGTTGTACTGTTTCCAGGCAAAAGGCAAAATGATGCTAAACAGACCAAAACAACAGATGTCCACTCCAGAGGGCTTTGGATGAAGTGTGACTCTATTAGTTACATTATTTGTTCAGTGTTTAGACATGCTATGTCTCTCTTCATAAATATAACATTATATGCTCCCATTTAATTTGATTTCACTATTACGTTTAAGCTCCACTGGATAGAAGCTGCACCGCAGTTAAGTTTAACAAAGATGCATCAATACAGGCATATGTTAGGCTAGAGAGATCAAAGTAAGAGGATAACTTTTTTTTTTAGCTTTAGTTAACACAGAGAGATTATATTTATAAAGTTCCCCTTGGCCTCTTTCATCACATAATTTGGAAGAAGTTTTTAAACTTTTTTAAAAGATTTATTTATTTATGCATACAAGAACTGGGGTACAGGCCATAGGGGTGTATGTGTGTGTGTGTGTGGGGTGAGAGTATTCCCCAGAGATGGAGAGGGGAATAGAACAGGCAGATTGACTGAAATACACTGATGAGGGGAGCAGGGGCAAGACAGGAGAGGTCTGCTGTGCCATGTGGGTAATTCCTTGGCCGGGGATCGAACTCATGCTGCAGTGGCTGCCGATAGCTTCATAGGTTGTGTCTTAACCCCTTGTGCCACCAGCGAGGCCTTTAATCTATTTTTTTATATGATGAAAGTAGCACAAGAAGATATAAAATAAAAGTGAAACTCCCTCTGTCTCTCCTATTCCTTGATATAGGGTAATTTCTTCTTTATCATTCTAGAAATGTACCATATATCTGCAAGAATATATGTATATCTTATGTAAACAAATGGGATGATTCTGTATGTCTGCGCTGTAATTTGCTTTCTTCACCTAGTTCTGTATCTTGGAAATCTTCCTTTGTCCTTCATTCTCTTTATCAGTTGTCTAGTTTTCCATAGTCTGTGTATGTATGTGTAACCCATCCCTTCACCAGAGGGTTTTAAGGTGCTTTACAAATCATGACTCTTTGGTCTGTCCTGACTGCAGGAAACCTGGCATGGCTGGAGGACCTGTGACTAAGAGTAGGGCCAGGCATTGCCGATTGCTGGTAGAAGCAGCAATGTCATCAGGGATTTCCCAGAGAGAGCAAGGTTTTCCAGGGCTAAGTTAGAGTCATAATCTGGTCCTATTACCACCTCACCCACTGCCCTTCCTGTGGTTAAGCAGGAAGAAGTCCCATTGTGAGTGGTTTGGCAAGTGTCTGAGAGAATTGCAAGGGCGTAATGACCTCTTCTCCAGCTTGTAGGCATACACAGGGGATAGATGCTAATTTCACAGGATTGTCAGCATTACAGGGTAGCATCTTTTTTTGTTTTGTTTAAAAAAGATTTATTTATTTATGCATACAAGAACTGGGGTACAGGCCAGAGGTGTATGGGGTGAAAGCATTCACCAGAGACAGAGAAGGGAACAGAACAGGCAGATCGACCGAAGTACACTGCTGAGGGGAGCAGCGGGCTAGACAGGATAGGTCTGCTGCAACATGTGGGTTGCTTAAGGTCCCACAAAGCCAACTCCGTCTCTGATATATAGCTAGGAAGCTACATCTAAAGATACAGGAGAATTCATGTCCTATTCATGCTCCCTGGCCGGCCGGGAATCAAACTCATGTTGTAGAGACTGCGATTGCTTCATAGTGCGGTGCTTAACCCCTTGCGCCGCCAGGGAGGCCCTACAGGGTAGCATCTTTTCTCCGGCCTCCTTAGTGTCCTTTAGCTGCACGCATCAGCAGGTATTTCTGGGTTATGGTCCATTACCCGTTTTATCTGTTTTGGAAATGCTCTTATCAGATGTAACCCCCCAATATCTGTTTCCTGCCACTTAATTACCATGCATGACTATTCTAAAGGCAACATGGGTTGGAGGGACAGTGATCAGGATAGGCCAAAAGGGCAACACTAAGGCAAATAAGCAAAATGTCCCAGCTCCTGGAGTCTTTTGACCAATGGATGACTGTAGTGTTATGATGACCTAGGAGACAGAGTTTAAGACCATAAGGTATCTCATTCATCTTGCTTTTCCTCACACTTTTGCTGCTGCCTCTCTTTGCTCTCCCAAAGGCTTTGCCTCTGAATATTTTATCCTTCTAAACACAGCTCTGATGGAGCATGAGGTGGTTCCTTAGCTTTGCTGCATGCACCAGAGTGTCTCCCTCACTAGACTCTGGATGTTCTCAGAGACCTTGTCTTAGAGCTGCTGGGATAGGTAAGCTTTATCTCTTCTGTACCAGAGGATCCTACTTCTGCCACAAGGCTCAGAAAGCTCTGTATTCTTAACAACTAGTATGATGCTTGGCCTGTATTAGGTACTCAGTATGATTGTTGAAAATATCATTTAATGCAAGATCCGCTGTGAGGATTTGGATTCGTTTCATAATGAAATCACTGGTATCTCTTTTGCATCACTGTGTTTTGCTCTTTGTTGGTGTGAGTTCTGGTGATGCTTTTAACATTTACAAAATATGTATTTATATTTTTAAATGGACACTTTTTCCTCCTTTAGTTGCCTAATAGACCTTAAAACTATCAGATCCTAGGGGAAGTAAATGCATACGGACAGGTTGAATGTAAGTCTAAATTGTTTTGTAAATTCTAAAGTCAGGGGGAAAAAAAGAAACATAAAAAGACCCCAGGAAATAGCATCTTGCCATGCAAGGGGTTGGGCACAATCCCCATCTTGCCACGATATATTTTTGGACCCTGGAAACCCTCCTGAGCTTCTCTCCAACATAAGGAAGAACCTGCAATTACAAGTACAATGGCACTATTTTACCTCCCTAGGGTGGCTGGAGCACAAAGAACTCAGAGAGGCTCACGTGGGTGTTAGTTTGGGGTACAGGAATGTGCTTTGAAAAGGTTCTGTTTGTTTTATTTCTTGACACAAATGTAAATGGCAGCCTTGAGGCCTTGGTTAAAGCAGACATTTATTCCTTAGGTTTTCTATCCTGGGATATAACCTCCTCCTCTTCCCTGGATGATGGCAGGTATATTTAAAACATGCCACAAAGGTCATCTTTGGCTTTTTATCATCTTCTGAGGACAGTCCAACCTCTTAATGTGGGGTTTTAAGTTCCCACAAAGCCAACTCCGTCTCTGATATATAGTTAGGAAGCTACATCTAACGACACAGGAGAATTCATGTCCTATTCCTAAGTGGAAAGGTTCAGGATTTCTCCTATTTTCCAAGACTGCCAGCAAAGTTTTGTGACTTCTGTTCGGTGACCAATTTTCATTTATGACAGCTCTCTCCTAATTGACTTCCTTGTATCCATTTCTTTTAGGAATCCCATTATGGCTTAGGGAGTTTCCTTTCATTTATTCTTTTCAGAACTTATAAGTAAGAAGCTTTTCCTCTGAATAAAATATATCCTCATTGAAGAAAATTAGAACGACACAAAGAAGTGTAAAGAAAATAAAAATTGTCCTAATTTTATCTGCAAGATTAAAAATCACTTAGAATATTCTGTCTCGCGCATGCTCTCTCGATCTCTACATACACACACACACACACACACACACATTCTGTGTGTATCTTCCTAACTCAGCTTGACATTGAGAGCATTTTTCTACATCAGTGAGATACTTTGTTAACACTTCAATTATTGCTTAATAGTCTGTGAGAAATGTCATGGCTTACTTGAAATTCCACCCCATTCCTTGACATTTATTTATTTATTTTAAAGATTTATATATTTATGCATATAAGAGCTGGGGTGTAGGCCAGAAGTGTGGGGGCAGTGGGTGGTGAGATGATTCACCAGTGACGGAGTGGAGAGCAGAACAGGCAGGAAAACTGAAATACACTGCTGAGGGGAGCAGCAGACCAGACAGGAGAGGACTGCTGCGCCATGTGGGCCAGCTCCCTGGGCTCTGGGGAATTGAACTCGTGCTGCAATGGCAGGCGACAGCTTGATAGTACTGTCTTTAACCCCTGTGCCACCTGGGAGGCCCTTGCTTGACATTTAGTTTTCATTCTGACAAGTTAATCTTTCCTTAAGATAGAATCTGAAAATTGCAATTACTAGTTAAGAGAATATAGCCTTTTATATTGTCGTAAAATATACACAACATTTTAGCCACTTTACGTGTACTGTTTAGTGGCATTCATGTTGTATAGCCATCACCATCAACCATCTCCAGAATGTTTTCATTTTCCCAAACTTAAAATCTGTACCTGCTAAACCCTATCTTCCCATTCCCTCCTCCTCTCATTGGCTGGCAACCATGACTCTATTTTCTGTCTCTATAAATTTGACTACATCATATAAGTAGAATCATACATTTCATCTGGCTTATTTCACTTCAAATAATGAGCAAAGGCTAAATATATGATATGTAAAGGTTTAAATATGTCACCCCATTGTCTGGCCACCATGGTTTCCAATGACATATGAGTGGTTTCTTATTGAAGATCCTTTGCCTGTCATATGTTACAGTAAAGGATAGGGAATTGATTTAAGGAAATCTCTGCCCAATTATTTGGCCACTAAGCTAACAGATAAGAGATACAGACTTCATAGAATTTAAATTCAGAGAAATCACTAAATGAATAGCAACAACAAACCCAAGGAAGGAGGAGTAAAGCTCTGATTACCAGAGTTGTCACGTTAAATTATTTAAATTGCTCATTTTAACAAAAAAATCATGAGGTAAGAAAATATGGCCCACACACAGGGGTGGCTTGGTGGTGGTTGTGGTGTGAGGACTTGCATCTGAGGTGGTATGATCCTGTGCTTCTGAGTCACATACAATTATTTTTTTAAGATTTATTTTATTTGTACAAGAGCCGGGGTACAGTCCAGATGCGCTGGAGGGTGAGAGGATCCACCAGAGACAGAGCAGGGAGCAGAACAGGCAGACTGACGAAATACACTGTTGAGGGGAGCAGTGGGCGAGATAGGCAAGGTCTGCTCGCCATGTGGGTTGCCCTGAGGCCGGCGGGGGATCAAACCAGCACTGCAGAGGCTGCGGATAGCTTCACAGCGCTGTGCTCAATCCCCTGCGCCACCAGGGAGGCCCCACATACAATTTTTAAACCAATGTTACCTCAACAAAAAAAAAAAAAAGAGAAAGTAAAAAAAAAAAAATTAAATCAAAATCAAAGACCTAAAAAATGAGCTAAAACTAAACTTTTAGAAGAAAACATAGGAGGAAATTTTCATGGCATTATATTTGGAAATGATTTGTTAGATATATCACAAAGAACATAGGCAACAAAAGAAAAACTGGATAAATTGTACTTCATCAAAATTAAAATTTTGTGCACCAAAGGACACTGCCAACACGGGGATAAAGCAACCTCCAGAATGAAAGAAAATGATATTTCTGATAAGGGATCAGTATCTAGGATATATAAAAAACTCCTACAACTCAACAACAATAAAAACCAACCAAACCAATTCAAAAATGCACAAAAGACATGGAGAAACTATTCTCCAAAAATGATACACAGATGGCCAATAATGGTCTGAAAAACTACTCAATATCACTAATCATTTGGGAAATGAAAATAAAAATCAGTGAAACACTGCCACATAAGTAGGATGGTTATTATTATTTTTTAAAAGTAGAAAATAAATATAGACAGTGATGTTGAGAAACTGGAACTCTTATACGTTGCTTCTGGGAATGTAAAATGGTGCAATCCCTGTGGAAAATAATATGGTGGTTTCTTAAAAAATTAAACATAGAATTACCATCTGATCCTGGATGGATACCTAAAAGAATTGGAAGTAAGAACTCAGCTATTTGTACATCAATGTTCATTATCAGCATCATTCACTAATTAACCAAAAAAGGGGAAACAACCCAAACGATGTATACATACAATAGAATATTATTCAGTCTTTAAAAAGAGTAAAATTCTGATACATTTGGCCACATAGTGAATCTTGAAGACATAATACTAAGTGAAATAGGCCAGACACAATATACGATTTCACTTAGATGAGATAGTTAAATCAAAGAGGCATAAAGTAGAATGATAGTTGTGAGTGTTGGTTTATGCCTTCAATGCTCAGATAAGTATTTTATATTTCTGACTCAGCCTTTACTTTCTGCTTACGCAGAGACTGAAGGTCAGCCAGAGGTAAGAACTTAGGGTGTTTTCTTTTCTGGACATGTCTTTTCTGGACATGTGCACAGCTCTATGCACATGTGACCTTCTAGATTGCCAGGTATATATTGGAGCTTCTCAAAACCCCCTGCATATATTTCATTCAGCAGGTTTTTCCTTTTAATGTTTTGTTCCACTTGTTTTGTTATTTACCCTAACTATAATCATTGCTTCAGATAACTGTGATATTAAATAATTATCACTGATTGTTCTTGACAGGTGTGCTGTGGGGAAAAGACTATGTGTATAGGTGTGATCTTGGATTGTCCAAATAAAGACGAGACTTGTCAATGGTTTTTCTAGGGAACTGGTAGATAAGTCAAATAATGACAGCTGTCTGTGAATTGGACTTTGAAGGGACCCAACCTTGTTCTGTGCCCTTCAGAGTCTAATACTTGGCTGCTGTGTTTTACTGTAGTTGTGGGAATATTGGTTTTCAAGACTACCAGGGGGCCAGAGATAGAGATGGCACTAAGGCAAATTAAAATGCCATAAAAGTTTTTGTTATTACTGAGAGTCATAAATTTTTTACATAAACACTTTCCAGATTATTACAAATCTTTGGTTAATTTCCAGGGTTCTGAAAAGGTTGATTTTCACATTTTTTCCCAATATTATCATTGATTTTATGGAGAAGATTTTCAGAGATCCTTACTCTACCTTTTCTGCTGGTGTCACCCCTTCCACTGATTGCTGAATCTGGTTTTGCCAACAGGAAGTCATGTTAATTTTATTCTAGTTAATTTTAGATACTTTGTTTTTACATATTATGAAATTTTACCACACTATATCCAGCTTGATCCTTTCATCCCAAGTATAATTTTGCTTTTCTTAGCTCTAGGAAATGTTCTTCTATTGTTTCTTTGAGAGATTCCTCTCTAAATTCCCTGTCTTCTGGATGTGTCCTCCATGTCTCTATCATACTTTTCTTTATCCTGTTATTCTTTTTGGGAGAATTTCTATACCCACCTGTCAGCTTTCTAAGTTACTTAGCCCACCTACTGGGTTTTTTAAGACTTTTTTTTGAGGGTTAGCTCTTCTCTCACTTGAATTTATCTCTCTCTGTCATGGTAAGGGTTTTCCTCAAGTGTTTGGTGGTTTGTTATTATATGTTAATTTGTGATTTGAGAGGCTCAGATGGTTGTCTGAGAATGTGCTCTCCTCTGGAGGTGGGGCAGTAGACTGTGGGCCTGTATATAGTGCGTCACTGGAGTCTTCTGGTCAAGATCCTTCTACTCCTGAATGAGGCCAACTGTTAGAAGCATTACTTTGATTTTCTGCGCAAAAACACCTCTAGGACTTGCTGCTGCTCAGTTGATGTGGGGTGTGTGTGTGTGTGTGTTTGTGGTATAACCACCTCCCTGGCCCTTCCAACTGTAAAGACCCAGCCACTTCTGGTGGTCGTCTAGACCCCCCTCATCCACACAGGCTTCCAATATTAGGAACCATCCCACAACTTTCCTCTCTTGTATGTTTGGTTCATTAATCTAATTCCATTGGTCTGTGTCTGTCAGGGATGGCTCATTATTTCTGAGCACACCAGCTGCCTTCTTTGCTTACCTTCACTGTTTCTCATCTGTTTATTTCAAATTATTTTCTTTCATTTCTAGTGATTTGGCATGGGGGAGGTAGGTGGTAGCATACCAGTCTTCTCAGGTGATTTTTTTTTTCAAAATCATTTGAGATTTTCCTGTGGACTAAGAATTCAAAATTGACTATTAGAGGAGGAAATAACTTAATATTAATCTCCCATTATCTCAATAGATGTTGGAAATTTAAAATCTAAATAAAGAGAAAGCATGATTTTGAACTAAAGTCCAAACTTTCTTTAACCATAGTTATGAGCCTATTTCCCTCAGAGGTCACTTTCTTGACTTCTGGCAAACTTATTACTGGAGAACTTCAGAGGCCTAGCCCTAGACAGCACCTCCTTGGCTAGGGGTGCTGTTTTAAAGCTTTGCAATTTTAGGGAGCGGTCTGGGTGGGGTCATGTTCCAACTGCACCCCATAACTTTTCCCACGTACTGCCTATGTTGATAGCTAGTACTGTCTGCGGTTCCCGGTACTGGCCAGCGAAGGCAGGAGAACTGCTTATGTTGAGAAAGCATTGACTCACCCTGTAGCCTCTGGCTGTGGTTTACTCACATGCATTTATAGACCTCTGGGGCTGGCATTTCTGTGAATTCTTTCAAGTCCATTCCTGTTCTTCTAGCTCACTCCTTTACAAGTGCTTGCTTGCCCTGCATGCCTAAAATGACAGTAGGACATCAACTCCGCACCATAACCTGTCAGTGATTTTTTTCCTAGGATTTTCTTGCATTAGTGCAAGTACCCATGTTTGTGCAATCTGATCATAAAGATACTTTGTACTTCCTTAGAATCTTTCCCCTGTGGACATTTGAACATTTATAGACACTAGTTTTATAATCCTTATAATTTTTCAGTGTGCAGTAAATGTTCCTTTGTTAATTTTTAAGGCAATGAATATGACTTTGAAGAGAGCACAGTGGGTTTTTCATTTTACCGCAAAACAAAAGAACTCTGTATCAGAGGCCTGTGTCAAAATGTGCCATTTTATACTTATTATGGGCGTAGACATACACACAGCCATCTTTCACACAATGGTTTTTCAGTAAAGTTGGCCACAGGCTACATGTCACAAAACAGTCTATCCCCTCTAATTTCTGACACGAAATTAGAGATTTATTTCTCCATGGGGAAAAATTCTAACAGAAAATTTCAAATTTCGTGAGGCAGGGCTAAGGAGAGCATTCTGCCTTCTGGTATCTAGCATGGCAGTTCTTTACCACAGCCGCACACTTCCTGGGGAGATTTATAGACCCTGGAAGCAGACCAATGGTGCTTGGGGCTGGGGTGAGAACAGGGACGACTGAAACCTGGCACTGGGGCACTTTCTGGTAGAGGGAAGGTCATTACCTAACAATATATATTTACTAAAATTGTACTTATAATGGGGAATTTTATGGTATGTAAATTATACCTCAATAAAGTTCTTCTAAAAAGCCTGCCTGGGTATCACTTCAGACCAATTAAATCAGAGTATCTGGAGGCAGGACTCTGGCATTAGCCTTTAGAAAACTTCCCAAGTGATATTATTGTGTAGCCAGGGTGAAGAATCTTTGGCTTACACCTTATTTGCCTTGGTAGGACAATCCTTCCCCATGGCCAAGAACCTTCTAAACAAATATTACCTAGTGATGACTCTGTCTCTGGTGAATCCTCTCACCCCCCTGCATATCTGGCCTGTAACCCAGCTCTTGAATGCATAAATAAATCTTTAAAAAAATATTACTTAGTAATGAGATTTGGTTTCTTTGCCTATCCCTTAAATTAATAAAGCCAATTAAGACTTAGATACAAAGATGGATGATGCATTCAGATTACAGTAGAGCATTTTGAATTAAGGTGGCAATGCCATCTTGGATATATAGCCAATGACTGGATGAGTTATTGCCATTTCAGGGAGAACACCCAGCTTTTGCATAGGTGGTCATTCTCTATATGCCTAGCAGTCAAAAGGAGGGTAAGGCAAGTGATGCACTCACTTAGGGTGCAAAATTTAAAGGGGTTCCCCAAAACTCAGAGGTGTGGGGAGGGAGGTGAGAGGATTCACTAGAGACAGAGTGGGGAGCAGAGCAGGCAGAGCCACTGAAATACACTGCTGAAGTGAGCAGAGGGCAAGACAGGAGAGGTCTGCTGCGCCATGTGGGTCACTTTCCTGGCCAGCTGGAGAGTTGAACTTGTGCCGCAATGGCTGGCAATAGCTTGATAGCACTGCCTTTAACCTCTGCACCACCAGGGAGGCCCTTAAGTACTATTTTAATGCAATTAAAAAAACCAAAAATTAATACAAAATATTCATGATTAACAAATTATCAAGTCTTAAAATAATAACAGGATCCTCTAGTCTCCCTTCTTCCTCTTCAGTGTTGGGACCATATCCAGCATGTTCTAATATAAGGAAGTTTGCTGACTGTCTGGGCCTGAGACAGAGGAACTCACACTCAGTCCTGCCTGTTGCTGTTGTACCTGCTGGATGCACAGATGTTTTGTCTTTCCTTTTGTTCTAGGAAAAGATGGCCAACTTTTTTTGAAGTATGGGGCCCTGAGTGTGCACTGAACCCTATCTGTAGTGGTGAGAAATAACCCCTAGCTCTCTTTTTTTTCCCCCCTTGGGGCATGGAGAGTGGGTGTGGCATCAAAGTTTGCCTGTATTTTTAGCCATATTTTGTAGATCTGTGTCTCTGTAAAGGCCTTCTGTTTGGTTTTCAAAGTAGAACTAGAAAGTGAGCCTCTAATCTGAAAAATTCATGGTCTCACCCAGATATGGATCCAGGTTTGTGGAGTCTAAATCATGTATCAGGTAGAAAAAGAACACACATTTCTAAATACAAAATGGAGGACATTGGAAGAGTCTCTGTGCAAGAGATGGGCATGTAAGCTTCATGGTAAAATTAACTTAATCTCAAATTGGTATTTCGTTTTCCCTCTTCCTTTGAAGAATTCCTCTGTGCAAGTTTTTAGCTTACAATACCTGGGCATTTTAAAACATGTCTCAGTCTTATCTTCCAATTTCTTACATTTAAAAATCTCGGAATTACTTCTTTTGTGAAGCAGTCAAATGATTATGGGACTTAGTTCTAGTGTCAAACTGGCTGACTTGTATCCTGGCTCTGTCAAGCTACTTGTGTGACTTGGGTAAGTTAAATTGTACTTTTGCCTCCATTTCTTCCTCTATTCCAACCTCATAGGGTTTTTCTGAGGCAGGACTAAAGGAGATAATGCATGTTTGGGGCTTAGTACAATGCTTGACACATAAAATGTACTCAATAAATGTTGTATGTTACTATTGTGTACATTATTATGATGATGTATGTATATTGTTATGTATGTATATTAGCATCAGCCAGAATTCTTGGTTCTAAGCAGTAGAAAGTTAACCTGGCTACCTTAAGTGAAAAAATAATTTGTTGGAAAGATATTGGATAGTTTCCAGGATTGACAGGAAGTTTGGGAAAGCAGATGGTCTAATTGACAGCACTAAGGGAAGACAGAAATAATCTATCAGGACCTCTGTTCTTGCTACTGGACTCAGGAACCACTGCTGGATTCTGCCACTGCTATAACCCTAACCTACCTATCCCTTCTCCCTGGGTCTCTTATTTAGGATTCAAAATCACTGGTGTTCCTGTCTAATTGACTAAGCCCAGGATTAGAAAGGGGAGGACCTATTCAGTTTAGCTCCAAGAATAGAAGTTGGGCCATCTTACAATGAAGGCTCCTCCCCAATTAGGAAGAAGATTTGGATGTTGGGGAAAAGCACAATATTACACTAACACGTGTTTCTGTTGAGATTCTTTTGGTGTGTTAATGTCTGATAGAACTGAGCTGCAGTATGATATTCTGCCAGTAGGTGCCACCTTTTAGCATTTGAGTATGCACCTTAATGGTGACAACTATCAGAAATTATGTACAGAGCAATTACTCAAAAATAATGGACTATGTATAGAACACTGTGGTATTTTTCCACTAAAGTTAAACTGTGATGGTCAATTCTCAGGTCACAGAAAAATGGACTCATTCTTTCAAATGAAAGCTTGCCATCCTCAAGTTTAATTCTTTGATATCTCTTGTTATTTAAAGGACAATTAATATGAACACCTTGTAAATGAAATTTAATGGGGAAAAATGGAACCTGGTTGTTAGGTTAAATTTACTGTTTTTTTCATGATATGCTTTTAAGATTATAATATTACGTTGCCTCTATATAAAATATCACTGTTTTCTGTTGGTTGTATTTTCCTGGAACACGACAGAATTAGATAGGTCCATAAAACATGACATTTCCAAAGACCAGGCATGGGATGGTGTTGTTCCAAGAGCACTGTTAGTTCGTAGGTTTCCCAAGGCAGGTAGTCCATCTTTTGTTTATCATGACATACTGAGCACAGTTCTTGACACAGGTAGTTCTCCATGAATCAGGATGGATGGAATAGGCATCACAGAGCGCAGGAGCAGTACCTGATCCATCTGAGTCACTGCTCTGGTCTGGATAAGTCTTAACCTTGAAATTTGACTCAAGTCCCACCTTGTGGTGTGGTTTCTTTCCATTCATTTGCTTTTTTTCCATATTTTCAACCAAAACACACAATTACTTGCCATGTGGAGCACTGTTTTAGGTGCAGTTATGAAAATTTGCCAGCAGAATCTCTTGCACTTAGGGATTTCATGTTTAAATTTAGAGGCAGGCACAGAAAGAGAACTACAAAACAATGCCCAGTGATAGAAATACACACAGAGGGCAGTTCAGAAGAAGGATGCCTCCCCCAGCCTGGAGGGTCAGGAAGGATCTCTTGCAGGATAGGAATCTACAGTGAATTAAAGTTCTTCTGAGTGTGCAACTTTTACATAAAATCAATTAATGTACATTAATTGATCTTGTTGGTTTCAAATTCTAGACATCACTGTGAGGCAAAGATGTTACTAGCACAGTGTATGGAACATGGGGGATGCTCAGTAATAAATAGTTGTGGATTAGTTCATCAGTTTAGAAGTACTGTCTAGGCTGGTATAATCCATAGTGTGCTGCTAAATATAGAATTAATTTTCTAGTATCTATAAATTGAAACTCACGGATTTGATTTCTACATTAGCTGGTTAGTTACATATAGGAAAAGCCTGTTTCATACATGAGCCTTAAATCGTACATGATCCCAAGAATAGCAACAGAATGTGGCAATGGGTCATTGCAGATCTATCTTCACTACCAGGAGAAGCAAGGTAAGTTATTAAGTTCCTATCCAGTTGGAAGACATTCTTTATTTTAAAGCAGAAAATCAATGAATAGGGCCTCCCTGGTGGTGATGCAAGGGGTTAAGGCACAGTACGATGAAGCTATTGCAGCCATTGCAACACAAGTTCAATCCCTGACCAGGGAGGTGAACCCACATGGTGCAGCAGACCTCTCCTGACTCGCCCGATGCTCCCCTCAGCCGTGTATTTCGGTCAGTCTGCCTGTTCTGCTCCCCACTCTGTTTCTGGTGAATCCTTTCACCCCCCGCACCTCTGGTCTATACCCCAGTTCTTTTTTTCTTTTTTTTTTTTGGTGGGCCCCTTGCTGGTGACTGGGGATCGAACTGGCGCTACAGAGGCTGTGGGCAGCCTCGCAACCCAGTGCTCAACCACTGCACCACCAGGGGAGGATGTATACCCCAGTTCTTGTATGCATACATAAATCTTTAAAAAAAAAATCAACCATTAGGTGTGCAGGGAAGGCCAACTAGAAAATGTGTGCATTAGATTAAGGTTACATTTCTATTCCCTACAATAAATATGTTTACCCACCTCCACAAGCCCACATCCCCATAAATCTTCTTTCTTAGTATGAAGATGACTTATTAGTGTTTCCAAAAGAAATCTTGTTTCAAATTGGTTAGCATGTGGAAGTGTATTTGCCTGGCTGTTATACTATTTGAGTTTCAGAACTTATTCACAAAAGGAAAGTGTTGGTCACAATTTTTTTTTTCTTTTGAAATAGAACATAACTTTAGGTTTTATAACATGTCTCTCACTTCTTTGCTTCTCTAAAACAGTACAGAATCTTGATTCGGGTCACAGTTTGGTTTGGTTTCATTTATAGATAACAACTGGGAGATGGGATTGGAGTGGCCTGGGTCGTGCAAAGATATAAGGAAAGGATGTAATGTAAGATGTCAGGAAAGGGGTAGAATTCAGTCGCAGCTGGCTTATGACTAAGACAGTTGAATTCAATGAGCATAGTCATGGTCTTGTCTCTGTGTAAATCAAGGGGTCAGCTTTCCTCTGCTCCTGAGTGTTACATCTTACCTCTGATTTTTGAAAGCTTTGAGTACAAAATGTTTTAGCATGTCCAATAAACAGTGAAGATCCACCTGGACATGTAGAGTTTGCTGCTGTAGTTAGATTCAATTATGACACATTAAACAGATATATACTCAAAGAATAAAAAATGATTTTGTGCTCCATTGGAGGTAATTAACACTTCCCATAAATGAAGATATTTTAAATAGCCGATGTTGCTTCCTCACTCTATCTAGGACTTGTAACATCCCTTTCTCTGCCTAGCTTTTTTCTGACACTCTGTACCTTTTAATAAAATTGTGTCGCACCCAGTCTCATTCATCTTACTACAGAGGCCACAGCTCATACTCTAAGCTGAAGTTCTCTGGTTTCCTGCCCAAATCCCACCCACAGAACTGATGTGCCTTGGGACTCTTCTCTGCATTTCAACAGGGCTAAATCGCTGTTGTCTTAAATGAGTTCAAAGATTAGTGAGGGAGGGAGGAGCATTATAATTCAGAGTTATGCACCTCTGATGGGAAAGACCACAGTACATGATGATGTACAACAAAGGGAGGCATTAACAGACCCTGGGAGGACAGAGGATCTCTCACAGGAGGTGATGTTCCAGCTGAGAACAAATGAAAATGAGCCAAACAAGGGCGTGAAAGGTATTCCAGATACAGGGACAAGCACATGCAAAAGAAAGTGATGATAGAGAGGCCGGCAGGGTTGAGAGTCAGCAGTGGTATGTGGGGACAGCTGCCGCAGGGTTTAAGGAGATAATGGTCAGAGATGAGACTAAGGGAAAACAACAGCCATAAATATCATCTTATGGAGTCAGGATCCTGTTCTGTGGATAGCCATTGGGGAATTTTAGGCAAAGGAGAGATATGATCAGGTCTGCTTTTATTTTTTATTCATTTTTTTTAAAAAAAGGATTTATTTATTTATGCATACAAGAGCTGGGGTACAGGCCAGAGATGAGAGAGGTGAGAGGATCCACCAGAGACAGAGTGGGGAACAGAACAGGCAGACTGAAATACACTGCTGAGGGGAGCAGCAGGTGAGTCAGGAGAGGTCTGCTGCGCGATGTGGGTTGCTCCCTGGGTGCTGGGGAATTGAACTCGTGCTGCAGAGGCTGTGGACTGCTTCATAGCCTGTGTCCTGTGTCTTATCCCTTGCACCACCAGGGAGGCCCAGGTCTGCTTTTAGAAAGACCATTTTGGACAGGCCAGAGACTGATTAGGTTGGGATCAATGTCTGAGGTAAGATAATGGAAAGGAAATAGAGAAGAGGAGGGATGCTGGAACTATAATGCAGATAAATTTAATAGGACAGTGCAACCTGTCAGATAAAAGTGACGAGGAAGGGGATGACTGAAGAATCAAGTATGACCCTCAGGTTCTGACTCGGGCAATAGGGTAGACTTCCAAACCTAGAAGATGGAAAGGCTTTGGGGTAAAGATACTGAGATCCACATGGAAAGTATGAACTCCAAGTGCTTGTGGGACATGCATCTGGAGAGGTCCAGTGAGAAATGGGATCTTTGAGTTGGGACAGGGAGGAGGTCTGGGCGGCAGAAGTAGGTGGCTTACTCAGGGAGGAAGGGAAGGGCTTACTCATGGAAAGGGAAGGAGTCCAAGCTCTGGGACAACCAGGTGCCCCTCTCCCTGTCATTCCCAAGATGGAAGGAGTATAACTCAGGGCCTTCCTCTGGTCTGCTCTGGTCTCCCTCCATCTGGTTCATCCTGGTCTTTGGCAGGGGTGATGTTCTAGAGGGTGGGAAAGTAAAATCTACTTGTGACAGCTTAGCCTGGCCATTTCCTTTGTCTGGTAATCTACCACCCAAGCACCTCTCACTCACTCATTTTGAGCTTTTGTTCCAAAGTCACGTTTTCAATGAGGCCTAGAATACATGGGATCAGAAAGTCATGCAGTTGTCAGGAGCCACAAAGTGACTTTGTTGAAATCACTTGACTCTTCTAGTCCCAATTAATATTCCATTTTGGCATTTGAAATGTTTTTTTAACAAATAGAATTCCCTTAGAGGAGCTTGTTGGTAAGGGATTCTGTGAGTTCTGTCCATCTGTTTCATCATAACTCCTAGGGCTAAAAGTCTAGACAACCATATAATAGCCGTGCACTCAGCTGGCAGCTGCTTGGGTCATCATAACTCCACTCTCCCTGAAATTCCCACCTCAGTAAACATGTGCTAGTGGGTTGGGGCATGGAGGTTAATGGATGAGGGCAGTGTGACCTTGTAACCCTGCCCTGAAAGTAAGCTTGGATCCATTCTTCCAGTGAAGTATTTCGACTCTAGGAAGTGCTGTAGCTGTCTGTCCTCTCTCTTTCCACAGCAATAGGAAGGATTTAAATTGCTGAAGATAGGCCAGCACCCTGACTTATAGCCAGCTGTGCTTATCCACTCCTGTCCCTCTCCCTGCTCCCTAAATGGGAGCTTTGTGGGCGGTTGTCTTTGTAGTTTGATGTCTTAGGCAACATCTTGAATGGGAAATGGATTAGCACAAGAAGAAATTGTATCTTTCACAGTATTCACTTGCAGGAATGCTTCCTTAAGATAGCCACAGGGGAAAATATTCAGGGATCCCTTTTCATCATTATTTCTTTTTTTTTTTTTAACATAGAATTGGCATATTTTATTTACAAAATGACATACTTTCAGTTAATGTTATTTATAAAATATTTTATTTCTTTACAAAGGCTATTTGATACTTGCTATGTGATTATTATTTCTTTACCTAATTCTCTTTCCAGAGGTAACACCACTGGAACAGATTTACAGATAATAGGGATCTTTTCATTTACAATTATCTCCCACACTACCTTCCAAAGGCAGGTTCCTGTTTTCTAACCAGGTACGCCGGAGAAGAAACATGGGTTATGGCAGCATGTTCCCTTCAGTGGGGCTCATGAAGAGTAGGCAGACCATTTCTAGACACACCAAGAGGGATTCTGGTTAGAAGGAGAGAGGTGTTCCCACTCAGGTTGTTATTTTTTTTTTAAAGATTTATTTATTTATGCATACAAGAACTGGGGTACAGGCCAGAGGTGTGGGGGGTGAGAGGATCCACCAGAGACAGAGTGGGGAACAGAACAGGCAGATTGAAATACACTGCTGAGGGGAGCAGCGGGTGAGACAAGAGAGGTCTGCTGCACCATGTGGGTAGTTCCCTGGCCAGCCAGGATGGAACTTGTGCTGCAGAGGCTGCGGACAGCTTCACATTGCTGTGCTTACCCCCTTGCGCCACCAGGGATGCCCCCCACTCAGGTTGTTAATCCACAGGAGGCCATGGGATTCTTTTTCTCTCCACATTGACAAATAGACTTTCTTCCTAGGGATGTGTGCACCGGTGTGAAGGCTGGAAGAAGACTTGAAGATCCTCCTTGCTCAGGCCGTTCCCTTGCATCTCTTTTTTGCTTTGTTTTTTAACTTAAGGAAGCCAGTGTTGAGCAGAGGCTGAGGTAGCAGAAGGATCTATTTATAGAGCTAATGTTGTGAAAAACAGTCAAAGGAAAGAGCAGATTTTCTCTTCTGGGATGGCAATTTTCAAGGCTATACATTGTGAAATAGCCTAGAGGGGGAAGTGGCCTTGCTCTGATATATATCTGATGTGTTCTTTCTTTCCCTGCTCATAAAAGCTGGCAATCCCAGGGTCAGGGTTAAACATGACTTTCAACTTTTATGACACAACTGTCAAATATTCCTACAGGTTGCAGGGCGTGTCTGGAGAACTCTCAGTTTCCTGAAACTCCCAATCCTATCCCTCATTTTTGCTAAGCCATTTCAGAGCAAACACTGAAGTAAGACAATGATAAAGCAGAGGAAAGCGTGTACTGCTGACAGGGCAGCATGCAGAGCAGCACTTCTCATTTGGAGAGGTATTTTTTTTTTAGATTTATTAATTTATACAAGAGTTGGTATACAGGCCAGAGGCATGGGAGGGTGAGAGGATTCACCAGAGACAGAGCAGGGAGCAGAACAGGCAGACGGACCGAAATACACTGCTGAGGGAAGCAGCAGACCGACAGGAGAAGTCTGCCAAGCCATGTGGGTATCTCCCTTGTTGGCCGGGAATTGAACCCATGCTGCAGAGGCTGCGGACAGCTTCACAGCACTGCGCTCAACCTGCTGCGCCACCAGGGAGGCCCCTGGAGAGGATTTTTAGTAAACTTTTTCTTTATGAAAACTTGGAGATTAGTCTAGTCTTTGTCAATCTCTCTAATGAATTTCTATTAGCACTTGATTAATATTTTTAAATCAAATATTTGATGTAAAAAAATTAAAACAAAAGAGGAGCAAAAATCTGCCCTTTGTCAGCTATCAAAAAAGATAAACACATGCAGTTTGCAGCAACATGGATGGAGCTGGAAGGGATCATGCTCAGCGAAATAAGCCAGAAAGAAAAAGAAAAATACTGGATGGTCTCACTCATAGCAGGAATTTAGAAAACCTAAATAAGGGACCAGGAAAAGGACTAATTAATACAAAGTAAAAATCAAAATCAACAAGCAACTAAAAACCAGAGACACACTATGGGGGGGAGGAGCGGGGAGAGGAAGGACTAAAGACAAAATAAGTGGGGGGTGCTATTGTATGGGGAATATAACCAAAATGAAAATGAATACATTATGCAAAAATGAAAAATGATGTAAGAATTATATAAAATAAAATATTAAAAAACAAACACCTGCCCTTTGTTGTCCATTCTCTCTCCTGTACCCTGCCATAAGCTGCTGTATCACCCTATGAGTGCCCCGTGAGAAAGTCCTTTTTGGTGGTGTGGGAGGAGTTTGGAGAGGTCTGAAATCATCTGAGTCTGGGGTTGTCAGGTCAGGGGCAGGAAGTTTGAGTTGGGCCTTAGGGAGATGAGATTTGGTTCAGAAGTGAATGGGGAAGGACTACAGAAAAGAGAATGTCTTAAGCAAAAGCACAGAGGCAGAAAAACATCGGATTGGTCTAGGTAATAATAACTGACTGAAAACAGTGGAAGAGGAAACTGGAAAAGCAAATTGAAAGAGGTAGAGGGTGTCAGAGACCAGGAGTTTGGTCTTCAGCACACAGTGACAGCTAACGAGGGGTTTCTGAACAGGGGGTTGCCTCTGTAGTATGCAATCATTTCATGTTGTGGTATGGCATCCCCAACGTTCCTTCCCTCCTGTACACACATGCTTCTCTTTTTCTCAAGGGGTGGAGTCTACTTCCCACCTCCTTAAATCTAAGCTGGCCTAGTAACTTTCTTCACCAAGTGAATGTGGTAGAAATGACATTCTGGGACTTTGAAGCTTTGCAGCTTTCTCCTGGGTCTCTCTGAATACTCAAGCTTGGGCTATTCCCTTTGGGAACCCAGTTACCATGTGAAAAGGCCAAGGCAGGTGGAAAGGCTTCATGTTTGCACTGTGCTTGACAGGCCTAATTGAGCTTCTCCACATAACAGAGAAAAGGGCAGAATGTGTATTCTTCATCAAGTGGCGGAATCACTGAATCAAATCAACTCTGATTTTTGGTTGTATGAACCAAAAAAATCAACTTTATTGTTTTCAGCCAGTTTGGGTTAATTTTTCTGTTCTTTTTTTTTTTTTTTTTTAAGATTTATTTATTTAGGGCCTCCCCGGTGGCGCAGCGGTTGAGCGGTTGTGTTGCGAAGCTGCCTGCAGCCTCTGCAGTGCCGGTTCGATCCCCGGCCGCTGGGCGAGGGTCCCACATGGCGTGCAGACCTCTCCTGCTGCCTGCTGCTCCCCTCAGCAGTGTACTTTGATCCTTCTGCCTGTTCTGCTCTCCGCTCTGGCTCTGGTGAATTCTCTCACCCTCCCGCGCTTCTGACTGTACCCGGTGCTTGTATAAATAAATAAATAAATCTTTTTTTTTTTTTTTTTTAAGATTTATTTATTTATTTATACAAGCACCAGGTACAGTCAGAAGCGCGGGAGGGTGAGAGAATTCACCAGAGCCAGAGTGGGGAACAGAACAGGCAGACTGATGAAATACACTGCTGAAGGGAGCAGTGGGCATGGCAGGAGAGGTCTGCGCGCCATGTGGGACCCACACCAGCGGCTGGGGATCGAACCTGTGCTGCAGAGGCTGCGGGCAGCTTCACAGCCCAGCACTCAACCGCTGTGCCACCAGGGGAGGCCCAGAATTTTTCTGTTTTTATAACAAATTGCTTTGTCATAATCAAAGGCCTACTGAAAAAAAATAGTTTTCTTAGCTCTCTTAACTATGTGAATCCTCTTGACTGGCTTTCTTATTTCTACATCTTTTTTTTTTAAGATTTATTTTTATTTCTTTATGCATATAAGAACTGGGGTGTAGACCAGAGGGACAGGGGTGGTGGTGGTGGTGTGAGGATTCCCCAGAGGTAGAGTGGGAAGCAGAACAGGCAGATTGACTGAAATACACTGCTGAGGGGTGTATTTCACCCCTCAGTCGTTGAGACAGGAGAGGTCTGCTGTGCCATATGGGTCAGCTCCCTGGCCAGGGATTGAACTCATGGTGCAGTGGCTGGTGATAGCTTGATAACATTGAGACTTTAATCCCTGCACCACCAGCGAAGCTCTTATTTCTACATCTTTGAGGGATGTTTTAGGGGGCTGGTTTTCAGTTTGCCCTAAAGTATTCCATTTCTTTTGCCCCAGATAAAAGTACTTCTCTCTCCTCTGGGCCTTATTCCTTGTATTTTGAGAAATTTCTCTCCTTGAGCTGTCAATTACCTTTACATTTTAGAACCACATCCTTTCTCTTTGTTCTGTGCATTAGAGCTACCCCACCCTTAATTTCATATAATATGTATCATAACATTATCAAATGTCTATTGTTTTGCAAAATTCCACGTTCATTAAAAAAAAAAACACAAAACCTCTATATAGTAGAGAGATTTCCTGGTTGGAACATGCAAGTATGTAGTCATAGGACATGTTTTACTCATTTTAATTCAGTAATTAGCTCTAAGATGACAATCAGTGTTGTCAGAGTTTGGACAGAGTGAAGAGTTTCCCTTGGGCCTCAATAGTTACATTAAGCTGACTTTTGAGGCTTTAAGCTTACTGCTCTGGAACAATCCCCCAATCTATGAAAACTGGCCAAGACAGTACCCTATGAAGCCTTAGTCTCATTAAGGTTAAGATTCTTACTTAATGTACCGAACTCCTTGTCTCTAGGGATTTTGAAGGTAGTGTTGGGAATTTTCTCAATTCTGGAATACCATAACTCAAAATGTGTGTGGGTATGGATATTCTGAAATAAAGCCAATCTCATGTCCAAAAGGTTGGAATTGCTAATCTAGAATCAAGGCCATCTAGGGTCTCTTTGTTCCGTGATTGCTGTACCTTTTAGTTTTACCAGGAGGTATCCTTATTCTTCATTTTCTCTGGCATTGTGGAAGTCAGGAGAGAAGGTCAACACTATCATCAGGAGGCTCTAGTTTAGAGCCATAATCCTCACAAATACAGAGACCAAGCTCAGATACATCTGTCCATTCCCATCCTGCTGCAGAGTCCTTCTGTCTTCTACCCTCATGTAATGAGAATCAGAACTACACCTTCCTTGATATTTGACTCATAGAAATACATTCCACATGTCAGAGCATTTAGGACCAGGAGTCACTTGAAAACACAGTTTTCATGCACATAAAATAACTGCTGGCTCATGGGCAATGGATGAGATTAATGGCTATGAAACAACATTTTGATGACTGTACATCACTCAGCACAAGGTGTGTGCTAGTCTCAACCTCTTTCTGTTCTTGGCATTCTTTCAAAGATGAGCATTTTTGGTGGAATTCTTGATGCCATTAGAAGTGAGTACCAGTTGAAACAGAAGCCAGGTTTGGAGGATTGCAAATAAATTCTTCCATAAAAACATAAGCCCATGTGGTCTATCTTCCCCTATTAGCCCAAGTAACTTTAGAAGGGAAAAGGAAAGGAGGGTAAATAGACATGTATGGAGGACCGAGAAAGAGCAAAAGAAGGAAAGACCCCAGTAGATGTTTTGCAACTGGTCTGCATATCATGTTAGAGACTCAGCAATTATTTGGTTAATTTGATGGTTGTAGACAGACATAAGATAATTACAAGGAGAAGCATTAATTTTGGGACGTAATTTGCCCAGATTGACTGTCTAGAATGATCTAATTATCAAGCTAACCAGCAAATCTTCATTTCACTTGAGGCTATAGAGAATTATAGCTGGTTACATATCACTGGGACCACTGCTTAGAACCATATAGTATATTTCTGGTTTAGTGCTAGAGGAGATTTTTAAAAAGAGTTTTCTTTAGGGAGTTGTATTTAGAATAAACCTTACATCAAACTTCTAGGCCCTCATTGTATTTCCTTCTGAAACATATATTTTTGATGTTGCCCATGCATTTAGTTATGGGTTATTTAACACTACCACATATTTAAAACTCCCCCATTGCTCCATTTCATTAGAGATGAGAAGATTACAGCCTACAATCACAGTTTTCATAAAAAGGAAAGTGGCTGGTTCTTCTCTTATTTATTCATCTCCTCTGACTTCCTAAATTTCCCAAATTACCTTTTGGGTGGCACCCCCTGGGGGGGTTAGCATTCTATTGATGTGGGTGTCCATTTCCTGCTCCCTGGGCCTTTTAGCTGGAGAGCCACATTGCTTTACTTAAATTAAACCTCTTAGAGACGGCCAGCCAAAGCTGGAGGAATGGCACTCACAGGCCTGACTTACATTAAACTTGGATTCACGCAGCTACAGGTTCTCTGATGTTAAAATGGCGGCCTATTATTCGCGGGGTCGGAGAAAGCACAGTGGAAAGAAGCAACATGAAGTCAGTCTGCCTCGTATTGTTCTCAGGGCAAAAGGGTTTCAAATCTAACAGAACAATAAAAGAGTGAAGAGAAAGTGCTTTTTGTCATTCTGGAGAATTCTTTACCTGAACTCCCCTCTACTTTGAGAAGGTGGGGAGCTTTTAGAGGTTGAAATAAAGAGTAAGGAGATGTGGCTCCACAGCCGTGTGGGTACCTGCTTTTTCTTGGTGGGTACAGAAGGGTGCTTATGCACGTTCACCCAATTACAGGAAACAAGCATTTACCAGCAAAAGTGTGACATGCTTGGAAAGGGATATAGCTTCCACATACCACCCCCAAACATAAAATGACAGTTTGGTAGAGGGGAATTTGTTCATTTTGACAGGACAATAGCAGAAGCATTCTAATTTTCATTGTATTCTTGCTTGAAATTACCCTCCCTTAAATAATAAAAGGCTTCTCCAGTACAATGAGTCCTGAATAAAACAGACCTTATAAAGACTATAGATTTCAGATTGTGGGGAGATATGGGATTTAAATTCAATTTCAGGTCATTAGAAAAAAAGACCAGTGATATTTTTCATTTAAACCAATCTGTTTTTTTCCTTCTAGCACGCTGCTTCTGAGACCTGATAGGTGAGGCTGAACCCCACCCTCCACAGTTTGTGTTTCTGTAGAGCCTGGGAGGGACCTGAGAACTTGCATTTCTAATGGATTCTCAGGGGATGCTGATGCTTCTGGTTTGGAAATCCACTTTTTGAGAACCACAGATGAACAGGGCTAGTTAAGATGTCTAAAACCCTGTCCGGACTTCAACCAAATTTGGTACAAAGGAAAAAGTGAAGTTTTTGGCCAGCTGCTTGCTAGTTGAACTTAACAAGACTGGTACGTGGTGGCCAAGCCGATGGACTCAGTTCATGTTTGAATTCCAACTATTAAGGACAATGTCAGGGGAATGATTCTTTAATATACCCTGGGGAAGAGATATAAAAGAAAAATATGCAAGGGTTTTGTGACTAGGAATATTATAAATTGGCATAAAAGTTTCATATAGACCTTGTGCAATTTTTCTTGCCCTAATTTCTCTTTATAATTTTGAATTATTTGGAACACAAATAATTCTAGGAAGGTTGAGAACATTGTACTCTGTGCTGCTACTAAGCCTTGGGGGGTTTTTGTTATTAAATTCCTCTTCAGTTAACTGAAAACCACTCTGTATCAGGACTCAATAAATTTTGGTAAGTGTAACACTGGTGGGTAGAGACTAGACCAGAATCTGGCCTTATGCAAATGCAAACCCTGGAAGTATAGTAGGATGCTAGGAGTGGGAGGCAGTTTAAAGGTCATCTCTTTCCAGGTGCTCCTACTTCAGATGAGTAGACCCAGCCAGAAGAGGTGATGTTGGCAAATGGCATGGTCTAATGAGATTCTGGGTCCGGGCAGAGGGAGAATTTTAGGATAAAGGGCCAACATGTCCCACAGCCTTGATTACCTTGGTGTCATTTTTGACATGTGACTCTGCCTTTGCAAACTGGTGTGTGGAGCATGAGATTAGGCTCTAGGAGAGGAAGACGTCATTGGCAGCTAAAACATGAAACGACCGTCCCTTGGATTGCATCGAGTCTGTAGTCTCATTGGGAGGCCAGCCAACTTGCTGTCTGCTGTTGAGTGTGGGCGAGGAAGTGGGAGGAAAGAACTGGGTGATGAGAGAGTAGGAGGACAATGAGAAGCCATGAGGAGTGGAAAATTTGTTGAAGGGGATGAGGAAAATGCGAATAAGATGTGAGAGTCCCAATTTAAAATACACAACTTAAGGGACCTGCCATCTACGGCAAACCAGGGACTTTACATGTGTATCATATAATCCTTGCAGTCTCTGCTGGCCCTCAGATAAAGTTCCTGCTGCGTGCCAGGAGGGCCAGTTTGTAAGGTGTGTTTTCCAGGCTGCATCTGGTTGGTATGCCCACTGGAAGGTCCCGGTAGTACTGAAGAGTGAGGGGACGGGAGGGACCAGGGAATCCCCTCCCCCACCCACACAACTACCTCAGCAGCTGCCAGACAAGGCCTCAGAGACCCAGCTTCCTCAGGTGACCCTGGACTTCCATTATTTATCCCCCTTCTTTGTCTTCCACCCCAGGGTCAGCAGTGGCTTCCTTTCTATCCAGCTTCCCCTTCATCTGTAGAAATAATTCCCTCTGTTAAGTTCTTTCTATTGTTAAATACTTTAAAGTAGTTTCTGTTTTATTGGTTAGCTCCTGACAGATACAGGTTAGAATTCTAGTGAACAGATGAGTAAACGGAGGTTTCTACAGGTTAAGTAACTTGTCCAAGGTCATCACAGTCAGCGGATGAGGAACATGGACTCAAAATGTAAGGCTGCAGGGCTCATACTTTAAACACAATACTCTGACCTCTCAGGATGAGTTGGAATTACAAAGAAGGAAAAAAAAGAAATGTTTTCATGTATAAAACAATGAGAATGGTGTGAAAATGTTGCTTTGACCTCAAGATATTAGGTGATCTCCGAGGTAGAGGAAATGGGTGTGCTCAGCATCCCATAGTCCTAAATCTTGGTAAATTAATTCAACTCAGGCACTGGTGTTAGTCTTTTATTATTCTTGGTTGATCACAAGGGGTTACTTATTTCCACTCATCTAGCTGCAGTTTGTGAAAATGTGGCCTGGGCCTTGCTTTGGAACTCAGGTTGCCATAGAAACCTTTGACTGGAGGTGGATGGATCACGAAGGTTTATTAATGAGAATTTCCCCATACTACCTCTGGGCTCAGTCTGTGTGAAAATCCAAGAAAGGCTCATTAGTTTTTGCATTAGTCAGGTTCTCCAGAGAAATAGAACCAATAGGATATATATAGACAGAGAAGGATTTATTGTAAGGAATTGGCTCACATGATTATGGAGGCTGACAAGTGGGCAAGCTGGAGACCCAGGAGGGTAATGGTGTAGTCCAGTCCAAATGCTGGCAGGCTAGCGATCCAGGAGTGGATGATGCTTCAGTTTGAGTCTAAAAGCAAATGTCTAAAATGATGCCCGTGCTCAAGGCAGCCAGGAGGAGAGATTTTTTGTTCTGTTTGAGCCCTCAACTGATTGGATGTGGCTCACCCACAATAGGAAGAGCAACCTGCTTTAATCAATGTGATTCAAATTTTATTCTTACCGAAAAATACCCTCACAGACACACCCAGAACAATGCTTGATCAACTGGCTGAGCACTCCTGGCCTAGTCGACTTGACACATAAAATTAACCATCAGAGTATTTCTATTACTGATGGCTAACTTTTCAGCTTAGTTGATCGAATTTAATGGTTCTTTCTCCAAGCGGCCCTGCAGAATGCTGATTTTCAGGCAACAAAAGAGAGTATATCCTTGAGTTGATTGCTGCCTGACTTCTGTCATAGAAATCTCTGTTGAATTGAGGCAGTGGACAATCACCTAGTATTTGAAAGATAAGAGGACAGGGAACCTCAGTGGATCTCAAACAATGGTCTATAGAGCACCATCATCAGTGCTACTTGGGTAAACAACTTTAACACCACACTTTAGTTCACACTTGAGAAACACCAAACTTAGGATCACCAATAACAACATATGTGGTATATGCTGGAGCCAAAAATCATCAAAATGTAACCAAATCTATGCACTTGTTTTTTCTCAAAGGTCTGTATAAGAAATGGTCACATGAAAAAGTTTAACACAGTCAACAAATTTTGGCCAAATTACGTTGTTTGTTATGTTACTTGGTAGCTTTTACATAAGAAAATTCGTGGTGGTAATTCTAAGAATTTAGTGCAAGGAAGACAGTTATTTATTTCTAGATAAACGTATGTGTCTCCCATTTATTCTGGAATGGGACAGAAATGTTTTTATTTTTACTTTTGTTGCTAGGAAGCTCAGGCTTGAAACTAATGACCATCTCATAATCTCCCAGTATAGCTAATTCCCTCTTTTTCAAATAGTAAGATATTTTTCCCCTTAAGTATTTTTTCGGACTGTTTTGTGCCATGTTTTCTTTTTTCCCTGAGTTACCTCATTTTTTTTGTTTTTTTTTGGCCAGGCTATTAGGAGATAAATTATATACAAATTACAGAGATCATCTTTTTCAAATGCAGTTCTTCGGGGACTGTTATGCCTTATTTTCAAAATTTTCAGACCATTCTGCACATTTATACATCAAAACTGAATAAAGAACTTAAGGCATTAAACTGGTGCGACATGAGTAAGGGGTTGAAAAAAGGGTCGAAGTCATCTTTTACTCCTAGAGTAGATACCCTGGTAATTGCATGACTCTCAAGTTATACTTTGTAGAAGTGTGGCCTAATAATTATATTTCAACCTTCAAAAATGTGCTCTTGCTAGACACAAAATTCAACTTCTGGGTATTTATCCTAAGAAAATAATTTGTAAAGTGGGCAAAGATTAATTGTCATAAGATAGCTAATGCTTTTTTTTTTAAATTTAATTAAATTAAATTAATTTATTTTTAAAAAAGATTTATTTATTTATTTATACAAGCACTGGGCACAGTCAGAAGCGTGGAAGGGTGAGAGAATTCACCAGAGTCAGAGTGGGGAGCAGAGCAGGCAGAAGGACCGAAGTACACTGCTGAGGGGAGCAGCGGGCGGCAGGAGAGGTCTGCGCGCCATGCGGGACCCTCCTCTGGTGGCCGGGGAGCAGCCGGGGATCGAACCGGCACTGCAGAGGCTGCGGGCAGCTTTGCAACCCAGCACTCTACCGCTGCGCCACCAGGGAGGCCCAAGATAGCTAATGCTTTATTATTATTATTATTTATTATTATTATTTTATTTATACAAGAGCCGGGGTACAGTCCAGATGTGCGGGAGGGTGAGAGGATTCACCAGAGACAGAGTGGGGAACAGAACAGGCAGACTGATGAAATACACTGCCGAGGGGAGCAGTGGGTGAGACAGGAGAGGTCTGCGCGCCATGTGGGACCCTCGCCGGCAGCCGGGGATTGAACTGGCACTGCAGAGGCTGCGGACAGCTTCACTGCACTGTATTCAACTGCCTGCACCACGAGGGAGGCCCCAGCTAATGCTTTTTAAGCTCATGGTTTGTATTGTTTATGTATTATCTCATTTAAAATGTTGGCATCACTACCCACTTAACAGGTGCGTAATCTGAGGTACCGATAGGATAAGAGACTTGTTGGAGATTACCCTCAGCTAATCAGGGATTCAAACTAAAGCAGTCCAACTCCGGAGTCCAGAACTTTAATATTATTCCCAATGCAGGCATGATAGTAAAAATTGGAAATAATAAAAATATTCCATAGTAGGAATTTATTGGATCAATTAAGACACATTGGAATACCACGCCATTGCATGAAGTGTTACACAATTGATTTGTTGACACAGGAAGCCATTTATAATATACTGTTGAGTGTGAAGCACAGGAAATAAAATAGTGAGCCAGGTATGATGTAAACAATGTATGTGCATATGTTTGTGTATACATGTTGGTGTGAATGGGGAGGAGTCACACATTTGAAAAGGCTTAGAGGTTCACAACTTTCCCTAAATCTTAGAATCCCTGGGGGAACCTTTAAGAAATACCGATATTGGACCAATGAAATCAGATCTCTCCAAGCCAATGAAATCAAATTTCTGGGGGTGTCTCCCAGGCTCTATTATTTTAAAAAAGCCTACCAGGTTATTCTACTGTGCTACTACGGTTGAAGATCACAGGTCATCTTGCAAAGTCTTATCAACCTGGGTGTTAAGAGCGGTTGTTTCTGAGTAGAACATTCTTTTCCTCCCCTTTTTTGTATACTGGTTTTCCCTCCTATAATGAGGATTATTACTTTTATAATTAGAAACATTATTTTTTTAAAGATTTATTTATGTATTTATTAGATTTATTTTTATTATTTATTTATACAAGCAGTGGGTACAGTCAGAAGCGCGGGAGGGTGAGAGAATTCACCAGAGTCAGAGCGGGGAGCAGAGCAGGCAGAAGGACCGAAGTCCACTGCTGAGGGGAGCAACGGGCGGCAGGAGAGGTCTGCGCGCCATGTGGGACCCTCCTCTGGTGGCCGGGGAACAGCCGGGGATCGAACCAGGGCCGCAGAGGCCGCGGGCAGCTTCGCAACCCAGCGCTCAACCGCTGCGCCACCGGGAAGGCCCAGAAACATTATTTTTTTAATCAAAATAAAATTGAGTCAGAGCCTAGGAAATGAAATGCTTGTTCCTTTTACCTTCCCTTACTTGTAGTTACCCTATAACATACTCTTTTATTTTCTAACTTGTAAATATATTTATCCTAAAGCTATCCAGTGCGTGTATGTACTGTTTCGTTCTTGAAATGCACATGGGCAAGGGCAGCGAGAAGAGGTGAGGACACTCCCTTAGGGAACCAAACTGTGGTATAGATCTCCTAAGGATCAAGCAAGGTACAATAAACCCTGGTTCTCTGCACATCTTGGGGGGTAAATCCTTGTGTCATATCCTTGACCCTCTCAGTTCCTTCCAGGACCCCCTCCTGCAGGTTCCCCTCTTCCAGCTAAAGTGACCGGCATCCTAGTTTGCCTGGGATTCCTCTGGTTTTAGCGCTGAAAGTCTCACACCCCAGGAGATCGTTTCATCCTGGGCACACAGGATGGTTGGTCAGGCCGCTCCTGCTCTGCTGGGCACTGTTATCCTTTGCCCCCATGCAGTCTCTCTGTGCCCCCGCACTGCTGGCCTCCAGGTGGCTCTGCTCTTCCTACCACCTAATGAAACATGGAGTGGCAGGGATGAAACAGAGCACACCACCGTTTGCTCCTGGGCTGAAGTACAACAGAAAATAATACTTTTCTTTTTTTTTAATCTATCTTGTTTGGAAGGAGGGGCATGTCTCTAAGCCCATGGGTTCCAGGATTCACTTTTGTTTTGCTCGGAGCTATCCTTAATGGCCTTGAACATGCTCAATTTTCTAATCTAAAGAAGAGCTATGGAATTCTTGCTGAATAGTACATTTCCTTAATATTCCTGAATCATAATACATTTCTCTAGGGTATGTTAGAGGCCTGCCAGCCAACCCTTCATTGTGACATATGTTAGGTAGGATTTTGTGAAAAGCTGGCCTGGATTTTGCTTAGATAACCTGAGAAATGGAATCTATTAAAACGATGTGTATCTCGTTCCCTTTCTCGGTTGCCTTTAATACTGTCAGACTTTGCCAAATCTCAGCACCTTTCTCAAATTACTCATCATTCCTTTTACATAGTTTGATATAACACACTTGAAATGTAGATAATATGTCAAACTCTTGTTGGTTACTTAAAATATGCAATGTGACAACGGTGTACATACATAACTTTTCCCCTTAAAATTGGTACATCAAAAAATTCCCCATTCATTTGCATAAATGTCATCTTGACTCACCAGTTCTCACTGAATAATAGCACACATCTGACTGAAATCAATTATATCCAATGGGTCTTTGATCTGTTAAAAAAATGTAAGAACTAAAGCCCCATTCTCAAGCTGCAATACAACTTAGTTTGTCAAGTAGATCTGAAGGATTTAGGCCAAGTTTGTTTAAGGAGTGGTAGAGTTGTAAGTTCTCTTTACACAAATGGAGACAGAACATCACTGTTGAGCAGAAGTAGGTAAAGTATTTACCCTCCTTGTGCTATGGCTACTTACTTAGGAAAACCGGATTTCATTTTGCAGTATATCCGCAGACCCCTTACTCAGTTAAGATTGCCTTGGTATATTACAAAATTGTTCCTTTTTATAAGAAAATAAGCAGCTAGATTTTCACTAAAAATCCTATCATTTCCTTCTAAATGTGGACCTCACTATTTATTGAGCTGACTTATTGGTCAATGACTCTTCTTATCACACCTGATTGGTTACAGACAAAGCAATATTGGGTAAGCAGAACTTGCTTTGCTCCCATCAGGTTATGGTGGAGATTTCCCCTCCACCCCTCACGTCTTCAATTGTGGAGACACATTTTCCTCCCAGAAACAGGTAGAGCAGTCAGCATCCTGGGCCTCTCTTTCAGAAACTTTTGGACCATTGGCTTCCTTGCACATCTCTTTCCCATGAGCTTTAAAAACACTTCTGCTCCATTTCCATTTCCTTTTGGTTAAATGCCATGGTTTTAATACTAATAACTCAGTAAATTATAGCTGCCTTCCTTGGTTATGGATGCTTTTGCCCTTTTTAACTTCTCATATTATTTCCCAAAGCTTTTTTCCTCGTGGCAGGATAGCTATATTTACAAGAAATATTGGGCCCTTTCTAAGTGTTCTTCACTTTAACTCTCACTGGCCGAGCACTTGCCTTTCACGCACTGAGACTGAGCCACGTGACCTAACTCTTGCTTCCTACCCACCGCAGGATGTCTGTACTTTTACTATTCTTTCTTCTCTCTCATATCACAGAAGCAGAAGTTCACAGTGAAGACTTCCCATTTCATCTTACATCCCACCCCTTCCTGCCTCTCTGGGACCCTGCGTGGCCCTCTGTCTCTTGGATCTGTACTCTGCATCTTTGTTCTTTCCTTCTTCACTGAATCCTTCTTGCAGTATTTCCCCATGTCTACAAACATGCTCGAGTTTCTTTTTTTTAAAGGAGTACATACTCAAGTTCACAATACCTTTTTCCCCTCTTTTTAAAAATTTTTATTGGAATGTGAAGGTTTGCATTTTTGAGATAAGGCAGGGAGATGCTTGGCAATTCAGAGGAGAGTAGCTTACAGGTCTAGCTGCTCTCCTCTGTATTGCCAAACTTCTCCTTGCCTTATCTCAAAAATGCAAACCTTCTCTCATCCTTCAGACCCTACTCAAATTCTTGATAATCTCCAGGTGGGAAGGACTTTGCTCTCCTGCCCTCACCTTCCTATATTCCCAAATTCCTCTCCTTTTGTTACAGACTCCCACATATGTGTGGGTCCGGAGACCCTCTAGGAAAAAGAATTCACTAGAGAGTTTTGGGTGAACTGGTAAGGTTTTACTAGAGACTCCAGCATAAGGGAACCAGTGCCGGAGAGGAGAATTTAGCCTGGCTCTTTCAGGGGAGTTAGAAGGAGATATTAAAGGTTTAGGTCCCCCAAGCAGGGCAGAGGAGAGCTGCATCATGGCTTGTTTGGGTTGGGCTATGCCTGGGCAGCGCAAATGGGTCATAATCCAACTGCACTTGTGGGGTTCTTGGCTTTTCCTCTTTTTTTTTTTTTTTAAAGATTTATTTATTTATACATACAAGAGCTGGGGTACAGGCCAGAGGTGTGGGGGGATTCACCAGAGACAGAGTGGGGAACAGAACAGGCAGATTGACTGAAATACACTGCTGAGGGGAGTAGCGGGCGAGATAGAAGAGGTCTATTTCTCTGTGTGGGTTGCTCCCTGGCCGGCCAGGGATTGAACGTGTGCTGCAGAGGTTGTGGAATCACTTCATAGTGTGGTGCTTAACCCCTTGCGCCACCAGGGAGGCCCTTCCTCTTGATTAATTGTAAGATAATCATTAGTCAGGATCTAATGGATCTAATGCGTTTTGTCTAGTGTGGTGCATTTGGTCATCCTGTGAGCTAAATTGTTTGGGCAGGATGCTGGAACAGGGCTCAGCAATCCATGGTTTAGCCCACCTGTTCAATCAGGACTTTGGGGGCAACTGTTATCCTATCAATTTTCAATTTTTCTTAGTGAGTTTGTCTCATTCTAACATAATGGTGCCCTTCCTCCCATTCCCAACCTCAGTTTGCTAAGCCACAAAGATGAAACTCAAAATCAAAATTTCACTTAGTATAGACACCTTTGGAAACAGTAGACAGCTGGTTCCTGCATTGGTTGACATTTTCAGTTTAAACATCTACCAAGGGTAGACATTAATGGAAGATGAGAGTGGTAAGTAAATATTGATTAGTTTGAAATCACATTAAGGAAAGAGAATTGCCTCTTTTAGTAATGGGCCTAGCCCTTTTTGGGGGAGTCACTGGACTTTCACTTTCATGAAACTAAATATCATTTAGTTTCCATCCATTTAATTTCTCTTCGGCTTGGCTGGGGAATGGGGAGGAATCTATCAGTAAAAAAGAGGAACTACAACAGTCTTTAATTGATCTTTTGTTACTCAAACAAGGGCTCTGGCATTCCACCAAAATTTAAAGTTCTTTCTGTTTCATTTAATTGAGTGTTTCTCAGTGAGTATCCTATGGGTAATTTGTCCAGGAGAGTTCTTCTTTTACCACTTCATGATGTTAAGTATCCTATGTCCCAATGACCCCTAGAGGGGCCAGCAATGGTTGAGAAAACTTTTTTTTTTTTACATAAATAGATACATATTGTGGCAGGAAGAATTCAAAGATGACACCCCCTCCATCCCAGCTTCTCCCCATGACCCACCAGCTCATCTGATTTCCTCTCCTTAAGTATGGGCAGAACCTGTGACTACAATGAGATACCGTGATTAAGTTACATGATAAAACAAAAAGGAAATTATCCTGGTGGACTTAACATCATGAGGTGAGCTTTCTCTGACCAGTTCCAGAGGACAGATATTTCAGGACAAGAAGAACACTCCCTGCATGCTATTGCTGGCTTGAAGGTGGAGGCTGTGTAGCAGGGAATGGAGGTGATCTCTCCCAGCTGAGAGCAGCTTGCCTGCAATCACGGGGGATACAGAGATCCCATTGTTAAAACTGCAAGGAGACAAATTCTGCCAACAATCTGAATGAATTTGGAAAAGGCCCGTAAGCTCCACATGAAAATCTCAGTCCAGGATGATACCTTGATATCAGTCCAGTGAGATCTGAGCAGAAACCCAGCCACTCTCGGCCTTTAGAACTGTGAGAGAATACGTCTGTGGTAATTTGTTACACAATAGAAAACTAATACCCACGTATTTACCTTTTAAAATATATAGATTTCCCAAATAAATTATAATTTCTCAATTATAGCATGGCAACTACTTCATCATGGCAGAATTCATTTCATGTCTGTCTAGTAAACAAACAACATTTCAAGGTTCACTTTAAAGGTTCTGGGTAGGGAGAGAGAAATTAAACTTCTTTATAAAGTTACTCCAATTTAACAGAACAACATTAGTTTAGTGCCTCCTTCACTCAGGGCACAGATCTAAAACTATCACATTCTGATTTCTTTTAGTGGCTGGTGATTTTCAGCCAAACTTGATTTTTTTCTAGACTTCTCTGGATGTTTTCTTTTTTGTTAAAGATTTACCGAGAAAGAGCCATGTCAGCAAATACTTTTTAGTTAACATTCTCCTATTGATACCCTCCAGCACCTGTGCAGTCTACAACACTGTAGGAAAAGAACAAGGTAATAACTTTGGTTTTATAGTTGTTTTTTCTAATTGCTAGTATAGTTTTAGGAGGTTGCTGGGGACAAAAATCATGGAGTCTGAGGCCGTGGCTGAACATGAGCTTGGCCTACATGGTGGTTCTCATCCTTGGATCATGGTGCGGTGGGATGGGGGAGGGTTTGACTTTGGTCAGAGTGCTTAGATTCAAGCCACAGCTCTGTCCCCTTCTGGGATGTGCCTGGGTCTCCCTACCTGGCAAGGGGGTGAATGGCAATAGCAATGTTCCACCTCATGGAACAGCTGAGGAATAAACAAAATCATGCATGTAAAGTATCTAGCATAATGCCATGGTAAGTAACTTTCAAATATTAGCTATTCTCGTTACTACCAAATATGAAAATTTGGTCCCTGCAAATTTCAAGAAAGGTTTGTGCTTGCTTTTCTGTAGTTTGTATTGCACAAACAAAAAATAGATTTCCAAATATGAAATGGCATACTGTTAAGTATGCTTTTTCAAGTGAAACATCCTCTTGGATGTTCTCATTTGGCTTCTCTTAGGGACAGGCTCCCCCACTCATCACAGATTTTGGACTCAGACAGGTGTAACTGTAACTGCCCCAAGGTTAGACAAGATCACAGGTCACCCTGATCTTTCCCCAGGCCTGGAGCTCACATACACTGAACCAAGAGGTTCGGAATCTGGAGGAGACTGCCTTTTACAGATATGGGTAGCCCGGGGGTTTTGACTTGCCTAGAGAAAGCCAGCTTCAGGCTGTTGGTCCAAAGTTTTAACAAATCTGGATTTCAGCTTTGTGGGTGTGTGGTACAGATGATTTAGGGATCAGCGTCAGGTAGGTCATAGAAAATTTCAGTTTCAGAAACTTGGTGAGGGCTGCTCTCCTGGTAAGTTGGGTCCTTAATTTCTCAGAGAGAAGGAAGCAGGCTTTTCCATAGACCGTGATATGGAAAGGTTGACCTTTGTTTCTCTGTAGAGCAGAGAAGGGAAAGAATTCCATGCCAGTGAAACCCACTGTTCTCTCAGAATCTTGTTTTGAAATGGCATCTTGATTTCAGCAACATGCTTGCACTTGACAAATGAAAACATTGGACAGAGCTGGCATTTGCTAGTGTGAACTTGCTCTGGCATCCAGTATAATTTTTTTTGGCTACGTCACTGCCATTCTTCCCATCTGCTCCCCCAAGCAGATCTTGGTGAAAGAGGAGTTTCAGCTGGAGAAATCTTAGCTACTTTGTTAAGAATATGCTGCAGGTGGGAGAGGGAAGGGGTTTCCCTGTCTCTAGCAGAGGAACTTACCCACATACAGCTCTGCATTTGCAACCAAAGAGATCAGTCTTAACATTGACTCTCTTACTTTTCTTGGGGTCTACAAGAATCGGATCTGCTTAGCTCAGGCTGCTCCTGTTGGGAAGATAATCTCATCAAGCCTCCAGGGAGGGCTACTGGCTTGAATACAGTAGAGATTCTCTGGGTCTTAAATCAGGGCCTAGATGGCTCAGCATATCCCAACTGCTATCTGTGTGGTAGTTTCTGACCCTTACTGGCATGCTTATTTTTTGAGAGAGTAGTTCTATATTGGGAGCACACGTAAGATTGTCAATTAAAATAGTGGACCCTGATTAAATCTGAATTTTAGACAAACAATCAAAAAATTTTTGAATAAGTATTCATAAATATCGCATGGGATATACACTAAAAAATTATGGTTTATCTGAATTTCAAATTTAACTGGGGGGGTGGTGTCTTATTTTGTTTGTTTTTTGCTCAATCTGGCAATTGTACTTCCACCAAACCTGGTAACCTGAGATGGAGTGAATAGCAAATGCTGGGAGGAAAGGAGGGCTCATTTCCTGGTGGTTAGTGACAGCCAAGTGACACGGAAGAGCGCCCACCCCAAGAAATCAGCTGATGGACCTCCCCAGTGGCGCAGCGGTTGAGCGCGGGGTTGCGAAGCTGCCCGCAGCCTCTGCAGCACCGGTTCGATCCCCGGCTGTTCCCCGGCCACCAGAGGAGGGTCCCACATGACGCGCAGACCTCTCCTGCCGCCCGCTGCTCCCCTCAGCAGTGTACTTCGGTCCTTCTGCCTGCTCTGCTCCCCGCTCTGGCTCTGGTGAATTCTCTCACCCTCCTGCGCTTCTGACTGTACCCAGTGCTTGTATAAATAATAAATAAATAAATCTTTTAAAAAAAAGAAATCAGCTGAGTAGCAGAAAAGTATTTGGAACCAGAAAGGAGCCGATCACCTGGTTAAGAGCACCCCTGCATTCCATCCTCATTGCTAAAGGAGAATATTTGGGGGTAGGGTGGGGGTTTCGTGTATCCTCTTCTTAAACCAGCTCCTTCTCAGAGGACCAAGTACACTACCTTTGACCAGCTGCCTAAGTGGCCTGGCATAGACTCATCTGCTGGTGCAGTTTATCCTACAGTCCCGGCCTGGGAAACTCATGCTTCCTACCAAGGAGCAGCACCAAAAATGCCTTCTTATTTTGAAGCCTGCTAACAGGGAATGAAATCAGAAATCCACTGTGAAGGTTAGTATAATTGGGAAATGGTTGGCTGTAAGAGCAAGGAAACTTTACTGTTACATGGACCTGGGCTCAAAACCTGGGACTGCTGCTTGCTAGTTATTGGATCTGGGGCCCATTTCCTCATCTCTGAAGTGGGGCTGGTAGTGATATTTACCTCACAAGGTTGTAGTGAGGGTTAAATGAGTTAACACAGTCAAGGTTTTCAGATAGTGTGCGTTATTTGGCAAGTGCTAGACTAATGGCAGTGCTCATTGCCACATCATACCCCATGCCACCCATGTTTGTCAGAAGGATCTTCCCTCTTAAATCTTGCTTTATGTCATGGCAATAGGCTGTAATACATACTTCCTTTTGACAGCTGAAAGCTGGCTGGCTGACCTCCTGGGCTCCTTCTAGAAGGACTCTGGGTTTCTTGGCACCATAATCAATAGCTGATCTACTGCATTTTCCTGGTGGAGGCAGGATCTTAGGGCTCATGATTTCATAAGCTTCTACTCTAAATTTTTTCACATTAACAATAAATCTAAGTGAACACCGTGTGCCTGCTTGTAAAGCCAGTGTCAGACAGTTCCATCCCCAACAGACTGCCTGGGAGGCCACGCGTGAGCAGCCTTTCCCTGTAGAAAGCCCAGAGAGTCCTTAAAACACAAAGACAGCAAATATAGAAGACATGCTAAGCTTTCAGCATTTGGAAGAAGATTCTCGAGTAATATATGAGGATAGCTATGTGCCTATTGGAATGTGCTGATGTGTGTATTGCAATCAAGGGCAGCTTTAATGAAACCGGTAGGCTTTTTAGAAAGGACATTAAGAGAAAGTTCCAGTGACATTTTAATGTTATTGATTACACAGATGGATGGGGGACGCTTCCTTTGAGAGCTGGAGCATAGAAGGTGAGCCATACAGGCTGTGGCTGTGGGGGAACAGGCCCCAGGAGAGGACAGAGCACCACAGCCCCACCCAGCCTCCGGCCTCCGCAAGCCTGTTCTCCCCTACCTGGCAGCTGAGGCGAGCCTTGCTTGTTCGCCTGCCACAGCGTCCTGGAGAGTCAGCTGGCTGGTGGGTTGGCTGACAGGGGTGGTGTGTGCTGAATTCCTTTCCAAAGAGGGGGAGGAGATGCCAGGCACTCCATATATCACCCTCTGCCACCTGCCAAGGAAGTGAGATACTGCTGCAGAGAAAACAGCTTTTACTCATTCCTTTTGTATTTGGGCCTGAATAAGAGCCAGAAGCAGTGGGGTTTGGTTAATAAGTCATTGCAAATCATGCTAATGGGAGTGCTGTAGTCTGGGGCATGAGTATGATTGAGAGCTGAGGGTCTGAGGCTCTTCTCCTCTCTCAGGTTCCACTTTGGGTGTTGTTGTGGGGTAATCATGGCATGGTAGTTGGTATGAGCAGCCAATTGTGACACGAAGGGACAGGCAGGCGTGAGGGTGGCAAATATTGAGGTTTTTCTACGATGTGATTATAATGGGGTTAGCAAGAACAGGCTGTTGTCCTGCTTTCTGAGTAGTGGAGATTAAGGGCAGAGACATTTTGCCTTATGCACAAAGACAAGAAAGAGAGAACAGTTACAGCTGCTACCCCCCCCCCACACACACACAATCTGGTGGTTTGAGGTGGAGTTTTCCTTGGCCCTGTGTCATCTCTCAGATGGTCAGTTAGATATCCTACTCGGAGAAGAACACAGACAAGAAAGATTTGTCCTAGAAGTCTCTCCTGTTGAGCAGCCCCAGATTGGGAGTGAGGTGCCTATTTCTGTTAGTTAATAGCTCCTCAGCCTGGAGCCAGTCATTTACCATTTGGGGACTCAGTTTCCCTAGTAGGGATAGGAATGTAGTGCTTGGTGCTTGGGAGGACTCAAATAATGTGAATGACACCTTTTGTAAACTGAAAAACAGTAAGAATATGAGATGTAATATTTATGGTTTTTATGTGCTGATTATAATATGAACACAAAAATATTGGTCCACCATATAGAAGGAGATTTCTTTCAGTCTTGAAGATGCAGAATGTGGCATTTTTCCTCTGCCTGACTTTGATGTGTCCAGGTGCTCAGCTCTCACTGTGGATTCAGGCCTGGGATTTACCCTATTGCTTCCAACTGTCCTTTTCTGCTAGAGAGCTAGCTACTTTCCACAATGCTGCGAACTTCCTCCTCTTGTGGGTAACATTTGGTGCTAACAGGTCTCGGTTTTGTCAGTGATGTGAGGGTTTTGCTGAGCTCAGAAGAGCCCCACACAGCACATTGACTGATGGAGAAATGCAGAGGTTATCCGAATGCTGCTTCCTGATTTACAAGAGCCTTTTTCATGAAAACAGGGGCTGTCATTTCTCCACTAACTGTTCTCCAAATGTCACCCCTCTCCCATGCTGCCTCAAACACATGCCTGCACCCCTCATTGACCCCCTTCTTCTTTTTCCAGGTGACTAGTAAGTTTATGAGTTAATTATACTTGAAAGAATCTCAGTAATTTTTTTTAAGTTGTTGGGGTGAACTAGCTTCTCCCCACTGCCCGCCTTCCTGAGTCATTGCCCAGCCCAGTTGCCAGCAAGACTTGGGAGGAGGTGGAGGGAAGGGTGACTAATGACGTGGGAGAATCTTTAGCCTGGAGAGTAAGTTCCTTGTTCTCTTTATACCAAGACATTGTATGGAAGCTTTGTGTGTGTGTTTGTGTGTGTGTGTGTGTGTGTGTGTATTCCTTTGGGGAACCTTGTCCAAAAGTGAGTGCTTTCTCAGCTTCCCCTGGCCCCTTGTTGGGTAGGATGCTCTGAGGTCACCCTGTTTTCCTTCTTGTAGTCAAACTCATCATAAAACATTAGCTTTGTTCTTCCAGCCAGATGAGGAAGCAGACCCTGTGGAAGTCATTTTTTATCATGTTCAGTGAATGTTCTTGGACTCACTAATCATAGCATTGTTCTTGGGTACATCAAGGGTGAGCACAAAGTATACCAGATCCTTTATCCAAGTCTTTCCCCTTTCTTTCAAATGTCTGTTTTCCCAAAACTGATAAAATGGGTATATATTCCATAATAATGGGAGTCCCTCCACAAACAACTCCATTGAAAAAGAAAATAAAATCCTTCAGCAAACTTCCTTTTTTCTGGACTCTCAGAAAAGGGATCAGTTTGGGAGATGGACATTATGTATTAAAACATTATGCCTCCATCCATCCTGAAAAGGGGGTCTGTGCCTTTATTGATAATGTATTCACACGGCTCAGTGGCTGTTGAAGTAGTCTGCTTAATGAAATGTTGGACTTGTATTTAGATGGTCCAGTTGGAAATTGTTATGAGTAAACATATGTAGAGATTTATTTTCCTTCTCCCAGAGGTCTCTCAGAGGTCTCTCGGAGGTCCCCAAAGATAAATATTTGCATGGTGTCCAGTTTGTATTTATTTCCCCAGCCTAATGTGGTGCTGAGGTAAGAGGTTTGCCTTCTTCCACCCAGCCTATTAACATGCACAGGGCTGCGCTCCTCCCCAGCCTCAGGGACAGTGTAACCCCACCTCTAAGACGTGCTCATCAAGAGCCGCTTAGCCAGCCTACAACCTTCCTGCAGGCGCAGGTTTGTTCCTGTTTGAAATGGCCACACACCACAAAAGTGAGGACCAATGTGAATCAGATGTGATTGCCTTTCATTCCTCAAGCTCATCTCCTCTCCAGTGTGAATCTGCATGGCTGCCTTCGGGTTGCAGAATAACAGGGTGATGGACATAATTCTCAGAGAAATTTCTTGAATTCTCAGTGTTCTCTTTGTGAATTTACAATTTCTTTTAAATCATTTTTTCCCCTTTAGACCCTTACTAAAATTCCAAAACAAGCCATGAGATGTTATATAAACCCAGGACTTAAGAAGCATTTTTTTTTTTGGATTGGTCTTTGTCTTCTTTCTTGGTTGAAAGTAAAAGGAGAAGGAATGATAGAATATTTTAGACTTTTAATACACCTCTTATTTAACTACAAATTAGGAATGTAGGCCTAAGGTTACTTTGCAGAGTACATGACTGGTCACTTTAGAGTGCATTATCATTAGTATGGTAATGGGGTGGGGTGATGAAGAGGTCTGGAATTATTTAGTTTCCTTTATGGCTCCATTCGTGAGATTACAGAGGTCTTAGAAATTGGCTTGAATAAATTTAGAAAACATTTTCAGCTCAGACTTAAAATATTCTTTACTGTAAGCTATTGATATGATTGCAACCTACATGAGCATAATATTTATATGCTCATTTCTATAATTTTGCACAAGACAGACTTAAATGAAGTCACCAATTAGGATTTAGAAAAGATTAAGACTGTTTGAATTTAGCCTGAATAAACATGTCATATTATCCAGCAAACATGGCTGCTGCATCTTGCAAGATTCAGCAACTGCTGTTTATCAGATGGCTATTAGAAGTTCAGGGCTGAATGCTATTATGAAATTCTGCGTCTTGGTTAGGTTGCTGTCTCTGAGTGTGAATCGTCCCAACATGAGAAAACAGAGGCCAGTGAACTTTTTCAGAAATAGGCAGTCCAGCAGACATGCTGACGCCAGCAGGATACCAGCGGGAACTGAAGGTCTTTGTACCAGAGGAAGAAAACAGTGCTTCTTCCTCGAAGGAGCGTGGGCCCTGGCATTGGAAGGTCCTTGGCAGAAGCTGGGTAGTGATGCTCGGGGGAAGGGCCTGGAGATTGGTGAGCCGCAGTGTGTGTAACAGGGTGAGGGGCACTTGGAGCTCTCTAGGTTGAAACATAATGTAGGAATGGGAAGTGAATGGAGAGAATGGCTGAACACGCCCCTTAAGATGTGTCTTTTCTTCTTGTAGGAATCCCCTCCTTCCCAGAGAAAATCTTTCAATTTTCTGTTGCATGCTTGCAGATTTATTTTGGGAACCAGTGAAAGGGCTGCCTTGAAGAACTAAACAAGGATGGAGTGGCAAGACCCCAGACACTCTAGGGCTGAGCGGACTCTGGGGCAGGTCTTTGGACCTTCTGAGACCGCAGAATTGAGGGGCTCAAATTATGTCCAAATTTTACCCAAATCTTACAGAGCAAGGAGATCTGCACTTGACATCTGAGTCACATCTTTAAAATCGTGTCCAAATGAATATCTGTTCTTTAAGCTTGTGTGTATCAGACACGACAGGCAACTCCTCTGGAGATTCACTCCTCAGTGAATATGGGATGGAAAGGGAGCATCTGGGGGAGAGAACTTTGGAGACTGCCAGCTTGCTCCGGCAAAGCCAAGACCAGGCCAGGCTGGCTGTGTCTGCTGGGCGGAGCGGGACAGCGCGAAGCGCCAGGCGCCGGGGCATTTCACCCCGCGGCGGGCACCCGGGAGTGGAGGGCCGGGCCGGCGCTGTCAGCGGTGGGCGGCGTCGGGCGAAGCGCGCTCCGGGACAGCTGGTGGCTCAGTGGCAGCGTCGCGAACGGTGACAGGTTCTGCAAATAACAGCTGCGGAGCAATCTTTATGTTTGGACAACGTGGGAAGGGCCATTGTTCACAAATTGGTCTCTTCAACAACACCTGCATGCACAGATAATAATCCATTGTCGGTCTCCGGCTTTCAAAGACAAAAAGACAGCCGCGGAGGGAGGAGCGAGCAGTTACTGGAGATAGCTGCACAACTTCTGAACCGAGGAGAGTGCAAACGAGGACTCCAGGTTGTATTCCTGGATTCGCTGGAGACTGAGATTCACTGTGGGATTCTCTTTCATTTGCCGGCAGTGAGCGCCACCTCCTTTATCCTTGCAGACCACCACCGCAGCAGCAATGATCATTTCCTACGCGGTTGCAAAGCGTGCTCCCTTGCAATCAGAGATCAATACTGGTAAAGTGGCCGCAGGATAGGGAAGGTCGCACGTGTGCAAGTAAATCAAAAGGTTTATGAGGCGCAGGTGGTTTATGCTCCTCGGAGATTGCAGTATTAGCATGTCAAAGCTAAAACGGGACCAAGGTGTAGAGTCAGTCTCTTGCTGTGGTTCCGGGAGGCCCTAAGCTGACCTTCTTGATCCTTCAGTTTAAAATCACAGGGTGGCGCCAGATGTGGCCACCACATTGCTAATGCAGCCAGCATCTTCCATTTGCACATTATGCAGTTGAAGTTAGTCTTACTTGCATTTTCTCATTTTAGTCTCACAACTACAGTGTGAAGTCTGTGGTGTATAAAACCCTCATTTTAACAGAAAAGGAACCAAAGGGACCAAGTCTGGGATTTTTGTTCTCTATATTTCTGGGCACAGCTATAGTGAATAGATTGGGTTATTTGAATCTCTGTCTCTGTCTCTGTCTCTGTCTCTCTCTCTCTTTCTCTCTCTCGCTCTCTATCTCTCTCGCTCTCTCACTCTGCACAGGTTTATTAGGAAAAAGAGAAAGAAAAAGAGAGGCATCTGCACAGTCACAAGCAGGCAAGAGAGCTGCCTGGGTCTTATTTTGCTTTTTTCTTTTCCCACCATTATTAAACAGCTATCAGCAGGCCCAAGATTAGATTACAGGAGAATAGAGACATAGGAGACACAGTTCCTTTCCCTCTGCTCTAACACAGTGCCACCAGCTCCACGTGGCTGTTTAAATTTGAATTATAACTTAAATGAAATAAAATGTAATATTTGGTTTCTCAGTTGTACCAGCCACACAAAAGTGCTTAATAGCCCATATGACCGGTAGCTAATGTATTGTACATTCTATTGGACAGCACAGAGTCTAGAGGCTAAGAATCAAGTGAAATTTAAGAAATCTTCCTTGTTTTCTGTCCTATCTGTTATATTCTTGAAGTTCAATTCTTTCTTGGTGCATGATGCTTCAAGATTTCTAAAAGATAGCCCGAGAAGTTTCAGTTTCTCATTAAGAAGTAAAATGTATATACAATAGATGCATTCAATTTGAAGCACAATTCTCTGAGTTTTGATAAGTGTAAGCAACATTATTTATCATTATCAACACACATAACTTTTGTCTTTCTAAAATGTTCCCTTGTACCCTTTCACAGTCATCTTTCCCCCTAACCCTTGTTCCAGGAGAGCATTTATCTACTTTGTCTGTGTGCGTATATATGTAATTGAGGTGACACTGGTTTACAACCCTGTATATGATTTAGAGGTATAGAATCACACCATACCACGTTGTGACTGCCCAACTTTGCTCCCTCCTTCCCTATCTTTATATATTAAATTTGTAGTTTCTAGAGTTCTATATAAATGGAATCATATAATATTCACTCTTTTGTCTGACTTCTTACACTCAGTTTGGAATTCATCCATGAGATTATTCCTTCTTGTTGGATGTACTACTAGTTAGTTCCTTTTTGTTGGTGGGTAGTATTCTTTGGTATGGATATATTGCAATTTGTTTACCCATTCACCGTTGATGGACACATATTATTTTCAGTTTGGCTATTGTGAGTAAAGCCACTATAAACATTTGCATACCCATCTTCGTGAGCATGTTTCTGTCTCCATTTCCTAAAAGTGAAACTTGTAGGTCATATGGCAAGTGTATGTTTGACTTTATAAGAAGTTGTCAAACAGTCCAAAGTCATTATAGTATTTTGTATCCTATTTTGCAAGCATACAAGATACAAGATAACATAAAAATCAATTATATTTCTATATGATGTCTGTGAGCAAGTGGAAGTAGAATTTATTAAGCACCATTTATAACAGCATAAAATATGAAACATTTGGGGTTAAGTTCAGAAAAATATGTGTATAACTTGAACACTGAAAACTACAAAATGCTGTTTGAAGACATTTTAAAAGATCTTAATAAATGGAGAGACATGTATAATAGTCATAGATTGGAACCTTGATTTTGCTAAGATGTTATTTCACAACATGTTTTTGGTTATTCTGTTTATTTTTCTTCACATTTTTAAAGCTGACAAATTGAAAATAGAACTCCAAAGGATCTAGAATAGTCAAAACAATATTGAAAAAAAGACCAAAGTTGGAAGAGTTATATAACTTATTTTCAAGACTTATTTTTGAAGCCATAACACCCCTAAAACATACCTGTGTATTGTAACCCGTGTTGAGGTAACCAAAATTGAAGTAACCAATGTTACCTCAATAAACATAATTTTAAAAAATGAAAAAAAAACCCTAACAATCTAGATGACATTTTTCTAATATAAAGAAACTATATAGAAGATATTGAAAGACTGGAGCAGAAAAAGATTTATAGGAGAAAGTCAAATAGTAGCTTCGGGTTTCGAAAAGAGTTTGTGGGAAGAATAGAATAATGGAGATTTTTTTTATCAGCTTGTTTGCTGTCTAGTATGTAATGTAATTCTTACATCCTCAGTAACAACCTTAAATCCTTAAGAAAGTTCTTAAACTCAGAGGATGTTTGGTGTAAGTAAAATTTTTATAGGCAGTCACAGAGAGTAGAACCAAGATGGCAGACTCAAACGAAGGGGGAAGTTGTGGGGGCAGGAAATATCAAGAGGATACAGTGAGTAAGATCCAGAAGTAAGAGGATATAGTAAGTAAATACCTGATGTAAGATGAGCCATATTACAAAAAATGTGAGGGAGGCTTTAGAATGTTCCTAACTATGGAAGTAGGGTTCTCCATGTCTAGTAAAGACTTTTCTGACCTGAAGAATTCCTGAAAGCAGCTCTGCTATGTTGCAGACAACTCCAGAGGGCACCATTTCATGTTGTCTGAATTCTCAGTGAAAGCTGGTTCCCAGAGTTGTGCTGCCCAACCTGGCAGCCCTCATTGATTGAGTCTAAAAAACCAACCTAAAACACAGACACACACATGAAACTACAGGAGTGTGACTTGCAGTAAAGTTCCACAAGTTATGTATTATCTTCTGTGTTCCTCAGTTCCACCCCTCAATTTATTTCTTGCTTTCTAAACTTTTCAGATAAAGCCCCCCTAGAAAGGACAGACACAGGGCACAATGAAGCCATATTATCAGATGACTCCGAAAAGGATTGCTTTCCTCTCTCCTGCTTCAATCTTTGATTTGGGGAATCAGAAAAAGGAAGGAAATTTCTTATTCATACAGCCTGGATTAAACTACACATCGAGTTAGTTCTAGTCTACCCTAGACTTCAAAGTTGAACTTCATCTTTCAATCCATTTACGAAGTCCTCTCCATCTGGACATTCCAATTAATTAGATATATCCAAAACAAAAAGTACCGCATTTCCACCATTTTTTAATATCCAACATCCATTTTCACTTCTTTAGTAGTTGTACCCTGACTTCCCTATGGGAATGCATCTTCTCCATCCTTCTGGCTAGAGCTGAATGTTTCTCCCAGTCCTGGGGCGGAGCTTGCCACTCCACCCTACACCTGGGACACTACACCCCTGGCTTTTCTCATTGGTTCCCAAGTGGGGCACCTGTTCTAAGTTGGTCCAATTGCAGTGAGACTCATAATTATAAAAAAGACTTCCTTCTAAGCTATGTCTAAAGTCAGAAGTATTGCCGGTAACTCCTTCATCCCCCCTTAAATTAGTTTAGGTCAGGTCTTAGATTACTTCAAAGCAAAATGACCCTACATGAAACAACGTATTTATTATCTCATCCTCTAAAACCATCTCAACTTTCTGTATTTATTGTTGAAGTGGCACTGCTATTGTTTCATTCTCAGGATAAGTTAACAGATAAAATGTTAACTGATAAAATGGCTGGAGAATGTCAGTCACTTACCACCTTAAGCCATGTAAAGCCCAAGTGGGTTCCCATTTGCCAGGCAGCCTCCATGTAATCATCCAGGCTTTCTTCAGAGCCCTCCTCATTCAGGAGGAGGCTGGGGAGGAGACTGGTGAAGCACCTGTGGGAGGTTTTGTGGATCAGATCTTCTGTTCACAGAAGGTCTTTGATTAGAAGTCAATTACATGGTACACCCAACTGCATAGGAGGCTGGGAAAGGTGCGCTAGCTGTGACCCCACGAGAGGAAGAGGAAGCTACTACCCTCCAGGACTATCCAGGACTAAAAAGTGTAGTCCTTCGTTATGTGTCCTCCTTGAGTTTACTTAGCCAGTCACCAAGCCCTCTTTGTTTTTATTTTGCAACATCTTTCTCATCCCTTCCTTCTCCTTTCTGGCATTTCCTTAATTCAGCCCCAACTCTTCCTTTTCTCTGCTTTCAACCCATTTTGCATTCCCCTCTGCCACGCTCCTCAAGGGCAGGCTGCCTTTTTCCAGCTTTGTATTCTCAGTGCCTGCAGGCACCTTACAAGCATCAGAAATGTTTGCTTTGTGAAAACTTGACAGACTAATCTTTCTTATGCACCAATTTCAGCATGTCATTCCCTTGCTCAAAAATCTTTAGAAGATCTTATAGCTTAGCCTACCCCCATCAACTCTGATTTATCTGCTTGTCTTCAGGCACTCAGGCCCTTATTTCTATCCAACTCCACAACCTTCTCCTCTGTGCTTCCCTCCCCCTGCCCCAACCTCCCCAACTCCTGCCCAAGTGGGTCCTGTCTTTCGGGTGCTTGAACATGTTACTATACCTTTCCTAGAATGCTCTCCTATTTTTCTTTTTCCCTCTTTACACCAAGTCCACCCAAGTTCTGCTTCCTCCACAAAGCTTTTCCTTTCTGCTCCTCTGAACTCTGGCAGCTTGTATTGTTGGTAACTAGGGTGAACCTATGTCCTTGCTTCTTTGAGAGAGCCCTGAATGCACACGATCTCTCCTGTTGTTAGACATGCTGCACCCAGAGGCCTGGTGTGAAAAACAAAGATAGAGCTTCTCTGATATCAGGGAAGTGGTCAGAGATCAGTCCCACTGCATCTTCTTATCCCAGCATCTTCTCATAGTACTCTCAGGAATAGCATTTAAAAACCATTGCTCAAGTTCAGTTCCTTCATTCTGTAGATGAGAAGCTGAGGCCATCAGGAAAGCAGACTTGCCTAACATCATAGCTGGTTAGTGACAGAGACAGAATCAGAGCCCATGACTCCCCACTCCTAAGTGTGGGATTGCTTCCTAGCAGCTTCCTTCTCCACATTCTGTATTCCTTTGGCCTCTGGTACACTTGTGTAAGAGATAACAAGCTACAGGGCAACACTGGCCTGGCAACCTTCCCCATGGCTGTGATTTAAGTAATAGTAGATGCTCAATGCCTATTTATTGACTTGAGATCAATTTCATATCAGAGGGTTTAAAACCTAGTGAAATTAGTCAGGCTCTATGATTAAAACTATGAACAAATTATATATTCCTATTGACAAATATTAGAAGAGAGCATGGAAAAATGAAAGCAATTTAATTGGCAGGAGGATGGTTGAATTTCTTTTATTTACATGTGAGGATGACTACCCAATAAAATAAACTGGTTTCCAAATATCTTCTATGATACTTTCAATGTAATTGAGAGCAGCATTTTTCTTTTTTTTAGTTTCAGCGTTTTCTGATTCCAATGTTCTGTCTTCTTTGAAGTCCCCACTAATCTATCTTTTCCGTTTTAGAACCACCTCAGGCATTTGAGAGTGTAATGCACATCAGAAATTTATTATTAATATTATCAGTGAAATGAAACCTCTAATTATTTACACTGTAATTTTAAACATGGTGGAGCCTTTACAGAAGCATGGACTTTGCCTGAAGGGTTATAACATGCATACTCCACATCAATACACGGCATGAATAAATCCATTTAGATAAGGTGACTGTTGGATCTCAAAGGTAGAGAATGCTTCACTTATATTCAATAATAATATAAATCAATTTTCAAAAAGACACCATCCCCAAAGGACAGAGAACAAAGGCAAGACAGAGGTTGCTTTGAAGAAAGGCTTGAAAGGGACCTGGGGTGGGCATGGCATGTGGCTGGGAGTAGGCCAAACTAAAGCCACAGGGTATGAAGTCGCTGGCATCTCTGAGCTGTCATCTTTTGAAAGGGAGGGTTCTGTGGCCTTTCTTCACTAGAATCAGAGATGAGGACCTGAATGTGTGAGAGAGATTAACCTGATGTTTTTATTTCTCAACCCAATAGAACCAGGGTGAGGGGGCAGGAGTTTTGAAGAGTCATCATTAGCAAAAATTGCCAGATCACACCCTGGTGCAAAGAGAGTAAATAAACGCTGCTTTCAAACATTTTGGAACATAAGACATTAATGAGTCTTCTATAAATGCTTCTTATGGGCTTTATTTTGAATCTTGTTGTGTAGACCTGGATGAATGGGGTCAGGAATGCCCTATGTAGCTGAGTAGTTTAGTGCATTGCTCAAAAGACCAGTGAATCAAACCTGGCTTTACTATTGGGTTCTGCATTGCTATGAGGATGCCTCAATCCAAAGAAAGGATCCTTTTTTTTTCTAATTTATTGAATATTGGCTTGTCAAGCAAAATGCCTTGAGGGTGGGTCCTTGACTATCTTGCACAAAGGCCCACAGTAGCCTGGAAAAAGGGGTAGGGGGAAACTGAAAAGAGAGGTGGGGGACTGTGACAATAAAGGAAAAAAATAACATGGAGAGTTTAATTGAGTTGGGAGAGAAGCATTTAGAAAATGTTACAAGATACCATAGGATCCATTGCAGCATTATTCCATCTCCCTATTTCTTTTTTTCTTTTTCTTTTTTAAAGATTTATTTATTTATACAAGAACTGGGGTACAGGCCAGATGTGCGGGATGGTGAGAGGATTCACCAGAGACAGAGCAGGGAATGGAACAGGCAGACTGATGAAATACACTGCTGAGGGGAGCAGCGGGTGAGACAGGAGAGGTCTGCCGTGCCATGTGGGATTCTCGCCGGCCAGCCAGGACTGAATTGGCACTGCAGAGGCTGCGGACAGCTTCACAGCGCTGTGCTCAACCGCCTGCGCCACCAGGAGAGGCCCCCATCTCCCTATTTCTTCTGCTGTGATCCCTGTCCTCCATCCTCAGTGATTTCCTTCAGACCCATGGTTTTGGCCTTCACTTAGATGAACAAGACTTCCATTTTCTATGTCTAGCTCTGACTTCTCTCCTTAACTCCAGAACCATCTGTCTAAAAATCTACATTGGAAATACCTTCCTGGGTAACCCTGATGAATCTTAAACTCAACATGTAGCAAACTACAGTCATCCCTTGGCATTTTTTGGGGATTGGTTCCAGGACCCCACAAAAACTCAAGTTCTTTATATAACGTAGAGCAATATTTTCACATAACTTAGCTACATCTCTCCGTATACTTTAAATCATCTCTAGATTATTGATAATACCTAATATAGTGTAAATATAGTGTAAGTATAGTTGTTATACTGTATTATTTAGGGAATAGTGGCAAGGAAAAAAGCTTATACATGTTCAGTACATACAACCACGGTAGACCTAACTGCATAATATGTGTTTTCCACACCGTGGACATGAGAGTTAATTGTACATACATTACCACTCCTCACCCCAAGTCTATTCTATATTCTTGATCTCCCTGATCCATATTCTCTTTTTTATCTCCCCCACCAATGCCTTGGCTCAAGTTTCAATAGCAAAATAACTGATCTGCTTGCTTCTAATCTTTCCTCAATCTAATATGGCTTCCATATTTCTGCCATAGTAATTTTCCTCAATGGAACATCTTTATATACCTCTCTGCTTTCAAACTCTACTTTTCAGGTAAAAGATCTTCATGCTCTGTTCTCTGTAAACCTCCCTCTAGCCTCTACTCCTGTTTCTACTTACTTCATATTTTATGATGACTGACCTGGAACGTTCTACACTCACCTCTTCATGCCTTTCTCCGTCTCCATCCCTCCTCCTTGCATGTCTTGCTTTCCTCATCTGCCAGAGTTAGTCCTGTTAGTCACAACTTTGCTTCCCTGAGGAATCTTTCCCTTAGACAATTACTCACTCTGTCTTTTGTGCTATTTCAATGCCTTGTACTGTTTTGGAACACATTTCTTTACATGTCAGCCTTCCTTCCCCAATGGAGCTCCAAGATGGTACATTTCATGTGTCATCTTGCCTGGGCTAAGGGATGCCCATACAGTTGGCAAAACATCTCTTTTGGATATATTTGAGAGGCTATTTTAAGTTGACCATTAAAGTTGGTATTGGAATTGTTAACCTGAATAAAGAAGATCACCTTCTCCCAGGCTGTAGATAAAAGCCAATCTGTTGAGGACCTGAATGGAACAAAAAGGTGAAGGACGGGAACACCTGCTTTTTGCTTGTGCTGGGACACTGATTTTCTGCCTCCTACTTTTTGGGCTTTCAAACTCCGTCGATGACTAAGATGATTGGCCCCTTAGTTCTCTGGCCTTTGAACTAGGACTAAGTTACACCACAGGCTTTTCTGGTTCTCCACCTTGTAGAGGCCAGCTTTCGGGACTTCTTGGCTTTCATATTTGTGTGAGCGAAATCTTCTTTTATATACCTTTCACTATATAGCCTCTTGGAGGCTCCCAACTAACACAGCCTCCATGACATTAAGGGTAATGTTTCAGTCAATTGTGAATAACCAGGCCTGTATGTTTCTGGCTTCATTAACCCATGCCTGCTCCAAAAAGTGACCTATTATATGTTTTATTTTATATTTATTTATTTATTTATTTATTTATAGAGGCATGGTTATTTATTTGTTTGTTTGTTTTGTTTATACAAGCACTGGGTACAGTCAGAAGCACAGGAGGGTGAGAGAACTCACCAGAGCCAGAGCGGGGAGCAGAGCAGGCAGAAGGACCGAAGTACACTGCTGAGGGGAGCAGCGGGCGGCAGGAGAGGTCCGCGCGCTATGTGGGACCCTCCTCCGGTGGCCGGGGAGCAGCCGGGGATAGAACTGGCGCCGCAGAGGTCACCAGCAGCTTCGCAACCCAGTGCTCAACCGCTGCGCCACCGGGGAGGCCCTTATTTTATATTTAAATAGTAATGGCACAAGTCCCCTCCTGTCCAGTTGCCAGAAGTGGACTTTCCTTCAAAGGCCCTTCAGCTGTTCTTGAGGGATTTCCAAGAGATTGCTCTGCTTTCATCCCCACTCTGATTCTGGCATGGAGACGGCCCATGTAGAAATTGGCCTACAACTTCTACCAGAAATAACCATTTTTAGAAATTACAGGTCAAGCTTAATTTTATTTTATTTTATTTTTTTAAAGATTTATTTATTTATGCATGTAAGAACTGGGGTACAGGCCAGAGGTGTGGGGGGTAAGAAGATTCACCAGAGACAGAGTGGGGAGCAGAACAGGCAGACTGACTGAAACACACTGCTGAGGGAAACAGTGGGTGAGCCAGGAGAGGTCTGCTCCCTGGTCAGCTGGGGATTGAACTTGTGCTGCAGAGGCTGCGGACAGCCTTATAGGTTGCGTCTTAACTCTGCACCACCAGGGAGGCCCCAAGCATAATTGTAGATGCCTCTTTCCCCCCCTCCCTCTGTCACATCACCGGTCACCAGCCACATAGAGACTTTCACTCTCTCAGCTTCTGCAAACTAGTGAAGGGTCATATGACCAAAGATCAACCAAGTCATTGGCAGGCTATGGCCTATATGGCTTGGTCCCAAGAGTTTAACTGGACAGGTGTTCTTACTTGGAAATTTGAAGTCCAAAGCACTGAAACATGCTGCCCTTTAGTAGCAGGGGAAAAGTTGCTAAATGGCAGTTATAAGGCTTTAACCAGTCAAATCATGGCCCACATGCTGAAGTTAAAAACTAACGAATCTTAGAGTGAAGAAGGTCTAATCAGTGGAGACGGAGAAAGAATCCGACACATAGAGGGTAATAGCAGAGGGAAGCTTGAGAGTTTTTGCTACTAGTGTCTGTGAAGATACTTCAAATCCAGAAGACCAGAAGCCTCAGTTCTTGGGAGAATGGGTTGTAGCATGGCTCAGTATCAGATCCTGTGATATCCCTGTCTCCTGCCTTGCCTCATATTTATTCCAATTTATTCTTCTTTATCCTCCTCCCCAATGAATCAATTTGATTAGATCTCTGTTCCTTCCACCCCAACAATAGGCCACAGTAGGGAGCTGATTAGTACTCACTGGATTATACCTTAGGGATTTAAATCAGAGAAAGAACAATATAAATTCTGTGGTCAAGCAAGATTTCATGGAAGAAACAGAACCTTCAGAGAGGGGAGGGGAAAGGATAGAGGGGGCGACATTCCAGGCCTGAGACAGAGCACAGTAAATAGCCTAGGTCATGCCAAGGAAAAGGCTGGTTAGACAGCCGCACTGGAGGTTGTGTGGGGGATGCTGAACACATGAAACTTCTTGTGATTTTTCAGGCTGCCAGCAACCCCCTTCAATTTCCCCAAGTCATCCTTTGGATTAGTCTGACCCCAAAACTTGGGAAAGACAAAGAATGCCTACTAAAGAAATCACACTATGCCACAGGAGATGGAAAGATAAAATTGTGCTGTAATAATCTCGCAGACAGAATAAATGTTGTAGTGGATTATTATGTTGTCTAAAAACAGTCTTTGTGAATGGTGAATGACACTTGTGAAATTTTCAGCTATTTACTTTGCAGCGCTTCCATTTCCATTCAATTTGGAGTGATGGTTTCTCTTTTCCAATGCCTCCCCTTTTCCTTCATCTTGGCAGTGGGAAATAACCTGACAAGGTGCATTCAGGAACTCTCTCAAGGTAAAGCCTCTCAAAGTTCTCCAGAATTCTGGAAGGTTCCACCTCTTCTGTTGTGTGAGTATGAGAGTGTGTGTGTGTGTGTGTGTGTTGTGGATGTATATATGTGGGGTGTGTGTGTGTGTGTGTGTGTGTGTGAGAGAGAGAGAGAGAGAGAGAGAGAGAGAGAGAGAGAGACTGAGAATGGGAGCTACAAAGGGGCAGCATCGGTCAGCTGCCATGGAGACAGACAGGGTGAAGAGGCATTTGTGCAGAAATAACTCAAGGGTGGGGGAAGTACTTGAGGATAAAGCTAAAACCCTTTAACATGCTTGAAATTTGTAGGAAAATCCTAAATGTGCCTCAGGCACCATTTGAAACCTTAATTTTCCCATCATTTAAATTACTTTTTCATATTTCTTTTACTTTCAAACACTAGGTAGTGCATTTATGGCAAAACATATATTTACATTGAAAGTTTGTTTATTTTATTTGATTTTTTTAAAGATTTATTTAATTATGCATACAAGAATTGGGGTACAGGCCAGAGGTGCAGGGTGGGGAGAAGGTGGGTGAGAGGATCCACCAGAGACAGAGTGGGGAACAGAACAGGCAGACTGACTGAAATACACTGCTGAGGGGAGCAGTGGGCAAGACAGGAGAGGTCTGCTGTGCCATGTGGGTAGCTCCCTGGCAGGCTGGGGATAGAACTCATGCTGCAGAGGCTGCAGATAGCTTTACAGTGCTGTGCTTTTAACTCCCTGTGCCACCAGGGCGGCCCCTACATTGAAAGTTTAAAGTGAAAAATCAAATCACTTTCTCAATCCTTTGTCCCAGTTCATTAGGATCTTTCTTTGGAGACAATGTGGTGGGTTTATTTTTTCCTTTTTGTTATTTTTCACTTGACTTCCAAAGACAGCCCTTGCACCAACCATCAATGATGTATATGTGCATGTGCTCTTTTCCCCCTCATTTTAATTTTAATTTTTAAAAAAGATTTATTTATTTATGCATACAAGAACTGGGGTACATGCCAGAGTGTGGGGGGTGAGAGGATTTACCAGAGACAGCATGGGGAGCAGAACAGAAGGACTGACTGAAGTACACTGCTGAGGGGAGTAGCAGGTGAGACAGGAGAGGTCTGCTGCACCATGTGGGTAAGCTCCCTGGCTGGGGATCGAACTCATGCTGCGGAGGCTGTGGACAGCTTCATAGGTTGTGTCTTAACCCCTTGTGCCACCAGGGAGGCCCCCTTCCTCCTCATTTTAAACATAAACAGGAGTGGTGCATATATACTATATACCAATCTATACTTAAATTTTTCATTACTTAATAAGTATCTTGGGAATGTATAATTTTAGGACTTTAATGATATCTTATTTTAAAATAGCTAATATGGTATGTTGTTGGGTGAATGTGGCATTATTTGTTTAACAGTTTTTCTGTTGAAATTGGTATGGATTGAATTGTGTATCCCTGAAATTGGTAGGCTGAAGTCCTAACTCTCAGTGCCTCAGAAGTGACTGTTTAGAGATAAGGTCTTCAAAGAGGTAATTAGGTTAAATGACATTGTTGGGGGTGGGCCTAATCCAATATGAATGGTATCCCTGTAAAAAGAGGTGATTAGAACAAAAACACACACAGAGGGAAGACCAGGTGAAGGCCCAGGGAGAAGATGGTCATCTGAAGTCAAGGAGAAAGTCTCATAAAAAACTAACCTTGCCTACTCTTGATCTTAGATTTCCCACCACCAGAATCATAAGAAAATAAATATATGTTATTTAAATTACCCAGACTGTGTTGCTTTGTTACAACAGCCTGAGCAAACTAATACAGGTGGGAAGCTAGGTTGTATTCAGTCTTTTACTATTACACTAGTACAACTATACTTTAATAGTTAATATTGTTTATATATCTGTAAGTTAAATTCAAAAGGCAGAACTATCTGTTCAGAGAAAAATAAAGACTCTTATTTATAGAGCTACATGAAGGGAATCCAGAAAGTTGATCAACCAGTTTTGTTATATATGTTGAAGCCCAGTTAGGTTTAAAATAAAAACCAAAACCAGGGCATAGGAAAAAAAATAGCTCATTGTAGGTCTTAGACAGTTGAAGTGGAAAGACCAGTACAGACAACCCAGATTAATGCCCTGTCTGCACATGAGGAAACTGAGTCCAGAGAAGACCACAATGCCAAACCTGAGGCAAATACAACATAACACAGCACACCCAGGCTCCTGAAGTCCTGTTGGCATGATTTTTTTTTATTACACTTTAATTAAGAAACTGTAGTTTATTGGGTGGTGTGGGGAACATTAAAAGATGATTTACTGTGGGAAGGCGCTTAAGGTGCAACTGTGGAAACATCATAGAATTAAGTGGCGAAACCTCTCCTCCAATAGAATATTTATGGGTCTGATTTCGGTCGTCAAAGTTTAAAATATGCAATGTTTTTTGTCAAGTTCCAAAGCCAAATTTCTAGGGGCAAATATAACAGTTCATCACTTTGACAATAAACCTAATAGCTACCATTTGTCAAGTACCTTCTATCTGGCAAACAACACCCGGTCTTTAAATATGCTTTTTCTTCATCTAGTTGCTACTTAAACTCTTCAGAGTCATCTTTTTTAAAAAGAATTATTCCTTTATTGTAAGATTTTTATTTATTTTAATTATTTTTGTGTAGAAGAACTGGGGTGCAGGCCAGAGCTACAGGGGTACGAGGACTCACCAGAGACATGGGGAGCAGAGCAGGCAGATCCACTGAAATATACTGCTGAGGGGAACAGTGGTAGCACTGAGAACTTAACCCCAGGCCAACAGGGATGCCCCCCAGTTTCATCATTTGTAAAAAGGAGACATATGAAATGGGTAATCTACGTACAGGGTTTAGCAGTGTGCCTGGTAACAACTGGTACTTCATAAGTGTTAGGTGTTATTATTAGTATCTCATTTATTTCTCAAAAAAAATACAGTGAGGTAGGCACTTTGTTCTTAGTATAGAAATGAGTAAACTAAGAAAGTCAAGTAACTTGTTATATTGTCTATAATTTATTTTTATAATTTCATTATTAACAGCATAATGCAGTTGTGTGTGTGAGATAAATTTGCATCCTCCACCCACCATGGTTAGTTAACATTTAAAGCATCCCATCAGAAACTCTAGGTGACTGTGGATAAGACCTTCAAATATCATTAGCACTTCTGTTGACTAATGTAAGAGATATTGAAAATAGATTTTTATTGGAAAAATGAGTGGCATAAAGAGGCTGTAAGGGAAAAACTACAGTCATTTCTGCTCTGGTGGGAACAAGTTATCAGAGCAGGCTTGGCAAACCCAATGGCCCAACACTTGCTTCTGGAACCTCCACATTAATGGAAGACTTTGTCCCTGGGTCCACAAGAAGACTGGCCAATCCTACCTTCATAGCATAGGTGCCTTGAGTAAAACATCAATGCAAATTACTTGTAAGTGCACCTACAGTCTTTTTTTAAAATTTATTTATTTATGTATAGAAGAACTGGGGTACAGGCGAGAGGTGTGGGGGGTGAGAGGATTCACCAGAGACAGCATGGGGAGCAGAACAGGAGGACTGACTGAAATACACTGCTAAGGGGAGTAGCAGGTGAGACAGGAGAGGTCTGCTGCACCATGTGGGTCACCTCCCTGGCCAGGGATCAAACTCATGCTGCAGAGGCTGTGGACAGCTTCATAAGTTGTGTCTTAACCCCTTGTGCCACCAGGGAGGCCCCTGCACCTACAGTCTTGTAGGAACATCACCCACCTTTATTGCCTGTGTAATTGTATCTGTCCAGTTTGCCAAAAATATCGCTGTGTCTCTCTTGAGACTTGCTGTCATTGAAATGTAACACTGGCAGCAGGCTCTTGTAGGAGGAAATAGAACACTGGCACCCTTCACTAAAAGGCCACAGTGGATGGCAGGCCCCAGCTATCTAGAAGGGTTGTTGAATGGCTAGATTGCCTTGGATCATTTTGTATCACTGACCTGAAGACGCACAACATTCCAGAGCTGGAATCTAAGCCACTGAAGTGTGTGTTCTGATCTCATCTTACTCCTTGATAATTAAAAAGACTGAGGACACTTTTGATGATTCAGTTCAGGATATTTCCATACATTGTAAAATGGCAAAAAAGTTATAAAGCATTGATAGTTTCTCTGAACAGGAGTTTCTTCACCTGGCACCATGAATATTAAGGGGCCCATGATGAACTTCAGGTTCCAAAAATCCCTGAAAATTGTACACAACATTTTTTGAGTTGTATGAATGTGTGGAGTTACTTTTTCATGATTAAAGCTCCCAGTTTTGACAGAGCATCTCTAAAGGGTATGTCTATGATTCTATTGCCCAGAAAACTTTAGTTCTGCTTTAGAAAACCAACTATAAACGCTTTATATGCTCTCTGAAGACATTTTCCCAGACATCAGCACATGAATTTTCTCAGACAATTTACAGTTACAGGTAAATGGGAAATGTCATTGTCCTCATTTTGCTAACCAAAGAATGGAAACACCGAGAAGTTAAGCCAGTTCAGCACCAGGAATGCTGGTGCACAGTGTAGTTCTGAAGCTGCTCTAGTAGGAGCCCTTCCCCTGGATCCTTCATCGCTGACATGCAACTCCTGATTAGGCTAATTTGCTGGCAAGGCCTCTAACTTTTCCTAAAAGTGCCTCCCACGTATCTGCCTCAGGGTTTTCAGCTCTGGCCATTGGCTGTGCCTGGAAGCTTTTCATCTCTTGGCCTGCAGGGCCAGCCAGAGCTTACCACCTCTGAGTAGCTTCCCTAGCCAACCCCCCACTCCCATCCCCACCCCAGAACCAGACTCCTTTCTTCCTCAGCTCCAGGACAGCACTTCAGCCTGTGTAAGTAGACAAAGTCAAAGCATTAACCATGTACTGCCATGCCTCCTTTCTTATATTCTTGTCTTAAATCATTCCCTGCATCCTGTGTTGGTTGCCTGCATTGGCCAGGCCACAACCCTCTGGGGCTGTCTGGAAAGTAACCTCAGTACTGTATTTGTCAGGCTCTGTCTTCATCTACTGAGGCAGATCCTTCAGCTCTTTGATTTCACCCTCTTGCGTCCTGAAATTCCCGGGGTGGCTCACATGTGACCTGAGCACCCTCCCCCAACTTCCTTCCACCCTAGTGCTGGCCAGTAGGGAGGGTTCCTGCTGAGATTCGAGTCCTAAACCACACTCCACCTCTGATGCCCGCGCAGCTCTAGGAATTTGCTCTCTCTTGAAAAAACCCCAGTGTACCCCTTTTTTCAAATTAAATCTTCAAAGGAAATCATTCTCAAAGCCCAACATGTAAAACAAATATGATTGGAACCGCTCTAGGTGAAAACAGTGAATGCAATGCTTCCTACAGCTCAGCCACCCCTTCCCCAAGGGTGGCTGGGCGCTGAGCTCTGTCTGAGGAGGGGGTTCAAAACCTTGCTCCCAGAGTACCACTTCACCCAGCACACAGATGAGCTCCTTGTTCCATCAGAAAAGGACATTTCCTGCTCACAGGGAATGCAAGTTGATTTTCAGATAGGACAGCAAGAAATGAAGTTTTATCTGATGATGATTTATTCTTGCTCTCTCCCCTTGCATTTCTCGAGTCATAGCTCCAGAGTTTAATGTCTCCCTTAGCCCCTCTCCTTTAGCCGAGCTGCTTTCATCCTGGCAGGTGATGGCCACAAGCCTTTAACAAGTAGTAAAATGAGATGGAGAAATAATCAGAATCCCCAAGGCTGCTTTAGGTGATGTTTGTTCGGTCTCACCCACAATGCCGCTGTGCTTCAGGTTTTCCATTTAGGTTCATGGATGCCACACCCCGAGCATTCCAGCTGAGCTCTCTGTTGCTGAGCCAAAGCTTGTGGACGGCTGGAGAAAAAAATGTGCTGAAGAAGCAAGATCTTCATGCTGTCATCCTGTTGGGACTCACCCCATAACCTCAGCCAGGCTTAGCAGAACCAGGTGTAGAGATGGTCTGCCCTGTGTGGTGAAAACTGTGAGGGGAGTGAGCAAAGCCCTGGTCCTCTCTGGCCCTCCCTGTCCTGGCTGGGAATGACTGCAGAGTGAGCAAGCACCGAGGATGCAGCACAGAGATTTGTGTGGGCCATTTAGAGTGATTCATGAGATTTCCACCTGATAAAGGAATGTCAGTCCTTCCTGGCTATATTTTAGGAAATGCTCAATTGTGGAAATTCCTCCCCAGGATAAAAGAACTCTTGTACACTATTGGTGGGAATGTCAATGGGTGCAACCTGTGTGGAAAGCAGTTTGGTGGGCCTCAAAAAATTAAAAATATCTCTACCATATCATCCAGCAATTCCACTTCTAGGTAACTACCTGAATAATATGAAAACACAAATTCAAAAAGTATTATGCATCCTTATGTCCACGTAGCACTATTCACAAAAGTCAAGATTTGGCATGTGTACAGCTATTAAAAAAAAGGTGAAATCTTGCCATTTTTGATAATATGAATGGAACTTGAGGAAGCTTAAGTGAGACAAATATTGTATGATTTCACTCACATGTGGAATATAAAGAAACAAAGCATATGAACAGACAAAACAAAACAAACACACTTGGATTCTAACAACAGAACTGAGATTACTAGGAGGGGAGGTGGGGTGAGTCCAGTGGACCACGGTGGAGGGTCATTGGCACTTTGGGAGTGGGTGTAGTTTGGTAACATATATTTGAAGAAGTATGAACCTGTATTCCTAAAACACATATAGTGTTGTAAACCCAGGTTGCCTTAAACAATAACAACAAATATGTTTGCAAAGTGTCTGTTAAAAAAAATAGAAAACCCTCTTCAAATGCTGTGCACTGCAAACTCCAGACTGTTCCTGTTTTCCAGGTTTGGAAAAACAAGTCTACAGAAAGGAAATTAGACTCTAAAATGACACTTAGAGACACCTCCATGTTTCAGGTGTAGGTTCTAGATTAAAATGGCTGTTGGCCCTGGGAACACTGTTCTCAAGAGTGTGGCTACTTGTCTGCCCTTCCTGGAACTGTACATTCCACAGCCATTAGCTAGTTCCATGGTCCGTTTGGGACCTTGATGAGTAACCGTAACTCACATTTCCATAGCAGTTTGTAGTTCCAGAAGCACTTTCCCATATATATCAGATGGGGTTCAGTGCAGGTAACAGAAACAGAAAGGGATGCAGTATAGAGCAGGTTTCAGGTAAGTACTCGCCTGAGGGATGAGTCCTAGGACTGTCCCAGAACTTGCCTGTAAGGCAGCATCTGTTTCTACCATAAGCAGGAAGCCCCTTCCAGAAATGCTGCTTCCAAGCATAAACTTACTCTCTTCATTGTAACTTGGGGGGTTATAACTGTTGCCTCCAGTGACCTGTGACTCCAGTTGTGATCTGTGTCAGCAGAATGCATACTTCATACCAACCCCTCTCCCTTCTTAACTTCTTAAATTCAAGCCTGATGCCAGGATGTCTGATTCCAAATTGCATCTGGAAAGATAGCTGCCAGGGAATCTAGAAAGCAGATTTTAGCTTTCCAGCCTCTATAATACAGGAAGGTACACTAGAAAATTGGGATAGACATTTATTCTGTATCTGCATTTATATAAATAAAAGCCTTTGGGGGAAAGCATTAATTTCCTTTGTAGCTGCTTTAGGATGTAAGCGGGGCGGTACTCTGTGAACTGCTTGAAATGCGTCTGCATATTGTTCTGTGGGTGGAGCTCAACAAGGTGTGGAAATGAATCAGCATGCGAGGCCTCTGATGGTCTCTCTTTTTTTTTTTTTTTAAATAGAGGCATGTTTTTATGTATTTATTTATTTGTTTGTTTGTTTTGTTTATACATGCACTGGGTACAGTCAGAAGTGCGGGAGGGTGAGAGAATTCACCAGAGCCAGAGCAGGGAGCAGAACAGGCAGAAGGACCGAAGTACACTGCTGAGGGGAGCAGCGGGCGGCAGGAGAGGCTTGCGCGCCATGTGGGACCCTCCTCTGGTGGCCGGGGAGCAGCTGGGGATCGAACCGGCGCCTCGGAGGCTGCGGGCAGCTTCGCAACCCAGCGCTCTACCGCTGCGCCACCGGGGAGGCCCTGATGGTCTCTTTGGTCCTCTAGAAATTGCCTGATGCTGGCCCGCCTGGAAGGGCCTAAGTGCACAGGCACCTTCCCACAGCGGGTATGAATGCCATGTCCAGCAGGAGGCCTCCCTTACTGGAGACCTGGGTTCTGAGTCCAGGTTGTAAGCTCTAGAGGGTAGAGATTATACCTGTTATGTTTTTGTTCCTGACACTACTCATCTTGGTTGGTTCCTTGCCTTGAACTCAAAAAAATTTCATGAATCTCAAAATTCTTGACTTTCTTGGGTCATGGTTGCTATGGGGTAGGGGTCCATGGCCCCCTTAAGAACCTTTGCTTAGACTAAACCCCCATGAGGGTTTATCAGAAGTGAACCTTTCTGAGTCTCCACAGCCTATACACTGAGGGGGAAGCAGGGGTGATCCACACTCAGTCTGAGGCCAGCAGACAGGCGCAGGAAGTAAACTCTGTGAGATTATCCCTGGGGCAGTGAATGGAAGCTGCTGCAGGCCTGTGGGCACAGCCTCTCCTTCCTGCTGAGGGCTGCAGAGCCAGAGCTGGTTTGCTGATGCATTTGGAGGTAGAGTATAAACAACCACTTAAATGTGTGGGTCAAAGACATTGTGGTAATGGCTTACCCTGCTCTCCTTTCATTGGTTTTTTAGAAAAATTGCTAAGATAGAGACCCTGTAGATGTGACTTGGCTCACTTGCTGGTTGCTTTTCAAAGTCCCTGTACCCCTCCTGTGGGAAGCATTGGGTTCTATGGAACTGGGGTCTCTTTGTATGAGCAGCCAGAATGTGGTAGGTTTGGTGCCTGGAAACTCACTACTTTGTTCAATTGGATCACCCCTTCCCCCAATCTCTGCTTCTCCATCTGTAGCTGCCCAACAGGAATAGAAACTCAGTGGAACATCTTTATTTATATTTAGGGGATCCTGAAAGAACTAGACCCCAAGAAGCCAAACACTTTTTTCCCATGAAAAAATATAACAATTAATAAAGTAAAACATTATGGATAATGTAATCAAATTCAGAGAGACAGAAAGTGGGGATGGTGGTGACTTGGGCTGAGGGCAAGCAAGAAAGAATGGAAGTTGGTGCTTATTGGATACAAAATTCTGGAGATAGAAGGTTGCACCATAATGTGAATGTACTTAATGTCACTGGACTGTACACTGAAAAATGGTTAAAATGGCAGATTTTATGTTATGCATATTTTGCTCCTATGAAAACTTTTTAAAATACCTATTATAGCAAGAGCATTATCTCAATGAAGAGACTAAAATTGTTGACTTTTAGCTTAGGTGTGTGTGTGTGTGTGTGTGTGTGTGTGTGTGTATTTTAATATATTAAGAGTAACCAGTTTCCTGAAAGCATATAACCTACCCCTGGCCAAAAGCTTCTTTTCCTGTGCTTTTGTGTATCCTGAAGCTGTCTCCACAGAGTGTTGGTCAGGAAGTAGGTGATTCATGGGGCCTTTATGACAGATTTCTGAGTCACACACACACACACACACTCACACATGCACACACATGCACACACACAGAGGCTTCTAAGACTGGGAGTGATTTGGATGCCAGAGAAAGACAAATGTGCTGGGGGCAGGCAGGAGGTGCTTGGTTGGTTTCTGGGCATTCTTGAAGCCCCTCCTCTGGTGTAGTCATGCAGTGAAGCTGTGACCACAGCTCTCAACCCCAGCATTACCTTCCTGTTTTTTTAAGGTCACTTTGTATGGTGGCAGCAATGGGAGCAGTTGCTACCCAGAAGTCCCTGGTGTTCACTTGGTGTCTGTGGACTCTGTGTATTTCAGGGACCTCCTCACACTCTGTGTGAGGAGTGTAGGCATCCAGAATGGCTGGTGTGTGGTGGTAGCATGGTCAGGTTAAGCATAAGGCCACTCCTGGTGGCCAGGAGCAGTTTGGGAGCTTCTGGATTATATTAACAAATGGAGGGCTGACGTAGATGTTAGGAGACCTAGGTTTAGGTTTGATTCTACCACTAGTTTTTGTTGCCGTAGTAAACCACACAAGGCCTTGTGCTATACCCACCCCTCTTGTGCCCACAGTGGATACCACTCACTGCTCATAGCTCACAGCTTTCTCCTACCTAGCCCACATGCCAGCTCACTTCCTTCTTTGACAGCCTTCTCAAATTACTTTCAATGAATTGGACTTAGCATTTCAAATGACATTTGTTTGCCAGCCTAAAGGCTGAATTGTTGGTTCTCAGTTCTGACTACTCATTAGACTCTCTGAAGGGCCTTTACAAAGTATAGATGTCTGACCCCTACCTCGAATCCTCATGGATTCTGGTTTAACTGGTCTGGCATGAGATGTCTGGCATGAGATGCAGGCCTCTTAACAGTTTAATATTTTAAAAGCTCTCCAGGTGATTCTAATGAGTCATCAGTACTTAGGGTCACTGGATTAGAGGATCCCTGAGGTCTTTCCCAGAGCTAATATCCAGTCACTCTGTGACCAAGTATTGGCATTAGGACAGTAGAAAGGATTGTGCCAGTTGGACCAAGAATGATGGCAAGAATATTAATTGGGAATCAGGAGACCTAGTTCTTGTTTCTGGTTTTTACTCCTAATTTGTTTGTGATCTTGGATGAGTCATTTATTCCTTTTGAGCTATAGATTCCATGTGTATGGATGGGGGGATAATAAACTTTTGAGCATCCTGCTTCCCTATATTTCAGGAGGATGAAATGGCAAAAGGTCTATCCGTAAAGTGCTACAGGAAGTGCTGCATACATTTTTCCATTTTTATAGTTGAAGAGCTCCCACTCCCAATATGTTTTGAAAAAAATGGTATAAAAACTTGAATCCACTCCTTATGGGCATCTGTGAAGATCCAGTGAGATGGCAAACACAACAGCTCCCTGCATGGTGCCTGGGAGGTGGCAATAAATGTTGCCTGGAAGGTTTGATGGAAAGTGCTGCAGCCATAAACCACAGACAGAGCTCCACGTGCTTTCAAAGGAAAGCCCATTTCTGTGGTTGCTTTGTTAGAACTGGCCTTTTATTTGCTTTTTCTAAGGTAAAAAATGATGACTCACAGTGCCTGAAATATCCTCATTATAAAATATGCAAATGATAGAGAAGTAAAAAGAACAAAATATGAATGTCCTCATTCTCTCTCCCACCCTATTATTCTTCTCTCCAGAATTAACACAGACAGGATTGCAGTGTATCTGTCTAGGCCAATTTCTATCACACGCATTAGAAGTTTTTTCGTAACCGAAGTGGATTTGCTGTATAGTGCATTTTAGAGATCATTCCATGACTTCTGGCAAGGTATTTTATCTCTCAGAGCCTTAGTTTCCTCATCTGTAAATGGGGAAAATAACATAAGATCATTACATAGGTAGAATTAGTTAACATTTGTAAAGCTCTGAAAACACTGTCTGCACTTTTCTATGTTTATTAGATAACTGCTTAAAAATAAGAAA